>NC_055704.1:18471500-19089333 GCF_017639745.1 Melanotaenia boesemani | reverse complement strand
CACAAATATGATCTCATATACCCACAAACCTCCTTAGATTCAGTCAGAAACACAAACTTACAAACTGTTCTGTATTTTCCTGTACTGTGAGTACAATCCTTCTTCCAAAACCACTAGATTACCATGCAAACCGTAAAATGATCAATTAGCTATCAAAAGTTAAAGATATTTCTGTATTTGTTGGAAACAGATATTCATCTGAACTTGTTACTGGCAACGTGATTCACAAACACTGAATCAGGGGAAGAAAATATCTGAAAATGTTGTGTAATATCTATTTTAAAAAAATGATCTTGTGGGACATTTTACACTTAATCAGGTTTATTGGCAGCATGACTGTTAAATGACCTAACAACAGTGTCACAGAGAAGAATTATGGTTGTCAGCACAAAGTTGCAAAGAATTTAGGGATTTCATCATTTATGGAAGAGATGTTTTGTGTGCACATGGAAAAACGGTCTTCAGGCCCTCAAGTAGCAAATAAGATGAAATAAAAAACAAAACAAGATTACAACAAACAGTGTGTAGTATTTTTAATATGTAAGAGCATATAGAGAATACATCATGATGCAATACATTAATATTGTATTGCATTATATGGGCTGTAAGAGGAAACTACTAGAGTTTAAACTGTGTTCTAAATTATTATGCATTACATTTACTAAACATTAAATAGGTTATAAAGTTTCTGTCTGGATCTCATCTGAAGATCCCAGAATTTCCTCCCAAAGTTGCTGTTTGAGGTATACTGCCCCCCACCATCATAGGTTTTCCTTTAAAGGATGCTCTACAGGTGCTTAGCAGGGTTGAGGTCATTTGTTTTCTCCCATCATATCCATAGCAGCCAATGGTATTTATTGCATTATGCGATGGTGCGTTGTCTTTACTCCAGAAGGCAGTTTTTCCTTTTATACCATGGCAGGAAATGGTCAGCTAGAATCTGCAGAGGTCACTCCACATTATTCCAGTTTTAAACATCACTCCACCACCACTTTTATGATGTTACAGCCTTGTTAGAAGAGAGTGGCCATCCATCAGTTATCCAGAACCCCGTCCATCTGGACAGTGTAGCACAGGCTTCATCAGTGAATAAGATCTTTGAACGTTGGAGATGTTTCTCGTTTTGTGAGCATTGGTTAACTGCAGCCTCTGGAGTATCCTGCATGGAGACGTTCTTGGGATTCCAGAGAAACCAGCAGCTTCAAATACCTGCTTGCTGCTCATCAGTGGCTTTTTAACAGCTGCTCTCTAAATATGATGCATTTGCCTGATGGAGACTTTCCTTGATATGCCTTGATCTAGAAAAAAAAAAACTGTTTGCTCACAACACATTTTTAACAGTGTGATTATCTCACTAAAGTTTTCATTAAATGTCCAATGTTTTCATTCCTTTCCCAAGGCATTGGACTGTTTCACCCTCTTTTTTGTAGAAGATTCTCCTTTTTTTCCCCCAGATTGAATGGAAAGTCGACATGCTTAATTGTGTGGAACAACCTCTGCAAGTAGTTTCCTTTTATTTAAGCTCAACTGGGAAACTAATGATCAAACCTGTTAGAGGCAGTAATCAGTGATCAGGAGAAACAACACAGAAAGACTAATTCCCTAATTATTTTATTATCTGAAATACTACATGCAGAATCATTTGGTACACAGTCAAACAAACACACACTATAAGTGTCTGAGGCCAACAATAGATATGTTTTCTTACTAACTGATGTATTCATTATTAGCATACAATGTTAGGTGTAGGAAAAGAGCCAGAAAGTAGCAAAGATGATTACAAGAGCTTCACATTTCAACTACTGAAACTTACAAATATTTTATATTTTTCCAGATAATTTGCTTTACCTATGAATCATTTAATCCTTACCAAAATTATTGATTAATTCAACACTTTGATTGGAATTTAACATCTTCCTCTTCTTCTTTTGGCTGCTGTTAATAATACTTTCCATCTGTTTCCATCTCTTCCTGGCCTCTGCATCTTCCTGCGCCACACCAGCCACCTGCACATCCTCTCCCACCACTTTCATAAATCTCCTCTCTGGCTTCTCCCTGCACTTCTTGTCTAGTAGCTCCATCATCTTCCCTATGCACCCAGCCTCTCTCAGTCTGGACTGTCACTCTTGACATTCCTGATCCCAGCACATCCGCAAAGCCACTAACTCTAAATCCACAAAGCTGTCAATAAAGATTATTGAGGCAATATTGGTGAAATAAATTATAAGTCTTTAAAGCTTGTGAGTGTTGCAGGAACTGATGTATCCTTTTAACAGTGTCAACGATGCTAAAACTGCTTGCTGTCTGCAGAAACATACGTTTATTATTTGGAGCTGTTTAAAGTTAGCCTTAACCCTGATACAGCTATTTATATCTGTTTAGATGTGGCATGTTACACTGTAACATCAAAAAGCCAGCGTCTTATGTTCCTGATCAAAGAGAGTGTGCATTTGTGTATGCAAGCATGAACTCATGAGAAGCTTGGACCACTTTTATGGGACTGACATAAAACTGCAGATGCACTCATTCGCACAGCAGGGTTGCCGCCTCCCAACCCCTTGATGCATCTTTAAAGTTAAAACGCACCAAAAAGAAGCTAATAATACTTTTTTTTTCTAAAAGTCATAAACAGGTCACAAGTTTTTGATTTTTCCATTTTTACTGATAGCCTGTTTAATAATGTTACTGCACCAACAAACCTGAGGCGACCTGTCATGATCAGCATAGTGTTGCTGCAGCATGAAAGGCTTCTTCAAACACCTCTTTTATGTTTCTTTTTCTTTTACTTTCTTCCACAGATAAGAAGCTGGTGCCACTTTTTCAAGAGGAAGACCATCAACAAAGGGCGCTCATAGGCCTGGTGAGGAACAGTCACTTACTAGAAAACACAACAAAGGCTGCAGTATTTGAGGTATAAATGTGCTTTCAGATTCTAGGGAACATTTTTTGGGAAGACTTTTTCCTGATTTAAAGACAAAGGAAAAGTTTGCATGTGTAAAAACATGTGCAAACTTGATTGCACATGTAAATGCATGTTGCAGTTGATTTACTAACTGGGCACCCAAGTTTGCTTCTGTTAAATGGACAAAATAATACGCATCATTTAACGCATTTGCCTTTGTGCAATATGCTCTGCCATAAAAAGCTAAATATTTGGAGGAGTAGATGCACATAGATCAACAAAGCACCTGCAATGTGATTTACCAAACATGAAACTGGTTGCACTGGCTGTTTTTGCATCTATATTTAGCACATTTGAAAGGTAGGTGCAAACTGGCATAACTTTATGCACAAATATGTCACGAATGGCAGGTGTCGGAAGAGGTGAGGACCCAATTGCAGGCAGTCAGGCGGGATCGGTGCAGGTACAAGAAGGTTTATTTCCAGGATCCAAAACAGAATACTTAAACCAGAGGGAACAGGCAAATGTGAAGGGTGAATGATGAGGCTCTGACAAGGAATAACAGAAAACCAGGACTACTTATACACAGAGGGAATAACTAGACACAGGTGAAGTGGATGACTAATCAGACCAGGTGAACTAACGAGGCAGGAACAGAAAACCACAGCACACAAGGGAAAACTAACATGACCAGAAATCCAAAAACATAAACATAAAGTCCATAACCGTGACACAAATAGCTGCAGTTATTGTTGCAAGAAGGAGGCATGGACACCACGAAAGGTGTACGTGTGTATTTGATCAATATGTCTTGGGCTTAAAGTTTTAATTTGTCAATAAAAACTATTGTGTTGTCACTTATCTTGCTTTGCAATCAGCTCTAGTGCTTAAACCCGGTAAATGTGCTAAATATTAGTCAGAGGCATCTCCAGCGCCGGCCCCCTGCTGTCTTATTTGCAGACGTTTTATTATAAGCAGTTTGGAACTGTGTCTTATATCGTGTCACCTCCTCTTAACCTCATCTGGTGTTCTTGTGGTTTTGCCAACTGCATTTACTGTTTAGCAAATACTCTTCTATGTTGAAGTCAATGTGGGATTGACATTACGGCACCAATATGCAGCCATTACCCATCTGTACAGAGTCATACTCCAGGTTCTGGTCCCTGATTAAATATGGATTTGCACATTGATTTAGGTTTAACCATCTAACAACTAAAAGAAATATCCAACCCAGGAGAGAAAACTCACAACCAATGCCCATACAGATGCCTGCTGCAAACAGCGCGCTAACAGAGACAAATAAGTGACCAACCCATGTATGTAGTAATATCTGAATTGTGCTGAAATCATCTGAAATAATGTTTCACCGTTGATTTTTGCCAAATGCATAGCTTATAGCCAGAGTTTTGTATGTAACAAAAGACACAGTTTCAGCCAACTGCTGAGTGGGCTTTATCAGAGCTGGTAATTTGAGCAAAGTTTATCTAACACTAACACACTTCTAGCTGTTTGCTAATGCAATCCAGCCTGGTTTCTTATGTTCTTATGTATGCAGAGAAAAAATTGTACAGGACTGCAATTTATCATCTCCCTGGCAACCCTGTTTGATTTAGTCCTCCACAGAGTACGTGTGTGCTGATTAATTTTGGTGTATAATACTGTGCTAAAATGGAGTATAGAATAGTTTTTAGGTGTTTGAACAGAGACGAAGGTGAGTTGCAGTGATGGAAGTCTTTGAATAGGCAATCTGCATATTCATAAACCTGCACATACTAAATGAGGCAAAGGAGAAGAATTACATGAAAGCCATTTTAAAGCAAGAGGGGATTAATTTATTTTCAAACAATGTAAACATGTAAAGCAGAGAAGAGCTTTCAGGGATTTAATCAATATTTGGAGAGGGGGTTTGAAAAATACTGTTTGGATGAGTTTGTTGAGCCTATTTTTCAATTTAAACTCCATGATAATATATGAGTACATTCATTTATGAACTCACCAGCCACTTTATTAGGTTCAGTTGCTTGTAAATGTAGACATGGACAAGACTGCTTGCTGGAGTTCAGACTGAGCATCAGAATGGGGAAGAAACAGGGTTTTAGTTCCAAGTCCAGCAAGTGGCAGTTGTCTGGGTGAAAATGCCTTGTTAGTGGAGAATGGGGAGACTGGTTGGAGATGATAGAAAGGCAACAGCAACTTAAATACCCACTGGTTACAACTAGCAGAAGACCACACCAAATAAGAACTAAGCTAAGCTAAGAACAGGAAACTGAGGCTACGATTCACCCAAGGTAACCAAAACTGAACAATCTCAGACTAGGAAAATGTTGTCTGGATTGATGAGTGTGAGTTTAGCTGCAACATTCAGATGGAAGGATCAGAATTTGTTGTAAACAACATGAAAGCATGGATCTCTCCTGTCTTGTATCAACAGTTCAGGTTATTTGTCATGGTGAAGTGGCACAAGGGGGGATATATCTGGCACACTTTGAGCCCCTTTGTACCAAATTAACTGTTTAAAAACCACAACCTGCCTGAATATTGTTGCTGACCTTGTTCATCCCTTTATGACACACTGTATCATCATCTGATGGCCACTTCCAGCAGGATAATGCACCATGCCACAAATGTCTAATCATCTCCAAAAGGTTTCTTGAACACAACAATGAGTTAACTGAACTCTAGCCTCCTCAGTCACCAGATCTCAATCCAATAGAGCAGCTTTAGGAAGTGGAGATTCTTATCATAGATGTGCAGCAACTACAATGTGCTATCATGTTAATATGGAGCAGTATATTTAAAACAAAGAGCTCAGATGTTTCAGAAGTACCCTTCCCAGTAAGATAAAGTTTAGCATTCTGTTATTCAAAATCAATGAGCAGCAGGATGAACAAATTCAAGGAACAAACGCACAGCCTGAAATGTTTAACAGCAGCTTTTGAGCTTCAGCACCTACGCTGACTTTGGTTTTGTTCATTTGAATTACCATTGTTGATATGCAACATTTAACAACAGCTTCTGGTGTATTTTCCCTTTAACCGTGGTTGATATACAGATCCTGAAAAAGTCCACTGTGAACTGCTGACAACCAACTATTTCCCTCCATAGTCATCTGTTAAAGTGAAGTTCCTGTTACACTTCAGATGAGTCGACACTTTAAAAAGAGGCCATCTTAAGGTCCCTGTCCTGTTTTTTTTTTTTTTTTTTTTTACTGTACGCTGTTTGATGGACAATTTCATATCTTGTGGTTTCCCAGTGCTCAGCATAGTTTTTAAAGAGCAGATAGCTTCAGTTTAATGGAGTTCACTGGAGATGCTAGCTATTCTTAGAATGACCCAGTCCTCTGGTCATCCTCTGGTTTTTATCCACTTCATTCATGTCTCCTTTTGCAATTACTCATTTTCCTTTTCTTTTTTAGACTTGTCATTTAAACAATTTTAGACCATTATCTTCTACACTTGTCAACCCCTCACATCTACAGGTCCTCTCCTCTCCCCTACCAACTTGGAGAAATTGTAGTTAAGGGGAAATTAGATGTGAACTCAGTCTGACCCTGCTGAGTACTCTGCAGAATCTGCTTAAAGCGTGCAAAGACAAAGTTTCACTCTAAGCCACACACACCTATACTTGCCCATAAAATAATGAGCGTGTGCTTTTTGCATTTGCAGACAGTTGACAAGCTACGAGAGCATCTCAACAGATACCTGCCTCGACTGGGGAAGAAGAAGATTGACTCGCTGGTTGTCAACTATGTCGCCAAGCTGGTTGGTGCTCTGTGTTTTTGTGTCTGTGTGTGCCTCAAAGACTCTATATCCTTCTGGTCCTACTTTCTAAAGAAGGATTGCTGCTAAAGTTATATTTATTTTATATTTCATCTTATCTTTTTACTGGAAGGTTAAGGGAGGCAGTGAGGATCACTCAGTGAGAAAAAGCAGGACGTTTTTTTACTTTATCTAAATAGTTTGACACTTCAATTTAGAGGGGCTGTTGGAAGCAGCAGAGTACTTGTTAGGTCCTCTAACAACACAGTGTGTGGTTATGGCAAGTATCTTCAACCCATAAGATGTTTTTAGCTTTGTGTATCCTCCAGAAGGTCGATAGTAGCCATTATGTCCAGATGAAAGATGAGAGGGGTTGAAAGAATGTGGCGTTGTGCTTTACTGACATCTGTTGATGAGTAGAGTAACATCAAACCATGCACAGTTGTGCATTTTGTCTGTTGTGTTCATGTGGACTCCAAAAACTTTGAGACACACTACCTGGTTAAAACTTCAAGTATGAAAAATTGATGTAAGGGATTAATTGCATTTAAATTTACCCAACATTTGAACAGTTTGACTGTTAACATTAATGCAGCATTCTAGTTAACTAACTTCGCTACAGCATTGTCTCTGAAACCCCTGCAGAACCTGAAATATTTTAATGTAAAGATGCAGATAAAGGTAAAAAAAACAAGGAATATTTAGCATTAAAGTGACTCTCATGAAAGGACTTTCAGCTGATTAGCATATGAGCACACATGCATGTGGAAGTGGAAGCGTGTAGGAGGCTTTATCGCCTGAATTTGTTTACAATAAAAAACAAACAACAAAAAACAAAAACAAAATTAATATATTAAAAAAATCTGGAAAAAATAACAAAAAAGAAGACTGTAACCAAGTAAAGTACAGTTTAAATGAAACAAAATAATAATACTAAATTAATAAAAACAGATAATAAACTAAATAACATGGAAATAAAAACATGCAAGAGTAAATAAAAGCAAAAAAAATAAATAAAACAGAATGACTAGATTTAAAAAAATAAAACAAACCAGAATTGGTTTGATGCGAATTTGCAATGCCAGGCATTTAAAGGCAAAGCTGCAGCACAGCAGAGAGGGATGCTAAGTGTCATACAGACATATTAATGGAAAGTGAACTATATTTTAGTTAAAGTTAACGCATTTGAGAAATATACTTCCTGCATTCATTCTAAGACATTGTTGATTAATAACAGCCAGTAAATAAAAATAGGAACAAAAGAGCCATTTTTAAGTGCCTTTTAAGCACAGAATCCAAGAGACAAACCATGCTTGTTGTATAGGTGGGATCATACCCATCCCCTGTCTAAGTGTCATAGGGGCTGTTGGTTCTTAGTATTCCTGGGAGGTAAAGCTCTTCTCCATTTCGAGCCCTGAAAGCAGACATACAGCATATATCAACACAACAGTATTAAATCAGGCCAAGGGTAAGGCTGGAATTGAATAGAAAGCAGGATGCACCACGTTTTGGGACTTGCAAATGACAGGGTAAAAATAAGAGTAGAGATATCCTCCCTGCTCACTGTCGGATCAGGCGATGGTTCAACTTGCTGCCGCAGACTCTGGAGTTTTAACCTTCAGACTCAAACTAAAAGGAACAGAAACAGAAGTGTCTGTAATGGTTTTGAAACATAAATTTGGTAAGTGAAACCTAGAGGGTAACATACTTCTTTAAAGTTACTCACACATGGACCCATGAGAAACAGCATAAAGGGTCATCTTATTTTAAGTGCCATTGACAAACTCACTGGCTGCTTCCACATCAAGCTGAGTCATGTATTAAAATCTCTGGGTGGTACTCTTTGATAAGGACAGACTCTCCTTCTACAAATAAAGAGGATCTCACCCTCTTGTTGGCTCTTATTGAGACTAATGGTTGCATTGATGTAGGAGAGAAGTTGGAGATTAAATAGATTACAGCTTTTAAGAGCCAGGGAAGTTCCACCATGATACATTACAGCCACACTTCACATTATTGTCACAGATATTTATTTCCTGCCCCCATTTCTACAAACAGCCGAGATACATTCCTTTATATAACACTAGCGTACGTCAGGGAACAGAGCAACCTAATTGTTGAATATAAATGACCTAAAGCTGGAATACATATTTATCACTAATGCAATGAACTGAAATTTGCTACAATATTCTTGGTTTATTTTAACACATAACTTGTTTTATCTGCAAAATTACTGCTTTAATATTAGGAGGAAGGTCCACACTGTTTACTCATTGTGTCCTCATTAAAAACAAATAGCTGAGTTAAGGTTTTATTCTAACAGAAAGCCATATAGGGATTTGTGAGTAGAAGTCTCAGCATGGTGTGTTTGCCTGTTAAGCTACTATCCTACATTTATTGTATTTTACTTGATTAGCAAGTTGGAAAAGAAAGAAATTCAACTTTGGATAATTTATTATGCTTGAGAGCTTGTCTTTTGTTCTTTTCGAGCAACACATATTTTGGACAATATTTTATCTAAATGCACATTCAGTTAGCAGACCAGTAGAGCCGTCATAAGATAATGGAAAACACTTCAGAATAAACATGATAAACTTAGCAGAAGGATTAAGAGAATTTGTGTTTTGTTTGATTATTTCTTCACGTTAATAACACCTATTTCTATTGTATTACACATAGTTGGAAAGCCTGATTTGTCATTTACAATGAGGGAGAAGTAATGATTGTGAAATGAGCAACAGAGTTAAACATTTAGGTGGTGCCCCCCAAATTTTCCCTACATCCTAATATATGAAAAATAGGATTTTTAAACCTTGATACAGCAGCAAACATGTGATATGCATGTAAAGAAAAAACAATGTATTTATGTTCTTTGCAGAATGTGCAATCTACTTTTATATGACTCTCATTTTCCTTGTGTAAGTTCTCTGTTCTTGATGTCTCTTTTATTGTGAGCAAAAATAACAGATTTTATCCTTTTTTGGTTGAAGAGATGACCACAACGAGAGGGATGCTGTCTGATTCTATTTAGGAAGGTTTTTGTCTAGACGTGGGGAATCTTAAGCAATATTTTTGATACCCAAGTCAGGTTTTACTTTCTGTTTTGGTGCATTTTGTTTTGGAATTAGAGTCTGCTGCTCTTTGTGGTTTTTTTAAGGTCACATGTACCTGAAAAAGTGATGCATAGAGTTACTTTTACTTCTATTGTAGACAGTAATAATATAAGTTTATCATGTTTACAATTAGGAAAAAAATAATAATTTAAACTAGGGTTATATTAAAATAATTAAACATACATTTTATGTTAGTAATACACAAAATAGCAAACAGGTATATTGATTTTTGTACAATTTTTAAAATTTCTTGACTCTGTTTTGATGGTCATTTAAGTTTGCTGTGATAAAATGTTCATCAAATAGGTTTTTGACCCCGACAGCTCTTTTTCCAAGAGGTGATGTCACCAGGTGATAGTAATCATGATTTGTATTCACAAAAGGTTAAGTCTTTGAGGAGCAAAGATGGGCACAAGACCTCCAGTTTGTCAACAAATGTGTGAGAAAATCATTAAAAAGCTCCCAAAGAAAGTTAAGAAGGAATTTGCATGTTTCCTCTCTTCAGTGCATAATATCATTAAACGGTTCAAAGAAGTGTAGAATGTGTAGGACAAGCAGGACACCTGCAATGCAGCATCTAGAACCATCACAATAAGGGATTATTTTGGGAAAAAAAAACTTTGTGAATAAGGAATTACACTCACAAACAGCACCAAAAGGGTAGAGTTGAATTTGCTTCACTTAGAGGCATCCATATGTGGGCTGGAGCATCTCAAAGTGGAAGTATTTATTATGGTCTAAAATATTAGCATGCAAGATCTTTTGTGGGAGAAATGGGAGATGTGTGCTCTGGGCTAAAAAACAAGAGACTCTAATTTTGTCATAATCAGCTTGTCCCCACTCTGCTCATGGATGATGATGGCTTCACTGACCTTGGCTCTAAAAGATGCTGTAGACTAGAAGGAATTCACATTCCTCCACCAGACATCCACAATATGCAAATAAATCCTTTTTGTGTGTTTTTCTATTCTTAAAATTTTAATGAAGAATATGAAAAAAAAAAACTCCAGAGGAGCTTATTATTATGTTTGTGTTAAAAAACCTCTCTTTTCCTTCTTTTTTTAACTCCTGGGTTAGTCTGTTACATAAGTGGAGATAATTGAAATTTCCACCCCTAGGTCATGAGAGGATATTGCTGTTGGCATTAGGTGCAGGTTTCCCACTGGTGCAGAGAATGTGGATGAGGGAGATCCTCTTCCTGTTATTGTTCGTGAGATGACTGAGTGGTCACTTGTGGAAAGATGGGTGCAGCTCACAATTTCCAAACACATCCAGTGGATTCAAATAATCCGAGCTGCAGACAAGATGTGCGTGCGTACTGAAACATGTGTTCACATCTTGTGCTGCTCTTGTTCACAAATGAAATGGGAAATAGGGGGAAAGGGAAATCAGGAAGCAGGGGTACAGAGTGTAGAACAGGTGCACATTAGCAGAAAAAAGTATCAGGATTGCATGTTTTATGCATCTCAGAAAATTGTGCAAATTTTCCAAACAGATGATTTCATTTGTATCTAATGGAGCATTTCCAACTCAGAGCTCTAATGTGTATCAATGTGTGTATGTGTTTGTGTTTAGCTGGAACTCATCAGACACATGCTGGAGTCCGCCTGGCTGAAGCACAAACTCGGCCCTTGTGCTTTGTGCTTGTAAGTAGCTCTTATTTGTCTTATCTTTTTAAAAATCATGATTTTGAATGTTTATCTTCCGCTGCATGTGCTGCGCAGTGTGTCCACATGTGGAAACTGTTGATCCTTTGTGTTACTTAACATTTTTCTTTTAATTGTTCCAGGATGAAGCCAGGCAGTCCAGCTGAGTGGTCTGTGTTTCACTTTATGTTCCGGATCCTAGAATCCACCAGGAGTCTCTACCTGCCCCTCCCACCTGGTATCATACACAAATATCATGCTTTAAGTGTTATAATCTGGTCTCTCTAAGATAGAATAACAATTAAAGGTGGAATATAAAAGGCATGTAATGTCTGTTTAATCTTTGTAAATAAAAAGAAAAGTTTTCCAGGAGTAATGCATGTGTAGCTGGCCTTATGTTTGATGTTTTCCCAGGTTCATGGCACGGCTTTTTAACTAACAGACACAGAACTTTACCCCTAAATAGCAAATGTTAGCATTTATGTGCTAAACATGTCATAAAGTATAAGCACTGGCAAGCATGTTAGCCTTGTTTTTATTTGCCTTGATGTGAAAATTATTATTATTTATTTTTTTTTACCTTTAAACCATGTTTTCTTTTTGTCTCGCTCCAGGCTATCACACTCTGTTTGCAGTGTTTGCTGTGCGCTGCCTTCCTCATCACACCTTTCTGCAGTACATTGACCATGGCTTTCTGCAGCTCACAGAAACCTTTGTGTCTCGTCTCATGACAGGTACATGCACAGAATTCCTTAAAGGGTTAAATGGAAAATATAATCATGTGAGACTGGAGACGTTTCTTTACAGCTTCATTATTTTTTATTTCTTGGATCACAGTGAACTCTCAACTGTGATTAGATGGTGCGTAATAAAATGCTGTATTGTCCCAAGTGGGGAAGCTCAGTTGTAAAATTCTGGGCAATTATAGAAAATGGATGGATGAACGATGATGATGAATTTAAAAAGAAATGATCGTTTGGCCAATGGCTGGTAGTTCATAACGACTGTTTTGCTATTTATTTTCCCTTTAAAGCCAATGAAAAGAATAACAGTTTCAAAGGATTCAGCCATTTGTCACACTATGTTTTAATGGGCCCAAATGAATTAGCAAAAATAGAACCTGTATTATAACTTTTCACATAAAAAATTCCTTCTGTTCACAAAGAAAAAAAAGGGAGAAATTTTTAACCTGTTAAGAGACATTTTAACCTGTTAAACCATAACCAACTGAATAAATGTTGACATGAACCAACACTAAAGGAAAATGAGTATTATTTTTAGTTTATAACAAATATTTCTAAGATGAATTGCACTGTTATGAAGTATTGTTTTTATTGCACTACTGACTTGTGCTGAGATGTGTTGTGGCTGATTACCAAAAATAGACTACAGATGAAAATTAGCTCTGGCTAAATTCTGAACATTTTACATACACAATGTAAGATAATGTGAATTGTACCTTTTAAATAAGAAATATATCAGTTTCAGGATAAAGTCCATGCAGCACAACCAGGTGAACAAAATGCTGCGTAGCTACACAATATGAATCCATAATTGTGGGAGTTAATAAGATTACAGATATCTAAGTTTGGTAAACATTTGGGGTAATTCAGTTAACAAAATAAGTCCAGATGTTTATTGACATTTTAGCAGAGAATTGTTACACAAAATACATGATGAATAGAAAAAATACCAGAAAAAAGTCCCAAATGTAAAATGTTGTCACTTCAATAAGACAATTTTTAAATAAGTATTACGTTCAGTAATATCTTACTGAATTAATGCTAAATGTACTTTTCTATCAGCTTTAATATCTATTAAATCACAGTATAAGAAGCTGAAAATACCATAAATAATTCAGGGAGCTTGTTATTCAGAAGCTAAGTAAGCTTCTTTCACTGGTGCTTTCTTTTCTTTGACATTTAAAAGGAAAAAGTAAATATATAAATAAAGCAGTGTATTCAGACAGTGATCAAAAAAGAAAGAAAAAAAAACCCACTCATCAAAACGACCCTTTTGCTAGTTTGTGAAATGGACTATTCAATTAGCTGAATAGCAAGAAGGGGGGTAGCAATGACTTGAGTGCAGAGTTTGATAATCCTCAGTTTTTTCTTGTCAGATATCTGATTTGCTTGAGCCAGCTAACAATCAGCAGGTAGACGGACTGCAAGAGAAATCTTTGGCACAGCACATTCAAAACCTGCCCAATATGGTGCATAAGTTTTGAATGAGTGTTGTTCAGATCAGTTGACAGTAAAGATCCAAATGCGTCTTTTTAGGGGCATCTAGACAAAGAACAAAAAACCTTACTAACCAAACAGAAGGCAGAGCTTAGGCAGTAAGTAAATCTGAAAAGCATCTAAATAAAAGGAGCAAAGAACAAAAAACAGTTGGAAAAAATTGCTAACATATCCACTGAAACAGAAGGGAAGATGATGACAAGAATCTGGAAAAAAATAAGACTTAGACAAAACTGATTATCACTCTGTAACTGAAACCTGGTGTGAAATGAGGAAATCGAGCCAAACTGACCTGAAAGAATAAAGGAAACACACTTTTAAATAAGAACATTAAATCAAGCAAAATCAAACCTGTATAACAGGAGCTTTGCCAAAGCAGAAGGATATACAAGCTACCTTGAAAATGAGACCATGGCCCATGTAATGTCCTGTTTAATAAATGCTGCCACCTGTAAATGCAGAGAAGTGACAGTATTAATGGTTACACTGGGAGTAATTAAGAGCAGGTCACACCGTAGAGCTGCTGTTACTTCATCCTGGCAGGGTGCCACCGTAATCTATCTGTTTGTGTCCTATTTCATGTGGTACTTTACCAGTTTGACAGTGTGAATATAGCAGTGTAGAGGGGGCTCAGAGGTGCAGGTTCTGAGCACAGAAGTCTTATTTAAAGGCACTGATACTGTATATTTTCTTTATCTTGTGGATTTCATACTATGGAGCTGTTCAAAAACCAAACACTGTTTTGGCAGTGAGAGATCAACACACCCAAAATATCTCCCCTTCCTCTTAAATTTAGTCGTAGTTCATGTGTTGCTCTGTCATAAACAGAACAAACAAAGGTGGAGAACAAGCGATCATTTAAAGCACAGAATCTGAACAGTTTTAAACTTCAAAGCGGGGGAAGAGGATGTTTAAAGCATTTTGAAGTCAGCGGGTCTGCATGTCTCTTCTCCTCAGGGATTAATCAGATATCTATGCGTCTGTTTGAAACTTGAGTTTCTTTACTTTCTTTTAATTTTTAAGATTTGGACAACAGTGATGCCAATGAGAGACTAAAGTTCAGCATACTGAAGAGACTCCCTGAGGTACTGTACTGTATGTTTTCTTCACAATGACTCCAGTGTGTGAGAGAATAGATTCATGCAAAAATCTTAATGACTGGAACCTCCAAATAATTTCCTGTGAGGAGTACAAAGATGGAGGTTAGAGTTGAGTGTGAATGGTGTACGGAGAAAGAACACACTACTACAGTAGAGAAAGATTTGATTCTTGAAATATTCTCTCCCTAAATTTCCCTCTCTGCTCCAATTAAGGGTTTGAAGTTATTTTAGGCCTAATTTCCCTCAAGCCCCCCTGAAGCCAATCACAGAGAACTTGTGTAACCAGCTGGTGTGTGCATGTGGGTGCATGCTGAGGACGAATTTGCAGCGATGGTGCTGTGTCTGTGTGTTTACATCTTTGTGTAACTGCCACGTGTTTCTGCATGGCTACAGTATCTGTAGCTGCATGTGTGTTTGCCCATGTGTTCTGTCCACACTGTGATCTGAGGAATGTCGAGTGTTCTGTGTCTCTGTTCTGTTTCCTGCCCATCAGACTTTTGCTGGGTGAGTTTGGCAGGCAGGAGAGATTTAGCAGGTACAACACGCACTCCAGCAGAGCTGGAAAACAGGCGATGTTTCTCTGCTGTGGAAGGTTTTGTACCTCAACTAAACCCAGCAACTCTCATTGGTAATTGAAAAACATTGAGTGTAGCAGTCAGAACGCTCTCAGTTTTGGGAATGAGAAAGGCCTGCTAAAAACTAAGCAAAGCGAAAGCAAATTTGATCCAGTCTAAATCAGTTCAAACCTCAAAAATGTAGATAGTGGTTGAGTAATTGAAGTAGATTCTTTACACTGTGTCACCTCCATATCAAGTGACCATGTGGCAAAAATCCCTCTGTATGTAGCGGCCATATTTCCAACCATCTGTAAACGTTTTCCATGGAGACCTGCTAGAGGAGCATTGCAGTTAAAGTAGGAGATAACAGTTGCCTTAGCCAGACGGATGGTGGCACACTGAGAGACTAATGAAAACAGCTCACAGTACAACTGACTAGCAATCCTGATACCCTGTTTTTTTGCAGCCTTTGCTGTGGAAGACAGATCAAAAGGTGATTTTAATGTCAATATTGTGTTGGGTGGACTTATTGGCAGGGCAGCTATTTTTTAGAGTAGCTGATGGTCTATTTTCCTTTTTCTATGTGGATACGTTGAGTCATTCTCCAGGACTAATAGGTTGGGTATTTTCTGCAGAGCAGGGATATGAGAAACGATGCAGACATCTGGGTGAGGATCTGGGTTTAGTTTCACTTTTAGAAGACCCCTCTAAGCAGCTTTCCAAAAAACATGATGTGTGCAAAGGCACAAAGAAGACACATTGTGAAAAAGACAGTAAAAAGTGTCTTAAGAAGTTTTTGTTCTGAAAAGCTAACATTCCTTTTCTTTTAGTCAGTCACAAAAGTAACAGCTGTTTGCTTTAAAGTGATTTATCACTGTTGTATTTTACAGCACTGAAAAGTAAGGATTTCTCTGAAAGCCCTCATTAGTAGTCTGCGCCTCGATAACGGTTTTGCTTTCCAGTTGGCAAAATAGAAAGGGACAGCTGCACACAGGCACCAGGGAATTTGTTTTTGTTTTCTTTAGAAAGCATGAGCTGCATGTGTAAAATGTAAAAAATTGTTTTTGTTTTCTTTTGAAAGCATGAGCTGCATGCCTAAAATGGTAAATATTCTGTGTGTAGTCTTTGGAGCAGAGGATCTGCCATATGTGGGACCATCCTGTTAGTTCAGCCTCAATCTCCAGAGATTATGTTAGGACTCTGTTGGAGAAACACAACAAAAATAAGGTAAGAAATTAGACACATCTTCTCTCTCATACCTACCTCTTTAATACTAATATACCTACCTAAATCTGTGGGAAATCTTCCAGTTTAACATGCAGAAAGTCCTCTAAAAGTAAAATCTTTTTACATACATTTTCCTGCAGCATTACACATAGAAAGATTATGCTATTAGCAAGCTCCAGCTAACTGGCACTGACTTATGCAGTGACTTCCTAAGAGGTATGATGACTGCCTTAAAAAGTGAACCTGCAGCTAACTTTACCTGTAAGAGTTCAGGTGACTTGTTTATGGTGTGATTGCAGATATCTCTGAATTCTATAAAACCCTGCTGTTGTGTTTTTGTTTTTCCTTCCCCTTTCAGGGATTTGCATTTAACGGGAGAGATGAGCCTGGCTTCAGACCTGAGTTTCTGCCACTTACCTACCTGGCAAAAGTCCTCTCTGATGTGGAGGCACAAGGTAGTATGTGTGTGTGGGTCCTGCTTGGTTTAGATATTCAGGTCTTTTGAGGATTTGCAAGTGTGCTTGGCCAAAATGTGACCACCTCTCTCTTTAATGTGCAAGGAAGTGTGTGGTGTTACATCTTCTGTACGACTTTCTTTGCCTGCAAACAGCACTGAACCCATTCGAAGAGCAGGAGAACGTGGACGCCAAGTTTGTGGAGGAGACGGCTCTGATGCAGACGTGGATCCTGCTGGGCTACGAGAAAAAATGAAGAGCATGGAAAGGGAGGAGAGGGATGAGGGTTGGATGGATTGAAGGGGGAACTGACGCAAAAGGAAAATGTGTTTAGGTGGAGAGCAGTCATCCCTGACTTGGACCATGAGGACATATAATTGATGGATGGGAAGATGATGGAGGGACATAGAAAGGGTGGGAAATGAAAGATGATTGGAAAGACTGAGACTCATAAACAAGTTCTCACTGATGATAAATTAGGGTGGGGATAGATGGATGGATGGATTTACAGGCTGAGTTCACCTGCTTTTTAAGAAAAAGAAGCATAATCTTATTACACAAACACAAGTTGAATGTATGGGAAAAAAAGATAAACCAGTAAGAAACACAGTTAAAACTTCAACAATATCAAAATTATATTGAAAATCAATAACTGCTGGCAGTTATTTGTATAACCTCATTTTCTCTAGTAGCTACAATTCTTCCCTCAACTCCTTTCTTTCATAGAATTTATGAAGATCAACGTCAAATATTCTGAACAGTATTTATAAATCAAACACGCTTGTTTCTCCTTCTTGTGCTTCCTGTAATGCTGCTGCACCCCATCAACTTGATTACATGCCGACAAAAGCTTTGCAGACAGAGAGGCTTGATATGGTCTGCTGTGCATTAAATCTGATTTTAACACTGACTTACAGGAGCTTTGCAGCAGAATGTCTGAGCGAGGAGAAACTGGCGGAGTTCGTACTGTATAAACAGACTGAATCCAAATTAGGAGATTATTAAAATGATCAAAACAAGATGCAAACCTCATTTTCAGATAAGTTGGGAATAATAATAATAATGGTGTCCAACTGGCGTTCGTTGTCTTTATGTGCATCTAAGAGTAACTCCAGAGAACTTGGCAGCTTGGCCGTGTGGCTTCCTTCTTGTATTACACTTAGGTTACAGTTTTGGTCAGTTTTGTTGAATGAAAATATTTTGTCCTGGTATATTTTAGCCCATGTGGATAAATTAATCATGGTGGCATAACAGTTTCTCATGAAGTTTCCCTTCAGGCCTTGAAGGTCTTGATTTGCTGCCCTGGCCCTTTATACATTTAGATTTCTCCTGATTTCTTTTATAACACCAGAGTTAATTCCAATCTTGCATTAGGAAATGTTTTTGTAACTTACTGATGATTCTCTGACTAAGTTTAATACAAAGAGCTGAGCTAAATTATCCTTTCTTTAAAAAAAAGAAAAAAAAAAAACTGAATCTTTGATGGGTATTCCTTTTATACCCAATCTTGACACCCTCACATGTCAATCAACTATGTGCTGGTTATATATTTTATAACCTTATCTGTCTTTATTTGCCTCTTTCTCAACTTTTTTTTCTTTGCGAGTAAAGAGCTGGTACTGAATTTTCAAAATTAAATATATTAAAGCCAATCGATAAAAATGCTGGAAATCTTTTCTTTGGAATGGGGTTATTTTCTTTAGAAAATTTCCCAACTTTTCTGAAGATGAGGTTAATTGTACAGAGTTATTTACAAAGCAGCAACATCTGGTTTGAATATTCTCTCTATCTGAGCTCATATAGTAAATGGAAAATTCTATGTTTGTTGTGGTTTGTGTTCATAATCCTTTTTAAAGTGTCTGAATATTTGTTCCCTGCATGCCATCCAGTTCTTATTTACATCTCTTGTTCTGCTGATTGCCAAATGTTCTGAAAGAAGGGATTTCTTAATCAGTCCTCCTGTTTATGCCAGAAAATCTGGGTAAAAGGGATTATAAATAAATAAAGATTTTTTACAGTGCCTTTCTCTTATATTGCTACACATTTGCAGAAGTGGAAACGGAGAAGCTCTTTTGTTTCCAATGAATTTCTTCTCAAGTCACTAGAGTCACCGTGGAGGCTCAAAATAATTTGCAAAACAATCTCAGCCTTCAGTTAAGTAGTTAATGATGCAAAAGGCTCAATAGGAAGGAAGTAAGCTGTCAGATTCCTGAGAACACCAGAGTGTTATGGATAAACTCAGCAGAGCTCCACTGAAGTCAGGAAATAATCTCAGTCAACACACACGTCATTTTTAATGAAGAACACACATTGTGCACTCTTGAAAGCTTGTGTTACGTTTGTCTCCTGGGTTTCTCTTCCTTTTCAGTGCGAACAAATCGCTCATTCCTCACCTGCTTGCCTCCCCCACGCTCTGTTATGCAGTCAGCGTTATGTAGCCAGCTAACAGTCAGGGGCTAAGTTAATCTGACAACTCCCAGCGTCAGCCTGCAATGGATGATCACACACACACACACATATCACATCAATGCCTTATCTCTTAAGAAGTCGATTCAAGCAACACCAGCTACGTTTAACACGTTGTGCACCAGTCGTTTAGTTTGGTCTGATACCCCTATCAGATGAGCTTAGACAACATTAGTTCTGCTGTACAGCATTAATTCACAGGATTTTACTTGTTTCAACATATTTTTAACAATTTATTTAAACTTTTTTTCTAAACAGATTTTGCTTTGTCAATTTTTATTTTGCATTACTTTTTGAATTAAATTGATTCATACAACATCAAACACACAAACTAAAATTAAATTTACTCAAAACATTTTTTAAGGGGTTTCAAAGGGAATTGACTTTGTTTTGGTCAAAACTAACCAACTCTGAACTCTACACCCACTTTACAGCCACTCTTTCATCCTCTTTTTCCCTTTGACTCTCCTGTCTGACTGCCATCCGCTTAATTTAAATTTTCTCCTCTCTGTCATCCTTTATGCTCTTTCATTGCCTGAGCTTACTCCTCTAGATTTATCATTTCAGGCATTAAGCAGGCTCTCCCACCCTCGCATACAGCATAAACCCGTTGCAATTTATTCAAAGATTACAACCGTGAAGGGTGAAACAACAAGGCTGAGGAATGTGTTTGAGTATCCCAGCATCCTTGAGAAATGAATTCTATCTTTACAAGAAAGAAATTTAAAACAGTCCAAAATTAATACAAACCGTGCTGATGAAGGTTATGTAACAGTACACTCACATTTCCCCTTTCTCCCTCGTCTTCCCTATCACTTACAGTACGTAGTTTAGCTCCAAGCAGAGAGTAAACGCTGCCGGTAAATTTCAAAAAAGGGAAACACAATTACAACCAGATGCAATAATGAGTAACTCTCACATGACAAAGCTGCAGCAGTGAGCTGAAGTGTGAGCACACAAGGGGCAGAGAGGAGGAGGAGGAGGGAGCAGCTATTAGAGGCGTGTGAGGAGTAGATAGATCAGTGTGTGTGTGTGTGGCTAAAAATATGTTTCAAATTCTCCTTGTTTTTGTTTCAACAACTCCTCAAGTTAAGATTAAATGGCACCAATGATTATGGTTTTAAACTCAGAACCACATCAGTTTGCATTGATTTTAATCTTCACACGTGTGATGTTTCTAGTTCTCTAAAGGTTCGGGTTTGGGTTTGCGGAAGTGCCTCATGTTGGCTCCTGGTTGTGGTGGTTTCAAGGGGGCCATGGCTCCGTAGGGTTTGGGCAGAGGGAGCCGGTCGTTCTCGGGGATGTAAGCATTGGGCCGTGCCTCGGCTGTGGTGTACTTTCCATTTGGCAGCTGCCTCCACTTGTTTTCCTCAGCAAGCTGCGCACACACACACACACAAGCACACACACCAGAAGCAGTATTAATATTTGATGTTGCATTGCTCAACCTAAGATTAAATACTTAAAATTGAAATATTCTGATAATTAAGTAAGTGGCATAATCATCACTGCAGTTCAATTCTTTTCTTAATAATCTTTGACAAAAGGACACTTGAGTGTGTGAGCTCTGATTAATAAGGCTGGTTAAGCTAAAGATCAGCTCCAATTTCGTATTTTGGAGTAGAAGTCAGTGAAGTCAGATGGGATCTTGGCTAGCAACCAGATAAAGGACGAAACTTGCTACACGTATCTATCTGGGAAGTCATTCAGGGACATCGTTTGGAGGAGAGTGAGAGTTTTCAAAAAATACTTGGTAAGTGATGGGAGGCATCTATCACAAGCGACTTTGAACCAATCAGATCAAAGAAGCACTGCCAGTGGAGCCAATTGCTAAATCAAAGTCTAGCAGTGGCCAAATGGGCAAAGAGCAAAAACTTGAGTGGCTTTTAAATTAACTGTCAGTGACAAAATTCTGATTTTAGTTTAGCTTTAGCAGTATCTACCACAGCCTGTTAATGACTGTTATCACATCTACAGCCAACCAGTGCCTCAGCCACAAACAGCTTGAAGTCTGATTAGATGCTTTCTTTCACCAGACTTCATGAAAAATTCATGAAAATTCAGGTACCAAACAAAGTAAGTAATATTTAAATCAGAGCCTCTGTTTTAAGAGACTTGATGTGAATATAAATTAGTCTTATTGCAACAAGTAGCCATAAAACAACAAAAATGAGACATAATGGCTACACACCAAAAAACATCCACAACCACAACTATAGATGCATAAACATCACAAAAGCAAAACAAAAAGACAACAAAGACACAAATCAACTATAACAGGAGACACAAATGACTAGCAGGAGACATAAAAAGAAACAATGACAAGAAGTAAAAACTAGAGAGATACTACATGACAGAAACGAGATGCAAAGCTATAAACATCAAGAGAGGCCATGAGAGATTTTTTTCTTTCCTTTTCTTTTTTTTTATTTGATGCTGTCATTTCCACATTATAAATTAATTATTCTGTTATCTCAAGATAACAATGTCTATTTTAATCTGATAACTTAATCTATATTTAATTCAACCAGGATTTTGTTTTTTCAAGATGACGACATAAAGTAGCTTTCAATCATGAGAATATCAGCCATTTCTTCTTAAGCTCATAAAACAATTAAGTGAGCTGGGAAAATGTGGTCCCTCTGTTAGCTGAGTTAAGTATAGTAGTCAGCCAACTGTGCTCTGCATCAGGTTTCTGGAACTTGCTGTAATGAGAAAAAAAAATAATCAAAAAACAAGATTTGTCATTATCAAACCTTTTTGACAAGCATGGCTTTGGTCTTGAATTCATGTAGAAAAGTGAGGAGGTTTTTACAAGCCTCTGCACATGAACCAACTGTCACATAACCCAGTGATTTCCAACCTAGGGGCCTGGCCCCCCCAAGGGGGTCCCCGAGGCTTTTAACATTCAGAGCAACTGCGATTAATGTCCACACATTGTCCCTATTTTAAGAAAATAAAGTAAGGCTATATGGTATTAATTTAACTTTGGCTTTATGTAAGGACATGACTCAGCCGGAATACATTATTTATGGTAAGAATCTAATTTTTGAAAGTATAAATCGAAGCATGATTTCAGAATGGGGTGGGGCAGGGGGTCCATGGCTTTTTAAGTATATGCATGAAGGAGGTCCTTGAGGAACCACCAAAATAATCCATTCATGGGTAAAATGGCAGCAGTATTTTGCTTGATTAACAGTACAATGTGGCTGTAAATCCATATGACTGGTTATGAAAGGCAATTTCAAACAAGTTTGGATGTTGTATAAAAATGCCAATAAAAACTGAAGGTAATAATTTGCACATCTCAGAAAGCCATATTCCATTCCATGTGTGCAAGAAACAGCATCTATTGTTTCCAAAATGATTTTTAAGTTGTTCCACTTTGCGTCGGACCATTTTAAACGAGCTTTGGTCCAGATGGCGGAATTTCTGGATTGTGTTCACATACAGGGCTTCCACGATTAGTTGATTAGTCATGATTATGTCGACTATTAAAATAACTGGCGACTAATCAACGTTGTTTATTTTTTGGAGCTTTCTTTTTCCCCCAAAACTCCTGCTCTAACTTCCGCTGCCTTTCTGGCCTTGATGCACATGCGCAGTAGTGGCAATTGGGGTCAGCCGTGACATCACCGGAAAAGTTAAGTCCAAACATTAATATCATAGCGAGCCGGCAATGGAGCTCGAGAGTTTGGGAGCATTTTATAAAAATTCAAGAGAAGCAAGTGCAATGTAAAATCTGCCTTCCATGGCAGTATGACGGTGATGCACAAGCATCTTAAAAGGAAGCACGTTGTGGCCGATTTAGTTTCTGACGAAGAGGGAAAGTCTTCTCGGTAAGATAATTGGCTAGATAGCTGCTAACATTAACGTTAACAGTGAGCTACTTACTTGCATTAATGGCTGTAATGTTAACAGTAGTTAATGGTGATTTCAATGCTCTTAGCTCACATCATTTGTTTTCATGTTTGAATAGGAAATAAGACAATGCTGATGTTTTGTTCAATAATGTTAGGTGACTGTTTTAAGCACTGAGCACAAAATGCACTTTTTTAAAATATTTGAGTCAGAACAAAACTTATTTTTCGTGGATAATTTATTTTTGGTTTCAGGTGCCCACCTAATTTGATTTTGTAGCACTATTCAATACTTGAAAAAGTAGTTATGTTTAATGCCACAGACAAATGAAGTGAAGAAAAACCAATACAAGTTCCTTGTTTTCCTTATTTTACCACAAGCTGCAAAGTTAATTAAAAGTTGTTGAATGAACTATCATCTTAATTGTTTTTATTTTTAGATAGCTATAACACTTAGAGAACACTTTGAGCTGGAAGCTAATGATGGTTATATAAGAAGAGCTGCATGCTGGTGCGATAAGCTATTTACATATGATCGATTAGTCGACTAATTGCCAAAATAACTTGTGACTAGTCGATTATGAAAATAATCCTCTGTGGCAGCCCTATCCACATATGACCTCTTCTTTGCATCAGAGAGCTTTAATCTGCATTTGTTGATTGCACAGTGAACTGTGTACAAACAGTGATTTCTGGAAGTGTTGCTGAGCCCATGCAGGGATTTCCATTAAGTGTCTGCAATGCATAGTTGCCTAATGGCCCTAAGATCACGAGCGTCCTGTTTTGACCTTCAGCCTTGTTCTGTGCCTACAGAGATCCCCCCTGATTCTCTAAATCTTTTGATATTACTATAGATTGTAAGATCTTCAGTTTTTGTAATTTTACATTTTTTATAAAATTCTTCCATAATTTGTTGCAGGTGAACTTTTGATCCTCTTTCAACATCTGATATGTTGTTTATGTCCTATTGGAAATGATATTTGGGTTAAGAGATTTTCAAATCTTTTCAATAATTTTTTATTTAGATTTTACACAGTGTCTGTTTTGGAACTGGGTTGTCCAGTAGAAAACCTGTACAAAACAATCATGAATCATTTAAAAAATAAATTGTAATTTTTGCATTATATCTGTCTACAGATAAAACAAGATTAAGTAACACTTTCCTATAATTATCGGATAGTTATCTGTTACCCAAGACTTAATTAATTAAAACCTACTAGACTTATTTTTGAAGATGGGTCCGACCCAAAGCTAATTATCTTTTGTTTTATTAACCAGACTGATCGTAGTGTTTTTGCACAGTGTGAAAAACCTTCATTATACTGAATTTACTCTGGGTTTTGGTAGAGTTTCTTGTAAATGTGAAAGGAAAACGTATTTCTTCCTGTAATGAAAGACATGGACAAAATTGTTTCAACCCAGTGTGTGTGATGGACTGATAGATAATCACAGTTGCTTGGACTACTGAGAAAAAAATAAATAAAAATCAAACCAAGCTTCAAAGAGATGGTGATTTTTGCACACACATGGAAAGTTTATCTGCTTACATGTAAATTTAGAAGTGCATACAAATCAAGAAATGAAGGCTTTGAATGTAAAACTCAAACTGCTACTGAGTAAAGATCCCCTTTTGAGGTTCCTCTAAAATATTTTATAGGCATGATTAACATTTCCTCCAATTTTTTGTAGGGGTTATTTTTTCTTCTTGCAGAATATTGTTTTTTCTAGCCCAACAGCTGGAAGCAGGCATAAAAATGTGAGAAAACATATTCTAGTGAAATAGCAGACATGACTGGAGACAGCTAGACTGGATGCAAACACAGCTGATCCTTTTATGTGTGCCACCACTTTTGTTTGACAGACTTCCTGACAGGCTTTTCCTGTTTGTGCATGTTGAAAATAGTTCTTAGACTGAGTGTAAACAGTTTTCACTCATGTATGCCACAACCTCTTTGTCCCAGAGAATCTAAATCACCTCCCGCCTCTGTTAAAACCTTGCAACACTCCTGTTCTTTGTCTTTTACCTCTCAGTGTTTTAATCTATCTCTGACCAGTGATCTGTGTGCTTCTTTACCCTCTTCTTCTCCTCTTTATCCCTCTGTCTCCTCTTCTTGTCCCGAAGCATCCTCCTCCACTCCTCCTCAATTTCAGGGTAAGGCGACAGGCCCTGGTCCAACCGCTGCTGGCATCTGTCCATCTGAAAACACAGGAGCAGTGCAAGAAACATTCACTTTGTATTCATTTCAGTCTATCCATGCTACTCTCTCCTGGCTCGGTTTAGCTCTGACTGCAGCCAAAAACAGATGGTTGCATTAGAGTCAGACTCTGGGTAAAGTCATGCCTCTCCATTTTCTGCTTCTAGTTCATGTGGCGTGCTGCAGGGATACATCAGCCATGGGAATTCTACAGGTTATTAACTCAAAACTCCTGAAATATTTACAATACGTTTGGGAAATCCACTCATTTTTACCTGTTTAATTTTTTATAGCGACAGAAAGCAGAAAGACCTTTTTCAAACCAGTGTCAGAATTTCTACATTTCTTGTTTGAATGATAATTCCTCTTAAAACTCATCAAAATCTTTGGACATTTAATATGTTCTTACTTTAACTCAATAGGAAATTATTGATAATAACACAATATAATGTGGCTAGTTGATAGTTACTACACCCTAAAATAATTATTAAACTAATAAGATTGGTTGTTCTTTTGGATGTTAATAAAAATTCAACAATTTAGAGATATGTTGATATACTGCATACATACTCCTGCAGGATTCAGTGTAGAACTGCAATAAAGCAGGCAATTGGCCATCAAATTAATTGAGTGGATTAAAATTAAGTTTAATATCAGAATCACCCAGCTTTTTTTTAAATATATATATCATGTAATTTTTTTGTTTGCACAGCAAGAGGTGCAATCTGTATCTGTGTGCTTTTTTCTCCTGCTCTCAGCATAAGCTCCATAGACAGCTTCAGTGCTGCATTTCCACTGCATTCTGACATCCAGGTGAACAATCAGGTATCTGTATTCCACCAAAACCTGTGTCCTCTCCCAGGATGGAAATAGTGTTTGGCTCATTCCTAGTCCTCCTAAAACCCACAGTCATCCACTTTGTCTTGTTTACATATAACATGAGCTTACTGATTCAACGCCACGCCACAAATTGATTGACCAGTCTTCTATACTTCTTGTTCTACACTTATGCATCCCACAAGTGCAGAGATGGCAGGACTCTGAGTTGTAAAGGAAGTCTGAAGTGTACACAGTAAAGAGAAATGGTGCTCCTGTACTGCTGACCACCTTTTTAGACACACTACCTTCAACTGAGGCCTATTTGTCAAGTAAGCTGTGTCCCAGTTCAGGGTTTGCACACTTCAAAGTACAGATTTGTTGGCTGCATATGCCATCATGGTGCGCCAAGCACTGTCCCAATTCGAAGGAGCCTCTGAACCCGCATTTCATTTGGTCTCAAACGAAGGCTGCTGGTGATGCATCCTTCGCAGCCTCTTTTCTCCCAGGATTCATTGCGCACAAGAAGGTGGCAAATGAGGAACCAAGCTCAGAAAACTATGTATTTTTTTAACTACACTGTTACGACCCAACACAAGGGTATGGAAGGGCCGTAACATACACTTTAGTAGAAATGTGACAAAACCAAGTACATTAAAACCACGTTTATTAAACGGTGGCATTAAAATTCTGTAATATTTCATATTCATGGATTTTTAAGGGGTTAGTGAAGAGACTACTAGTGATGTGCCATGTGTGAAAGAGCCGCCAGCCATGAGGAGAGTACATGAATGAGTGCGTCTTGTCAATGAAACCCTACCATCCAAGATGAGCCATCTTATTTTTTTGAATGCCAACCTGCACTGAGGACATTAATGCTGCTTTGAGTTTGGTTCTCATTCTGTTTTGTGGATTTGTTGGCTGTTTTATGTTTATTTGTGCAATAGCAAAAAAAGTAAGTGGTTTTGTATCAGAATAAATGCACAAAAGGAGGCAATTATGAGGATTCCCGTAAAAATGCCAAACACAAAATGGCTTTCAAAACATAATTCATTAATTTTTGAGAAGTTAATGTAAATTATAGGGCTAAAAAAGATGCTAAGTTAAGAGCCATTCGGGAGCCAAAAGAGCCGGCTCTTCTTTGGGAGCCGAGCCAAAAGAGCCGGCTCTCTGAAAACAGTTGAACATCCCATCACTAGAGTCTACTGGCTGGAAAACAACAGAGCATCAGATAGTTTTTTTTTCCTCCATTATTACTTGGTCAGTGTTAACGTTCACTACTGTGTCCTTTGATATGCAAACAGTAATTTCAGAGGTTTAAGAAATTCCCAACGTCCTATGTTGCTACTATGGGAAATTCTTGTTGACTTGTTAGGCTTTCCCATTTCACAAACGTTAAGCAGACTTTGAAGTGTGTAGACTATGGAGGTCACTCCGTAGCCTACGTAGTCTGCACACTCTGAAGTGTGCAGACCCTGAATTGGGACACAGCTATGGTCAAAGATCCAGGCAGTTGTGTAAGCATCCGCCTCTGTTTTCTGAAGCTTCTCACAAACACTGCAGGCTGAATACAATTGAAAGCACTTGAGATGGATCAAAGAACATGGTCCTCAATGAGCTTTATCCAGATGGAAGTGGGTTTGCTGAAGCAAGTACATAATAGCATGTTCAACACCAACCTCTGGATGATAATCAAACTGTAGGGGGTCCTGAAAGATGCTGACTTACTTGCTAAAGTGGGCCAAAAACAGTTTCACCATAACTTTTATGTGGGATGTTTGGACAATTGGTCTGTGGTTGTTATGAGCCGATAAATGAGATTTTTTAAGTACCAGAACAAGGCAGGATATCTTCCATAATATGGGAACATTCTGCTAACAGTCATTCCAGCTGCCAATTAACCTGTTCTACAATGTCCTTATATGGCGGGAAATATTGGTAAGGATGTGTTAAGATCCATGACTGATGTCCTGCTACATACTGTAGCAGAGTTTTGAAAGTGAAGCTGATGGTCTGTGCCACTGAAGGGAAGAGAAGGGAGGAGAATACTGACCACTGCTCTATACTAAATGGATTGAAAACATGTTCAACTTACTGGTTCTGTCTAGACATCCATCATGATCCCTCTTTGCCTCGAAGCCTGTGATCTTTTTCATCCCTAACCACACATCCATGGAGCGTGTTCTTCGGCCTTTTTCTTTAAACTTTATCTTCTTCCTTAGCTGTTTCTGTACACTCCTCAATGAATTCCTACCTCCCTGAAAGCTTTCCTGTTTATGTTCAGCAGCATTTTCAGGTCACTTGTGATCCAGGCCTTATTAGTACGGAAACATCTCACTGTCCTATTGGGGATGAAGTTAATCTACCCGGTCACATACACAGTCATTAATGTCATCTCCATGTGGCTCACAGAGTGCATTCCAGTGCAAACCACCACAAAGTCAGTCTGGTCATTGGCTTCTGTTAAAAATGTTTAAGTAAAGATAAAACACATCAGATTCTGCTGTCATTTTCCTACTGTAGTTGAATTCATCTTATATGTTTGCATAGAATAAATCAAACAAAAACATTTTTTCTGGTGGAGCAGGAGGCAAAATGTTGGGAAAATGGAAATACAGCAAAGACGGAGATGTATTAGGAATCTTCAGAGACTTTGATGAGTCTATCGAGGTGTCTCGTGCATAGATCTTCTCCTTCCCAGTGGCATGTCCAGAATGACATAATCTGATGTTAACAAGCACAGCAATACTTCCACTTTTATTTTTGGTGATACAGCTGGTGGTTCAGTATATGCTTCCACAACCATGTCTCAGTGAAACACATAAAGCTGCATTCTGGATATTCCTGCTGTGGTCTTGCCAGAGCTTTAAGAGAGTCCATTCGATTTGCTAACAACATGTCCCATAAGGATTAAAAAAAATATGTATCTTGCTCCTGCCTGATGTCAGGCAGGTGCAAGATACATATTTTTTTTTATTTTTTTTTTGCATGCATTCACTCGTCAACTTGTTGGGAATCTGGAATTTATTCTGGGCATTACTTGAGCAACTATGTAAACTCTTCTGTTGGCATGCTTCCTATGCATGGTAGTGTCCATAGTACCAGGAGAGATCAGTTAAGAAAGCACAGCTTTTAAATGAATGTGGAAAAAAAACTCCCAAAAATCAATGTTTCACAGAAAATAAATAAATAAAAATGACTTGATTTAAGATTTCTTCAAGATACAAAACACACACAATATGTTTGGAGCTGCTACAACTTATTAATACAATAGTGTGGCACATTTAAAAAACCACAAAGTAGATGATATAGTACAATATAAGAAAAATATTTCTCTTTCAATCTAATCAGCAAGGTAAGAGTCTTTTAATGATCGGTAAAGCAGAAATAATTGTAATAACTGCTCCTGTTGCCATAGTTACAGTTGGCCTGGTTATAGATCTCTGCCTTTTATTTTCTCAATGAAATATGAGTGAATGTATTAAAGGAACTGAAATCACATTTAAATGTCATTATCACATAAAAAACATTGATTCATCTACAATCTTTTTAGATATTCCTGCTTACTGTTGTTATGGCTAAGAGCCAAGCACGGTTTCTAAACATTAATCTTAAGTCCCCAATGCTTTTACTCATTATTCATTTTTCTGCTAACGCATAGATTCCTGATGTTTTTTTATTGGCACACTTTACATTTTATGAACCCCATGGAGTCTTGATTTGTTGTGTGTCTACCTGTAGATGCGTTTTACTGAGTAAATAAGCAACATAAACATGTTTGCAGTGAAAAGGGTGACACTTAGAAGACACAGTTTACTCTCTTCGATCGTGGTCAGTGAAGAGTGACAAGAATAATGAGAGACCGAGGGGAGAATTTGCAAATAAGAGAACAGTGTGGACTTCACAATGACACTGTTGTCGATATGTCGTATGTGCGGTGAGTGACTGGGACCCCCTCTGACCTGGAGCTCTTTCTCTTTTATCTGTTGCTGTTCAGATAAAGCAGCAGCTTGCTTCATGGAGAGTTCTGCAGAAATGGCCATTATACGGTGGTTGGTGTTTATGATGTTAGTTTGGACCTCATTCAGCTGGAACCAGGAACACATACACAAAGATTAGATACAGAACAGATAAAGATGTGAATTAATTAGTAAATGTACTAGTCTGGAAGTTAATTTTTTCTACTGCTACTCCATAGTTATTTTAGTGGCATACTGTACCTCTATGAGCTGACCTTAGCCCTTACATTGTCATCTATAGTTCATTTAAGCTTCTGTGTGGTAGCTTTGCATCTCAAATGACTGTAAATATATCTTCATCTTACTACTAAATGTTTATGTATGTTTTTAAATAAAGAAATTTCTTCAAATTGCTTTTAGTTGAGCAGTTAACGTCCTATTCTGTAAAGGAAACAAATGTGGAAATGCCAAAAAAGAGCAGTTTCTCTAATGACCACTTAAGACTAGCTCCATAAATGAGTCAAACTCCATGAAGCTGCAGGCTAAAATGTAAAAGTTTAGAGCAGATATGATTGATACAGATATTTGTCCTCTGGCTCTCAGCTCTATCCCTTGTAGTATGCCACTTCTGACAGTAAAATTTCAAAATGGCGACTAGATACTGATTGAACTCGAGGCTTGAATGCCAACAGATGGTCACAAGGGTTATGCTATCTTTTATATGCAGTCTGTGCTTTTGATAAGTTGACCAGATGGGTACAAAGGCATCAGCAGAGAGGAGAGAAACTGTAGTATTCAATGAACTCCCAAATGCTATTCTGTATGCTCCTCACATGCATCACAAAAAAAGACAAGACTGAATTAACAACTGAGAAACAGAAAAGTTTCTGAATCTGAGTGCAGATTCTGCAATATGATCTGTATATGATCTGTGTGTATAAAAGCAAGGCCTTATTTAAGTGGTCTACCTTCTTTGCCAGCGAGAGTCTGTCCTGCTGGCAGTTCTCAGCTTGCTCCCTGAGCGGCTTCGACAGCCGGGTCACCTGGTCCACCAGGAGTTCTTTTTCCTGCAACTGCATTTCTCGTTCAGCTAGATTCACCTCAAGCTATACACACACACACACACACACACACATACACTGTAGACTTGTGAACAGATTTTAAAGTCCTCACGATGAATAAAATTTTCATGATGTTATTGGTACCTGCTTTATTTTCTTGACCAGCTCCACCATTGAGGGGTCCTCGCCTTTTAGTTCCCTGTAATCGACTGTTGGATTCAGACTTTCCAGTGTCTTCTCTCTGGCCTCTGACAGCTGCAAGATGAAGGAAATTAGAGGACTACACAACAGAGTGATAGTATCTATGTAAGTTAATATATCGTAATATAAAGAGCAAAGACATATTCAGTATTAGATTATAGTGCACATAAAGGACAAAGAAGAATAAAATCCCAATTACTGACACACAGTCATGAAAATATATTAGATACAGGACACAATTCATAAACTGAACTAATACTGTGGATGTGTACAGTCAGAGCAAGAATCCAGAGTCAGTGTGCTGCTGTCTGTGTTTCATACACCTTGTTTTTTAATCCCTCATGCATTTATTGCATGGGAGATAAAAAAAAAAAAAAACCTACACACATTTAAAGCAATTCTCAGCTAAATGTAGTGCCTACGTGAGAGCTTCATCCCAGTAGGTGACAAGTCACTAGCAAAGTGTGATAAGAGGAACCAAAACTTAAAAAGACATGAGATCCCTCAACGAGACCATGTTCTTTATTGCCTGACATCCCTTAAGACCACAGAAATAGAAGGGGAAGCCGGGATGCATGAGGAAGCACAAAGAAGAGGAGTCAAACGAGTGGAGTGACACAAAAAGCAGGCAGGGAAAGGGTAGGGTAAGAGCTTCAGATTCACGCCCTGACACTCTTATCTTAAAACTGCTGCAGTCAGTAAGTGAGGATGAGGGTTAGGGTAAGTAAAATGTGCTGACATGACTGTTAAAGAGTCCATGCTCACAAGAAAACATGCAAAAGGCATGCAAGTCAACGTGTCCAATGTGTAGTAGTGCTTGTAAACTGTAACATGGCAATTTATGTGTGTGTGTGTGTTGTTGAGCATACATGTGACAGTAATGATAATGGTGGGATTTTCCTATTCCAAAACATTGGTGTCTGAGAGTAAGGGGGAAAAAAATGAACGTTTCCGAAAACTAGACAGAATGTCGTCAGGTAAGCTCTATCTCCATGCAGATAGACAGGAAAAGAGAGCGCAAAACATTTATCTTAGGGCATTTTCCACCCTTTGGGAGACGCTAAATGCACACGTCCTGATCAAGGGGCACAACAGCTGTGCTTCGGTTTTAAATAATTAAAATGAGTGAATTAGAGTTAGAAACCTCAAACATTTTATGCTGCTGATGTTAGCGGTGTAACGATACATAAATCTACATTGATTCAGTGAACAACAGTCTAATGGCATCACTTCAAACTGATAATATCAATCACCTATATAATGATCATTTGTAACTAAGGCAAGAACTTGTGGAATTCTTTATATTTGCTTTGTTCTGACAAAAACAAACAAACAAACAAAAAAAATATCTACATCCAAAGATGTTATTTAACTATGTTAAAGTCTGACTTTTCTACTTTGGTTATTATAAATCAGTTTATTAATATTTTGGGACTTAACATATATATTATAATGTACTTTAATATCTACAAATAGAAATGTATTCTTGCTGTTGTCTTTTACTTAATGCATTTTAAAACACAATATACAGAATGTGTCAAAGTTTTTGTTGAAAGAACAGATTGTTTTTCCATTGGTACATTGCAGGAATGTACATAATAAATGTCACTGTGCCATCAAATTGAGAAACACGTCATTTTAAGTTGAGAAAGTTACATAGTGCTACTTTAAGGGGTCTTGGACACAAAGATTTTGATAACAAAACACAGAATTTGTTGCTGTTAAGTGACATGCAGGTGCTGCAGCACTCTAACCTAAAAAGAAACTGGAGGAAAAAATCCCTGAAACACAGCTAACTGCAGAAGCAAATTTTCTCTTAGATGTGACTCACTTCTATTACAGAATATAAAAATTCTTCAGAATCCATATGAAATACAAACAGAAATGTTCCAGTCCTTACAACCTAACCCAAACAGATGGGAATGAGCAATGCAGATGACTGTGGTACTTTAATAAGGAAGGTAATTCAAAAGCACATGACCCCATTACAGCACAATGAATGTAATCTATATATAAATATACACAAACCTGAGATGATCAAAGAACCATGACGGGGACAATAACAAGGACATAGGCAGAAAATAGAAAAATGAGGAGTAAAACAAATCAGATGACATGGACAGAAAAAAAGACAATGCGTTAGAAATATTAATAGAAGCCTGGAGAGATTGGAGAGAGCGATGAAGACAAATATAAAAGACAGAAAGGTTATTGGTTAGAAGGCAGAAAGTAAAGAGACAAGCGAGCTGAGGAGGAAAACAGGGTGTAAGGAAACGTCCTACACAGGTAGACTGTCCTGACAGGACCTCGCTTATGAAATGGCAGCTCCTCTCCACTGAACCGTGCAGACTTGTACACCAGAATGTTTATGTGCCTATATATCAATTTAAGTAAAGGAAAGCATAGAACACAGTAATGATTTCCATTTTCATCTCCCTTCATGAATGAGATTAATGAAGCCTCCCTCTTTGCACCCAGACAGCAAATCTGATTAAAACAGACATGGATGATGGGTCTGTTAAAAAATCTGCTTTTCTCCTGTCATCACAAGTTTTTACTTAATTGTATGTCTGTCTTGTGATTAATCAAGGCCTTTGTTGAGTTTGAGTATAGAAACAAAAGAGCTGAAAGGCAGAAAGGACTGGCAGTAAGGAGATGACAGACTTAAAAGGAGATGTGCTCAGAGAGATTGATAAAAGATGGAGAAACAGAGGGAGATAAAGAGAGAAGAGCAAAGATGTCAGGGAGGCCAGAGTGAGAAAAGGAGCAAAATATTGGATGGGAAAGCAGGCAAGAAAATACATACTTGAAGAGAGAAGAGAAAAGATATGCAAAAAAAAAAATAAATAAATAAATTCATGATTCTGAGCTGACTAACTAGGACCAGAAGTATCTACAGTTTGTACCGGGAATGGGACTTTGAAGTGATTAATTCCACATAACATGAGCAAGCTTTTCTTGTCAACATCTAAAGTGACAAATTTGGCTATTTCAGCATGCAAGTTACACAACATAGTAAGAAGCAGAAGAGTTTTCTTCCATTTCCACCTGGGCTCAGGTGTCAAGAATCCATTGTGGACCTCCCGCTGACTGTCATGTCGTTCTTGACCTCTTTCCCTCCGCTGACCACTCCTCTCCTGCTGGTTTCCACTCATGCCGAAAGCTTCGGACTTGTTTGCGTTCTTCAAATCTGATTTAAAAAGACTGCATTCTGTTTAGCTCAATGCTGCAGCTCAAACTCTCAGGGAGACATTTATATTCCCACATCTTATCACGTTGGACTCCACAGTCCACCAAGTCTCCCCTTCCTCCAGCAACTTCAAGCCATACCCTGAGGGGAATTCTGTGCCCCCCAGGAGGACAAGAATGACAAAAGGCAATCAAAGGCAGGAGGGGTGGGGCTACACTCCCTTAGATCACTGGTGTCCCTAGTGTGTGTGGGCATTTCGACACTGAAACAAATTTAGGGCTTGACTGTAGTGGTTGTCAGGTTGGCCTCTTGGGCTTGCCTGGCACTTCTAATTAAATGACTGCCTTCACCTGGCCTGGTAGCCTGCTATAAATAAGAAGAGTAGCCATGACCAGACACTACCAAGCCTTCAGCACATATTGGTTGACTTTGTCTTTAGCAAGTTGTAAATTTCAATTTTTTCTTTTAATTTTTTAAGTGTTTCTTTGTTTTGGGTTTTTAAAAACAGTTATTCTTGATTTCAGCAAAGGTGACTAGGAGAGGATTGGAATCCAAACTAAACTGGTCAGCCTGCTACTGTTTATTTATTTTATGACTTTTAGATTTAGGCTCTCCCCCTCAATATTTTAGAACTAACTGCGGTGCTGCCTCTGGTGAAATTTTAGTTAATAGTTTTTGATTAATTGTAGGCCACTGCTGGGGATCTGGCTCTTAATTGTTTTGTGTTTTTTTCCCGTTTACTATCACTTTAGGGATTGTGTATGTGTGTTTGTGTGTGGGGAGCATGTGGTGTTTGTTCTTTTGGTTTTAGTAACAATAGGGCTGTCTCCCCACCAGTAGGCCTGTCTTTTGCAATCTTATTAACCTTTTTTTTTGCCTTTCTTTCAGAGTACCCAGAGATGGCACCAGGTTTGTGCATTTTTTTCTCCACCCTCCAAAATCGCAAAGCAAATTTAAAAGTTACATTATATGCAGATAATATGAAAGTTACATGACCTAAACCAACATACAAAACCACTGGGAAAAACGGAAGCAGTAATATTGTAAATCAGCTTTTTAGATTCCTCCCCTGGTTGCCATCTTTGTTTTGCCTACAAATGGTTAGGGTGAAGTCTTTCAAAATGGATTGTACATTACTTTCTCCATATTCAGCATTTGCATCAGCTCCATGAACTGAGCCTAAATAAACAATCTAAAATAGCAGACAAGCAGCAAATTAGATTCACCACCATGTTTATGGAAGTCACAGAGCCCTTTCCTATCACTGACTCCAAAACTGACTATTTATCCCACTACTGCTGACAACTGATTTGAAAACAGTGGTCTAAAAATTGCCCGTTTTTGTACACGATCAAAACATATACAAAGAGACCGAGGAGTACAAACAAAGAGACGTAAATATAGACGGGTTCCTATGCAACCAGAAGGCAAAAAAGCTATCTCAACCTGGCTTGTTTAGCAAGGTTAACTTTATCAATGGCCTAAAAAATAGATATTGCTCAAAATTCTATGGTGATCACAACTCTTTTCCAAGTACAGAAGAGATTCTTGATCCAGTCCTATTCCAGCAAAACAGCAAACTAGTCCTGCAGCCAAGTCTCTGAAGTGCCCACTTTATGTCTCAAAATACAAAACTCGGATCTCATACAATGAATTTCTTAAAACCACACATGAACATTAAAATGTGAATTTAGAGATTTGCTTGTATACTTATTTTCTCTTAAAAACATCCTCCCTGTACTTTATCAGGACATGCAGTTACCTAGAACTGTGAAACCTAGGTTGGTCTGACACAGAGGCTGGAACTTATTACATTATCTTGGAGCGTGCCGTGTATACCAATAAATAAATCCATGATTGTGGGCTGCCTAAAATTTCCCTATAGTTTAGTGACAAAGGGCTGTTTGAATGAAATAAAATGACTGATTGTAACACTGATGTTTGAATATGTTGAGGCGTCTTCTACAGAAGGTGTGTGTGTGTATTTCTTTTTTTACTAACTAAATCTAACTTGCATTATTACAGATTGAGCCCAGAGAAACTATCATTGCAATCATGTAAGAGCAGAAACACATGCACACCACACATACATAAACACACACACACACACACACACACACACATACATATATATATATATATATATATATATATATATATATATATATATATATATATATATATATATATATATATATATATATATATAAATATATAAATAAACTGTGGGATCAGTCAGAGATATACCAACTTAAATTTTCCATAAGCCTATTTCAAAACTATGAAATATAACGCTGTTTTATTGATGAGTTATTTCAGTTCTGAGTCAACGGGATTTCCCAGGGATCATAATGTACTTTTTATTAAGGAAGTTTCTTACAGTTCTATCATTCTCAGCAATGATTCTCAGTGTGAATGTGGAACAAAAAGTTCACCTTTTTTGAGCAATAGTCTTTTCTTCCTTTTCTCATCTATATGGAAAAATGACTTCTTTTCAGTTATTTAAAGTTCATATCAAATAGCAAAACCCATCAGAGACGTTTAGCATATGATATCCAGATACTGTGAATGAATTCAGACTGTTGAGTAATTACTGAGGAACGAATTTAAGCTAGTTTACCTCATTTCTAAGCTTTACATTAACTTTAGTAGGTTAAAGTGAAGGTTGAGTACATCTCTTTCGTAGTCTTGGTTGATCCATCTTTCAATCTCACCCATAAACACCTAAGCCAGTTAAACACTACATGATGGATGGCAAACACACAAATTCTGTCAACCTTCTCTTCAATCAGTTTTTTTTTTTTTTCTCTACACAATGCCTGTAGCCTTTTCATACTCTTCTTACGCACTGACATTTGTGTCTTTGTGTCCATGTGTCTCTGTGTCAGTGTCTTTGTTCTGCCTGTCTGCCTTTTGTTTTCAACTGACAGTTACAAATCATAGCTCCTTTATTGCCTCATGAGAGCTGTAAAACATAGTAGATATGACAGCTTCAAAGCAGCCTCCAAATTTGCATTTTATTTGCATAATTTCAGCCCAATTAGTCGTCTACATGATTGTTTAAAAAGCCACACAGAAGATGGCACACTACATGTTTAACAATGTTATAAATATGAATAATTACCTTGTTTACATACTACATTCCAGTTATAAAAAGTCTTTTAATGAACAAATGGGTGGATTAGTAAAGCAGAAAGGTCACCAAAGTAAAACTGCAGTAAAATAATCAGAACAAAGGTTATGAAAAGTTAATTAGCAGAACATGTGAGCAAAGGAATTGAACTGAAGCTTTTATACACACCAAATGAGCTATAAATTTTAATTAAATGTTCAAGCTTACAGTAAGACTGCCTGCATTAAACAGATGTAACAACAAAAGACAATGTCAACTGTTTACTTGATTAAAGGATAACCAGCAGCAGAACAAAGATTCATAGCCTAGCAAACAGAATAAAAAAGAATGAGACACTAAGTTAAAGACTGTTTGGGGCAAGCTAAACCATGTGTGACCTTAAAATTAATTAGCGATTTTATAAACTTATTGTTGAGTGGAGGATTGCTTTAAGGAGTGAGTGAGAGAAACTGTTTACCCAGCAAAACATTAAAGTCAATTTACAGTGAAACTTCAACACTGTTCTGTCATATTACAGTGATGTAGTGTCACATTGTAAACAGTAATGCACACTGGGAGCGCATTAAACCTGCAGCATTTTAGAAGAATGCTGTTATTTACTGAAAACCTCACTGTAAAAAAACTGAGCATCCTGTGAAAGGGAAAAGTATGAGATATAAAATTTAGAAGAGAAGTTGCCTACGGGAGCTTTATATTTTCTTGCAAAAGTGCGTTTATGCAGCTTGCGTTGTATTTGTGTCTTTGAACTGCTTCGTGGCAGACGGATAATTTGATAACTCATACTCAATGTCAGCTGGCACTCCAGAAAAACAGAAAGAAAATTCTATTTAGTGTTACACTAAAGAAGTAAAACTGTAACATGTCATTCAGAAATCCATCCATTTTCTATACCACCTAGTCCAGTTCAGGGTCATGGGGAAGCTGGAGCTGCTAATTATCGTGAGGAAGCTTGGTACACTCTGGACAGGTCACCAGTCTATCACAGGGCCAACACAAAGAGACAAACAATCATTCATGCTTGCTCCTAGAGAGAATTTAGAGTGACCAATTACCTTCACATGCATGTCTCTGGTCTGTGGGAGGAAGTCGGAGTACCAAGAGAGAACCCACACATACACTGGAAGAACATGCAAAGCCCATCATTCAGAAATTGCTGAAGTAAAAATAGTCATTTTGATTAGTAGTTGTTCCATAATCCCTGCGACTCTTTATTGGATTAAGTATAGACAATAAATGATGATAATCGTGATCAGTACAGCATTTTTTTTGCCACAAAGACCCTGAACTTAGCAGAGTGGGCTTCCAGCATGTGTTTCATCACAACATGCTACTCTGTGGCTATCTTCCTGAAACCTTTTGTTCCCCCCGATTCAATGATGTCGATGAATTGCACCTGTTTTATTTATGTAACAAAAACATGTGCTGTGTGTGTCTATTCCCAATCATCATACAAAGACGTTAAAAGCTTTAGTAGCGTGGTCTATGTTGATATGCTAATTAGCCATGAGCCAATCACCATATTTTCTACTGACTGTCGTAGGGCACACCATACTGAAAGTTGAGATGTACTAGGAGAGCCCAATCTGAAATCGGATCTGGTCATTGCTAACCAATGGCCTGACTGTTGATTAAAAAAAATGTACAAACAATGGCTATATAGTATTTTAATAAGAATGTTACTATTGTGTTATACATTTACAGAAACACTAAATTTTCACTAATATTACTCTAAAATTGCCTAAAAAATACAGCACCTCACTGATGTGCCAGTGAAATTTAAATTTAATTTTAAGTTACTAAAAATGGTGTTGAAAGTTTAAAAGGTCCCATATTATACATTTTTTCAAGAATTTCATATCAGTGTCAGAGGTCCAACAACATTGTTTTCAAAGTGTATTACAGCAGATTCAGCATTGGTCCTTAATTTCAGCCATTCATAAAATGGCTCTAGTGAGCTCTACTGATAATGGGCTGTTTCTGTGTCCAAACCTTTAAATGTTCATGAGTGGTGCCTATCCACACCCACTTCACATCCCTCTCTAGGAGAGGATCTGAATTTTGCTGGTGCCTGCTCTTTGATTTTAGAGGGCAGGCTCAGCTGGCTGGGGGGGCAGGTCAATGGCAGTATCCACTACCTAGGGGAGTGGTTTTTTCCCTTCGTGAGGACACAAAGGGAAAAATCAAAGACTCACTCATTGGAGCACATAAACAGTGGAGCAAGCAAGTGGGAGAGGTGACAGAATTTTCTCATTTTTGGGCCTCAAAGACAGGGCTATGAGGATACATAAGACTGTTAGAAAAGCTTTAAAAAGTTAATTTTGCATAATATGGGAACTTTAAAAAAAATCCAAAACCTAAATCTGTTCTAAGAACCTTAAGGAATCTTTCTGTCGGTCCTCTACAGGAAGACGCCTCTGTTGAACTACTCTTACACAGCCATGACCACATTTGGCTTTTATCCCATCATCTGAATGTCTGATGTGGTATTTAGCCAGCAGTCTCCAGAGAAATCACATTTAAAGAGGCGAGTTGCCAAACGACCTTCAGTGTTTGAGGAGTGGAGTTTCATACAAAGCTTCCCCTCTCTGTACCTGTCTGACTTGAGTTTATACATTAACTTTCACACACATGCTGTTAAAACACAATTCACTGAGGGTTTCCCCACGGTGACAAGTTCCAGGCAGGTTGGACAAAGATTTAAGAGAGGGACCGACAAACAATATGATTCAACACCACAGGGACACTGCAGTGTGTCAACAGCCCCACCCATTTATAAATCTTAGTCCAGTACTGAATTTATGTGTGTTTGTGAGCAATATTCTGCAACCATGTACTGTAACTAGACATAAGAAAATGGTAAAAAAAAAAAACATTTAGATGTCACCAATGTCACCTACACCACACATCTCCTAAAGTGTGTTAATGCACATAAACTTACATGAATTGTCGACATCATTTAAATCATACGCCAACCTCTGTTTATTTTGCGGCAATTAAAATTCCTCAGAGGAATGAAAGCCTCCGAGTATATTGAACTTCAATAGTCTCACAGATGGCCTAATCTATCTTTGTCAAAATTTCCCATCGAAGGGAGGGGGTTTTGTCTGCAGTCAACAGATAAACTGGTCGCAGATGAATACGAATAGACAATATGTATGATAAACTGACAGCATTCCAGTTGCATGGAGATTGAATTCACACAGAGAATAAATTGGCAGGGAGAATGAAGGAAGTTGGCAAGCTTCCTCCAAAAGAAAAAAAACCCAGTGATTCACTTTTTGTGCCCAGGAGAGCTAGACGGCTGTCCAAAGGAAAAGTGTGACTTTAAAAAAGATTTGCCTTTTAAACACAAAGGGGAAGGAGAATTACTGGGTGGTTGGATGGGTGGACAAACAGATACACTGATATATTAAGTTCCAAGACCGTAATTGGCTGACTGTAGGGCTATCTGGATATAATTTTTACTACATGATTAGTGGTGCCAAAAGCCTTAAGAGTAACAATATTATTGCAAAATCAGTAAATTTGAATTAAAAAGCTTCATAATTTTGTGGATTTAACAAGTCAGGTTCTTAACTGGTCTTCCTCAAAGTTTTTTCATTTTTCATTTTGGTAGTTTTGAATCAGCAGGAAGAAAATTCTCACTGGGGCTCCGCAAGGCTCAGTTCTTGGTCCACTTTAACTTTAAGTGCTTGGTAAGATCATAAAGAATTAGAATGCATACAACCACATGTCTTTGGGAAGGTGCCTGGGAGAGTGTTAGGGTTGGGATTTGTTATGGTCTTTTTTCTACTTTTGTAATCACAGGTTGTATTTTATCCTTCTGTCAAATATCCAAACAATTAGTAAGGTGACTTCGATTTACTCAAAATGCAACAGTGGGAAGCTGGGTAGTTCAGCTGATTGGGTGGGATCCCCATTGCTATGGTGTAATTTTGTTCATTTGCAAGTTCCATTTTTTAATACAAAGAAACAGATGGAGAAAGAATCTGTCACCATTTTTAGCAGCAGACCAGAACATATAACAGAAAGTCTGTAGGAAAGTTAGCATCAAAATACTCAGTTTAGGAAAAAAAAGGCAATTACTTTTGAAATGTGACCTTTAGAGAATCACAGGGACAGTTTGACATGAACTGTTACACATGAACTGTACAGCCATGTCTGTTTTAACTCAACCTTTGTCATGGTTGAAGTCTCATCCATACTCATCTTTACTGCATTTCAACCACTAGTGCCAATAAAAAAGAAAAAAAAAAGCTGAATGCAGCAGCAGAATAATTACACAAACATGGAAACCTGAACACATTACTCCAGTACTGAAGCAACTTCATCGGCTCCCAGTTCAACATATAATCACCTTCATGGTCTGCCTCCCTCAGTACAGCTCATATCTAACTTGATTAGGTCTCTCAGGTTTCTGAAGGTATTTTAGCTGCTCCCAGATTTAAAGTCTACAGTGGCAAATCTGCTGATGGTGCTTTCGGTTAGTGTGTTTCAGCTCTGGGACAAGCTGCCTGCTGACCTTAGGTCAGTTTCAAATGTGCCTACGTTCAACAATAAACTCAAAACTTTTGTTCACTCAGGCCTACAACACACAGCAGGAAGAACCATGCTTGAAAAAAAAATCTTTACCTTGATATAACAAGAATTGTTTTCTTGAGATAATGGTTTAATTATTAACCACTATTAATGGTTTAATTATTAAAAAAAAAACAAAAACAAAAACAAAAAACAGTACAACAAGGTAGTCTCTTTGTTGAGAGTTCATGAAAGCCATTACTAGGAAGCAAACAGAATAACACATGCATGACTTAACTGTTATAGATGCTGACCAATTGCAACAACTACCACTTAAATTGGGAGCTAAAAACTCATTAAGCTCATCTTGATCTTAAGGAATCCCAAGTAAAAGAAGCCCATAATCTTGTGATAACCAGTTATCACAAAATAACAGTGTGTGTGGTTATTTAGAGAAAACAAAGGGCTGGCTTCTTAAATAAATAATTGCAGGCTTGGCTACTCTTGGCTTGTGTATACAAGAAATAACAGTTTATGCATGTTTTTGTGTATGTATATGAGTGTGTGGATGCTAATACCTTCGCCTCCTCTTTAATTCTAAAAAAGCTAAAAGATCGAGATATCCCCATAATAAGGTAAACCAACATCAATATTTTCATCCAGAGTTCTAGTATCAATTATGCTCTGCTGGAAGATCTGTGCCTGAGTAGTCAGCTAGCTAACATCAGCATGCTAGCATATGAGAAGGATGCATGCATCTCTGGTTTTTACCTTTTTCTTTGCAAGTGCACATAAAATGTATTTACAACGTATACAAAAAGGGATTAATGCTCTGTTGTGGAAAACCTGAGCTGGTTCTAGGTTTCTCTGTGACTGAGAGAAGTCCAAAATAGCCAAATCCAAATGAGACTTAGTTGGAAGCTGGGGATCGAAGGAGTAAAAGGACTAAATAATAAAAGAAATGACAGAAAATGGAGAAAAAAAAGGTATTGTAGCAACTGATAAACATCAGAAGGAGTAAACAGATGGAGCAAAGGGAAAAGGGGTGTTTTTCAAAAGAACAGCAGTGTGCGCCAACACTGCATTCGTCCAAAAGAGCACAACACCCAGATATGAGAATTCTGGTCCAGCAACAAGTCTCGGATAGTCATTCATTTCCATAATAGAAACACACCCAGTCCCTTAATGCAGTACATGGCAGGGAGGCTCATAGTGTGTGTGTGTGTGTGTATCTGTAGGCTGTCTCCAATTTTTAAGTAGTCTGCTGCAAAGCTGAGTTGTTTGTGATTCACTGTTTATTTGTGTCTTGTCTTTCTCAAGAAACCAGTGGCACAGTTTGTGGTTCTTTGGAATCGTCCCTCAAGATTTAGATCTTAATCATCTTTCTGCAAATCCATCTGTGTTCTAAGTTAAGTTAGCAAGCACAGTTGTGACTTGTGACAGTTATGAGAATTCAGCTCTGTTAACAATGCTATGAGATGACTGGTCAAACACAGTTTTGAGACTAAACAAAAGCTGATTTTAAATTTTTGTTTTAAATAAAGTAATGCATACACTCACTTGAACTGGGTTTAAATAAATATAAAAAATATTAGCTCATTTTAACTGCAAGCCAGTTAGAATATGAATCTTTATAAACACAAAAAGAAAGTCTATGCAGTATGTTCACTAGAGCTGCTCAAAATACTTAAAAGGATGAGGCTCTGTTCTTGTTTCAAAACAGATATTTGCTCATTAGTGCTCTCCTGGGAATCTTGCCTGTTCAAACGATTGTCTTCTGGGGTACTGGACAAAAAAACTAGCTTCACACAAAGAGACAAGTTGACCAATGACAACCAACTTAAATACACACTTCCTAACATCCTAAGTGACATAAAAAAATAAAAAAAAAAATTCTTTTTTTAGTCTAGTGAGGAATGATTGGACCATGCACACCTAGCTCCTAGGCTTTAGGTATAGTCAGAGAAAGTCTCTGGCTTGCAGATATGGACACGCACAGAACACACATGCATCATTTGCCAGAAGATTACTACAATAACTTCGCCAATGCATACATCTAGGCTTTTCAGAGTAACTTGTATGATCTGGACACACCAGGAAGGACTAACTGACAGATCTGACTGATCCGAGATTAGGTTTTTGGATTCATGGAGCCGAGCCACATCCTGATACAAACATGGTCATGCTGTTAGAGAAATATGGACATCAGTATCCCGCAGTCACAATCTGCACTAATTAGTGGCTGTGTATGAAGAACTGCTGTAGGGAAAACATAGAAAACCCTAGCAAGTTATCTTTAGTTCTTTTAAGACAATTAGCTATCTAATGGTGATGCAAGAGACATAAAACTGATGAGGAGCTACAGTTTGGCTTTGTTTTAACTGTAGGGAATTATAAAGTTGGGTTTGGTTGCAGCTTTTACAAGAAACAGAGGGTGTTTTCAGTGCTTAGCAACAAAGTCTAAAAGACAGACTAAGTGGATGTCTAACAGCCATCATTAGAGAAAAGTTATCACTGTTTACATAACAGAAATGAATTTAATGAAGCATTCAACAAACACACATCTAACCTCTGACCTGTTTGTTTGAGGGTCGGGTGACACTCATATTAATTAAATGTGTTTATGCAGCTTTGCATACACTTTTTTTTCTCTACCTCTATCTGCAGCATGGTGATCTCTTCCTCCAGTTTTCGCTTGAGGAGCACCTCCTTCTTCTTCAGGCTTATCTGTCTCTTCTCTTCATTAATTTCTAACTGTAACTCTGTCATGTCCTTCTCCAGGGTCTCCACAGCCATGATGCCCTTAGAAATGGCTGCCTCCTGGTTGTTCATCTTCTCACAGTAGTTGACCAAAACCACCTCATGCTCTAAGAGTTGGATTCCCCTGTAGATATATGGAAAGTGACAAGAACACATCATTCTTGGCTATGCAGGTTAAATATTCTACTTCATGGAGACTTTGAGCGATGAACTTACAGGAAATTGCGGCGCTGTATGGCAGTTTCATGATTCCTGTTTATTTCAAGGAGTGATTCCTCCTGCAGGTTGATTGCCTGCGAGAGTCTCATCAGTTCCAGTTTGTTATCTTCAAACTCTTGACTGATCTGACATTGCTTCCAAGCAACCTACAAAATATAAGATTTAGGAAAAAAAAACTTTTTCTGTAAGAGAGTGGCATCTACATTTGTGTCGGTTGCTCTGGCCTGGGAGTAAACTGACTCTTGAACAATATATTGCTTGTTTTGCTTATAAATGTCAAGTGCCTGACAAAGCAGTTGGAACGAATCATCACTTGCAAATATTAGTTTTTAGTTTTAAACAAACTAGAAACACATTTGGATTTTTATGTAACATGGTATGCTTCCACTTCCACATAATTAGGTCAAAGGAACAGCTTTAAACCTACTGGATGGCAACTGATAAAGCTCAGAGCATATTACTCCATAAACTCTTATAAACTGAGCTTTGTGTCTTGTGAAAGAAAACATAAATATTGGATGGGAGTTGGCTTCCCTTTTTCTACACAGCTGTTGAAACAAGAAATCACTGAAAACAACAAACTAATAGTTGTGAACCTGACTTTGTCCAGCTCTGGGCCAACAGAAACACATTAATAATCGTAGCATATTTTAACCAGTTTTTCTTGTTTTGGTTAGATTGATGATGCTGGTTCATAGCTAAAATGTGTTTTTAGTAGTGTGTGTATGTGTGTATGGACCTTGGAGATGTCATTGCGCAGTTTCACTCTCATTTTGGAAGCATTAGAGACCTTCATATGAGCCTTAGTGAGAGATCTGGTATAGACAGACAGAAAAGAATAATAAAACATACAGAAGTTTGTTATTGCATTGCTGATGTTTTCCAACAAACAATAACAAACTTGTGATCTGGGGACTATACTATGAAGCACATTTAACTAGTCCAGTTTTTTTTAGTGATCTGGATCTCGATCAGCTAGGTCTAATCAATGGTGTGTGCACCTTCATCTAAAGTTGACAGCAGATGACCAATGCAATGATTCCTAACAGGCTGCAATGCAACATGACTGCTGCAGCCAAATATGGAAGAAAATATAACAAAGTGCAAGAATGACTGTTAATTTGTTAAGTGCAAGAATTATGTGAATGCAAGAAATAATAAACAATATCACTGCCAAGTTTAAAAAGCACAATTTACAATTGTGTGTTTTATTAAATGAGTGTGTTGTAAGTGTAGTTTTATGGTACATGAGTAAGATTCATCAGTATCAAGTCTGTCAGATGAAACACTGTTGAGTAGGATACACTGCACACACATACTGCAGTAAGGTTGGTTTCAAATCTTTAAAAGTCCACAGGAACAAACTTTAGAGTAAACAGTCTCTGTTTAGGCATAAAGATGAAAACCTGTATAAACAGTCCAGTTGGTCTTTGTCTTTTAGAGATTTGTACAGTTTCATCATCATCCTATTGATGTCTCTTATCTTTTCACTTAGATAACTGATTGGTTAGGAAGTTTTGTTTTTACTTGTTTTTTTCTTTTCCGTCAGAAAAAAGGTGTCATGGTGATACAATCCTGTAAAAAGTGAACCAGCTTCTGAACTGATTCTGAAGCTAAGGGCAGGTAACTGTCAACCCAAGCTCTACCAAACCACTGAACAAACCTGTCTTTGTTGATGGCAATTGTGCGCTGGATTTCCATCTCATTTTCTAGGACTTTAATCTCCTCCATCAGCTCTGTGATCGTCTGAGAGGAGATCTCCTTTAGTTTGACATACTTATTCTTCTCTTCTACGATCATGTCACATAGCTTAGAATATTGAGATATTCTAAAGGAGGAAAAACACCAATTAGTATTTGTTTAATTTAAATCTACTAAAAATAAACTGAGAACAGCTTTTTTTTAGACTTTGTCGCTGTTTACTTGTAAAAAGAAGTTAGTGAATACAGATCAAAAATAGTTCTTTATAATCTAAATATTAAAGTATCAGATTTCAAATGAGTGAACAAAAACTTCTGACTAAAGTCTTATGTAGGGTGACACTTCATTCAAATTCAATTTAAAATTCATGTATCTTCTGAGGAGTGAACAATAATTATTAAATACAAAAACAACAAGAGAATAAACAATTTCTAATTATGAGCCTGCTGTGTTTTTGCTTTCTGGAGACTGGTTCCATGTCAAGCGCAACGGCATCAGACTACAATCTACTGCCGTGACCTTAATGAATGTATCCAACGAGTCTGTTGTTGAGCTGGGTGCTGCTGTAGGCATTAGTCTGTGTCTGGACACTCAACTGTGACCAATTTGTAAAACACTGTTTTCTTTGTAACATCATTTTCATCATGATACAGACTCTGAATACAGAAAAACAACAACACCTGTGCTGTAATGTTGAATCCACCTTACTGTGCTCCACGACAATCAGCCCTTTTTCTCTGAGCTCCTGCTGGATGTGCTGCTTCAGTTGCTGTGGGTAGATTAAAAAGGTAAAACTACAGAATCATCACTTTTTTTTGTGGGTGGGTTTATATACCCACAAAATGTCAACCTTCAGTGTGCACTTGCATGTGCATTTTTTTTATATCATACCAATGTCCCTCTTGACATTTTGAATAAATAAAGAAGCAATGAAGACAATCTATTTTCAATGTGTGTGTGTGGGCTGGTGTGGCACCTCAGTCCTCAACAGTTCACGATGCTTCTGGCCCCTCTCCTCTGCTTTGATCTGTGTTAGACATCTGAGGTTATGGAGTTCTACTCTGAGGCGGTTTGACTCCCTCAGCAGCTCCTGAATCATCCCATACTGCTGCTTCTTCTCGCTCTCCTCCTCAGCCACTGATAGCTGGTTGAGAACACATTTCTCCAGTGAAAAACCTCATGAATATTTGGATGAAACTGAGGGTTTATTGACAGCATAATGGGGCAGAAAAGCAGACCAAGTCTATCATAATAAGTAAGACAGACAGATGTTGAATACTGAAACATTTCTGTGCAAAGAAAGTGAAAGCTTGTCTTTAAAGGGATCATTAATTTTTTCTGTGGGGTACTGTGTAAGAAAATTATTCCCCGGGGAATTTAGTTTTATCCACTTCTTCAGGAAAGATGCTGGAAAATTAAATATATATTTAAAAAAAAAAATTATAGTATATTCATTTTGAAAAACTGCAAATGAAAAGTTAGAATTAAGGTGCAGTTTATCACATTTTTGCCATCTTCACCACACATTCACACCTGTTTTTCGAAGCTGACTTTGAGAGCATCCACCTCTTTCTGAAGCTCCATCCTTTGCTGGATACTGGCCTCACTTTTGGGAACAGCATCTAGCTGAATATTCAGAACAGGAAGTAAAGTCAAAATCAAAAGCCCGTTCAAATTTTCATCGTGCTGCGAGAACTCATCTGCTTTAAGTTGGTCCTGGGTTGTAGCAAAGATCCAAAGAATGTGTGTTCATCAGATAACATGATAAAGAAGGAAATGCCATGAGGGTACAGTGCACATCTAACCACAGTTCATATACAATTCAGTCAGTGCATATTCAAACCCATATTAAAACACTGACTGCAAAACCAATACTATGCATCAGTATGAGGTCTGATACTGATGTGGATACTGTGACATGTCAAAAAGAATTATTTTATTTTACCCACAAAAAGCCTTTAATAAACATTAGCTGTAATGCCATGTGAAATTCAAAATGCAATAGTATAAAATAAAAATATTAAACCCATCAATTGCAAAGCAACCCACAGATTCCTCTAAACAGTGGTCAGAGTCACATTTCTGAGTAACTCTTTGCGTGAGAGTCATAACTGAATGAATAATAGTTTGCAACAGTTCTGTTTGCATCGTTTCCTCAAACTGCAACTTCCCTGATGCGTCATTCTGATTTCCTTCCATATTTTTTATTGCTCATGAAATCTGCTTATGCATTTCCGATGAGTCCTCTTTTTCTGTTTTCTCTTTAAAAACTGTATATGTCAGGAAAACAGCAGGAAGATCAAGAATAAAAAAAATACCCTGTGGTGTAATACAGATCAACAATTTAATGTGCAATGTGCTGCTGACTGGTACTTTGAAATAGTATAAAATCAATATATATAAATATAAAATGAATTCAAATGAATAAAAACAATTAAATAATCATAAAATAAAATGAAAATAAAATAGATATCCACAATTTGAACATATTACAGGAACTATGACAGAGACTCCAAATACTTCCAGGTGCTTAAAACCACAGTACCACCTTAAGCAGATGTTGCATCATTTCACAAATCACCTGTCCTTGCAGCTCGCTGTAGAGAGATTGCGTGTGTGCCAGCTGCTCAGTGGCCATGGTCAGTGCCTGTTCCATCCTTTTCAGGGCCTGCATCTGCCTGAGGAGAAACAAAAACAGCTTTCAAATATTTATCACCACCACCACCATGAAGATTCTTTTTCCCTACAGTCATACAGTGCTAAGCCTGGATGCCTCTCAAACAGAAAGGTTTGCAACCAAGTTTGAAAAGCAGCAGAAGAAACGTTTTAAAAGTTTTGATCTGTTTTTAAACTGTAGACGAAAATAACTCCTTTGGTTTGGATTTTGTGACTTTGCGGACTTGATACATGCTCAAAAACTATATATATATATATATATATATAAAAAACAAAAAAACTAAAGCATAAGTAAAAACCAAAAGAGGAGGAGGAAGATGAATCCAGCATTGTTTTGGACACAAGCTTTAGACTATAACTAAACGTGACTTCTTTTAAGTAAAAGTTGACAGGAGGACTGTAAGGGTTTTAGGTTAGTGTGGCCATGTGGGAGGGGTCTCTATCAGACATTTTATACCTGTTTTTCTCTCTGAGCTGCACAGATCTGCTCTCATACAGGTGCTTTTGGTCACTCATGATGTTCTGCAACTTCATTTCCAAGATGCCTCTGGTGATGAAAAACACAATGACAAGGCTCTCCCCCAGCTCTAAAACACAAAACCAAAATTTGGCACCTGTTTCCAATGAATTCAGCTTTCTCCTCCCTCCTGAACTCTTGCTCTTTCAGTAGCTGTCTACAATCGTTCTGACAGGCCTCCACTTGGGTCTTCACACCCTCCAGCTCCTGCACCATTTCCTCCCTCATCATCCTAACGGACTGGTTACGCTCATCCACCACCTTCACTTCTTTCTGGATCTCTGAAATCTCCATATTTACTGCTTCCATCTTCCTCATTGTAGCTCTGTTTATTTGAGAAGTATAGAGGAAAATTAACAAATGAGAAGAATGGATTTGCATATAAAACAGGACAGAAGTTTCCATTGAATCTCCATACTTGCAAAAGTGCATATCTAATGAAATAACAGCATGCACATTCATCTTTCACATGTACCCCCCCAGAATCCCTGGGCTTTGTGAATTGGAAATTACAAGTCATTGCTTATGAGACTCATACAGACTGCATTACATGCAAGCCAAATATTGACATAAAATAAACATAAAAAGGAGTTGCTGTGAAACCACAAGTGAGTCAGCCTGCAGCTGCACCTAAATTCAAGAATTAATGATTAGAGCCTGAAACACAGGGTTAAAATTTCTCTGAACCCATAAAAACCTGATGCAACAGATGACTGTACCTGTATGTATACGAGGCGGGGTAGGTTTTGAAGTCTTAAATTATAAGCACAGATCCTTATGAATTATTAACTATTTGACTGATGCAACAAATATTACACCCATGTTTTAGTTCTTGCTTGGATCATAATATTCATCTCCACAAAAATGCTAAATATTCAGCTCATTAAAATAAGAGCACTGGGAAGACAGTTTGCATGAAGAAATCGGAACAAGTGAACAAAGAAAACAACCAGTTTGAGTTAAACGGGGAAAATATGTACAAAGACTGCCTCAATTTCACATCAGGCCTAATCACATGGCGCAGAAGATATTAATGGTAAAAAATCTTGTCATTACAAAGAGCATAGGTTCATAATATGGAAAAGCTGATCCTACATAAGGTCCTTTCAGTTTTGTCTCGCCACAGCAGTCTGACTAGTCCACCATTATCTTAATGCCAAGTTGCTCACTCCTCATATGGAAAAATTACAAACTGGTTAATTATACTCACTCCCACTTAGAGCACTTCCTTTCATTCTCCTCTGAAAGCTGGTTGGCTAGGCTGATGAGTTGGGCTTTCTCAGCCTTGTAACAGCCATGCAGAGACATAGATACAAAAATGTAGACGATTTATTTTATTAATGTTGTAATGCTGTTAGCTACTCTCTCTCTCTCTCTCTCTCACACACACACACACAAACCTCTTTGAGTTCTATGATCTCTTTCTTTTCTTCAAGTTCTTTCTGTTCTTTCAATATCTGTGTTTCATGTTCTTCCACATCTTCCATCAGGCTTCTGTGCATGCAAAGGGAGCAAGATGAACACAAAGTCCAATAATCTTTGGAACAAATTTCTTTAAATGCATTTTTGGAAAAACCAGCTGCAGTTCTTCTTATTAAACTAAACCTAGAACAGATTATGAAAACCAAGAATTTAATACATGCACAAAAAAAAAAAAAAAAAAAAAAAAATCACCAACTGGGTAATATAAGCAAGATGTTTTCCCGTAATGGGTTGTCATGGGCTGGAGCTGGCTAACACCATGCATTACCACAACCTGTACAGAATCAACAAATAACCCAATAGTTTTTTTAACAGCAGGAGGTAACCTACAGGCTTAGGAAAAACATGCTAACTCAGAAAAGCACCGGCCTGACAGCAGATTGATACCACAACCTTTTTGCTTTGAGATGACAGCACACCACCAAGTCACTCCCAAGTCACAACTTCATGATGGATTACCTGACATCTAGTTGTCTCTGGGCCACTTCTTTCCTCAGATCCTCATATCTATTGTGTAATGCCTCTGTCTGTCTCTCCAGCTCCTAGAGGACCCACCAACAGTATCACACCATCACATGTATCAGGTCAGTAATGATGATTTATGTGAACACATTTAAAAAGCCTAAATAACACCGCTTTTCAACACTAACTTTGGATTTAAAGTTAGAAACTATTTACTAAACAACAACAAATGTTACCCATAATCTCTGACTAAGATATTAATTTAGCAAAACCTGACAAATTCTTTAGTTAATGTAAAGGTACAATGACATAATTGATGTTTAGTATAATATTGTTCTCTCTTTCTCCACAAAGTATTTTTTGAACACATAAAATGACTGGATTAAACCTATAAATGACATGTGTTTATAGCTTCTGCAGAATACTGACTAAATACTGGAAAATAATGCATAATATACCCAAAAATATTAATTATACATATAAGAATTAAATGGCGTTTTCATCATCTTTGACAAGTATTCATGATTTTATGTAACATAAATTTCAAGAATGCAAACTTCCCTGTCTGCCTATGAGTGCCTACTGGAGAATGTAGATTGTAGCTGATAAAATATATATATTGCTCTTCCTCATCCTCGAGTCTCTTTAATCGGTGGGTATCAGTCGGCTTGTGGAAATAATCTGAAGTTGCACTTAGTTACACGGAAGTTGTGGTAAAGACATTTATTAAAGTTATTAATGTAAGCCCCTAAATCCATAAAATGAGGTTTCCACGGTTCAACATTTAAACTTGTTTTGCTTTCAGCTGCACAAGCAACATATTAAAGTCTGATGATGGGAGGTTTGCAAAGCAATGCTTTCTGAGACTAACCTCAGGTCTAAGATTCCTTCTTGAATTTATAATCATTTATAATCAGATTTTCTTTAGCAAATCATTTGAAAGCTAATATAGTGTAGCTTTGCAAGGATTGGAAATGCAACACTGCGTCATGATGGAATTCTCAGAGATTAAATTAGTTAATATGCCCTGAGTGTTATGTGATGTGCCAGTTAATGAGGCTCTTTTTGTTCCCCTTGAAAATAAATAAATAAATAAAAAATCACAAATAATAAAACAATCTTTTTGTTGCTTTTGTTAACTTGAACGTCATGCTCTCTCCTTTAGTAAAAAAAAGATTTCAAGTCTTAAAATTAAAATCACAGATTAGATTCACAAATTTTTTAGCTTGATATTGCTTTAAATGACAGTAGCACGTCTTAGAGGGATTGAGTCTGAATAGAGACCTAAAGTAAAACTAATTTTTGTTCTCCATCAAGAAAGGTTTTACTGTTGTAATCCACATCTCTGTAAACAGACCAGAATGGTGCAACAATGAACTTACAGGAGGTTTAGCTTGATTCTCATTTTCTTTCTCCAGATACTGCTTCTCTTCCCAGAGACTGCACAGTAGCAAAGAAAATGAAGGTGAGGCAGTATGGAAAAGTGAAGAAAAACAAAACAAAACTAAACTAAATGAATAAGTTATTAAAAGAAAGACATGGCAGGTTTCATTTCGCAATTCAACTGAAAGAGGAATCTGCAAACAGAAATCTGCATTTACATTTTTAGAATGTGACTAATGTGCAGTTTCTAGTGAACCAAACCCCAACTAAAAACAACAAGATGCAAAATCAATATATTAATGTATTAACATAGCTAATATTTAATAACTTTAACTTCTGACAGACTTTGTGCTGTACCAGCAAGGCCACAGACGGCGTATAAATGCACCATTGTATACGTAGTACATACTTCGCCTTATACAAGCACATAAATCTTGGTTCACAGCATACTCTATGAATGTGCATATAAGAACATAATTTTAGTGAATTTTTCATCTTCCTGCAGCAGATGCTTTTTGAGCAGTCGATTAAAGTTTGGAAGAAATAATTTCAAGTCAGCTCTGTCATTATGAAAAACCTTACAGCAGCACATACTGTACAGCTGCACATTTCACAAAGCAAATGATATTAATCTTCCTGACAAGTTGATATATTGGATATTAACTGATACAGAGAAAACTGCATGAGAGCTACAATGTGTGACTGTAAAACATGCTGCATTCCTGCATATGTATTTGGCTAAAGATAAAGGACACCATGATTTGAAAAAAAGAGAAAAGAAGCATATTTGCACGGTGAGCATCTGTTTGTCATATGCAGACTGATGGGAAAACAAACCGAGGAGATGACAGGAAGAGGGGAGAAAAGGCTGGATGGGATGATAGGAAAGGCGTTTCTGAGGAAGTGAGAAGGTGAAAGCACTAGAGAGCATACTGGAAAAAAGCTGTCATAAACAACAAGTACAACCAGAATGTTTATACTGTCTACTATTGCATCCCCAGAGAGTGCTCTGCAAATGGTTTTCATTTAACTTTTCAATTAGTGCTGGGCCAACAGCTCTCTACCCCTGAGTCTGCACTAAAAACCACTGTATCCTACAGATCATATCTTTTCATACAGTGGAGACTTTTTGTGCAGTGAGTGGTTTAATGTTGCTGAGGCAATGCAGAGATGATGTGAGCAATGTGAGGTTTATTAGCTCAACTACAGCAGCTGTTTTTTCTCATGACTATATTTACTTCTCTCCTGGATAGCAGGTGAAAAAAGACCATAAAGCAATAATTTATGTAAATGGTTTAATAGCCGAAGCTGACCAGAGAAGCTGCTGATAAATCTGATTACAGTTTTTTCTTTATATTCTCCGCTTATTTAAACCACTTTAAAGACTTTGTATAATCTCAAATATGCACTTAGAAACTTTTTTCCCCTTTTAAACCAACCAACAACCTTTGGGTTTTAAACTGGTTATCCAGTCTCCACACACTCTTAAATGTTTCAGGCCAGAATACACAAAAGTGACACACTATCCTCGTCTAAACAACTGAGCTATGCCAAAAATGTTGCCAGACGCAGCCTGTAAGGATAGGTCATAAATTTGTTTTTCTGTTTAAGAGATAAAAGCAAAAATATTTTGGAAAGATGTTTGAGAACTGTTATCATGTTGCCTAGCAACGTTTCAGTAACCTCCCTTTGGCACTTAACAGAAGTCAAATTTGTGTACAGAAAAAGAGGAAAAGATACCAGAGTGAGTGGACTTTTCCATTTCTGTGTCTGTTTTTTGGCCTTTTGGAAGGAATTGTGTGAATTGGGGGAGAAAAAAGAGAAACTACAGGTCTGATAAAAAAAGGCTATCTATCTATCTATCTATCTATCTATCTATCTATCTATCTATCTATCTATCTATCTATCTATCTATCTATCTATCTATCTATCTATCTATCTATCTTTCTTTCTTAAGAGTTCAGACAAGTGTGTTGTCCACCATGTACATATAAATTAGGCAATGAAGCACACACAGTAAAAATTACAATTAAATTCTGATTCCTATTTGAGGCAGATGAAAGTTAACCAAGCAATACACAAGCAGTATATTTGAGTGCATGTGTGTTTAACACTCTTTCACCTTCACCTGCATCTAAAGTCAATAAAAAGATGCTGCCTCATGGAGCTCCCCTCAATCTTTTTCCCTAGGAGAAAATGTGTATGTGTGTGTGTGTGTGTGTGTCTTACTGCTCACATAAACTCTCCCAACTAAACATAACGCCTGTCTTAAGCACTCAAGTTTCACTCTGGTTTTTTTCCTTACTCTCCTCTCAGTTGTGTGACATCTCACTTTGCATTTTTATATCTGAGTCATTTGACATTTGATTGAAAACTTGACTGAACTGAAACTTTTAGTGACAGTGAATGCAGTTTGCATACGTGCATGCATGTGCACATCTCACCACTTCAGCTCATGCTGTGTCTTGTATTCTCTCTCCTCAGCAGCTTGCAGTTCATTGTACGCCTGCAGGAGCTGTCGCCTTAGTTCGCTGACCTCACTTTCAGGCTCCTCAGAGACACTCTGCTCCTCTGTATTCTGCATCTCGCTCTGAAGTCTCTGCAGCTCAGCCCGGAACCTTTTTGCTTCTCCTAAAAGATGGACCTCAGACTCCTGGACACTGTTGGATAACATAATTATACAAGTAAATAGTTTTTCATTGGGACTCCTTATTCTGTTCATCCTTAAAGCCTTGAGTGCATATTGGAGTTCTTGTTTCATTTGACCTTAAAAAAGTAAATTTTACATCGATTTTCTACTTGCAAACATGCCAAATATTCTGCCCTTGGCTATAATGAAAGTTTTCATGTTTTAATAATGTTTTATCAGATGCATCGGGATTTCTTTCAGAGAAACTGCAACATCACCTGTAAGATAAATTCATATAAATCCTTACTTATCATATCTCCAAATAACTGCAATCCAATTTTTCATGCATATAAAAGCACGGCAGCTGCTGATTTGCATGATACACTGAATAAATCTGAGTATGGAGCCAATTAACTTTAATGTGCACATACTGATTTTCTAGTTTTCCCTAGAAATTAAAGAGGCTTGTTTTGTCAAGAAGGCAGAGGTCTTAGAGTTATTTGACTTTCTAAAATGTGGCTCGGTGACTTGAATAATCAGTGATCAGTTAGCTAGTGCTTCAACCTGTGCTGTTGTAGTTGTTGAAACATACTCAGATTTGAGCCAGCCACATTTTCCAACTCTTTCCCCAAATTAGACATTTTTGGAACAACCTTTTTTCCAGTCTTTTTTCTATATGATGTAAAGAGCACATTAAAGTAGAATAAATGTATTTAATAAGGAGTTAATCCTGTTCAAAGACATGTTGGAAGCATTTTGGCCATCACATATCTCCATGCTTATCTCTCTGATGCTATGTACTCAGTACCTTTGTAGTCAAATATGTATTTAAATGTACACATTTTTATCAAGAGAAGTATAAACTCTTACCACTTCAGGGTCTGATGGAGTAGGTTGTAGCTTGCTTTCAGTTTGACAACTGTGGTCTGGCTGATTTTTCCTGCTGACAACATCTAAAAAAAAAAAAAAAAAACTAAATAATAATAATAATAAGCAAACAACACAGGAAAATGACCAAAAAAAGGAGAAATGAGTCATGGATCTGGAGACACAAACTGATATGATAGGAATTATATGAGTTCTTGGAGAGTCTTTGATCTAAACTAGATCTGCCTGTACAAAAAAAAAAAAAAAAAAACAAACAAAGAAAAAAACCCCAACATTTTATCAAATACTATATTGTTTAGATATCTCTTGCTGATATTTTTCCTCCTTGACTGAATGATCATTAAGGGAAAAGTCCTGAGAACCAGATACACAAAACTGCTTACTGGTTAATAATACAATATTTAGGCTAGGCTAAGTTAAAAAAAAAAAAAAAAAAAAAAAGTTAAAAAACAAATCAGCTTCAGTTTCCCACTTCATAATAGATAAAAAAATAAATAAAAACAAAAAAAGTCCTTGGCTTCTGCTGCAACATGCAGAAATATCAGGTACTGTTGTGAGAAGCCTTTTCATATATCTGTGAGGACTTGCCAATTCAGAATCAATCTTAACAAAGCTCCCCTTTCATAAACTCATTAAAGCTGCTATTGCAAATGCAGAGAAGCTCATCAAGATCAGAGAAGAAAAAAAAAACAACATCTAGCAAACTGCAATCTCCTAAAGAGAAAACTATTTATTGTAAATAGCCCATAGATAATGAAAAGTACACACAGTTCAAGATTACAGGCACCATTACTCCTGCATGATTAAAAACTATGCAGCTGAAAAACAAAACGCAACAAAGACAAAGATATCAGGTCAAACATGCCGCAAAAAGGGAGAGTTGTAAAATGTCTCTCCTGGGAGCTCTGTGTGAATGTAGCGGTGATAGAAACAGAGGACAGGTGCTGTTCCCCTCTTATCTTCAGAGCCAGGCTGCTGGAGTGGCGAGTAATGAGGGATAGCCTTGTCTGTATCAAAGAGCTGCAGCACTGAGGATATCTGAGGTTGAACTGTGTAGCAAGTAATCTAAAGGCACTAACGCATACAAACATTATGATTACACACATATACACGCGCCGACTGATATCTCATCCCAACTTCAAACAGTAAGAATGGACAACTGTGTTAGATCTAACCCATTATTTTCTTCATCAGCCTGTTGTCTAAAGCTCATACAAGCACCTTGCCGTGCTCCATGGGCTGAAAGGACAGATATGAATGTTGTGATTGATGTGGATCGTTAATGATTTGTTTAAATTTTTTTAGTGCAGTCACAAGAGGTTAAACTACTGTAATGGAAAACTGTAACCAGTGTAATGTTCACATCTTAAAATGTTATGTGGGATTTTTGTTATGTGTAGCTTCAGTAAATTAAAATAAGTATAAGTATAGTATATATAAACATAACTGAAGGCCAACCAATATTTTGAAGTCAGTCTTTATGGTTTCAGCAGCACAGATGACATTGGTGATGTGACTGCACACGGCATTTATCTGAGACCGGCAGCTTCACTTATTCTGCAGCTGAGACTTATCTGCAGCAGTAGAGGGTATTGGAGCTCTTTATGAGGTGGTTGCATGAGGCTTACATGTGGCAAACCACCCTCTGAAGTGAGCTAGAGGCAATTACTAAAATATATTTATGCACACAGTTGTACATCTTTTCACCAATCCACCCAAGGAAGCAGGGATGTGATCTGTACAGCAGAATTACTAAAACCTTCCAGGAAAATGAGTGGCGTGTATATCAAAAAGAAGCCACTGGGTTTAATACTCTGCCCCCTCAGGGAGAAAAATAATGACGATGGCGACCAGGCGCAGCCCTGCATTCCACTGGGTGATGGAATAAGCTACCATCTCTCTCTGTCTCTCTGTCTACCCTCATGTCCTCCTATTGACTGTTTGAATTGGAGGTGAGCCTACAGCCAGACTGAATTACTTTGCTAGGGGAAGTTTTGTGCTGTAATATTTTCCTTCTTCCACTGAGGCTGAGTCACTGCTAAATACTGGAAATTTCAAGAACATGTGACATTTCACACAAACACACACACACACACACACACACACACATACATATACATACATATACATATATATATATATATATATATACATATATATATATATATATATATATATATATATATATATATATAAGGTAGGTTGTGATGAAAACCATTAACTGATGCTAAGGGTCCAACGTGTCCCAAGAAAATACTTCCCACACTATTACTCCACCACCAGCAGCATGAACCGTTAATAGAGAGCAGGATGGATCCATGCTTACAGCAAATTCTGACTGTATCACCTGAATGATGCAGCTTAAAATCAAGACTCATCAGACCAGGCAACATTTTTCCAATCTTTTATTGTCCAATTTTGGTGAGCCTGGGCAAATTGTAGTCTCAGTTTCCTGTTCTTAGCTGACAAGAGTGATCTTCTACTCCTGCTGCTTCAAGGTTACACGTGCTGTGTGTTCAGAGAAGGTATTCTGCAAACCTTGTTTGTAACCAGGGATTATTAGAGTTGCTGTTGGCATATCCAACCAGTTTGCTAATTCTCCTTTCAGCTCTCACGTCAACAAGGAATTTTCATTCAGACAACTGGTGATGGGTATTTTCTCTTTTTGTGACCATTCTCTGCAAATTCTAGGGACTGTTGTGTGTGGAAATCATAGCAGATCAGCAGTTTCTGAAATACACAGACAACCTGCCTGGCACTAGCAACCATGTCACACTCAAAGTCACTTAAATCCTCTTTTCCCCCATTCTGTAAGTCATTTTGACCATGTCTAAATGTACCATGTTGCTGACAAGTAATTGGCTGATTAGCTGTTTATATCATATATGTAATATAAATCCCATGACACATTCGATGATAATGAATAATAAAAATGAAATAATAGCTTTAACCCACAAATAAATAATGTATGTCACTATAATGAATTTACAATAAGCTTATGACACAACAAGACTCCAATTAGAGTAATAACCACCCTGAGATGTGGTTAAGCTACGTAATTCATTCAGCAGTTGTTATTGCATGATAATTTCTATAAGATGCTTTGTGAGATTGCCTAATGTATGGGCAAAAGTAAAATTTAAATCATGGCAATCCTTAAACCACTAAAACCAAGATAACACATTACCATAATATACAAACACGTTTAATGTTCATTGCATTTTAATAAAGGCTTCGTTGTTTGTGTTGATACAAACTGAACCATTCATAAATCCATCAGTGGGAACCCACAATGGTTGAAATGTATAATTTTATCAGCATCTGGAGCCTCGGAGCAGTGAGGATGAGACCATAATTCAGTACGCGGCATGAAATACCCTTAAGGACAGCATTTAGTGTGTTATTCCATCTGAGAAATGCTCTCAGCCACAATTTCCCATCAGGAGAGGTAGGTCAAAAAATGTTCTGCAAATGTCACAGCCATTTTGATGTGATGTTGGTACTCTGTTTATTTAAGTCTTTTTGTGGTTAAAATGTGTAATTTCACATCACTGTACTATGAAAACATATTCCTAATGAATCATGAAGAAACCGAATTGAAAACAAGTGGCAGTTAATGATATTTACACAGTCGAGCTACATGGGTTTAAATCAAAATATTTGATTAAAAAGAGCAAAGAACAAAACAAAACTAGAGCAAAACAACAAAAAAAAAAAAAAACAAAACCAAAAAACTGTCACAGTGTTTAAAAATAGTTTTAAGTTTGCATTTTTCCCAATTTTTATTGCGAAAAATGTCCACATCAAGTTCCAGTCCAATTTTGTGTTTACAACATTCTGGACAAACTTCATAAAAATAGAAAAACAGGTTGCTTGTACTGCTATTATGGTCATTTTATTTCTTTGGAGTTGGATTTTACATTGTGCCCACCTGAATCCAATTTTGAGACTTGAGATTTGTGGAGGTGATCCAGGGAGGCTTTGGAGTCTGAACAGGTTCACAAGGAGGACTTTAAATTTAACAGACACTCAAATCCACAGAGCAACAAAGCGTGAAAGAACATCACCCTAATGTCAGTAGAGTGGATAGTTCCTCTGCTCTGAGTCATTTCGTTCCTCTGGGAAATGAGCTGACTTCACAGAGAGGCAGGACGAAAGTAAGTAAAGGATTCTTTTCTCTCTCTTTACCTGTCTCTTTCTGTCCATCCTTTCCACCACCACATCCACACGTAATCTTTCTGCACCACAGTACTTTTTCACAATGCTGTTGATCATGTGTTTTGCAATAGTACTGCCCCTCCCATCCTCTCAAACTCAGCACTCTCTCTCTCTCGCTCTCCCTCCCATCCTTCTCTCCAACTCCCTCCCTCATCCTGATATTAATGACACAGCTATCTGAGGCAGCGGCAGTTCCCTGCTCTTTCCTCCTCCTGCAGGCTGCTCTCATACGCACGCACACACTCAAGACGCATGCACACACTTATACAAGCACTTTTAAACCTATAAGACACAGGACATACTCTAACATCCTCTTACTTATAATCTGCAGACACACACACTCACGCAACTAGAAGCATTTACATTCCAAGTTCACACCCGAGGCAGTCAGACACTCTCTTTACCCAACACTTATTTCTCTTTTACAAAACCTGATACAAGACAAAAAAATGAAGACAACTGTATTCTGCATTTGTGCTAGTCTCCTGTTCACAGCTGCCTTGGTTCCACGAAGCAGTCGAGCAGCAGACTTCTCTATTAACTCTCACCAGCGATGGGATGCTGGAGGACCCTACAACCTGGGATCCGAGTCTGATACTCCTACCTTTTGCCCCATGAAACTGAGACCCTCGGGCCACTGTGGAAGCTCCAGGGCTGGATCAGAGGATGGAGAGGACTGCCCCTACCAGCTCACCCTGCCTCCTCTCACCATCCAGCTGCCCAAGCAGTTCAGGCTGCTGGAGAAGACAATGAAGGAGCTGCAGAGCCTGAAGGAAGTGGTGAACAAACTGAAAAGCAGGTGCCAGGACTGCCGTGTGACACAGGAAAATGGAGCTTTTGGATATCAGCAAGCGGACCAGGGACAGACACAGAGGGATGCTGGAGAACGTGTGGGACTGGACCTGACAGCACAGGAGGTGCAAGGTGGGTCCAGCCCTGAGGAGAGGGGAGACAGGATGGTTCCTGGAGCTGCTGTGGATGGTACTAGGCTGGGGCAAGGTTCCATTTTTGGGAAAATTACACCAAGTCCAAGCAATATGCAGGAGATGCAGGTGAGAAGCAAAGCTCATTTCTGTTAAAAACAGGTATAAGATTTTTTGACAAATGTAATGTTTTATTAAATAAAGACAACTTATTTTAAGTACACTTGCTTGTAAATTAAAAGTTAAGCATATTTTTTTGTTATCTCAATGTGAATATGTATGTTGAATATGATATAGATGAGATCCACATATGAAGATAGTCTTAAGGACTGTGAGAACATTGCAATAGCAGCAGTGCACCATTTACTGTGCTTATACCAAAATCATGCATCTGTAAGCCAATGTCATCAGCGGTTATTTGGAAATATTAGAGACAATAATCTAAACAAGTGAACATAAAATAGCTAATAAACCATTTATTTACAATGTGACCTTAAATTTCCTCAGTAAAACACACCCAGCTGAGATGTAAATAGAGCAAATTTTAAAAGACCTGTAAAGTCTGACCTGGCACCAATCCACCAGGGAAAATTCCTGGTACTCTAAACAGGGTGGGGAATCAGATGCCAGCCAAATGACCATAAATTTTGGCTGTCGGGTAAAGCTTGTTGTCTCTCATAGCCACTTTGGCAGACAGCCAACAATCGCAGACACTGTTTCTATGTTAAAATTCAAATTGACAGATGAAACAATAAAGGAACCTTCAGTAATCCACTTGTCTGTGCCAAAAACAATTTCCTCTGCTCACGCTCTGGCCTACCTCAGGTGAAGCTGAATAGGATGTCAGCCAGCCTGCGCAATGCCAGGAGCCAGATCTCAGCACTGCAGGGTCGTCTGGAGGGGCTTAACCTGCTCAACGTGGACAACATTAAGGCTATGGTGGACAGACGAGTGGAAAACATCACTGGAACGGTCAACAAGCTCAACTCCGACTGCGTCACACAATGTCCAGTACAGACCAGTCCTCAATGTAAGCTTGCTTGTACTTGTCGTTAGGTAGCACTTTTTTGCCAACATTTTTATTTTCCTTATTCCCATTATTGTTCTCCTTTTTTAGCATAACATTATAGCATAATCTTTACACCACCACCACCCCTGCCCCTCCCTCCTCTGCATTTATTTTTTCTTTAAACCAGCTATGAGTTTTCAGTCAAAAAACCAATAGTTTTCAAATGAGGAATTCTATTTGTATTAGTCTTCAATTTCACAGCTTCCCCTCCTTTTTTCCTGTTGTTCTTGTGTATTTTTTTGCAACCTCTCTAAACAATATCTACAGCCTCCTTCTCTATTATGTTCTTTTCTTGTAAACCGACCACAGATGTAAACTCCAGCACCACAATAAGTATAGCAGTTTGGGTGGCAGGGATGTGAAGTCTCAAACGCAATCATCTTTGAGTGGACAGCGATTTACAAATCACTTAAAAAACACACACAGTCAGTTTCTGCATGGCCATCTTCACTGTATGAGCCCCCTCTTTCTAAGAAATGGGAAGTGAAATATTTCAGAGAAACAATGACCTTGTCTGCTGCACGCACTGGTTTGTTGTGACATGCCTTTTCCATTATCAATATGACCAATAATATGCACAGCAAGGATGATCAATACATAAAAATGGAAATTTCCTCTGTTTGAGTGCCCAGAGAGTATCTCTGTATCCTCTAAAGCATTATACCCGAGCAGTCTCTTCAATGTTAAATAGTTGTAAGCTGAAATCATGCAGGACATGAGTTGAGCAATTTGATCATCACCTCTTAGATAATTCCAGTCCTTTGACCCGCCATTCCCTGATTGCAAAAACTTCCAAAAAGGGAGGCAGATACTTGGCATCACACTGTGAACATAAAAAAAAAAAAAAAGGTTAAAATGTGGAAACTCATAATGATAAAAAAAAATCTATTAGCAGGATTGCAAACTAGCTTAACATAACAAACAACCCATTTCACATCGAAGTAAAAGCTTACTTGGATGAGAGCACAGCAGAAATGCAGACCGCTTTTCAGGAACAAAGTGAATAATATCCCCCAATATCGTGAATGTGACACTATATTGGTGCTTTCATGTGGAAAACAGATGTGAGCTTATTTCTAAGCAGATTAGCTGGGACAGTGGTGTGAAGGGAATCCCATCCCTTTCTCTTCTGCTAAACTTGCTTCTTTCTCCCTCAAGCTTTCCTTCAATTCCTAATGTGTTTCCCCCTCATGCATTTATCTTCAGCACACACACCTCTCTCAAGTCCACTTTTGCTTCTTCAACTTCTGTATCTTTTTACTTGTCTTTCCAGTCGACCTCCCACCGTCTCTCCTTCCATTTTTCTTCCACTCGAGGTCATGCTCTAATTCTGCATACGAAGACAAGCTCATTATCTCTTGCCAATAACACATGTATCAAAGTAGGCAGCTCTCCTGACACCGTACTCGTCACAGATGGCACACAGGGTCAGCTACACTTGTCTTTTTAACTCTTCAGATTAAAATCTCTAAAATGATTCTGCTTTAAATGAGGAAGTTGGTGTATGAGGTCAATCTGAAAAGTGTAAGAAAAGACACTTTTACAAAGAAAATTGGCCAATAACTTGTGAGAAGACCAAAGTTTCATAATGTTAAGTTGGAATTGTCCAGAATGATGACACAAAAAAACTATGAAAACTTGACATGTTAAGTAAAAAATCTTCAAACAGTCCCATGCTAGTCCAATTTTATATTCTTCTTTAAGAATAAAGAACAGATCCTTAATTAAAAAAGTACCTCTTTATTCATTTTTACTAATCGTTTATCATGATCTCGAGAGTTAAAATGTCTCCTGTTATTCCCGAATAAACAATCCAGCTGCCAAATTGCAGCTCAGCCATTAAACAGTCGTTAAATTGTGCAAACTAAGTTTATACTTTTACTTTTCCAAACAAAGTCGAGGAAGCAGATGACATGCAGGAAATGTGTTGCTGGATGTGTGAACTGCATTTGTGCCGATCACTGATGTACATTACAATTCAAACATTTATGCAAGTTAAGGTGTAAATATCATCACATCGGCTGAAGCAGTTGCCCAGCAACAGCAATGAAACATTTTAAACCAATACAGGATCACAATGTCACTATCAAGCAGGACTAATAGAATCTTTCAGCCATAAAAGCATATTGACAAAGTGTTGTAAACATTTATTTAATTCCATCCCTTCTGCCAATTTCCATTATTGCTGCCAGGACAAATTTTTCATATTTGGGTCTTGAGGCAAGTGGACAGCAATGCGTGTTACTGTTAAGCTACATTAACTCAATTATTTTAAAAAAAGAGGCTGGATACCCAGTTCTTTGTTAGGAAGTGCCTGTCTACAAATGTGATAAGATATTTTCGCTTTGAGTTTCTGTCCATCAATACTGAGCCGCTGTACTTCATCTTTACTGTTTTGAGAGGAAAGACTAGACTATCACTGTTAACACACGACACATTTCCTTCCTTGTGCTAAAGCCAAGTGTCTTGAAATTATTTGTCAAATTTTTATCAAATAGGCCTTGTGGTATTGAAGCAGTCAAATCTTCAGTCTGTCAAGAAGCAATCTTTGAAAGCTTTTCAGAGTTATCAGCTTGAGCTTACTTGTCAAAGAAGTCAGTTGGCAAGAAGGCAGAACGTAATTACTGCAGCACTGTTCAACAATATCTTAAAATTAGATTTGATTGTATGAATAAACTCTTGAAGTTGCCCCCAGAGTATGAAGCACATTCTGATAAGATGTACCTACAAGTATGAAAAAGGGTATATCCTCAGTTAAAAAAATGCAAATACAAAATTAATTTCTTGGTTTAAAAAAAAATCACATTCTGTGGAGTTTATATCTTACAAACCCATTCCACAGCAATGATTTTCTCTCTCTGAGGTCTTTGGTTCAACCTTACTGTTAATCAGCATTAAAGGAGAAAAAAAGCTTTAAAATCTGCACAGCCACTAGAGGGCATTGTCTGTTGATGACGTTTGCAGTTCTAAATGTGTTATTTTGAGAAATTTAAAGAAATGGCTGCTTCTGTTTTTTTCTTGCTATAACCTCAGTCCAGTTTTTTAATAATTGCACTCAATCATCAGACAGACAGCCAACGATATAAACAGTCTTTCAGACAGTCATAGCACACTGTTATTAGAGATATTCAGGCCAGGCATGGCGCCAGAGTTTCTGAGCTGGAGATGGCTCTTGCCCGTCTAGGGACACTGACTACCCGGTCAGATGGACGGGAACAAATAGGGAGGGAGAAGTGAAGTGGAGAAACTGCAGTTAGACAATTATTGTGAAAGGAACACTGAAAGAATTCACAGGTCAACACTTTAAATGCCAGAAGCTGACACAGCTATTAAAGTGACAAAGATTTGTACCTCAAGTATTTTGTATAACATAGCGAGAATATCCAATGAGTTAAAGCATCTGAAAATACCACAATGGCATATTACTATACTTTAAACACAACTTAGACTAGACCTCTTTTCCCTATACATGTGATGCGTCCCATGTAGCCCAGCTCTTTTATAACTAACACCTCACTTAAGAGATTCAGAACCATAAACTATGTAAACTTAAAAGGGGTCCACATGTTTCCCGCCCAACGTCAGGATGAGTTTAAACCCAGGAAGAGGAAACACCTCTCTAATTCATTTACATGTTCTCATATTTTGACAAGTTTATTCCATTCTGTTCTCAAATGCTGAATGATAAAGGCCATTGGACCTTGGTTTGGGGGCTGAACTGATGGCATGCAGTGCCACACAAGGAACAGGAGCAAGATAGAAAAGTGAAGTTGTATATGATGGCCTTGTAGTATAGCATATCCCTGATTCTTGACATTATGTCTAACATAAATATAAATTATATTCAGTGACAAATGATTCTATGCTTGACAAGCTAAACTCTGATTTGATTCCTACATGAATCGTTTCATTCAGTCACATGGTAATTATTTGAGTTTGAATGCATTCCCTGGAAATTAAAGCATGAATGCTACTTCCCCACTTACTTATGTAATTTTCTTTTTTAAGCCTTCCTTGGCCTCAGGGACTTTTTTCTATTAGTCTCTTGGATGGGCACAGAAAAAAAAGCCAGACCAAAATAAAAGATTATGGAATACTGTCTAGTAAAATGCCCTTAAAATTGCACTCTTGTCTGTCTTGCTGCCATCCAACAGTTATTTTAGCCCCTCGGGACTGCTCAGACTACAACGCATTGGAGGTGAGGAAGAATGGTGTGTATCGTGTGACCCCAGATCCCCGCAATGGGACATTCGAGGTTTTCTGCGACATGGAGTCCTTCGGAGGTGGTTGGACTGTGATACAGCAACGTGTTGATGGGTCTGTTAGCTTCAATCGTACCTGGAATGAGTATAAAAAGGGCTTTGGGAACCTCAGGTATGTTTTTAAAAGCTTTACACACAAACTTAAGTAGAAAAAGGTGGAGCTCATTTAAGTCAATAAAAAGAGGTTACATCATAGACCTCTGGCAATACAGTGATGCAGATAATGTTGGGCAATTGAAACCTCTCTAAGAAATAATCCATTTAGATGATCATCGCTAGCTTAGCCTGGATACTTCAAGCAGTGAACAGAAAATCTACACATAATTGTAAGGCTTTGAGAGAGGAGGGAAGCTCTAATAAAAGTCACAACTGAGATACATTATGGGTTTTGTAGAATCCAACATTTTATGAAGCTCAACTCCCAAACTTTATTGAAGTGCAGTATTAAACCATCAGGGTGCCCTATTATTAGTGGAACACAGGCAACAAATGAAACTAAAGATTTCAACAAACAGCAATTTGAATCAAAACAAAGTGAATGCTCTGTTGGGGTTGGATTGTTTTTATGTCTGCATAAGGGCAAACAATTTTCAATGCGGCAACATTAACACTGAAGAAAGCAATTATTTTCCAAACTGTAAGGGGTGCTAATGTTTTGAAGCAAAAGGTTAGGTTGACAATTATTTCTGCAGAATTGGACTAAATTTGATAAAATACTGCAGTCTCAGGGGCTCATGCTGCAGTCTGCTACTCAACTTAGGTCCCCTTGTTTGTGGAGTTTTTGACAGCATTGTCACCGTTGGCTTGCAAGACTAAGTCTAAAAAAAAGACAAAATAGCCTTTACACACAACCTACAAATAAAAAACTTATTTAAGAGTTGCAGCTAAAAACAAAGACAATCATAACACCACCTGCACCCTAAAAGTGTGGACCAGTTTTATAAGCTGTTTTCTCATCCACAGCTAACTGGAAACTAATATTTTCTAGGTTAAGCTTGATTGATAAAAGCCTTCAAAAATGTTATAAGAAACACAATCATTTCAAGCTCTTTCTATTACTTATAGGATTTAAAATTCATCTACAGGCAGCACAGCAATCTAATTAATGGAGCAATTTTTACTGAAAATAATTTGCTACAAGTACATTTAACCCCTCATCACACCTTGAAAGTGCCCACTCTGCTTTAGGTCCTATAATAACAATGCACACCTGTTCTCAATATCACAGATTGTTCACCATCTGTTCCCACTAACACTGACTGATTAACTCGAAGAAAGCTGGGTAAATATTCCAACTAGAGGAAATCTGATTAATTTAAAGTGGTTGCACACTGTGTTTTAAATCAGTTATTAAAAACTTCTGTTGATGTTGCAACAACAGTCACTAAGGGCTTCAATTATAACTACATTCAAATTTAAGCTCATTATCTTTAATCTCTTGTCTTTTCCTGTTGTTTCTTTTTTTTCTTTGTGAGAAATAACCATGGAAACTTCTTGAAAGCCTTACCTGCAGCTCTAGCATTCCCTCCCACTAAAACAATAATGCCTTCTCGCATCCATTTTTCAATGTCACACTTCCCTCCTCTAGCACCTCATTTCTTTCCCTCCCACATGTGAGAATAAGTACATTTTGTTTGAATAACTGTATTCATTTTTAAACCAACTGTGCCATGATATGAGCTCATTTATGCTTTGTTCACCCCTTGTTGATCTACTTTCTGTCCTGCAGAGGTGAATTTTGGCTGGGCAATGACCACATCCACTTGCTAACAAAAGCCAAAGATATGATTCTCCGGGTAGATATGGAGGACTTTGAGGGTGTCCGGGAATATGCAAAGTATGATGAGTTCTATGTGGCTAATGAATACTTGCGCTACCGCCTGTCTGTCAGCGGATACAGGTACAGTATTAGTTTGCATGCATGTCGATGCACTTCAACTCTGAACCTATCTGATTTATCAATGTCTCATTGTAGTGGGACAGCTGGAAATGCCATCAGTTTCAATAAGCACTTCAACCATGACCAGAAGTTCTTCTCCACCCCTGACCGTGACAATGACATGTATCCCTCTGGAAACTGCGGTGCCTACTATAGCTCTGGCTGGTGGTTTGATGCCTGTATGTCCGCCAACCTCAATGGAAAGTACTACCACAAGAGGTACAAGGGAGTCCGGAATGGGATCTTCTGGGGAACATGGCACAACATGACGACAGAGTACTACCCTACCAACTACAGGCAGGCTTTTAAAACTGTCAAGATGATGATACGGCCCAAAAACTATGCTCCTTAAGATGACAGGTCAATATCTTGAGTATGGTGAGGCATTTAAGGGAAAAATGCCAAGAAAATGAAAGAAACAGTACATGAAGTCTCATACATTCTCCTGTAGTCATGCATTTGCACACATGCATACTTGTACACCAAAAACATAAGCACTGTAGATCTGGGGTGTCCAGAGTAGGTCCTCAAGGGCCGCTGTCTTACAGGTTTTGGATGTTTCTTGCAACAGCACACCTGAATCGGATTAATGGGTCAACATGCTTGGACAGAATTTGATTACAAGCTGTTGAGGAGAGCCATTTGATTTAAATCAGGATCTTTTGGAGCAGGGAAACATTTAAAACTTGCAGGACAGTGGCCCTCAAGAACTGGAGCGGGACACCCCTGCTGCAGACAATTTGAATGCAGTATGAACAAAAAAAATTGTGAAAACATTACTGTGCTATTACTTTTTCCACCCCTGTGAGCGTGGCCTTCAAAATAGTGCCAATAAAAGATAATGGCCTGTGAACAATGATATATATATATATATATAAATAAAACAAAACAAAACAAAAAAAAAAACACAGAGTGTAAAGGCCAGCCTCCTACAGGGGCCATTATATTACATGGAAGGTTAGAAAGAGTGATCTTTCACTAGTCTCTGACATTTCTCCACTTTCTGTCCAGTTGCCTCCTGCTATAAACCCTGCTGCGACACAGCGGAGCACATAGTAGTAATAAAAACTAATGAGCTATCATTTTCTCTGCTGTAAATGATCTAATAATTAACAGGAACTACTCAAGTGAAGTATATGAGAAGCTGATGATACAGTTTTATTTCTGAAATTCGTTGTGAAAGACTTTCTGCTGGGGTCAAACCAGTTTCTAACCCTTGAGGGAAGCTTTGCACAAGTTAAAGTTCCTATGCCACTTGTTTAATTACACTGAGGCTGTTTGCTAATGTATCATTATCCTAAACAATACAAAACATCCCAGGAAAAATGTGCAGCCTGATAGATTTCCCTTGAGTGCTGCCCACGCATATTCTATATTACTGATGCTCTAGTAAATTGCTCCTGACAGCAGGTACAGAGTACAGCATTAAACAGTTTCAACCCTATTTCTAGGTGCACTGAACTACTGGACACTTCTTTATGTCATACACCAGTTTGCATCTGTAAAATTCCCCTCCACTCACCATGTGTACAATACTGCTATCTAATGTTAAGAAACTGTATAGCACCATATAATCCATTTTATACACACTGTGAATGGAAAAGATAAATGAGGGATATGTTTTACTTTAAGGATGTGTACAGTATTTATTTTCTTTGTGAGGTATGAGAACTTTTCTATTATACACTCTGTAGATCATTCAGTACAACGCCTAATGATTATTGATAGCTGAGCATTGATAAAGACTGTGCATAACTGTGACCATTCTTCGTAAATATACATATATTTGGAGCTGTGTTTGTGTGTACCATATTGATCTTTTCTATTATTCATATTCATCTGTCATTCCAAAAAAAATGCACTTTTTTTTATTAAAAAATAAAGTTTAAACTACATGGCTGGGTTTATTTTAGTGTTTGACTACTTACGTTTATAAAAATGTCTGCTCATCTTTAAAACATCTTCTGCCTTAAGACTGAGGAACATATACAGTATAAAGAAATTTGAGAATGCAGTGTTGTATGCACTTAACAAATAGTATAATGAAAAGCTGAATCAATAAAGAAACTGAACAAATGACTACACTGACATAAACATTAAAAGAATATAAATGACAGAACCGTGGGACCATGACTTCAATGTCTCTTTTCTGTTTCTGATGTTCAAGTTAATAATAAAAAAAATACATGCACATCTGCATAATGAGTTCAGGTTTTGAATAAATATGGAAAACAACGGAATTTTTAGTACACATTATAAGACACAGAGCACTTCACAGTACCAAATTCTAAACATCTTTTGCAAACAAAATATTGAAGGATGCTCCCTTATATACACTATATTGCTTAATCTTTTGGATATAATATGATATGTATATGATCTATAAAGACTACCAACTACTTCCATCAGGATTCCATTTCTGGGTGCTGCTCTGTGTTAGGAATAAATATAAAAACTAATTTATTCCACGCTGTATTGCACCACTTAACCAATAACATTTAATTAATTTTTTCTTGAAAGCTCTCGATGGAGTTAATAATTATTCACTTGAAAGTATTTCTATTGTTTCTGTGTTGATGATGATCTACTTTATGGTTTAGGCGTCAGTTTTTAATCTAATGTCTGTAATGATTGTTGATACAGTACTGCAATGCAATTTTCCATGCAAATGGACAATAAGTCTATTCTTTTTTTTAAAAAATCTTTTGTATGACAACCCATTGATGACTTTCATGAAATATATGATCAAGTAATGAGGATCATGGGTCTTACCTCATCTAAATACACAAAAGCAGAAAAAGTAGAGATGTCAGCATTGACAGACGGCTGACTTTCTGTATGTGAAGCATCGGGTGCCAGAGCCACCAAAGGATGAAGGGCTTCCTCTTGTTCTTCTCTGCTGGGATATATGTCATCTTGTTGCTCTTCAGACAGATTCACTAATGCAAAATACACATAACAACTCTATAGAACACAGGATTTGGGGGGTAAAAAACAGTACCAAAGAATAACAATGGCAAACTATTAGAGAAATATGTAGGGAAAAGACAATGTAAATAATTGCCCTGTATAGTGTCTGTAAACTGTCATTTTTCCAGGTTTGTCACTCCAAATTGTATCTAAAGCTTCCAAATTTATAGCTCACTATGAGGAACTAGTTCTTCCATGGTTGTCAAAAATGTATAGCTATGATATCATGAACACAGAAGAAACTATGTTTGTATTTTACAGCATTTGTGTTTGAGATATTTTACTAGTGGAAATACACACACATATTTATAAATTCAATATATTTCTAAAATTGTGTAATCAATTAAAAACTCATTAAACCTAAAAGGCAGCAGAAAAAAACTAAACAAAACGCCAAACTTTACATAAACCGATGCATTCAAGATATATTAGCTTTCCTTGGTATAATAATAATAAGAAAACTCATGGGCATCGACGTGTGTGGTTAACAGGCACTGTCGTTAAATTAGCACACAGATAGGCTAGTGACTTTACTATGTTTGTGTTTTTTTACTAAACACCGACACAAATAAGAATACAATAGTCTTACTTTTGAATATTCTTTCGTCTTCGCTTTATCTTGGCAACAGTTTTCCGATAAAGCTGCGGCTGTATATACAACTCTAAAAAGTTTGGAAGGCTAATCTTAGCCAAACCAAATCACAGTTTTCTCTCCAGCTGAACGTCGTCAGAGTGTGTTGTAGTTACCATAACAACGACGTCCACGTCCTGTAAAATGAGGCACACTGAACAAGGTAAACATTTATTTCATTCTAATCGCGACGATTTCCCCCCGTTTTATTCACCTGAATAAAAATAAATAATTAACAAAAAAGAAAATTAAAAATTAAAAATCAATGGTTTGAAATATCATTTGAATGCACAAGATAATTTGGAATATCTTGCGAAAGAAAAAAAAAAGATTTTCCTTAACAGAAATAACTAAAAATAAAACTCTTATTTGATTTTGCTGAGAAACTTGACATGCAAGAATGATGAAATCTTGTTAAATAAAATGATGTTGACTTTGATATACACACACAAATTTGAATAATTACGTCATACTCTTTTTTGTTGTTGACAAAATTAAGGTTTTCCCTGACGCTCTTGTGGATGTCCTTTATTACCCCATAGTTAAAATAAATAAATAAATAAATAAATACTACCAACAGCATTAAAAACTGTTACAAGAATCACAACCATCTCTGAAATCTCTGGAGATTTCACCCCCTTTCTCATTGTTACATATTAGTGTTGCATCATCAAGGATTTGTCGAATGATTCATAAGTAGGTTTTATTACATTTTGTCTCTTTTTAGTGATTTTCTTCTATAATTTAATTAAATAAATCATGCAACAATTGACTTGTCGAATACACCAAGGAATATGAATGTACAAAACAGACAGGTAGAACCATTCATGAATAAACCAAGATAGGTAAATAAATTTAATTCAAAAAAATTTTGAGGAGAAACATCATTGGTAATAATAATAATAATAATAATAATAATAATAATAATAATAATAACAACAACAACAACAACAACAACAATAATAATAATAATAATAATAATAATCATCATCCAACGGTTGTTTTTAAGAATGTTAATTTGTACACATTCTCTCCACTTGTCTGAAAGAGGAGAAAAAAAAGGAAAGAAAAAAAGATGAAAATGTAAAAATTGACTACTAAAATACTCCATCCACTAGATGGCAGCAAATAGTAACTTAGTTTAATGGCACAAAACCAATATGTGTCATACCTGGGTTGCAGCATCAAAGAACAGCTGTATGAACACATCGAGCTCTGTAAGAAAGTAAGAAACCTGAATCCAAAGAGAAATGAAGGTTGATGATGCAACACTGATATTCTCCTGTTCATTTCTTTCCCACTCTGCACTGTGGGAACTGGCAAGGGCCATCACTCACTCCCTGCAACAGCTGCTGGGAGTATGGCATATCAGCACCAACATGCCATTATATGAATTTCCTACTGACATTTGACAGACATAAATCTTTTCTGGGTGCTCTACTAACAAAGAGACACACCTCTAAAAATGGTGGTGAGCACCAAAGAACTAGCATTTTTAACCTAATTTCCTTATTAGTCTGGCCATCTTAAAATGGCACAGTAGTTTCAAACTTCTTCTCCAGACCAGCAGTTCATATCAGCAGAAAGACAGAAACTGGTAGCTGTGAACTGAGGATACAATTGTTCTGCAGAAGTATTGAAGCTGCGTTATCTTTTTAGCAAGGTCTTTGTGTACAGTAGCCACTAAAAATTACACACAGATGCAGCCACAATGTAAAATCAACAAACTATGTGCACAAAATATGCTGGCAATAATCTAACAGGAAAATAATTATAACTATTAACTTTGTTATTTCAAAGGTATCTTTACAATAATGACTTCTATTACTAAGCTCTGGGTTATTTGTAACTAATTTATTTAACTATTTTAAGAATTTTGACAACATAATTTTGTACATAAAGTCAACAGCTGAAATGGCAGATATTTCCAGTAATTGCAGTTATGTTTGACACACTGTCAGCAGACTTGCCAATGAAATGTGTTAATTATGTAGTTTTAATTTTATCAGCACTTTTTAAGTCAGTACAAATCACCCCATGCCCAGGAATGAATGTTTCTGGCGAAGGCTATGGTTCCCAAATTAACCTTGAAAAGTCTCCAACATTGTGGTTGTGTGAACCTCCAAGTCCTGGCAGACTTAAGCTGACATTGTGATAAAAATATGTCCCTCTTTGTGCCCACAAGTATTACTATATTTGGCTAAAATAATAATGCTCCATTAATTTCCATCCATTTCAGCTATTTGGGTTGAATAAATTAAATAGACTGCAAATGTGTGTAAAGAAAATAAAAAAAAACTAAAGTTATGAATAATAAAATGGATATTTTTCTAAATGATATTGTTGTATAGTCATTATTCAAATTTTAAAATGTTAATTGTGTTCCATCATGTCTTCTCGTCAACTAAACCACAAGTTCTTGGTTGTGATTCATGGGCTTTTGCCACAGTTAAGAGTAACTGCTGGAAGTTTTAACAGTAACTGCTTGGAGGTTTAACAATCCTCAACAGATGTTGATGATGCATGTTGTGTCGGGCCATGAGAGCGGGTAGCAGGACTAAAAGCTGGTGTTAACATGCACGGTTTGATAGGTATGCTTTACTCTGAACTTCTTGTGAATTGAAATCATATAAAAAACTATGTGTCTGTTGTGTTTTTTAAACTTCATAGCCCATGCACAGCCCAAATTTCAGTTAGCAAAGGCCCAACATGTATTTTCATTGTTGCATTGCAACTGCATTAATGTTTGTAACTTTACAACACCCTCTACTTTCATTTCTTTTTTTTTTTCTTTTTGTAGGGTGAGATATCGGGCCACTATTTTAACTCTTCTTATTTGAACACGCAGTGTGCAGTGTAATTTCTCCAGATGCATTTTCTGGTGTCAAGCTTGCTTTTCTCCTTCAAACAAAATATCAGGGACAGCGCACCAATGGATTTTCAATAGGTCTTACAGTCTTGAAACAAGGTTTCAGACACAATCATTTGTGCATTTTAGAAGAAAAATCTATACCCCTGGAGATTTTTCTTTCTTTTTCTACCATACATTTTATAGATAAAATGGTTCTTAACAATAGATCAAACTGCGTGAGAAGTGATGATTGCTGCCATGTGTTTTTTGCAAACTGGATGGAACAATGAAGTTTAATCCAACTTCCTATTGTCCTTGTTTGATTAAAACAACATATAGTTCAAATGGACATTCTGTATAAATATAAGGCATAAATAAACCATAACACAAATTAATCAAACTACCAAGTGTTGATCGCTGAGGAATTACATCAGACTCAAAGTTTGCCAAGACCACTTCTCAGTTTTCCAGTCCCTGCAGGAACCCTGCAGAGAATCCAAGTCATTCTTCCACAGTGTGTCAGGGTGGCAGACTGCAGACGTAAAGACCTCCTCTGGCTTTAACTCCTCTGACTCACATGGTTCTTGCAAACCACGAAATAAAGAATTAGGACAAAAAAAAAAAAAAAAAAAAAGTAAAATGTACTGTACATTCACATCTGTGTTTCCCTATTGATGTCTCCAAGCCATCTTAGTCAGTAACAGCTGTGAACATTTTCTTGACTCATTTGGAATAAATTCTGATCTTTGGAAAGAATTTCATCAGCAGTATCCTGATCATGTGTTATATGTTTTCAAATCATTTTATACTAGTGTCAGATGAGGACAGTATGTCCACATGTACACAATCCATCCAACATCTCTGCTCTTAATCATTATAAGTTCATTTTAAGTTTGATGGCAGCAACACATTTTAAAAAAGAATGACTTAGAGCCATGTTTACCCCTGTGTAGCATCACCTCCTCTTTTAGCAACAGCCTATATACATCTGGGAACTGAGGAAAAAAACATCCTGGACCTTTGGGAGAGACCTGTTGTCTTATCAGATATAAGATTTTAGCTGTCCTGGGTCTTCTTTGTTGTGTTTTGTGTTTCATGAACCACCAAATGTTATGGATAGGTGAAAGGTATGCACTGCACGCAGGCCAGTCCATCATCTGGAGTCTTCCAATACAAACTCACAATAATAAATAATAAATGTAATAAATGTACAACATGGTTTAATACTGTCTTGCTCAAATATGCATATCTGAATTGGAGTATATGTTGCTCTAAGACCTTTTTTTTTATACATTTCAGCATTGAAGGTGTCCTTCCAGATGTGCATGTTGCCAGTTCTACAAGCACTATTAGACTGGCTCATGTTTAGATTTGGCTTCTCAGCATGGCAGATCCTTAACCTGTATTTGACAGTGATTTCTGGAAGAGTTTCTACGATGGAATCATGCCTGTTCAAGGATTACAGGGATCCAATATTAACTTTCAGCCATGTCTCTTTTGCCCAGATGTCTCCATATTATCTTGTGATGATATTATGTTCTATAGATGACAGCATATTGAAAGTCTTTGCAATTTTACCTTGAGGGACCATGTAAAATTATGAAAATTACTCCATGATATATAGATGCAGTGGGGTTTTTTTCAGAGTGCTAAATCTCTTTTGAGATTCTGTCTCTTTATTGTGCTCTTTTTATACCAAACCATATGACTAAGCTGCTGCCAATTATCCTAACTAGTTGCAACATGTTCCTCCAGCTGTTTCTTTTTTGTATCACTTAAAGTTTCCAGCCTTTTGTTATCCCTCTTTTAACATTTTTGAGACATCTTGCAACCTTTAAATTCAAGATGAATCCCTATATATCTCTGACATTTATCATTATATTTGTTCTATTGTGAATAAATGAGGGTTGCAAATATTTACATTATGGTTTTATTTAAATTTTCAACACTGCTCCAACTTCTTGAAACTGGGGTAGCATCTGAGTGTAGCCTTTACACCAAGCCAACGTCTCATAAACTGAAACAAATTGCTAACTGCATGGATACTTAACCATGTTAACCTCTCACTTTAATGGACACTTACATCAGCTATCAGTTTGAATTTATTATGCAGTTTTTGCCTTGGGGGCACTTTTCTAATAAACTTTATTAGCTGGAGATCGTTGGTGCAGTTTAACATTTGCAATTTGGTGTTTGGGATTTATATTGCATCTTCAAAATAGATGCCTCCATTGCCAAAAAAATTTCACTCAATGAGATAATCAAGCTTAGGCTGCCTCTTTTGAACTTGAAACAATGACTGTATTTATACTCTAAGCATATAAATGACAGTTTATGGAACAAGCTGAGGGAAAAACTAAAGATAATCACACATCTTCTGGGGGAAGAAAAATACCAGCCTAAGTCCATACTTAATAAAAGACTGAATCAAATGTGTTTCACCCAAAATGCCAGCTTGTATTGTAGTTTACTGGAGCCCAAAGAAACACTATCTTTGTTTCAGAATTTACCTGTTAAACATAGAGAGGCTGTGTGTGGTAAAAAGGTGGATTTAATTATAAATGTCTTTATATTTTGGGTAGTGTTACGTCCTCGAGCTCTAGGGGTAAGGAGGACGGAACACAAAGAGAGCCGAATACCAGAGTTAAACGAAAAGACAATTTATTTCAACAAAATGGGTCCAGACACCGCTCTGGTATCGGCCACACAAAACAAAACGAAATGGTTAATCAACGTAAAGTGTCCCGTTACAGGGTAACACAAGCACTATAATAATCAAAAGAGAATGTCCACAAAGAAACAGGGTAATCAACTTAAAGTGTCCCGTTAAAGGGTATCACAAAAGACTAGGATAATAACCAAAAGAAAATGTCCACAAAACGGGAAACACGCACAAAGGCGGAATTGGATATACCAAACAAAACCAAAATGAACTTCACCTCACTCAGGGTAGGGAACACCACACACATCAACTTAAAGTCCTTAATGTTATTCTTTAACTCGCCAAATTCACACACAATAGTCCACAATTCTCTCAGCCTGGCAGGCATGTGTCCCACTGTCCACAGCTGCCCCGAATGATGCTGCTGATGAGGTTATGTACGGCTCCAAGGACGAACAGCCCGCCTTCCGATAACGAGCCGGCCAATCCAGGTGCCAGGTGAGGGGGTGGGGCGGTGCCACATGATGCACCCTGTCAGTCAGCTCAGCTGTCACCAGGCTGCAGTCCTGCTGGTCGCCGAGCCGGCAAGCAGGCGGCCGTAACAGGTAGCAAACCAAACATGATGGAAAAGGTCCTTTTGGTAGATGCAGTGTGGCTCAAAGTGCTTCACATTATTGAATGCATCGACCATACTGAATGTTTATACCTTCAAAGCCTCGAAAAGTTGGCTGATTGATTCCAGATATGTGACCTTCCATGACTTGGAGGTGGAATTTATCCCAGGACACTTTACAAAAGTCTGTGGGGATTAGAGTAAAATTGCAACCACCTTCAAGTTTCCACTAAGGAGAGGAGAAAGAGTCCTGTATCTATTTTACTACTTTCCACAAGCCCGCATGAATTTCATGGTCAAAGATCTGGGGGTAAAATTAGAATAACACGGGTTTCACATGGGTCATAATGACTTATTGAAAAGATCCCAAATAAACACAGTAGGTCAGGCTGTCTTACTGCACACAGCAATGGCATAATCAACATGTCTCAAGAGATGAATTAGTTCAACCAGTTTCTCAAGGAAACATACTCAAGTTGCATAAATATCTTTCAGTTTGATTTATACGGCATGAAAATTGTCCCTGAAGCCACTATAAGGAACTTTACATTTATTCTATACCACCATGGGATTCACTAGTTGGATGCACAATCTAGGTGCCACTTGTGTGACAATTTCAAAGTCTGAGCTTGTATGGGCAAGACTTTTATTGCATGCATGCTTTTTATGGTCTGCCTCTCAATTACCATGCCTCTCTCTGCTGGACACACACCAATAAAGCAGAAAATAACTTTAAAACAGCCATCAAAGCGGAAAGGTTTGTTCACCTCTTGCACAAGTGTGGAAACATCCAGGCAGGTTTGAAAGACCTGATTCAGTCATTAACAACAACAACAACAACAACAAAAATTAATTTATTGTTCTGAAAAAAATGTTTTAAATAAACTAAATATATTCTGCTCAAGGAGCTCATGAAAGTAGTTTGACTTTTTACTAGTTGTCATGAAAGATTCAAATGTTTGTGTTACTGGGATCCTGAAGTGGACTAAGTGGTAAAGATAACGAATGAATGAGTATTTATGTTAAAACCTTAAAACCATTGATCATTGTTATTAGTATTATTTATTATTAACATTAGCTATTAGCACTTTTTTGCACATGCAAACACCACAGTAATATATTTACTGATGGAGGCAGTAGAGCATATTTTGTGACTTATTTAATGAAGCACAACCTGTCAGAGATGATGAAGAAGGCAAAATTAATGTAAGAGGGGAGCCAAATTGGATTTTGACCTTGTAACTGGTGAGGTTGCAATGGGTTTTCCAAACTCATCCAATTTATGGGACATTCCAATTTATGTTTCTAAATGGGAGCTCAGATATCCTCAGAAAGCCTTCAAATTCAAATGGAACACAGCACTATGTTTTTTTACTAGGTTACTAGAAACAAAATTTTGACTTGGTCAAAGAGCAGTAGCCACCCAACTCAAAGACTACTTTTCCAGCTCTGTGGATTCCTTCAGTGTGGTTTCAGAGATCACCACAACACTGGGACGTCCTCATTTAAATCATCAACAATCTCCTCTCTGGTCACATCAGTTCACTCATCTTCCTTAACATTACAGCCATTGACACCATCTGCTACACCATCCTTCTTGACAATCTAAGCATCATCAAATCAGCTCTCTCCTGGTTTCAATCCTAACTCTTGGATTGAAAATCTTTAGTCGTCACTGGAAACTCTTGCTCCCCCCAGCTTTAGGTCATGTACACATGCAGCTGGGTTTTTGTAAAGCCAATGATCCTCCTTCCTCCATTTAGAAAAAAACTAGAGTTCATCCGCACCTAATTGTGTAAGTGCGTTGTTAAGCACATTCATAAGCATGGCAAGCCTTTGGGCAGTTGCACAATCCACAAATCCTATCCAATCAGAATAACTTCCTGTCTCGCTGCATCACCTCCACAAAACATGAAAAACAACGTCTTTGATGAAGAACATGCCTTGGAAGTGGAATGGTTTGGTGGTGGAAAATGATAGTCGTTAATGCTGCGTGCGGTTTTCTACATGGAACAGTACTTGAATTTGTAAGAACAAGCAAGCAAAAAGTGCCTGGATGATTGATAAAACCAGCACGGTTTTGAGGACATCCATGCTATTTTTGAGTGTAAACACAGGTCATACATGTGACCTTTCAAAACCAAAAATCCTGATTATTTTTGTCCCCATGCAGATGCATAAACAGAGTATTCGCAAATCTTCACTTTGGTTGGACAATTTTGAAAAATGAGTTTTTAATGCCATAAATCTGCATTTCTGTGTGGATGACAGGCCAAATCATAGAAAAATATCTTTGTTTTGTGAGATGCCATGCTATGTGTGGACAAGGCCTTAGTCAAAGGTGAAGGTGTGCCTTAAGGTTCTGTTCTTCAGCCTCTTCTCTTAATGACCTGCTACCCTGGACAGACTATCCACTAATATGATCTGCAGAATTTTCATTCATACACTGAGACAACACTCACTTTCCTCTTTTGGGTCACTTATCAAGTCCACCACCAAATAAGCCTTATTCCACAAAAACATCTCCACAACCAGGAGAAGAGAAGGAAATGCCCAGCGCTCCAACGTCTCCAGAAATCTGCTGCCAGGGTCCTTCAAAGTAATGGCAACACATGGCAGACTCTGTACTGCTCTTCACCCAATACACCAGACTGTGTACGTTTTAGTTACAGAGCATTCAGTACCTCAGTCTATACACCTGTCGCAAAGTGATGCAGAAACATTTATCCACGGTTAAAGATTTTTCACCATTGCAGTTCCTTATTACTGAGCTGTCCCAAATGTTCTGAACAGCCTCCAGCTAATTAAAAATAGTGTAGTGAGGGTTCTGATAATTACTAACAAGAAAGACTATATTTTTCCAAATTTAGCCTCTCTTTCTCGGCTCCCTGTTAAATCCAAAATAGAACTTGAAATTCTTGACTAATCTTACAATTAGGGGTGGTTAACAGTCTCTTAGTTATGCTGTTAGACTGCTGGGGGGGATGTCCCATGATGCACTGAGCACTTCCTTCCCTTTTCCTTTTCATCTCTCTGCTATTTATTTTCCATGAGTAAACATATTCCAGTATTGGCATTATTAACTTTTATGTCTTTTTCTCTCTTAGCAGGACTCCCTGGCTTAAAATTGTGGTGCTTGGTGAGCCTTCTGTCCTGTTTTTCTCCAGCCCTAACTGATCAAAGCAGATGGCTGCCCTCTCTGAAAAGTATATTTTTTTTCATTATTTCTTCACCTTTCCACTGTTGCAGCCCAATGCATGCTCAGGTTGGGAGATTGAACAAGATTCAATCCAATTAGTTGATTTTTCTAAGCTAGGCTATTATGTAAATAAATTGGCTTATGAACACAGTTATTGTGATTCAGAATAATGTGGATTTGTTTTAATTGGATCACAATTAATTGGCTTGAATTGATTATGTTTGTAAAGTGCCTGTAGGTGACTTTGCTGTGAATTGGTGCTATACAAATAAATTGAACTGAGTACAATTTACAATAAATACAAGACAGCACAACAAAGAAGAGACAGTTTTTGGAAAACAAAAACCTGCATGCATGTTTAATCATGTGAGTGAAGATTTAGCTCTTTACAAACATCTGAAACATCCCATCTCCTCGGGAATGTTCTTAGAGAAAAGTCAAAGAAAAGGCCCAAAAAGAGGAAAGTAGTGAATGTAGTGTAAAATGATTTCCCTGAGAGTTGCATGTTTGCCTGCTAACAGGGATGGAAACAATTAATCACATCTGTTCACCAGATTTTGAGGATAGCCTCTCATTTACATACATGCTTAGTTGATCAGTGTGTGTGTGCGTGTCTGTGTGAATGTGCTCTCCACAGAATCAGGGAGGAATCCTATGGGGTTGTCTGACTTCCTTTCCTTTAATCCAGGCCAGAGTTATCAAAGGACGCCATCTTTGTCTGTTAAAATGGTCAGGTTTCAGTCCTCTGTCCATATTCTGTCTTTCCATTTTTTCTTTTTTGATGTATATAAAAAGACTCAGCTCTTACATTTATTCTAGTCATTATCATTGAACTTGTTTGTTTACATAATGTCACTGTGAGCATATTTCATATTCCGGCAATATGATATAGTAAATAAGTAAAAACACACATACACACAACATCTGGTAAGCCTAGACATTTACAACATCTAATAAATGACAATAGCAACATCTCTGGGGGAAAATAGCCTCTTTATATACTTGGAGTGGCCATATTAAGCTTAAATTGAAAGTCCATGCAGGAAAATAGTATTCTGAGTTGTGGAAATATGTGCCTACGTGTTAAAACTGTGGCCACCGTGATATAGTAACCCCTATTATTAAAAGAAATCATATGATTAGCTGTGAGGTTTCTTCATAGGGCAGCACTGAGTAGGCCTCAGGTTTTTATTGGACCGAGAACATAGAGATCTGATCTGGAAAGTTTTCAGCCAGCAATGAGTGATTTTTGGCATCTGGAAACAGAAGAAACTAACTGACAGATATTATATTAGATTATTCAGATATTCGTATTATGGAAATTTATTACTGTGATAAGAAAATTATATACATAATTAGCAGATGCAGTGCAGCATTAATATTTTTGCAGATGTGTGTTTTAGGCAGAGTAACAAATTCAGCTGCACCAGTTTGCTGTTTGATGGAGGAAAGCAGATCCTTCAAAACCAAAACAATGGGATCCAAACCCAGAAGACCAAATTAATATAGGTTTACGTGTTTTTCTTCTGTTTGTTTATTTTGTTATTTTTTAGACATAATTTAATTTATTATAATATTTAAGGTTTAAGTGTGTTTCTGTTTTTTTTTTTTTTTTTTTTTTTTTTGGGAAAAGAGACACTTTCAATAAATTCTACTGATGGATTCATGATCATTTTTTTTAGTTTCACTGCTGCAGAACAAAATGTGCCCAAGTAAAAAAAAAATATTCCAAACCACTTCTCTCCCCTTTTAAAGCAACCGGTTCTGTTTGTCTTTCGGAAAAATCTTGTCTCCAGAATGAAACCACTGATGTGCGGTTTTACTTTTTTTTCTGCCAAAATCTTCCCATAACACCCCAGTTTCTTCAGAATTTTTATAAGCTGACGTGGTATGGTCTACCAATTGTTTCTTTTTCTTTTGCTTACCATTGTAGGCGTTGCCATGTCTAATACTAACTATTCAAGGTTCCAAGCAAGCTAAGCTGATATTATATGGTATCACTGAACCCTCTGCAAAGCATTGGGTGGCCAGCTCTCTTCTTCCATGAAGTAACTGAAAGTTCAACACAATCTGCAATGTAAATCACATGCATTTTCTTTTTTTTTTTTTTTGCAGACTGTGAACAAGAGTAATGAAAAAATAAGCATGTTTTTTAAGTTCAAATTTGGATTTATGGATTTTTTTTTCTTTACTGAGTGGAGCTTAGCTCTGCCATGCTCAGTTGATATTTAAAATATCAAGTGAAAGTGAATTAGCTGCTTTCAGTGATGGTAGATACACCATTTAATTACTGAATGGAACAGTTTTTCTACACCCAACTCTTTAGTGTTTTGAGGTTATTTGTTGTTCAGTTGCTCCTTGGTTGGATTTAAGCACCAATACTTTTGGGTTTGGTTGAGTTTCTTTTATGGACAAGAAGAAATTCTCCGATGTGACACAGGCTTAGATAATTAGCAAGCTTAGGATACAAATGAATTTTAGATAAAGATTACAGCAGGACGTTAAAGCTGTTAAAAAATGGTTAAAAAGCTGAAGCTACAATCAAACTGATGCATACAATCAGCAGAATGTTTTCTTGTCAGTTTGCACCATCCAGATACATCATCTACGATGTTTCTTTCATCAAAAGAAAACTGTCTAAACCACCACATCTAATGACACTAAGAAACCTAGGCTACATCCACAGGGAGTTTTCTGTAAGGACAGAATTGTTTCAAGAAATCTGTTTGTCCACACAAACCACTGAAAATGCTGTTTCATCAATGCTAAACTTGTATACCAAAACCAGAGAATAAAACATGGAACATGTGCATAAACTTGTGCAAAGAATGAAGTTACGCAGGGAGACATGTGTGTGGGATGACACTGAGGAAGAACTTTTACTCGCACTTGACTACAAGATGACCAAACTGCCAGAGAGTGTTGACTGGGAGTCCTGCCAGTCCAAATATAATGATATAGTGGACACACTTCAGGCCTGATGGATTGAAGAACATATGGCATGTGTTGTTTCTGTGTCCACTCGCTGCTGATAGTGACAGTAGTGGAACAGAAGATTCAGCTGTAAAAGCCATATCATGCTCAGTAGCTTCGTCCTAGCTGGTGATAGGGTTTGGTCATACAGGTTGAGGTAGGGCTATGGTGTTATCGGAATAGGAAAGATATATATAGATAAACATTGAAACAAAACAATTTCAAATTTTGTTGTTTTTTTTTATAGAAGAGCTTTTTTGGGCTCCCAAAACAAAGGTGTTTTGTCGAAATGTGCTATCTTGTCGAAACATCCTACCACAGGCTGAATTTATAGGTCCGTCAATCTGTGCTACCCCATGAGAAAAAAATACCGCACAAATTTTTCAAACAATTCACAATTTGTGCTCTCAAAAAATATTTATTTTGTTTAAAGATCATTAATCCTCATATATATGGATTACTGATCTTTAAACTAACTGAATATCTATAGCTGCAGTCTTAACAAATAGCAACACTCAAACGCGAATAATTTATGAAGATAGGATGCTTAGAGAGAGTAAATGACCTAATTAGAATATGCTACCTTATATATTAATGCAAGTAAGGTGATTCAAAAATAGAAATGACCACATTAAAGAATGTTACTTTATCCAGGCTGGATGATTTAACTGCACAAATGAATGAATGTATCTATAAATATATTACACAATAATGAAAATCTCAAAATAGTTTGAATTATTTCTAATATCTAATTTATATAAGCATGCAGGAAAATATATAAACATGATTACTTAATGTATTTCACAACACACATTTCTCAAAACAACACCGAGGCACAACAGCTGCTCTTAAACAGAGCGTAGAGTATCATAGATTTGTAGGCATATCCTCAACCCCACATATACATGCCATTTTTCTGTTTTTCGCATGCACAGAAAGCATAGGTAGGATGTCTCAATGGGTATGATGAAATGTTAGAACCTTTAGCAGATACACTTTAACTTGTCTCCATAAGCCCAGTTCCTTTCATTCTTCTTTTTTGTGGTGTCACTAACGTCTACTTAAAATTAAGTTACATAGAAAAATCAATAAGGATTTTGCCCGTAGTGAAGTAAGTATTTCAATGTTATTCGTAATTTTCTTTAAAATATTGGCACACAATTAGCCAGCTAGCTAACTTAGGCTAACTGTCATTCTGCCCAGGAGATTCCCAACTACTAGCCACCAAGGTGACCATTGCAGGAGGAGCTCTTTACATTGCCTATGACTCCGGGCTGCTGGGAAGCAGTAAACAGGGCTCAGAGGCCCTGGCGAAGGCCAAAGCGGTAGTTCCACCTGCCATAGAGGAATGGATGAAGTACTTTGGTCTGGAGGCTCAGTTTCCCACCATGCCCAAGATTGAATTTGCCCCTGTGAAAGCGTGGAACTCTGGGGTGCGATGTACAATTTCAGGCCTTTCAGAGGCTCCAACAAATGCAACTGAATATACAAATCAGGGACTGCAGTATGTAAAGGACCTTGTCAAATGAACAGGAACACCCTTGGTGAACCAACATTATCTATTTGTTTGACTTTTGCACTTGAGAAATGACAATACTCCTTGACACGTTGTAGTTCCCCCTGAAAGGAAGAGTCACCACGAAAGAAAACTGAGATTCGGCTGCAAGAAGGGTGCTCTGCTGCATGAGTACTGTGGTTCATTTGAGAGCGACATTAGGTGGAAGTTGTACATAATGAAGAGAACATGAGATATTAAAGATTTCATTTGGTGTGTACTGACAAATTGTTACCACTGGCCAAAAGAAAATATTAAGACATCTTGATCAAACCCCAATGTTATGATGTGTTGTATATGTTCAGTTTCACCATCTGTGACTAATAACAATTTTAAAACATAAAAAAAAAAGAAAAAAAAAAGAAAAATCAATAATGACTTGAAAGTTTTGTGATAAATCTTTAGGGCTTTATCACTAAAAGCACCAGTTATGCTGCAGCTTTACAACAAGGACAGTGTATATGTCTCAATAGTTTCAATAAAGGTTTTCCCCTAAATGACTTCTTCTGACAATCCGATGTGTATACATTAGTGTTTTGCATTGAAAACACACCTTTATATGTGTATTGTTTGGTGTGTGAGATCAGAAGGCTTTCTTCTGTTTTCAGTTTTCCATTTGAATGTGTTTTTTTTTCACAGAAACATTACTTATCCAATAAAAGAAAATCAGTAAACACGTTCCTCCTCACACTCTTTTTGTCTTGCAATTAAAATAAGCGTGGGCATTTCATCCAAAAACGTTCCATCTCCTACTTTCCTTTGTTTCACTTTTATTTCCCAAAATGTACAGACCACAAAGACAGACTTTAATTTTCCACAGTTGGTGGTTTCGTCTTGAAAAAGGATATGCTGCATCCACAACTTTTTTCTATTTGTTTTTGCTTTCTTGTCTGTGGAAACGGAGGGGAGTAGCCCTCAATGCAAAACCAAAATTATAGAGAGCTGAGCTCAAACTGAGGGAAAGGCAAAGTACAGTTACAATAATAATCTTAAAAGGACAATTATGCACAATTAAAGATGGTAAATTCATAAAAAAGACCTGATCAGACATTCTGGAATAAAAGCTCATCTTGTAAACCAGAAGAAAAAAGGAACTTATTAGCAGAACAATGGGCAAACATGAGAAATTATAGTGTGCCTGTACATGTCTGCTTAGAAACCACTTCAAAGAGAACACCAGGTTTACTGAAAGAAGTCAGAACCCATTTCTTTTTGCATTCTTTTGAATTCATAATCTGTACCCACCCTTTACAATCAGAGGGTACAGAAATCCAAACCTCAGGCATTCTTTATAAACTGAGGAGAACAGGTTTACAAAGCTTTTCACTTTTTGTCTCCAGACTAACTGAAACAACGACTTTTCTCGAGCTAGAACTGACCCCCCACAGTCTTCACGCTCTGACATGAATTCACAAAATCCCCCACCCAAACCAGACATGATGACACGTTTATTCTGTGAGGGAGTCAACAAGTTAGCACATGTGTGCTCAGTGAAGGCTTATGAGGGGCAGACGCTGAGATCATGGTAAAGCTATGCAGCTCCAGGGTCAGCTTTTGGCTCTGTTTGAGACCTTTGAACCCTAACTTAGCTGGGGGATGTGCCCGAGAATGCAGCGGCTAAGCAATTCACCAAGCATGCATGCACATAAAAACACATGCAAACATATGTGGATATGCTTTTATTGTAGAGTAACAAATAATTATTAAAATATGCTGTGAAGCAGATTAGGAACGTCAGAGAAATTTACAAAGTTTTACTTAAAAAAAAAAAAAAAAGAAAAAAGAAAAAAGCTTTTATTGTCCCTTTGCTTTGTCCTGCATACTTCCTCATGTTGATGAAGTAGCTTTAATGCTTATATCTTAGTAAGCGCTGTTATGCTGCTGTTTCTGTGTCTGTGTCGGTCTGTGGGGGGCATGGATCTGCTCTTATGCCTGTAATTTGAGTCTGGACACAGTCACCAACAATTTTCTTGTTTCATTACTAATAAATATTCTCTGCAACCATGAATTCCACAAGCTGTAAAGTTTAACTGTGTGCATGTGTGCACAGGCATTTTTCTGTGTGCACAAACTCAATTTAAGATGATAGGACTGAACATTGAACATTGCGTTTTGCATTTGGAAAGGGAAACTTAAAAGAGAAATCATCTCTGAAAACATGCAAACCCTTTGGAAAGTACAACTTGCCACTAAGATGATTTTACTGAGTTTAGTCAATCTTTGCTTTCTTGTACTCATTTCAGGTCCAGTTATGTTTTCTTTTATTTAAAAGTTTTCAGTCTTGTAAACATATCATTAAGGATTGTACTCTGTTTCTCTGCACACTGCTTTTCATCATGGAAGCTGGGCATTGGCATTCTGTTGACAAGCCTATCATGTTTTTACTCACCCTGCTGAAAAACTTGGCCAGGAGCCCTTGAAGTTAGTTTTAACACAATGGCTGCCCTTTAGCGTTATTTTAGACATATAGGGGACTGATCTTCAACCACATCTAATTGTTTGATGTAAGCACAGTGCCTAACCAAGCATTAGTACAAACTCTAAAACTAGACAGAGGTAAATAATAAAGTCTAATTCAAATTAATTTGGTTGAGTTGGAGTACACAAATAGCAGAAAATTGCATGTTTGTATGTAATAGAAGGTTTATTGCCATGTTGCAGTAATGGTAATGCATTTTTACATATATGACCATAAAGCTTACACTGTTTGTAGATCAAGGTGGGAACTTGTCCCACAAATGAAGAGATTAGAGCTCTTTTGTTGGCCTGTAACACCTTAAAGTGATTACTTTAACCTAAATTGTGAGTATGGCAAGATTATGTAGAGGCTGAAAGTTTGTTAAGACTTATGGTAAATTGTAAAAACATTATTAAGTCATACAATGAATATAATTCCAATGCAAATGGACCTGAGAATTGAGAAAATACATACCAGTTGTTTCTTGTGGCTACTCCAAACAGTATCTCATTTGCAGATGTGGAATGTATCATCAATAAGAAGACAGAAAATATATTTCTGACATGCAATAGATTTGAGTGGTGTTTATTCTATTATGAAGAAAGAAAAAAAAAACTTTCATGCTTAATGGGACATATTTGAAATGACAACAAACTTGAAAGCTATGAAATAAAACACCATGATGTCAAAAGAAATACGCATTTTCAGTTCTCTACCATTTAGTTGTCTGTTAACATTGAGGAGAAGACATCAGTAATAATCTTTGAGAAGAAAATGTTGCCCAGAATGGCTCACAAGGGCATTTCCAAACAATTCAGATTGTTATTTTACAGTGACAAACATTGACAAGTGAAAAACAAGACGGAACAGATGTGACTCTTCCCAGGTATACACATCCCAACACAGGAAAAATCTGCAAGTGTCAACAATTACATCTCAACCTCACAGCCCTCAGTCAAAATGTTAAATTTCAAAGTCCATGACAGTACGATTTGAAAAAGACTGATCAAGAATAGCTTGTTTGACAAGATTGTCAGGAAAAAGTTTTCTTTTGAAAAAGAACATGATAGCATGACTTATGTTTGCAAAGTTGCATCTGAATAAACCACAAAATGTCTTAAAACAATGTGTTTTAGGCCAAACAAGTCAAAGTTGGAAATGTCTGTACATAATAAACAGCTTAAGGATTGGCAAAAACCAAACACAACATATCAACCCAAATGCCTCATGCCAACTATCAAGCACAATGTGAAGAGGTGATTATTTGGGCTGGTTTTGATGCCAAGCGCTACCTTGCAGTTATTGAGCTGACCATGAACCCCCTTTCAAAGTCAAATGTGAGGTCATCTGTCTGACAGCTAGCTGTAAATACACATTCAGTAATTCAGATAACTTGTATGCTTTGCTGCATGTAGGTAACTTATGTATATTAGTGTGCATGCTGTGGCTAATAAAAATAGTCAGTCATGTATTTTTGTCAGGAGGCACAACCCATGGTTGATACTCCAAACATCGCAGAGCGCTGTGGCACTTTAACCCTGCAACTTTTTGTCAAATGAATGCTGCACATATTTTATTAAAACCTCAGGAAATAGTGTCGACTTGTCTTTGTCTTTGTATTAGTCCCTTTCCAGGATGTGTCCGGCTTCTTGCACAATAGTAGCTAATATAGGCTCCAGCCTCCCCCACCACGACCCCATTAAAATGACATGGGTATAACAAATGGGTGCAGGGGTGTTCTTTTCAACAACTATGTCTGTCTCACTCTACAACCAGACACATAAGGTAAACCACAATGTTTTTCTCATTCCATCCAATTTTTGTCTGTATCTAATGCCTTCAATATTTAGGCTGAAATGAAATAGTATAGCACGTATTGGTTTTTTTTCATTTTTGTGCCCACACATGCAAAAATTAGGAAAGACCAAAACAGGAAGGGCTGTGTTAGACAAATGTCAAGTTTATATTTTTATATCAACATCATTTTGATGTGTTTGCATTTCAAATGCAGAATCCAGCAAGACAAGTGTAGCACATACAGACATGCAAACATACAATTCTTATAAAGACCTGACGTTTGCAAAGCTGAAAAGCAGATGTTCCAGTGAGTACCTACCCTTAATGATAAGCAATTTTTTGACATGATGAACATATTTTACTCCAACAACACACAGCCAGGCACATGCTATAACCAAGCTTTGTATAAATTACAAGGAGGCATAAAGGAAGCACAAAGACTGTGCTTTTAAAAATTTAAATAAAAAAGGCCCATTTGTTTACTTCACAGTGGAATTATAATTGTATCCAAACTTGTGAACTCTAATTCAGACAATATCTTATTACAGATAGAAATATGATGCCTTTTATTTCAAACTCTTGGATACAAAAGCAATTTAGGAGACTTACTGGCAGGTTATTGGAATTTCTGCACAGAGGAAAATAAAAACACAGTTGGGTATCTATGGCTTTGACAATCTTGCTTACTCAAACTCCTCAGTTCTCTGTGATGAGTTTAGCAATCAGTGGATGTTTGTGCAAGAAAAACAGGTGTCTTAAATCTAGAGTCACACACACTCAAAAACATCTATGTCGACATTCTTTTACAGGATATAAACTATGACCCAGAAGTTAAACTGCAACCCTGGGAGGGTGTAAAAGTACGGATTAGGAGCAAAACAGCAGGACCGTTTGGATATCGAGAGATGGGAGGAAAATAAGGGTTAATGCTGAAAAATTATGTTCAGTATTCAGATTATTGTTTCATAATTTGGATCATTTGTTTCATGAAAATATCAGAAGCAGAAATTTATATTAATTTAACTCAAAATAGTCTGACAACAGTTTACTTATTATTTAATTACTTACTCATTATCATCTATTGAACTGTAAACTTGGACATAATTTTCTTTTATATTTACATAAATAACAATATACTTTCATACCATTTTGCAAAACTCTCATTAAAGAACAGGTAGAAGTTTTTATGTGGATCCAATCCTTCTTACATTTTGTTATGGGAAACTTACGACTTCACTTCCTGTTTGGTTAGGTTAAGGCCATGTAATTAGCATGTGTGGTTCAACTTTACTTTGTGAAAATATGTAAATACTGGAAGAAAAAAATTTGATGTTATAAATAAAAGCTAAAAAAAAAGACAGAAAATTAATCCATGTGCAATGATGGAAATGTTGGATGGAAGTAAAGTGTGAAAGCAGCAATGAAAAGGATGAGCTAAATGAAAGGGCTGGTGATGTATAAAACAAAATGCTTTATGTTTTAAATTAAACGAATGAAGCATCCAGTTTGCATTGGTAGAAACATTTAATACTTCAGTCCTGATCGATTATAAAACTAAAGTTGGTCCCCACTTGCTCTTACTACAGCGATGAATGATTTGTAGATTGTAAAATCCCATAAATAGCCTCCTTTTATGGCTCCTGCTGAGCTTTATTTTTCTCCCCTCAGAAGTACCCACTACGTCCAATGGAAACTATGTCCAATGATCACAATTAATATTTCAAATCTTAACTATCCCAGCTGAGGTGTAGTTAAAGCTAGGCATCTACAACAGTGTGGAAAATGGAAAGATAACTGGGACAGCTGCTGTACACAATGGACAATGTTAATAAATGGCCCACCAAACACATGCAAAAGTCTAGTCAAAGAAAATTGATGCTCAAACAAACATAAACAGTTTACTGGGAAATTAGTGCCAGTGAAGGCAATAAGAATTGTGTCCAATCTTAGATCATTTTAAAAACACCTTATACTTTCATGTAAATAATCTTACATGGATGCTTTGCAATAAAAATCTGTATACTATTGAATAAAAACAGGTACTGAGACTTGCACTGAGGTAGAAATCCCTGAATATTGATTCTAATAACCTTCTATGTCATGCTTTAGGAGATAAAAAAAGAACTGACTCAGTTATCATATATTTTATTATTAAATACATTTAAATATATTTATTCTTTTGAAATCGAAGAAGAAATACAAAATCTTCAAATAAATGTGTGTTACATTTTCAGAGGGTTTTGACTTCTTATATGACATTGGCTTTAAAAAATTGTTTTTGCAGGGCACAGATTTTATTTATTTTTTTTCTAAATGTTTCTGGCTCATAGATGTTAGCAGATTTTAATTAAAACCTGATTAGTAGCTATTCCAGACATAAGTTTTGAGCTACCAGCCTGAACACGAGTGGAAATTTTAAACTGGGTTTCTGCTGCAGCAGCACAGATCTTTCCCAGGTTTCCCCAACAGGAAAAAGTGCCATTTGTGCTTTAGTGGTACATAACATTAATGGCCTCTTCATATCTGGTTGTCATTCATTTGTGATTAGAAGAAAGGGACATTTCTCTTTTTCTGCTGGTCACTCTGAACTTTAAACTACGTGCACTCCAAGGGGTCAAGTTGAAACTTTCTATTATGTGCCTGATCCTAATACAAACTCATTTTATCAGTCCAATGGCAAAAAATCCACTGAAAAGTAAAAAAAATGGCCGAAAGTTTACAAAAAGTTTGGTAAATTGAGCATCACGAAGGTCAGAAGAAAAATCAAGCGATTTTTAATCAAGCGCATGGGGTAAAAATTACAGAAGGCAATGATAGAAACGTCTCTTTCAGCATGTTGATTAAGTTGGGGATTGGTCCTAATTTTTCCAAGGCAAATTTATTTTGCTATAGCTGTTCCTCTCGTTTTATTTAAAGCCCAAAGTTTCCATTAAATGTTGTATTAAAACATGACACAACGCCACAACAAGCAGTTTTGTCTACTTTTTTATACACAAATATGTAGGAGGAAATTAAAGGGAATAATGAAGAGATTATAAGCAATTGCAGTTAATTGTAACTGTAATTATATATAATTTGCGTTTTAATTGTTTTTGGCTTTATCTCTGATGCGGAGAGCCTGTTATAAACAATAGATGATTATACTTTTTATATAACTCCTGGCAAATATGTAGAAGTCACTTTTTTTTTACATGTTCAAATGGTTTATTTCCCACTTTATCTGGACTGCTCTTGTTGCAGGGAGCTCCTATATACTCACAGCTCAACACTCTAAGAAAGAAGCCAACTTTTCCCTGCATACGTTTTTTACATCAATAGTTTTCTGTTTTCTTCTAGACACTGAAAACATTAAGCTTCCTTAAACTAATGTTTGCTTGGCAAAGGAAATTTCCTGTGCTGAAGGATTTTGTCCTGGTGACCTCACTGTGCACTCCCCACAGGAAAAGCATGCATGCATGCTCTGGGCTAATGTGACCCTAAAAGTTTTTTTCTGCTTTATTAAGCATGTCAAGTTTTACTTAAAATACCTGATGGTCAGGTGAGCACAGCTGGAGAAATGTAAGAAAATACTATTGTAGTATTGATGAGTACATTCCCAATGACACTGAGCTTGTTTTTGTTCCTTATAATTTGATCATTTTTAGATACCAAGGGGGAACAGAAATAAGACAGATGAAAGTGTGTTTCTTTGGCTTGTTACTTTGTTATATTTGTGAGAATACATATGAGCACTGTACATCAAAATATGTATTATTTATTTCCATAATAAGGAAAAATTAAGCTTGTGGGAAAACACATTGGATCTTGAGTGCAGTATTTGCTGATATTTAAGTCTCTTGGAGGTATGGGGTACAGAAAACAATGAGGAAAGTGAAAAACAAGGCAAAATTAGCTGACTGATTCCTTGTGAGGAACAAAACCGATGTGTGGAAGACAGAAATTTTCCTAACAGCAACAACAACATAGGAACTCTGACTCTGTAACACACAGCTATAGGAAGAAAGCCAAATATTCTTGAGCATAAACCAATGTAATGTTATACACTCAGCTAGAACAAACTTAACAACTAAAAGACTAAAAAACTCAACTATCCTGTAAATATTGTGTTTATTGCAAGAGATGTAAGGAAATTTGTGTTATGGCTAAAATTTTCTTTGTTGTGACAACATTTCTTAGCAATAAATTGTGTGCCTTTAGAAAGCCTGGTTGTTTCTTTTATAAATGGTGCCACTTTTGTAGGGAAAATGCTAATGCAGAACTAGCAGCAGAGTGGAGTACGTAGGCTGAACCCATGAAAAATTTGCCAAATTTTTCTGCCAATGCCAACAACTTACTCTGCTATTGACTCTTGTTTGGTCTATTCTTTGCTTGGATTAGATTATTAAAGTCTGTGAAAACAAGATATATTGGCAACTTAACAATGTCTTCATACAGCCTCAGCATGTGGTCCAAATTGCAGGCACTAAGTTGGATCTGTTTCTGTTGTCACAGATTCACAATTTTTACAAACCAAATTTCCATGTGCAGCCAAGGTGTTAACGGAGTCCAGTTTAGTGAACTCAGGACCAGGTCTCTGCTTTTAGCAGTAGTCCTGTTTGCTTCAGGCCATGATCTTCAGCTCTCACTGGAACTGTTGGCAGATGAGCTGAGGGTCAGCTTCTCCAAGCCTGAGATCATGGTCCTCAGACTGAAAAAGGGTGGTGTGCTCTCTTTGGGTCCTGAAATTCTGCCCCAAGTGGAGGTGTTCAAGTATCTTGGGGTCTTGTTCACAGGGAAAATGGAGCGGGATGTTTGATGAGCGGGATTTTTCTCAGTAATGTAGCTTTTAGGAAGCGTAAAGTTAAGAACATTTACCAGCAGAAGTAATATTAAATGCGTGTCGATATTTTTCTTTAGTTTTAACTTGCCTATTTTTACATTTAGTAAAAATTAGTATTCATGTTCTATGTTGTATATTGACGTTGAGTGCCATTAAAGAGAGAAAAGGCTGCATAGTATATATATATTTACATTTTTATATATATAACTTTGATAAATGAATATGACAAAAATGCCATTTACTTTTCTTGATTTTCAAAAGCAAACTGCACAAAAAAAATCTTTCATTTACAAGAAACACAGTCATATTTGTGTTATATAACACTAGAGTTATAATATTTCCAAAGGATTTTTTTTATATTAAGCCAGTAATTTAACAATGTTTTGACTCAAAAACATTTTTGCATAATGGACAAGTTATTACATTTTTTGCTTTTTTACTTTAAAAATGCCTAAATTGTTACGTTACTTGCAGGTATTACGTTATTGGCCACTATTACATCATCAGTTGCTACAAGGGATAACCAATTTTCAGTTTGCTGTTCTAGTAAAACTGTGGAAAAACATACTGGGTGAGTAAGGGAATGACAGTTATAGGCCATGAGATAGAGCAGTCCTTGCAGCTTTTTACTCTTAAAGGTGGTCTCTAGTGTGCTTCAAACAGCGACCATCCTGCTGTCATTAAAGACAAGCATTTCCACCAGTAATCATAGATATATAATATATAAGGTTAAAAAAACAGCATGAAACAGGATGTTGTCTATGAACAGATGCATCTTTGGCTCATCTGGTCTACACAACACATTTTTTTTGGAAGAGGCATGCAAAACAAAACTTCCCAAAACAAGTTAACCACACTTCCTGCAAAAACAATGCCTGGTTTGTGTTCAGAAAAGAGGAAGTTCAACATATGTGTGTATTTGATTGCAGTTTGTTGGATGCAACAAATTAATTAAACCCTATACTATCCCTAAATCCTAAAACCTTTTCACAGTTGTGGTAAACTACCACGATGGGACGTTCCCTATATTGTAGGATTAAAGAGAATCCTAATCATCACATATAGTTGATTTATTGTTGATGCACAAAATGACTAAAGCTGCTGAAGGTTTCATTTGCAGACAGTTTCTGACAGCAGTCATCAGTCACCCTTTAAGGATGAAACCACCAGAAAGCTCACTCAGGATTCCTGTAGGGTTAAACCACAGTATGTGTTGGACTGGTTCCAAATCCTTCAACACACTGCCTTGAAGCTATGGTTCAGGGATATATTTGTTTCAAAGGCTTGAAACTAGTACTGTTCTTTCTGTGTAATTGACTTGCAAACAGATAAATTCCAGTGTGTTGCACAATAAAAACATTATGTTTCTAATGATTTGTTTCACTTATCAGTTGTTACTCACAGGATGATGGATTGTGACAGCAGCTGCAGAGACAAATGCCTTCAAATAGTTTGATTTCTACTTCGGTGTTAGCCTTAATGAACACTCTTAGTTACTTCAAACAGTTTCTGCAAAGAGATGTTTGAGTCATTGCAGCACACAAGCAGCAGGCACATATTTAATGTCTATTTTGACACCTATTTAGATGTCTTAATGTTTCTGTCTAATAATTTTTCTCTTTCTAGCTTCCATTAGTCTTTGAAGTTCTTTGTTGTGACATATTAAGACTTTTATTTCTACTGTGGTATCTCAAGGGACTGACAGCCATTTTATTTTGAAACACAACTGAGCCCACATACAAACATGGAATGCATCTTTTTTTAAATATACAAAAAATGTAGATTGCAACACAATCTTCCAGTGTCTTCCATTGCTTCTGGCACTGGAAAGCAGTGAATAAAATTAATGAGTGAGAGGAAAGAAAGAAGTGTGAGAAACAGAAATTATTCAAAACTTCTGCAGTGTGATAGAACGAAATATAACAGTTACAAGATGATTTTAAGAAGAAAAGCTGAGAAAAGAATGATGCGATTCTCAAAGTTCAAGAGAGATTAATGCTTGTTGTCTTTGAACTGACTTATTACCTGCACACTGTGGACTGAGTCAGTGCTTTGCAGTGATAGAGTCTATTGGAAGGGATTCAGCATACAGTCCTTTCACTAAATAGGATTTAAGTTTATAGTTTTACCAGATGAAGATGTGGGGTCATCTGGTTTGTCTAAATAGTTGCATCCATGCTGTGTTTTATGTTCATATGTTTTTTCCAGTCTGTTATGGATTGCGGCTAGGTTGAGAGGCATAGTTTGCAAAGGTATAAAAAGATGCAAAGACCTTAAGGAAGACAAGCAAAGACAAAGACAGACAATTAAAAAGACACAAAGTAAAGTTACTGTGTATCCTACAGCTGACAAGAGAAGCTGTCATTAATTCCCCGAGATGTTTTTCCAGCTCTGAGAACTTTGCAACCATTTGTGGCTTTTTAGTATCTCTATAAGCTAAGTTTTGGTCTCCATCAACTCCAAAGAAAAATTCCCATTCACCAAAATTAATTTAAAATTGAAAATTCAAGTTAAAACAACTTTATTTGCCCCCATGAAGACAATTAAAGACACATACAGCCTTTCTAGATCTCTAGATTGCATCTCTACGGACAGCCATACACTTTTTATTTTGTTGTGGCCATGCCTGAGTGTGTTAACTGCATACACAGATACTTCTCTCTGTACAGTAGATGCCAATATTCTGCAAATAAGGAATACTTTGAAGACAAAATAAAATAAGCGCCTACAGGTTCCTGGTCGAGTTGTCTGTATGTTTATCCCCACCCGAGCATAATCAGGCCCTCGGTCTGTATGCTGCTTGTTGCTGGTCCTGGTAGTGTGCACATATAAAGTTTTAAGCTTCATTTTTAAGTTTCAGCATAAACACTAATTGTTGCTGATTGCAAGTGTGAGAAGAGTTGTGCTGTGGAACAAAAATAATCAGTTAAAAGATGCTCTACATGTCTGTGTTGGGTAATAAGTTGGAATAGCTTTGTCACTGTCAGCAGCTTCTTTAATGTAGCTGTCGGCAGTTGGTTAATTGTTCCTATTAGAATATGAGAAACAGCTGTGTTAGGTGAAACATGGGCATTTTTGATGCAACAACATTACTTAGGTAATTAGCACACACATTTTGGGTTCTGCACTGTGCCTTTAACCACACTTTAATAGTAACAGATAAAGGAGTAAGGAGGAAATAGTTTTATAAAGAGTAAATAGATTTACCCTAATCAGAAAGCTCCTTTTGTGTTTACGTGACTAAAATGTAAACTATCTCAAAAGCAAACAATTTGAATAAATTACAATGGAATTTAAATGGACTTTCTACCTCCCAGAAAGCAACAGCAACGTGCCCTCCAGCCAAACATCAATAGAAGATTTCTAAAGCTATAACATACATAATACATTGTCCACCAACCTGACCATGCTTTTTAAAGATTATATTTGAGAAATTTTAACAACACACCCATCCTTTGTATCCCCTGTGGCAGCACACTTGGCCTGGCACACATACAGGCCCTCTCATCTTTGGCAATGAACCAGCACACTCTTGGGCACAGGTTTCTGCATGCTTTTGCAGACTTCTGTGTACAGTATGTGCATGTGTGTTTACTGCATTTCCACTAACCACGACTAAACATAATGATTAACTGTTGTACTGCCTTTTCAGTAAAATACTCCACAATCTTCTCTCTGGGCTTGACTTGCCTACTGAAAGCAGTTGTTCGGGTATAAGTATTTGGCAGTAAACAATCCCTTAAAGACCCCGCATAGTGGTGGTCCTAATATGGAGCTGTTTAACTCACTGTTGATGTAGTGATGAGAGGAGAAGAAGAGAGACATGTTAATAATCAGGAGAAAACTAAAAAACACAGTGCTCCTTAGTGACTGATTATACTACACTTTCCTTAATGCTTTCATCAAACAGGATAGAGGATTCACTCTTTCACTCTTCAGTTTTTAAACTGCATCATATGTAAACACAAATTTAAGGAAATGTAAAGTGTTCAAACATTACAAAAAAAGCTTTTCAAACATAGTTCAAGCATCTCTTTCAAGTGATTGAATCAGACTAGTGAACAACATGAAATTTTGTTGGCTTTTTTGGAAACACTTTCAGCTAGTAGCTTCATGCTAAACATCTTCCAGCTGCTAGCTTGCTGACATGCATGCTTATATGCTAGCTAATTTGATCTCACTGGATATTGCTAAACAAATAAATAATATGTGAGACTGTATTCTGTTAAAAATCTAATTTACAAGGACTTTATATACCAACACTGAATGTAGCTCACTTAAGAAATTATTATATTTTTACTGTGAAAATCTTCATCTATCAAAACAAATGGGTGTATTGTTTTAGCAGTTGCGGCTCAAATGGGAGGACATTTCTAAATTGTAGATTTAAATCACATACTGTAGGCATCAGCAAACAATAAATTAGCAAACAACTTGAGAGAGCCAATTAAGCTAGCTTCCACATCTCCATTCTCAGCTAACAATTACATGTTAGCTAAGAATGGAGGTTAGTTAAGGTTAATTGGACAGTAAGTTTTATTCACCACATGGCAAAAATGGCTCTTTATTAATGACCTTTGTGGCAACACCAAAAGGAGATTTGTATTGTAAAAGTGTTTATTAATTGTATTGACTCTATCATTTTATAGCGAATCCGTGTTCAGACAACGTCACTGATAATTAAGCTGCATTTTTCTAGAATATTGGTTTCTTACATGTGAATTTCTTTTCAACAAGGAAAATGACATGTTTTTATAATCACTTTGTAGTTTGTGGAACTATTGGTTAAAAGAAATGAAAACAAAGAGAGACAAAATAAATATTTAGTAGCTGTTTGGCAGAACTAGAGTGAGGAAAAAATAGTCATTTTTGACCACGTAAAGTATCATTTACATGGTCTTCCAATCAAAATGTTTAAACAACTTGTTTGTTTATACATGTAAAAATAGCATGTAGTCCAGAAACCATACTTGATTTTATGCTTTCAAAAGTGAGATTTTCATCATAAACAATGTATTCTGGCTGAGTCCTGTCCTTCACTAAATCCAAATTTAAGTTAACAACATATAGCCTTACTTTTTCTTCTTAAAACAGGACCAATGTGTGGTTACTAATGACAATGGCTCTACAAGTTCAAAGCCTGGACCCCAGGTTGGGAACCACTGCTCTAGACTGTTGTGGTTTTATCTTTTGCCTATTTTAAATTGATGCAGTTCTGTTGATTAAAGCTCATGAAACCACAGGTGTTTCCTTTAACCTACATAGTAAGAGCTTCCAAGGCCTAATAACAACACAGATATTCCACTGGAACAGCAATCAGATCAAAGGCAGATGTTGTCAGTAGACCGGGTCTTATTTTGGAACAAGCCTGTGAAGATTCACAGCACACTTCCAGGGTTCTTTTTCAGTCTTTTCTGCTTAATTTGCCTGAAAACCAAACAGACAAGCGGGCACTCGGGTATTTGCAGTGGAGGGTGAGTGATTTGCTTCTGTGGGACCCAGGGGCTCAAGCTCTTTGTGTTTCTTTTAGTCTGTCAGGCTGGCTAGCAACACATCCAGTAATAGGTCCACTGGTAAAACAGAGGCGACCAATGCATGGTTGCAGCCCTCCCACACATATGTGTGTAATGTTAAACCAGATGCAGCCTTGCGGCTCCTATGAGGATCAGTTTTACTCTCGCTCTGTCTCTCTCTCCCCGTCTCTGTCTTCACACTCTCAGTGTGATCCAGCTGAGTGGGTGAAAAGGAAGGGAGGGAGAGAGTGCGAGGGAAGAAGCAGCCACTCTTCATCCCTCACTCGAGGCTCTCAGGCAGCCAGGCAGATATTCTTGGCTTGGATGCAGTGCTCATGACAGGATTAAGAGTCAGGGACACAGGACTAACCGGAGATCAGCAGGTTCTAGCGGACGAACCCGAGCCAGATTCTCACCCTGCACGGGTAGGACTAAACTTTAATATGATATATAAGGGTTGTAGTTGTAAATACATGCTATTATGCAGCTGAAACTACATCTAATTATAAATTCTGGCTCAGGTATTATTCAATATGCATAAAAAATCTGGCTGCTTGCACATTACAGTTTTTATGGGAGTACAACAAACAAATCAACATATGTTCATAAAACAAACTTGAAGTGAAATGAATTGCAGAATGCATGTTATGATTCAATTAAACCACATTTTAAAGTTTTTTTTTCAGACATGACACTATTTTTGTTTCCTTTCATTCTAAGATATTTTAAGCATAGACTGAGTCTTTGTATATACAAAGATGTCGTACATCTGGGTCATGTTTAGTCATGTTTAAACATTTTATGAGGAAAGCATCAAAAGTTTCAGTTGCAGACTGAAACTGCTTCACCTTCGATGTCTTCTGCACAAACACAATGATAGCAGCCTACAAATGTGAATATATGTATGGGCAGAGCAGATTACTTCACCATGTCATTAATTCACTTCATTTTTTTCCTTTTACACCTGACAGAAGGTTGCAAAAATGTGAATAATTAGATCGCAAGCTCTCTTTATCGGGTAGATTTCACAACTTTAAACTTAACACTGTATTGTTAGAGTTGCTTAATGTTACAAGGGATCAAACATACAGTACTTAAATTCATCCTAATATCCTTGCAAAAGCAGACAATTTCTGTTAGTAAATGAAAAAAGATGCTTCCATAAAATCTTTGTTATGTAACTGACTGCTGGTCCCAATCCCACTCCGACAGATAGGGTAAAGCACCACTTTTGTCAGAGTGAGGGGTTAATTTCTGCATTTGGAACCTCTTTGTACTGTAAGGAAGGAATTCTGAGTAGAAACCCCCACCAGATGATTCATTCAATGCACAGCCAGTTCACAGGATCTTGTTTAGAAGCTGTTTGTTAATTTTATGTTTTTACTGCACACTGTATGTCTTTGCAGCAAACTTGCAGCAGGATATATGTAGACTAACTACATAAAGTGACATGCTTCTACGTAGTAACATGTAGTGCAGAGCTGGAGCAACATGTGGTCACTCTGGAATTCTGCACTGAAAGAAAGGGGGTGGGTGGGGAAAGAAAATTGCCTGACTTGCAAGTTTACTCTGATTTCAAACTGCACAAGCCCCTTTCATTGAATATTCTGCTGGTTCAGCTCGCTGCAGTTACATTTGAGTAATGTGCTTTGCTGTGTTTGTGTGCGTTTACCATGCAGATGTGAATGGCACTGATCCAAAGCAGTCGATGCAGCTGGGTAGTGGGGGAAGACGTGTGTGTGTGAGAGAGTTTGAGCTCGGTTTAACATCACTTGGCAAACTTTTCAACTCCCTGATTCTAATAAGGCAGCTTGCAGACTCTCTGGCTTGTTGATAAAAATAATAAACTGAAGTAGATAAGTAGGATTTATTGGTTTCGGAAAGGAATGAATGAAACGAGAGCTGCAGCTCTTTTTTTTTTTTTTTGCATGTTTAGACTTTAGGCAGTAACAGAAATCATAATCTTATAAGGATGCTTACTGCATTACCTTTATGTATGCACCTACAAAAAAAAAAAAAAAAAGTTGTGTCATTTTCTGTCTCTAAACTTCCTTTTAGAGCCCATTTTGCCTGTGCAGCAGAGGTGAACTTGTCTGGTTTCAATTAGGCTCTCAGGCTACATGAAGGTCCTCGCCTTCATACTTTTACATAAAGAAAATCCTCTGGTTTACAATTAGAGATTAGAAAGTTCTCCTTCTCTTTTCTTTTTTAAAGAAATCTTTACTGCTACTTTTCCTTTGTTTCCCTCTGTGTTTCTTTCTTGCTGACAAGACAGACTTTCAGGCACACACAGGGAACTTATCCCAAAGGAAACAAAGTAAGGTGAGCCGCTGGCAAATTAAATTTACCTTCACCCTCACACATTGCTCCTGCTCTCCAGATTTCTGTCTGTTTTTCTGTAATTAACTGCCTGACTGACCGATTCACGGCTTAACTTTTCATGCAGCTTGGATGAAACCTTTTCATTTTTTTCATTAGGTAGAAAAAGCTAATTTTTGTTTTCATAGCCTCCCCCACTTGTCCTCACTCTCTCTTTGTAACACAGTGACCCTTGTATTTTTGAACTGTTTCCTCTGGATGCCTGAACTCTTTCCATCCCTGGAGGCTTGTCCAGTGTTACTGAAGCATGAACATCTTCAGTTGGCAGCCAAAGCAGGTAGAAACTGCACAGACTCACTGCTTTCAGGGTGTGGGACTGTACTAAACATAGATGCCACTTTTATAGTTGATACCTCCTTAGCTTGAAAGTTGTATTTGAAACATTTTCTTCATTTTGATTTGAGCATGGTACGCTGAAAATACTTACATTTTTCACTTATTGTGTAATGGCCCACCAGTAATGGGGAAAAGTTAGAGGAGGTCATTACCAACACTATTATGTTCTTGATCATTATGTAGCATTTATACAGCATCACCTGGCCAACTTCAGAGACCAGAGCTAAAACAGAGATGTTCAGACAAAAGGTGTAAGAGCTGTTGCTGTAATGTAGACAATGAGAAAAATAATATATTATACAAACAGCTACTAGAACCCCATCAAATTATAAACTTGTTAATGAAATATGAGCGCTTTAATCATGGTCTCGTTTCCTCTCTCACTCCCTGTTGCCGATGTAGGTGGTACTGTATGTGATGGTGTTAGAGACCAACCTGTCTGTCCTCTGGTCTGGTGAAGCCAAATGACGCATTTGAGCCCACACAGACGACTCAGGAATTGCACAGACACCCAAAGAAAGACCACCTTTTAGTCTTTGCTTCTTTTTTCATCCTTTTGCTATCTTTGTTTTGATTTCCTGCAGTATGATTTTCTTCACAATCACACATAAATACTGTAATATACCCTACAGAATCTGTGTGGGTTTCCAGGGCAACATTCACAAATGTGCATATTTTTTTATTTTTAGTGTACAGTATAACTATCTCATGTCCTGGGTAATGTAACCTCACCTCCTGTCAAACTATCTGGTAGAATTACTAAACTTTCCACTTAATTATCCAATCCTCACAAGTAGGCATTACGGTTGTGTGATGTAAGAAGTGTGAGGATAAATGACTTTCTCTCTTCTCTTTGGCTCTTCTTAAAAAGAAGGGCCAAAAGAATGAGCCAAAATATACAGATTTAAAGAATGCACTTAGTGTGTACTGTTCCCAGAAATGAGTTTCTTAGACTGAAACAGAGCAACCTCAAAAATGTATTCAGTGGCTTTTTGTGATTGAGAGTTTATTTGTGCTATTTACTGCCCTTCATGTCTTTAGACTGACTTGGTAAAACAAGGAGTTATGCAAATCATTACAATCTTTCCATTCGCTCAACTCTTTTATACGCAACAAAGAAATTGGCATCAGTGCACTCTGGTATCAGTAATGAAATGATGCTTACTTTTACAAAATCCATTTCTTTAAGTAGGTTTATTGGCAGTGCTATGTGACTGTGGTCTCTTCATCCAGCTGAACGGGAACTGTTGGCAGTAAAATGTCTGAAACAATTCATCACAACAGTGTGAGCTCATGCTATTTAAACTAAAGAATAAAATGAGTTCTTTTTTGATGCACGAGTTAAACTTTTTTTTGTTCAGTTTATGGGTCTGTTTCACAAAGACCTCGTATTCTTCCCGCAAGTTTATTTTTACACGTTTCCAACTGAGAAACGTCTGTCACATTTTATGTCCAGACCAAACTTGAGTCTTAATGGCAGCAACACAGTCTACATGTTGGTTTCTGAGGGAATATAGGACTGTAACCATGAGGGCTTTTTGCAAAATGTTTACAGAAGAGAGGAGACAGTTTTTATTTTGACACTGCTTTTGGTTGGCAGAAGCTGACCAGTGGGTTCGTAATACTGGACTGAGAGGGCTAATTTGGGCTTGGTATGGCCACTGGGTGAACCTCAGGGATGGGTTTGGCCTGAGTGGATTTGTTACGGTCACAGCTGGAATATGTGTTTGGATACTTCAGGCTGATTGTGGTATAATTCTCAAGAGGGACTGTACATTTCAGGATGAGCAGCTGTGATGTGAAAAAGGGCTGAGCAGGCTCAGCAGTGGTCCAAATGATTTAGTGATGCTTCACTGGTTATAGAAGCATGTGAATAATTTTTTTCCCCTTTTCTTTTGGTAAATGGTCACATTTGTCAGTTTAAAACTTGACACCTGAAGATCAAAGTAACAATGATGACATGTGCTGCATCTTTCCCATGCTTTAATGGAAAGAGATGGATGAGAAATCAATACAACCATACATGATCATCGTAAGGCTACAGACAACAGCCAGTTAGCTTAGCATAGCACAAAAAAGTCTGGTTTGGAAATCTAATCATAGAAGCATGTTACTTAATGAGTAAAGAAGCTAATAAAATATAGGTGCACAAAGATCTTATTAATTTGCAACCACTATTTCACCTGTAATGGCATTATAAACTATACTGTGAATGTTAAGTGGTGCTGTAGTCATGTTTACATGATGGACTACAACAATGTAAAGATTAATGGAAGGAGCAAACATTAAACAAAAATAAACCCTACTGAGGTCATAAGATCATAAGTACATGGGTGTTTGTGCATGTATCTGACCTGTAATGACAGCAAAACCAGTATACTGTGAAGATTTAGCAGGACTTTATGTTAAAAGTACAGTCTGACTGAACGCACTTCTTCTGATTACAGCATCAGTCACAGACATTAGGCTGCTGCTGGTGGACACTAATACAACTACACGAACCTCAACCAAAATCCGGTCAGTCTACTATAATAGAAAACAAATTAAACTCAATTATGAAAACAACCCTGACTCCTGAAATGTCTCTGCTGCCATCATAAAAATCTCATAACTCCTTTTACAGATTCGTCCAAGTGGGCTCTGGTTGGGATTTTGGGTTAGATTTTTATAGGGCTAAATTTTATTTATGGTAAGACTTGTTTTTTGTCCTTCTTTCGACCAGATAAAACTACATCAAAGTGCCACAAAACACAAGTTTGCTTAATTATTTTCTTCAGTTGATGGTTAAAAGAAACCATGCTTTCCACATTAGTAGTGCAATAAAGTGCCATGTGACTTGAACAAGTACACAGTTTTTAAGCTTTTGTGCCTCATTTCCACATGCCTGTAAGCGAGTCAAAAGGAGCTTATTCACTCCTATAAGAATCCTCTAATTGCTGTCAATTGGAAAACTAAGTATTTGTTTCCCCTGTAATTTTTTTCATTGTATTTCGTAAATAGACTCTACTCTGTGGCAGGAAGTTGGACATACAAAGTGCTGAACAGGCAAACAAAACTATTAGCTAGACATTTATACTGATTTGAACACAAATTCAAAGGGTCAACTGCATTGAGTTAACATTGGTATTAAAAGCTGTGGTATTAACTAGTGTATATGCATAGCTGTAACATCTTCCACCAAATTTTTTCATTCCTTTAATGAAGTTTTCCTCCATCCAATAAGAAGTGCATTTGTTAACCTTAAAATCTAAGAGGCATAGACCATATATCAGACAAGAACTGAGATGTTAGAGCAGCCATGCAGTTTATGGGTACTTTTTTCCTTTCTTAAGAATGTTGGCACACACACTGGTTTGTTGTGTGCCTTGGCATTTAGTCATGCCTTGGCACACCACAAACAAAAAGATCAAACCCCTTTTTTCACTATTTCTGATCATTCAGCTGATCAGTCAGAGCAAGCTGGATGTTTTGGAAGGGTGGCCTTGATGAGACAGGTACTAAAATGCTGCGTTTTAGACACAATATGAGAAAAGTGTTTTATGAGCATCAAAGTAAATTAACCATCATGAATAGCCCCTATAATAGAAAAGAAATTAGATGAAAAATACTTTATTAATCCCAGAGGGAAAATTCCAATCCTTATTTAATAATAATAAGCCAATCAGTAATGACCATTATATGACTCTTTAATGTTGCATAAATGTTTAAATTAGCAATATGGGACCAACGAGCCGCCTACAGGACATCATCCTGGTGGAAATATAATGGAACTTTTACCTGTAACACACTGATTTGACAGCCTTGATGGCAGAACGTATCCTTTACCCTTTCAATATCAGTGGTATAGGACTGAGTACACAGAAGAAATAGATCAATAGCAATATTATTGTAGAAAGTGTGCAACTGTGAAAACAACAGTCTAATATTTTTTCTTATTGTACATGTAAATGTTTGGAGAAAATAAACTCACTTCTCTCTCTATTTAATCTCTTATGAACATCTCACTATAGAGTATTTTTTTAAGATGCTTTCTTGACAGTTAAATGCTCACTGGTTTGACTGTACTGTACTACTGTTACTAGGCAACCAGTGGATATTGGCACAGCCGTAATACCACAACTTCTCATGTTACAGTTCAGCTTTTAAATGGTGACCCACAGCTGGCTACATGCACAAGCATGTGCCTCATAAATCAGTAAACAAGTCTACAATTTCAGGTTGGGGCAATGTAAGTAGTACAATATGATGTGCCTGTCTCCAAGTGATCCAGGTTAGACTCCAAAGTGAGACCAGAGTTTTTTCACTTAGTTTTGGCTCAGTAGCTTTGGCTAGTTTGTTGTATTATTTATTTATTTATTTATTTATGTATTACTCTGGCAACCATAATCAATCCATCCATCCAACTATTAACAAAAAAAGGAAATTCTCTCTCTCTCTCTTTTTTTTTTTCTTTTAAGAAATGATTGCATTGCCCTTATTAAAACGATGATGTAGCCTACAAACTTAGCTGGATTTACAGCAATTAATATCTCTTACATAAACCACCTGATTTTAAACTAAAATAAATTCAAATTAAACACTTAAAAAGAGATGGGATGTATTTGGATCTACTCTAGACCTCTGCACAAGCTCTCTTGTTAAGTCTGGTCTGAGTTTGTACTGGCATAACTCTCACCTTATGCCAAAACACATCCATCGTCATCTTCTTGATCATGCAGCAGATGCAAGAACATGTGTTCTGATGTTGAGGTACATTATCCAGGCATATGATGAGACACTTTCACATAAATACAGAGAAAGATGAAAGAAGTGGACTGGTAGCAAAAAAGATCAATTCATGAAGTTCCTGTCGGGTTTGGAGAAACGGCTCACTAGAAGTTCATTGTTGCATGTAATGGTTTCAGCAAAAGAAACTGAACTTTGTAGCTTGCTTCATTTGAGGTGATTGATCTAGTTGGGCAGAGAAAGAATTCTCTGTGAAATGGAAAGTGCATCCAGAAACATTCTCAGCTGTTTCTGTCTCTAGCAAGCTAACATTCCCAGTCTATTATTTACAATGGAACCACATTGTCAGCATTGACAGGCTTCTTCCACTGTGAGACTGGCAGACAGAGGACTGCGGTTTGGTACAAATGGACTGAGTCATAGTGCAAATGTGTTTCTGTGTCTGTCTAGTGATAGAATTGATCCTTGATAGAATTGTGGGTCTCAATATTTTGTTTCTGGTCACACAGGAATCCTGTGACTCACTTAATTTGCCAGACACTCTAACCTGCCCATCATATTCACATATTCACATTGTCAGCAGGGCAACTGCCATTATTAACAGGGAGCACATCAGCAATGACCACCCAGAGTACAGAACAGAGTAGAATTAATGATGAAAGGCATTACAATTATTAAGTCAGACACAGTTCATAAAATAAGAGCTGGATTAGAGGGTTGGTACAAACTGGCTTGGAGAGTGGTGACAAAGGAAAGCCAGGATGAGCAATTAATAGAGATAACATCATTTTACTCCCTTATATGTACTGTTTTCAGTCTGTATTAGTAGCTGCAACTGGCCATCTTGCCAAATGGATCCATATACACTCCTAAGTTCACCAGTTAAAGAACCATAACTCATTTGTTTAATCCATAAAAGACATGTAAAAATGTCAACTGGTGGTTTTACGGGGGTTGTAATATGCAGGACTGTTTCATGGTCAGTTGCTGGAACTTCTCCATTTGTTCTCTGGCAACCTAACACTGATTATTCTTTCAGTGTACTGTTGAACTATTAATATAGGACATCATTTCCAACTGCTTACAGCAACTGTGCTGGAAAGGAAAGGTCTTGTCTGACTTTAGATAGAAGCATAAGCTAATTCTGAAACATTTTATGTGTCAAGTGCAATATACTGCATGACAACAAGCAATCTGTGGGAAGTTAATTAGTCCAAAACACCCTGTATGTATAAGTTTAGAGTTGTTTTGCAAACTCCATTCAAGAACAGTCTCCTTTTCTCCTCTTTTTTTTTCTTCATACATACAGCTGTGACCGGCCTCCTGTGTCCCTCCACAGTCATCCAAAATCCTTCCAAGCTTGACCCGAATACCTAGAGCCCTTACTTCCTCTCCTCTCTTCTCCAGTCACCATGCGTCTCCTCACCATCCTCCTCCTCTTGCTCGTCATCCGGTCAGCTGAACCCTGGCGAGGCCCTCGGTCAAAGGCCGCACAGAGGGGCACCAGGGGCCGTGTGCGGGGCAAAGGTAGGCCCGGAGTTATGAGGCGTCAAACTCAGCAGTGTAAGGAATACACAGAAGCGGGTGAGAAGTACCTGGACTGTCAGGACAGGCAGCTGACCACAGTGATGCAGGACTGGAGCAAAGACATTCATCATCTGCTGCTGGCAAGAAATAAGATTCAGGTATTTGCAGCCAGATCTCAAGTCGCTACTTTACATCTGGGCCAAGTTTAGCTTATTGGAGGAATATAGGCAAGGCAAGGCAGTTTATTTGTATAGCACATTTCATGTACAGGACAATTCAAAGTGCTTTACATAAAACAAAGACATTACAAATATTTAGAATAGTAAAAGGCATCAACACATAATCAACACATAATCACAATAAAATAATAAATTACATTAAAATGATTAAAAGCAAGATAAGTTAAAAAAGTTAGCGTGCAGATTTCATGCATAGGCGCATGAGAAAAGAAATGTTTTTAACCTGGATTTAAAAATGTCTACATTTGAGGAAGGTTTAATCTCCACTGGCAGTTTGTTCCATTTGTTTGCAGCATAACAGCTAAATGCTGCTTCTCCATGTTTAGTCTGGACTCTGGTCTGGACTAGTTGACCAGAGTCTTGGGACCTAAGAGCTCTGCTAGGTTTATATTCTCTGAACATATCACAGATGTATTCTGGGCCTAAACCATTCTGGGATTTGTAAACAATCAGAAGGGTTTTAAAATCTATTCTGTGACTGACTGGAAGCCAGTGTAAAGATTTCAAAACTGGTGTGATGTGTTCAGATCTCTTAGTCCTGGTTAAAACTCTAGCAGCAGCGTTCTGGATGAGCTGCAGATGTTTAATGCTCTTTTTAGGAAGTCCTGTTAAAAGACCATTACAGTAATCCAGTCTACTGGAGATGAATGCATGGATGAGTTTCTCCTGGTCTTTCTGGGAAACTAAACTTTTAATTCTGTTGATGTTTCTGAGCTGGTAAAAAGCTGTCTTAGTGACAGCTTTGATGTGGCTGCTGAAAGTCAGATCTGAGTCTATCAACACTCCAAGGTTACGAACTTGGTTGGTGATTTTAAGAGCCCGAGTCTCCAGTTGTTTACCAATGCTGACCCTCTCAAACAGAATAATCTCAGTTTTGTCTTCATTTAATTGTAGGAAATTCTCCCTCATCCAGGTGTTTATTTGCTCCAGACACTGACACATTAAGTCTATTGGACTGCAGTCATCTGGTGACAGAGACACATAAAGTTGTGTATCATCTGCATAACTTTGATAACTAATGCTATAGTTCTGTAATATAGAGTGAGGATTGGCCTGACGCACATACACATACAACCCTCTTCAGGTACATTAACACAGTAGGAGTGCTGTGGATGTTTACTACAAAATTATGTGTAACAAATGAGGCTCAGTTTTCTCAGGGTTAAGTACTTTACTCTGAATATAAACCCAGCTAACTTGTTGATACCTTCAACATCTGTGCATTGTTTATTTAGTGCTCAGATCAAAGACACACTTTAGTCTTGAGTATGTAGTTTTTTGTTGGTTTGAGTGAGAACACGAGATGTGTTTGTCAGATTGTGACAGGATCTAAACAAAAAACAATAAGTTAACTAATAAAGACAAATGAGTTGAAGATATTGATCAGTGTAGTAAACAGTGAGTACATTTGAAAGAGGAGGAAGGATGGAAAAACCAAAACAAAATGGACTTGCTTAGACATTGGATGATTTCATACTCCATTATGTTGCATTTTTAATACATTAATTAAAGCAGCTATTAATTAAAGTACTAAAATCCTGCAGAATCAAATGTATTCTACTGATAAGCAACAATATCAGTCAGACAAGTTGCCAGATGGTAAATAATCGAACAATGAATGAGCTGAATAGTGCATAAGTTAATATGAAGAGCTAAAGATTCTGATTGCATTTGGGATAATATGTGCACATGCAACAGTACCTTACTTCTCTATTTGGCATAATGAGGTTTCACAAAACTGGGAAAGAGCTCAACCAGGTTTCTGAAATTGTGCCTGCAGACAACATATCCCAAACAAAAACTTTGTACCTCAAAACCATGATCATAGTCAAAATACACAACCTCATTTAGATCTGCCTACTACTGGGATTATGCTCATCAGATAGTCAGAAAAACAACTTCAAGCTAGTCCTGTTGTTAGCTATATTAACTTCAATAAATATTTTGCTAGTGCCAGTGCAAACTAGCCTTCATTGGCCAATACAGAAGCTATTTAAAACTCTTGAAACAGGCTTTACCAATCAGTTAATCTCACCTGTAAATCTCATGCTGTTATGTCTGAAAATGATCCTATTCAACCATATGACTGGCACCTATTCTCATTTTGGAAGCATACACTGCCTTTTTTTTCTTTCTTTCTTTTTTTTTTTTTTTTTTTTACAAAATGGCCTGAGAACATTATTAATAAGGTTTAATTGTCAATTGCACAGTTTAGCAAAATTCCAACTAATGTTTCTGGTTAATTTCATAAGATGCAACAGTCATGTCTCCCTCCAGGTTCTGAGGGACAACATGTTTGCCCAGTTCACCCAGCTGAAGAGCTTGGATCTCCAGCAGAATGCCATCTCCATGGTAGAGGATGATGCATTCAGCGGCCTCTCTCAGCTCACCACCCTGCTCCTCCAACACAACGACCTGAAAACAGCCTCAGAGGACATACTGCTTCCTCTGCCCCTCCTCACCTACCTCCGTCTCTATGACAACCCCTGGAGCTGCCACTGTGGATTGGACAGCCTGGTCAGGACCCTGCAGGTGCCTAGCAACCGCAATCTTGGCAACTTTGCCAAGTGTGCAGAGCCTCTTTCACTGAAGGGCCAGAAACTGAAAAAGCTGAAGGTGGACTTGTGTGAGGAAGATCAAAGTCTGGAGGCCAGAGAGGTGCTGCAACCAGGGCCTTCAGTAGTGAAAGAGAAGTCAGAGGCCACATCTATGTGTCGCACATACATGTTTCCCAAACCTCTGCTGGACTGTAGCAACAAAGGTGAGAACATGTCCAGTAATTTATTTGCAATCTCCTTATAACTAATTAAATTCTTGAAATTAAAGGAAGAGAATTCATAATTTGGGCTCCACTACAACATAACTGATTATCAGACACATTATAAAGTCAGCATACAATTAAGCCTCCAACATTTTGATGGATTACCGTGACAATTTATACAGATATTCATCAAATACAACAAAATAAACTGGACTAAATGAATGAAGCTTGGCTATTTCTGTCATGACCATGCAACAAAATCTCTGAAACAAAACAATGGCCTTGACTGAGGCATTTTTAAAGCTATATTCGTTAAAGTTGCTCAAAACTCACAACACAGTTAACTTGTTCAGTAAAATTAGGAATGAAAGTTAGATTTGCCAGAAGGTAACCAGAATTGTTTGTTTTTATTAACTTGGCTTCCTGAGGTGTGCTAGCCTAACTAGAGGGGAGGCTATCCATGCTATGTCCTTGGTTCAGCTTTCAGCACTTGATCCCAGCTAAACTGAACTAAAAAGTTGCGGAAATAATTCCTAAACAGGCACGGATGGAATATTTTGTTCTCTCATTTACTCTCTTTTGTTGTCCGTTAAATGTAACCCCCTGTACAACACACAACACTTTAAGATCCTGTCTATAATTCCAAATTCATCCATAAATGAAAATAGCATGCCCTTTAGTGGGAGAAGTCTTTCACAGAGCATCAACAAGCCAAAACCGCACAATGCAGTGTCTGTGCTGTATAAATGCTTGAGGAAGCTTTTTGCATATTTTCCAGATTTTTTTTTCCTCAATGGGGAGACTTTTGAATTACTTCTTTATCTTAACCACTATATGGTTTCGCTCAAATCGGGATTAGCTCATCAGTCTCCACAAAGCATTCCTCTTTTGATGCCCAATAATAACTCTCTCCTCCATGCCTGTTCCTAAACCAAGCCACACCATATAAACTATATGATGTGTGAATATTGCTTAATATACTACAGACGCTATGCATGACATCCAGTAAATGGTTTCTGTGCCTTCAACTTTCAGGAAGTTGTTACCAGATTTCTTTGCTCTAGTTCTCATCAGTCACAGTGGTTATATTACATCTAACAACTTTGGCATGTCATGATGTGATATAGCCTTGAAAACTTTGGGTTAAGGTAAAATAGTTCAAGTATGTGACCCATCATCTGGCATTCAATTACGTATTATATGGAGCCACATGACTTTGTGTTGAGTAAAGAGTCATGTTTAGAAAGTCAGAGTATCACTATGTCCATGTTGAAACATGCAATGTCAACCTGTACTTACGGTGCTCTGTGGATAATTTAGTTGTTTGGTTTCTAATGTTACCTCCTGTGATTTTATACATAACCTTTTGCCCTCAAGACAAAGCCGTGTCTCATGCTAAACTGTACAAGAGGAATAAAACAACAATCACATACAGCATCCACTTCTTTCTTTTTCTTTCTTTCTTTCTTTCTTTCTTTCTTTCTTTTTAACATGCGATTTAAGTAGGTGTTGCTTTAGCAGTATGCTAAGAGTCAGAGTTTTGCTGCAAGGTGAGCTTCTCTCAAATCTCTGTAAGAGTGAAACAGGTTTTCTATCCATGTACATTGTATAATTCACAATTCCTTCAATTCGGACCAGTTTACCAGTTCCTTCTGATGAAAAACATCACCACAGCATGATGCAGCCACCCCCATGCTTTACTGTGGGATGGTGTTCTTGGGGTGATTAGAAGTGTTGAGTTTGCACCAGACATAGTTTTTATTTTATAAAAGTTAATTTTCTGATGAGATGACATTCTTTCATATGTATTGCAAGTCTCCCAAAGGCCTTTTATTGTTGTTGTTTTATTTTTTTTTCCTCTTATTTTTTTTTTTTTTTTTTTTTTTTGTTTCTTTGCCATAAAGCTCCCAGCTCTGTGGAGTGTGCAGCTTGTAGCAGTCTTACGGATGGACACACCAGTTAATTGGGGATCCGTGAGACTATCAAGGTTTTAGATTTTATTTATCCAACTCTGACTTTTAGATCTCCACAACTTTTCCCTTATTTGGTTGGAGAGCTGCTTGGTCTTTGTTGTGTTGCTCACTCGGTATTGACTCTTGATTGGTGGTATTGCAGATTCTAAGATCTTTCAGAACAGATGTACATTGACATTATGTGCAATGTGTAAACAAGTTGACCTTGTAGAACAAATTATGTGACTTCTGAAAGTTATTTGTGGCATCAGAGATGATTAAAGGATGAATACATGTCGAAATCTATTGAAGATTCAAACAAGTAACTTTTGGTTGGTTTTGGGGTTCTTTTGTGTGTGTATCAAAATTTCCCAAGACTTCTAGAATTGGGATTTGAATATAAAAATGAATAAATTTCTGGCAAGGAATTTTAACTTTTTCTTATTGCTGAACTTGTTTTTGCAATTAATAAAATTAGCAAAACCAGCATACATGTACAGAAGCTGAGGCTTATAATCAGGGTTGTGGTTTTGGATTACAACTGATTAATTGGTAGCACAGCCCTGCATTTAATATGAATACCACAATAATGATTAAACATATGGGGACTTCAAATGAATCAGCCGCTGTCAGAGTCTGGGAGGACTGTTTTATTTTTAACAATTTAACAACTAACATAAAAGAAAACAGAAACTTTTGTGAAATTTGTGTGAAACCAGTTTATTTGAAAGTTTAGTGTTTGACTTTTCTATTTTTTCATTTAAGTATATATATATATCTTTCTTAAACTCTTCCTTTCCCTTCTAAAACTATTTCTTTTGTCAGTTTTTTCCCCCCTTTTTTTCATGTCTCCTTTCTCCTGGTTTGGATGCTGTTTCTTTGAGGCGAGCCACAGCTTTCTCATAGTTTTCGCTGGAGATCAAAGCTGAGCGGTTGGAGTAAATAAGGGTGGATTCAAAGATGTGACTTAGACTTAGAGTTACTTTCTAACATCTAAATCTGCTTCAAGATCATTTGTCTTTAATTTCCTCTATAGTAGACATATAACTGAGTTCATTCTGACAAATAAATGCAAAAAAACCACAGTTTATAAACTTGAAACTAAGCTCTACAGGTAGTTAGACACCAGATTATCACAAGCACATGTTTCCCTTTATTGTGACGTTGGGCAGAAAACTAATCAAATTACATTTTCCATGTATGTTACATAACAACATAACCAATACAACATTGCTCAGAAACCCATCTATAGAGTTCTACTTTGCTTCATAGACTGAGCTTTCAAGACTGACCTCACAAGGCCAATAAATCATAGATTTATGAAGTAACATAAGTCTTGTGTAAAAACTTCAGGTCATTTGATTGGGCAGCAGTGGAGTGAGTCATGTATATGATCAGTTGAGACACCCACACACATGTTATGTTATATCGTTCTTTCCTAAGACTTCCTGGATCACACAGATACAGTCATGGTAAAAATATAAAATCATCTGCTCCTCACAAGGCATTTAATGAGGTAGATACAACCTCAAAATAATGAAAACATAAGTGTTTATTGTAGTTTCAGCATTTCATCAGTAACATGTTGTCTATTGTTGTTCATGTTTTTGTTTTTTGTTTTTTTTTTTGCATGAATTATAGAGAATAAAAAGTTACTAGAACCTTCACAGGAAGGTGGAAGGACTTAGCTTATGGCAGTGAATTGCTCACTGTAATAAATATAATATGTATAATCTATAAACAGAGCAGTCATAATGTTTGGAAAAAGCTTCTAATTTGCGTCTCTGAGCGATGGAAGGGCGTGAGGTTCATTACCCAAAGCCAAACATACCTTGCATGAAATTTCCAGATGCTAAGAGCACACGCTAAACTTATAGAGGATATTAACACGTTATGTCACCTTGTTTATTTATCTTTAATGATGTTTAAAAAAAAGGCTTCACCTATTAGCCTGAGGTGTTAAGTTAAACTTTCCTGTATACATTTCCTCTGACAACTTTAAACCTCTCAGCATGTTTCATAACTGTACAGTATACAGTTTTACATTAAATATGCTAATTAGGAAGATCATGAGCTGCTTTACTTTCAACTTGCAGCACATATACTAAAGTGAATCAGAAAATCAAAGATTACAGTCAAGTCTCTCTTGCACAGTTTTGTACAGTTGACCCCAAATGAATTGTGTCAGCTCTGTAAAAAAAATAACTACTTCCTTCTCTGCTGTCTAAAACAGCATAAAAATTTATTGCAACACCTGTTCCAAAGTAGATGTGTGTTTCAGTTTTTGCAAAAGTGATAATGATGAAACCTCTCAGAGATATTTTATGAAAATATGTCGTGAGGAACAGTTGAAAGAAGACTCCATATGTCTCTGTAAATCATCAACAGTTCCAGCGTCTTCCCTCCCCATATAAAAGTTCAGATTAATAGGCTTTGCTGTTAAATCATGTACATAGCAGAGTTCAGTCTGTTTATTTTAACCATGTTACAACTGCTTTACATTTACAGCAAATGCACGCTGCATATGTTAGAAGCATGACCTGTAGATGGGTGTTCTGCTAACACAATGGCTACAGTAAGTTCATCAAACCATGTGCTTTGATATGATACAGGTTATATAATTTAATGTGCAAATAAATATAAAATTCAATGATATTATGCAAATAGGTTGAATTAAGAGCAGACTTTTTATACTATGAAGCAACTCCACAATAGATGTTTTTAAGCCATAATAAAACATGGACTTTTAGAGGAACAGATGTTTTCAGAGTAATGACTCAAGCAGGTTCAGCAAAAGCCCAATCCAACCCCAAGTATAACTAACTGACTTTTCCTTTTCCAGACATGTTATTTCTCTTCCTCTCATATGGTCATTCATTCACTCACTCAGCCATCAGATTGATATAGGTGTATGTTAACAGATGTTAAAGTAGTAACAAGCTTAACACTTTATCAAAGATTTTTGCAAAAACTAAAGATCACAAGATTCCAGAGAGATTTCCTGAAAGCACGTTTAGCTGCAGGAATTAATGCTAACATTGCTACATGAGATTACATGCAAGATATGGGGTGTCCAGGTTTGGCTCAACTTTTCTAGTCTTAGACTTTTGTCCCTGCTGAATACACAAGATGGAGAATTATTCTAATTCATTGCAAACATAGAAGACTGCAGCTGTATCTATGCAGGAAAGAGAACATTTCTTTTTGGCCCACAAAGTGCAAGTCTGTCAAAAAAAGCCTGAGAAATGGAAGTATTATCTTGCTTTTTCTTTTAAAACTTTGGGTAAAGTTGCAAACAGATGTTCATCTAAAGGCAAACTGGGAATCCCTTTGGACTTGAAAATGGAGCCAAAAGAGCTTCCAAAGTGTGTTCCTGCTTTTGTGCATGTCTCTCCCTGCTGTACATTCATCAGCATAATAAAACAATAATCTTTACATTTCCTGAGTGTACTGGCTGCATGTGTGTGCATGCTGAATGCACGTGTGCTGTGTGTGTAATTATGTTCTCTTAGAAATGATTTATGGCACATGATAGCTGGCTGTAACATCTGTGGCAGTAAAGCGGGTGCATAAAGGCTGCAACATCTGCTCTATAAAAGTGTCTGAACACATTCCTTTAAACAAAGTATACAGTCAGAGTAAATAAAAACATGCAGGAAATTAGAATGAATCATTTACCACTCACACACAATACACAGTAAATTGGTTATTTTTTTAAGTTAACTATAAAAAGTATATTTTGATCTTGTCTGATGTGGAACCTGCTGTTTAAACAGACTTGCCTTCCCTCTCATCTGCAACCATTTGGTTTTGCAGAGACAAATGATGATACAGGTTGCAGAGGCCGCCCACTCTGTTGTAAATAGAGTGATATGACTGCAGATAAAACCTCCAAGTTGCACTCACTGACAGATTAAACAGGCCTAATGACTTCAGGAAACACAAAACCAGTTTATAATCTATTAAAATACATTTTTATTTTATTTTGTTGTGCCAGGGATTTTATTATTTTGAGTTGAACCTGATGCCTGAAATATTCATTGTGAGCTGTCTGTAGCTCTGTGTTACCAGTGCTGACTCTATCAACAGACATAAACCATAAAAAGAAGACAGACATATAATTTTATCAGAATATGTTGGCATCTCTGTTTCATTCATTAACGTTTTTAAAGATAAATGTGAGCGCTTGAGACTGGAAGAGAGTGGAAAGCAAAACCTCCCTGTAGATGCATAAGTCATATATTGTTGAAAACGCTGTCGCCCTTGGCTCCATCTTGAAAATGTAAAATGTTACACACACAACCCATAAAACATCTTGAAAACATATAAGATCCAGACAGATTGAATTTCCATCTCGTCTGTTGATTGTCTTCTCAGTCTCTATTTAGATCTCATGTGTCTAGCACAGCTGCATCAGAACTGTAAATCTATCAGCAGGTAGACATGAGCGCGTCTTTATGTTAATATTTTCCTAAATATATATTTTCTGTTCAGGCAGATATTAAGTTTGACCTAATAACGCAGAAAGTTTTATCCACCACACTTTTTTTCCTTTTAGATTTAAGCACTCAGCATTCCTCTTTCTGTCTACAGATCTGACTCGCATCCCATCTGAGCTGCCATCTGACATAGTAAAGATGGATCTGTCTTTTAACAACATCAAACATCTCAGGCCCAAACAGTTCCTGCTGTCCAAAGATCTCAAGCTGCTCAACCTTAGCAGCAACAACCTGCAACTTATAGACACAGGTAAGACTAGTGATCCTGCACTCATATACACGCACCTGAGCTTGTCTCCATCTATAGTGCTGTACCACATACAGGAGCTTGGAAAATAGGCTGTATTTGATGTACTGCATAGATGGGAAATTGGGACTTCAAATTATGTCATTTTGTACTTTAAAAAAAAGGTTTCCTCTACATTTGCTTTAATGCTTTTCAGCAAATAATAAAGAGGAGATGTATTTTCCATCAAGACACAGAAGAGCCAAAGAGGTGCAAAACGCATCTTTGTTTTATAGTTTTATTTTACCATAAAACAAAGTTATTGAGTTTCACATTGAAGCTGTTTTTTTGCAGGATTATGGTAAATGTGGGGTAGGAAGTCCATCCTCCAGGAGCATTTTTTTGGAGGAGTTTGGAAAACAAAAGTTTGGAAACTCTGAGTTTCTGGTTGCAATGGAATACAGCAGCAGACCCAGAGACAGACTGTTGATGCTGCAGTTGATTTATGTAGGAAGTGGAGAGTCAGAATATAGAATTATCTCGTTGAAATAATTAGAATAAATAAAGATGCATATGGAGACACTTCAGTAGAGGTATTTTCTATTTTTTAAATAATGTTATCAAAGCCATCAAAAGGTTTGCTTTTTGATGGCTTTGGACAATTTTCACGGCAAGCAGTTAAGTCAAAGCTGAAATCAAGTTTAAGTCAGTAGGAAAAAGTCCAAAACTGGTGATAATGTTGCATATAATGTATCTCAGGAACGTAAAGTCAATCTATATCTGCTGTTAGCTTTGCTTTGTCACTTCTACTAAAACTTGTCACCAGACACTTCTTTTAACCCAAGAAGAAAAAGGGAAAAAGCTATTTCTTTGTTTGTTTGTTTTTTAGATCAATAATCAGAAACGATCCACTGTTACATTATAAATTACCATTTTGGGGGCTGAAACGGCCCCCCACAAAAAAGGACAAGACTAGTTAGAAATCATGTGGGAATCTCAGCGTTCCCAGAGTTCATCAAGGGAAACAATATATTGGATGCTGGTGATACAGAGTAAGGAATCAAGCAACCAAAACAAATGGACAAATGTCAAAACTGTGACATTGTCCAAAAAAGATTTGCTCCTGAGTATTTATAAAATTATTCAACGAATTTAATCAGTTTTAAACATGTTTCTGTTAAGGAAACTGCTGTTTCATTGCAAGAGGGACTCATCTGTGGGTTTAGTTTAAAGAAAAAGGAGGGGAAAGAAAAAGCTAAATGAGAAATGTGGATTGGAAATTATATACAGAGGATAGCCTTTAAAGGAGAGACTCACTACAGGTAAAAAAAAAAAAAAAAAAAAAAAAAAAAAGTCTATGTGATGCAATTTGGAACACAATCAGCTGCAGCAGCAAGAGCCTCAGACAGGGTTTTTATCCACATTTTCACAGTGTAGGTCAGCCTTACAAGCTTCTGCACAGTATTAGAAAATAAAATGTTCTCAGTGAGGGTATCACAACTGAAGATAGGTAAAAGAAAATGAGCATGCACACATCCTGAGAGCTGCAACTCTGCAAAAACACCACAACACCACCACTACAAAAGAGAGGAAGAGATGAATGAATGCAGAGGGAAGTCATTATATATGTCAGGAGTATCAATGAGGACACTTTCAGACATAATCTGCTTCATCCATTAAAAAATAAACAACTGAACTTAAACTTGGTGGTGCTGGAAATGCAGGCCAGACTTGTATATGGAAGGAACTAAACAACCACTTCACAATATATAATGAAACACAGGAAAATCAGCTCCACAGGTCCAGACTCACCAGTCCTTTTACATCTTCAGGAATAAAGCCAGATAAAATTGAAAGAAGGCATCTTTGTCCAACTGAATAAGCAAACTCTGGATATACACTCTGCCTCAGAAGTAAATAAATTCCACAAAAAAAGAAAGTGCTCATTCATTACACTCAACAGGCTAATGATATCTGGCTCAACGTCTTCCTGCCCAGGAAGGAAATCCCTCACAAAAGCTTGTAGTTTTCTTCATTATCCATCAACACATGTAAACAATCTACTGCAGCTTGCCCTAGTGTGTCTAAAACTATTTTCAAACTGAGAAATACATTTTGTGTAATTCGAAAGGCTTGTGATACCCAGGGACATGTGGTCCCAATCCTTGCTACTTCTAATTATGTTCACATTTGGAGTGAATTAAAAAAAAGGCTCTTTATTCATGCCTTTCATGTGGAGGATGACCAAAGAAGGGGAAAAAGCATTTGGATTTTTACAAACAGACTCATACTTATTTTTAAAATAATTAATATACAATGAGTGATATTTTGACTAAATCTTGTGCCAGACCGTTGTGGTTTTCAGATAAAATAATCACTTACACAGTCACAGTATAGTTTATCTAAAAGTTAATTTTCTCCTCTTTTCTTTGGCTGATAACTTCACAGCCAGTTTGAGGGCCCACCCATCAGGACCTCAAAAACAAACATCCACAAGACTGAATTAATTTGGGGCAAGCTCTTTTTACTAAAGGATCACTGAGAAATAGGTTGGTATTTTGGGACACATATTATTCAATTACAAGCAGGAAGTTAGATGATGGGATTAACTCATTTAAGCGCCTGGGAAAATACCATGAGAGCAGAACAAAATGGGCTGCTTGTGGCAATGGTGGCTTCAAAAACCCAAAAGAATAGCAGTTTGAGAAAACCAGTCTCATGAATCAAGAGATAAGACTATTACAGTTGTTTCTATTAGCTTTGTCTGTAGGTCTGTTACAACATTCAAAATGAACACAGGAGGGATCTAAGCCCCCTTTTGCTGTTTTTCATCTGTCTTGTCATTCCAGTGACCTCCACATCCTTTCCGTAGCTATTTACCTCTAAATACCCAACGTACTCTTTCTCTGCTCCCACTTTCTTCCTCTTCCTCTCTTCCGCTCTGTAAAGATCAAAGCTTGGCCGGAGGCTGGCGGACAGCGAGAAGCAGTCTCTGCTGTCCAATTACTCCCCTGAAACACATGCATATTTGTGTCTATGCATGCATTAGAAAAAGCAGAGCAATGACACATCTGGAAGCTTTCAAAGACTTTATTAGCCCGTCTCAAAGTCACTGTTGTTGTTCATCTGTCAATGCCAGCTGGTCTTGTGGTTTGGGTGTTAATAGTTTACTGAGAAAGTGCAAGTGCACTTTGGTCTGTCTAAAGGCATCAAGATGCATGCTGGTGAGGTGGTTAGCAGTGTCGTCAAATAACAATAAAGGATTCAGGATTAAATCTTGGCTGGTGTGGAGTTTACATGTTTTCTTCATGCATGTGCTGGTTTTCTACAGATACAGACCAAAAACACACAATAGGTTAATTGGTGTGTATGGGTGTTTTCTCTATGCCCTGGCAAACCATCTAGGGTTCCCCGGGTATAAGAGTAAAACTGTTTGTTGGCTCTTTGAAAAACTGGCAAGAATGAAAACTTTGATTTGACCTTTATTTCCTCCCAGGTGCTTTTGCAGGTCAGCTGTACCTCCGTGAGCTTGACCTATCCAACAACAGCCTCCATTACTTCCAGTATGGCGTACTGGAGGACCTCTACTTCCTAAGAAAGCTCTTGCTGGAGAACAACCCTTGGATCTGCGACTACAGCATCCACTACCTAATTTACTGGCTCAAGCATCATCCAGGCATCTCCTATACTGGCCTAATCTGCTCCGAACCGCAGGAATTCAGGGGCTGGCGTGTTGAAGATTATGTCAAAACCTACAACGGAGAATGTCCCAAGGATAAACAAACACAGGGGATGGATACAGGACAGGGAGCACAAGGAGGGTCAGACAATGAGGCACAGGAGGTGATGGCGGAGACGGGTGACAGACAGGCTGAACGTCTTCCACAGCCTCTGAAAGAGAAATCACCTGACAAGTTTGAGGTCATCAGGCTGAGTTAGGATGGAGAAGAATCGATGGAGTTTTGTGGTTTAATTAAGGGAGAAATCTTTGCAAGAAGATTGAAACAGATCTCTGAGGCCAGTAATGGATTATTAAAGGTAGACTTAGTGATTTGATGTAAAAAAGAAAAAAATTAATGTGAAGTTCATTTTCAGGATTAAAGCAATTGGGTTAAAGGAGCTCTAATAATTTTTTGTCCTGTAAAGGTAATAGAAAAACTCATGTAGAAAGATGAACTTTTTCTTGAAAGTGTATTTCCTGAAGTGTCATATTACTAAGTTTACCTTTAAGTAAAAAACACAGAGATTTGAGCTTTTCTTTTATCTTTTTCTTCGACATCCCCTGCCCGGTCTGTTTGGTAATATCTACAATTTCCCCTCAGCCTTTTCATTTCCCATGCAGCAAACTGCAGATGGTCTCTTATATGTCCTTTTTCAGTTTTTTTTAAATTGCTAAATAGTTTTTGGTCTCGTTTATATTAATGTATGACAACGTCTGTTTGTTTTCTGGAAATAAATCTGGGTTTATTTTTTCCTGACTATCTGTTTTACTAGGTGAGAGGCAGACATGATTAATAATAAACCTTTTTAAACATCCTGATGTAGTTGGTACAGGGTTGCCACACAGGTATGACAAATGACAGAAAGCAAATGTACACAGTGAGTCACCAGTTTAATGAAGACTTAACATTTCCAAATATTTTGCTGAGATTCTTCCATAAGCACCCCGACCAGGGCTGATCAGCAAAGCGTACCAATTTAAATGAGCTGATATAAGAGAGTGATAATTATAGAAACACTGAATAAACAATGTATGTTCTGTTTGGCTTCTGAGTCCACTTACTTCATCTTAGTTCTTTCATTTTCTGTTGTCAGTGAATTAATAAATAGTTACATGCAGGGATTAAGAGGAATATACTGTATTAATTATTAATGGCTTGTTAAATGAAGCAGTTTTGCTAAAGGACCAGACTGCACCTGGATCTTTCCTCCATACTGAGAAGCCAATGTAAACTGCTGCAGTTTTGCTGGATCTTTCAGAAAGAAGCAGTCAGTCTGGACTCAGCTACAAGGCTTCAAGGTTGGTGTTTCAGTGTGGTTTGCCAAGTTGGCATGAGGCCTTAAAGAAAGATAACATCCTGGACATGGGCCTCATCAGCTCAGTCTGCAGAAAGTGGTGTTAGCATTGACCCATCTTAAAGCTGATTAGACTTTTTAATGTGTCATACAAGTCAGTCAACTTATTTTAAGCGTTAGCACAAGTTTTTCTTTATTATGTAACACAATGAGGACTTGAGCTTCACTTACAGGTTATGTGTGGTAACACAGTGCCATCTAGTGTTTGAAAGGAGTGTAGACGTGTTCAGCTAGCATTTACCACACTTCAAACCTCGTTTGAGCTTTAAAAAAACATGATTAATAGTTAAAACAATATGAATTCTTTAAATCTCTCAACAGTGCATTAAAGCAACTCTAATATTTTTAAGCCCCTTCTTGTGTCTCTAATTTGTGTGTGACCTCATCCAAAGCATCTTGTTTTTCATCAGTCAGACTTAAAAGACTTTATAAACAGGCATTTGCAACTAAAAAAAAGACATAGTCTTGACAGCTGAACAATTAACAGAGACATAAAATGTATAATTCACAGTGTTTTGGCTTGCAGCAGGTTCCAGGACACTTTCATCCACAGCAGAGCAGAAGAGGATCAAAGCTCGTCATAGAGGCACCACAAGGGTGAAATACTCAAGAGTCTTTAAACAGCATCTAACAGTCTTTTCAAAAAGTAAGAAGACCTTGCTTTCTCCAAAATCTACACGTCGTGCCAATGAGAAAACACTCAACAGATGTGGAACTGTTTTGAGATTTTCTTTTAGTCAGTACAGCACAGTCTAAGCCAATAAGTATTGAGTGTGCACAGGTTACAGGCTGACATATCTTGGCCTTTTTTTATTATTATTATTCAGAATTTGATTAGTTTTAAAAGCACAAACATAAAATCAAGAATTTGTAACAGTTCCCACAGCATCTATTTAGATAGTAGGGCATCAGCTGAGAGTCAAAACGGTCCATGTTACTGTAACTTTCCCAAAACACTGATCACATACCTTAAGAGTAAACATGCTTTGCTAAGTGTTCTGTCAGGTTAGGTAAGTAAGGTAAGATTTCCCAATACTTTCCAATAACTTCCTAGAACAGATTTTCAGTTATTGAGGCCGTTCTGATGCCAGTTCACGTCCATTTGGTTTAATTTCCTCTTGCATTCCTCCTCATCAACATTCATTAAAATTAAAGTGTCCTTCACCCCCTTACTCGTCCTCAGTCAACATTTAATTTCCACCATCAGCCATCCTTTATATCAGCAGCATGACTTCTTCTCTGGTGGCCCATAAGCGGCTAAATTACCATCGACTGGTCGAGAGTTGGCTCGGAGGAGAACTTGAGGTGTGCTGTTGCTCTCTGTGTCCCCCTGCTGGACACAGAGGCCATTGCGAGACATCAGCTCTCTTGCCATCATCATAAAGGCTTCTTCGACATTTTGACTCTCCTAAATAGATAAAAAAAAAAAGAGCTTGAAATGACAATTTCAACTATATTCAAATATATTAAAATGTCATAGCTGTTCACTCTTTTAAATATGTTTGTGCGTTACCTTTGCAGATGTTTCTAATGCAGCGAGGATGCCTCTCTCTTCTGCCAGGTTGCAAGCTTCTGCAAACTGAACCTGCCTTTCCTCTTCCAGGTCACATTTGTTACCTAAATGGAGAAAGTCAGGGAATTTAGGGATGTGTGCATACACAATATCTTAAAATCCATCTCTAAATCATCACCACCATTAATATTTAAACATGTAAGTGTAGATACAGAACTGCAAGGAGTGATAAAACAAATAACATTTGACATTTAAAGTGAAATACCAAAATATATGTATTTTAAATGATTTTGTATAGAACAGATCTAGTGAATTAATTTGCTCGAAGTGTTTACCACCCAACCACTGCAGCAGTAACAAATGCTGCTTTGAAAATGTTGTGTTCCTGTGCTCCAGGACTCTAGAGGTACCTGAGATAACATTTGAATGATGTTAACTTCAGTTCAACTAAACATTTAGAGAGAACGTTGAAAAATGTATGTATGCATGAGCAAGCCAGAGTAAATTGTTAAATTGTGTATTTTTATCCAAAGGTTAAGTGTGATATCCAAGCATCATTACCACAAAAAGAATAAAACTGTATTACCAAAGCTCAGAAGGGCTAGAGCTAAGTGGCTGAAGCATTTATGGGGTAATGGACAGATTAAAATCCTACTCACAGTGCTTTTTATAATCCCATTTTTATTTAATTTACCAAAAATCACAAAGCACTTCACTTTTTAAAGGAGAAGCATTTGTAATGTGGCATTATTCCATTGTATTTACCTCTAACAGCATTCGCAAATGTTCCTGTTATTTTGACCACCTCCCTGCACACATACTGTCCATCTATTCTGAACCCACCTATTAGTGCAAGGACTATATTTGCTGCTCCGTAGAGCTCCACCTCTTTGATCCAGTGTGCCACAGAGTTAAAAGTTGAGTGCCTTGTGATGTCATAGGCAATCATGGCGCCGTGAGCGCTGCGGTAGTAGCTTTGGGTGATAGTGCGAAACCTCTCCTGACCTGCCGTGTCCCACACCTGCATCTGGGATAGCAACAAATCAGCCTGATCAGACACAAATGTTAAGAAAAGATGATTGAAGAACAAAGGAAAGAATGAACAGATCAACATGTTGGATTTTAGATCCAACAAGGTTTTATACTCTGGAATATAATGTGTGCATGTGTCTTTGGTACGTGGAAATTCTGTCGATGAACTTTACACATAAGAACAAGTGAAATGATCAACATGATTACAGGGTAGAGCAAAATATACACTTGACAAAATGAGAGCAAACCCCTCAGCATCCCTGTGGAGATACCGATTCTCCTCTGAGAATAATCCCTAAAGACCTAATAGACCTTTCTGGTATCATAGCAACCGGCTCAGATTCATCTTCCCATCCTGTTTGTTTTCATTGTTTACAGGACAGAATCACGTTTTCTTAAACAGCTAATCATTTACACTCTGCTCTACAAGTTTTTTTTCTTGTTTTTTCACTTTATGTACAAGTTGTACAAATCAATGATAAATTCAAAATATCTGCTCTGCTATATTGATCCTGAACACACTCTAATTTAAACAGTATCTGAAATCATTTGCAGCGCTGGTTTATGAATGTGAGTGAGTTTTAGCAGTGTGTTGTCATAGAATAAGAACCAATAACTGAATTCAAATTATGGCCAAAAGGTTAAATGACTCAAACGGAGAGTGTAAATGGAGAATCCAAGAGGAATATTATCACTGTGCAGGATGAATAGGGTGTAAGAAGCAGGACTATATCCACTACTGAATTCCAAGTGTCTCACTAGTGTAGCCTCAGGCATGAAGCACTTGTTGGGGTTGAGTGAAAACACTGAAACGTGAGCTGTCATTTTTGTGACTTGTTTGAACGGCCTGATCTTTTGCGTTCCAGAGTAACTTAAATCATGACAGCCTCAAGGTAAACTTTTTGTTACATAAAAACATAAAATGCTTACAGTTGATTGAATGCAGCTAAACGTCTATCCAGTGTTTATAATATTCAGTGTCGTCAAAATTCAAGAACGGTTCCCAGGGAAACCAAACTATTCTATTCAGCTGCTGACACTACTGTTGTATTTACTATTAAATCATCAGTATGTATGATGGACAGAAACGGAATTTTTCCTTCTTATTTTAAGTACGAAATCATGCATGGATCTATTATTTGTTTGTGCTGACTATATTTCTCTTTGGCTATGACAGAAGAAGCTACTGTAATGAGATATGTAAACACAGAAGAATTTTTTTTAAAAAAAGTAAAACACTCAGGGATCTCATTTTTCCTGTCTGGCATATCAGTTTTATGATCAGAGGTCATTTGGAGTTCTATTTTTGTCCACACAAGAGTTTGTGTGGAGAAACCTGAACAACAGGTTCGTCATGCGACCAGCCTGTCGGACTTGTTTTGGTCTGAGACCAACCCAATTACTGTAACCATAGGACGCTTCACCATAGCGTCACATAGGATCCCAAACTGAGAGTCCCTCACTTTAAAAAAAAAAAAAAAAAAAAGCCATGGAGTCAATCCATTTAGGAAAATTTGAACTTTTAGTTGTCTGATTTTTTTTCCTACACTTTATTTTTTAAAGCTATTTTCTAAAAGGCTAGTATGAGTGTCAGAGCCAGATGACTCCCCAACGACCAGGATAAGGATCATTTAGCAGGGAACACCAGAGCAGTATTTCTGCTAGGCTTAAGACCATACCCATATTAAAGGTATTTGTAGTGTCTTTGTCACAGTCATTACGGCCAAATACTTCCTAAAAGTATAAAAAAGCTCTTTCTAAACTAAACCACTGTGATTTGGACCCATGATAAGTCACATGTAATGAATGGATTGAATGAATAAAGCTGATAAGGAAATAAACACCTCCCCATTGCTGCAATTAAACATGCAAAACCCATACACACACACACACACAAACACACACGAGTGTTAAATGTACTTCCCACTTGTTTGCAAATTACAGTAGACATTATTCCTGTTTTTTCTTGGTCCACTATGCACATACATATTAAGAGCACATCATATAAAGCACCAACCTTCACTTTTTTCCCTTCGATGTCGACCGTTCGCACAGTGAAATCCACCCCAATGGTGTTCTGTTGTTTCTCCGAGAAAATCCCTGACTTGAAATTCTGGACCACGCAGGTCTTCCCCACATTAGAGTCTCCAATAAGGATGATCTTAAACAAAAAATCAAAGGAGTCATCATGCTCAGGTCCTGGTGCCTGCATTGTTGAGGCTTAGAAGAGAGTGTGTCTTTCTCTGTGCCAATGGAGGAAATGATTCCTATGGCTGCACCGTAGATCAGATGGAATGTTTGACCTTTGAGGCCAAGAGATACTGAGTTATCCGTAAGGTTGAAGAAAGACTGAGAAAACTTCATCAAACAACTAAAAATGTTGCTCCACAGCTGATTCATCCAGTAAACGCTGCAGTTACTCAGCAGGTTGTGTATCCAGTATTAGAATATATTTAGATTATCCCACACATAGCCTGTAAAACCAGTTTAGAGCTGAGAGGAACTTTGTTAGGGTGCAAAAAGGAAGTTTTTTAAGGTTAGAGAGGATTAGAAACTTAAAATACTCTTTTAAAATATCACAGAATTAGTCTGAGATATTTAATATCTACAGTGCATCTAATGTAAAATACTGAAAATCAAATGTTTCTATATTTAATAGCTAAAAACTGAATGTATTTTCTTTCTATTTCTGCATTCCTACTGTCTGGTGTACCCGTATTCAGTCCGCCCCTCTTTTGCTCTTTAAGCAGGACAAAACTGCTTCAGTTCAGCTTCTCTTTTCAGCTCCTTCTCAGGTGTTGACCCACTTCATAGCCCGCAAAAGACAGCATGAATGCATATCCCATCCTTTCAGTTCCCAAGCACCAGTTCTGCTCATCATAAAAGAAAAAAAGACATGGAAACATGAAGCCCGTCCATAATCCAGGCTGCTGTTGGAGGCACCTGCTACTCCCTCAAGTTTCTCTCCTCACATCAGTTTTCCTATCCTTACTGAGTCGAGTCTCTCGCTCAAAACAGCACCTGCAGTAACAAGAGAAACCTGCCCCACCTGTTCTTGGGAGGTAGCTCAGTCGCATAACTGCTGTTGGATTCTGGGAAATGCAGTCAGTTTGCCAAGGACTCGTAACCTCCTCAAACTCCACAATGCCTTTATTTCAAGTCAAACAATAACCTTAAACACATTTCTTCCCCCAAATACGTTTAAATATGTTCTATTTAAAGCAAACTTAAGTATAAATAACATGCTTACCATTCATGGAAAACAGCAGTTCTCAAAATACTTCATAAAATCCCAGCTCCTCATAGTTAGTTCTTCAATCTGATAATTTGTTATCAGATAGATGACAGCTTCTCCTCTGCTGGTGCTTTGTTATGAGGGCCGATGTGTACGTGAACAGTAGAGTATCAGTGGTGGAAGTAAAAACATTAACACACTGTACTTAAAGTACTTGAGCCACATAAAACTTCCCATGTCTACCCTACCACAAACAGGAAGTTAACACAACTTCCTTTCTTTCTACTTTAGACTTTAGTTACTAGTTATATAGAGTCATGTGACAGAGGTAACCTCTGTCAATTCTCATGTTTTATCCATACAAGCTCAGATGAACAACATGTTACATTTTGCCATTTATTTTACAAAAACAAAGTCAAAAAGCAGATGCATTTTGTGTGAAAAATTGGACACATTCCGTGATTCAATAGCTAGTACCGATTACTTTTTGTATAATCTTATCTGCCTCTCACATCATTGTAATAGAATTTTTGTCTAAATTCCTTCACAATGTTGCCTCATTTCATTGAGGTTTGCAGGCATTTGTTTATGCACAGGAATCTTAAAACTACACCACAACACTAAAACTGTGAAACACCTGGCTGAAACATGACCCAGTTTCAGCCTTATTTTACCTGTCAGACAGATGGCCTGACATTTGACTCTGAAATACTTTGGTACACAGAGGAGATCATGGCCACTTCAGTGACTGTAAGGTATCCTGGTCCTGTGGCTGCAAAATAAGCCAAAATCATAATCTCCCTACCTACAGATGGTTAGAGGTACTGGTGCAAACACATGTGTTGTGCAGACCTTTTTAAGTCAGCCCAAGCTGGCTGCTCCAGGTCCCTTCCTTTGTCATCCAGGGCCTCAGAATACTACTGCAGATAAACTCAGAATGATTACCAACAAGCTGCATCTGTGTCAATCGCTCACCTGCCACATCTCCTTCAACCACAGCTTCAGTGACTCAGCTTTCTCAGAGCATTGCAACGTCTGACCTCAGGATGAACTAAATGTGACGTAACCTCCTGGGAATACTGGCAACTATCTTGAATGGTTTCTACTAGTGAATAATCTATAACTGATGGATATAAATTGCTTCGAAATAGCCTTATGACCATTTCTCGATTGATGGGCGATATCAGTTACATCCCTTAGATCGTTGCTGCTATCTTTCTTCATTAGAAATGTGTTAAAGAAACACCTGAACGAGCCAAACCATCAAACTGCTTTATAGAGACACTCCCACTTGTTGGAGATCAAGCTTAGTGTTAGTTTAGTGAAATAGTTCATGAAACAGTCTAGTCATGAATTATTATTCATCTAGGAAATTTAAACTACTAGGAATGACTTGATTTTATTTTATTTTTTTTATTTTGCAATGATGCATAAAACTTTAGAATTGACTGATTTCCTTTGTTTTTATTTCACGCAGCTATGTAAAGTTTGATCATGTCTAATAAAGTTATATTTTGAAAAGTTTTAGATTTGGATTATTGTATGAAACATACCTGTATGTAAAGTGGAAACTTTTTTATTTGAATCTCGTATTATAACAGAGAAATAAAGAGAGAAATAATGTGGGATTTCAGAGAATAAACAAATTAACCCTTTAAGTAAATAATCATGAGACTGACTTCCTGCTAAAACTAGGTTAAAATGAGCTCCACCTCATTAATAATTAAAACTTGCTTTTAAAGTAATATATATATATATATATATATATATATATATATATATATAATTTTTACTTTTAATCTCTTAAATTAAGTGAAGTTTCTGGGCAGACAGCAGAAGAGGAACTGGACCATTGTGCTTCTATTATTATCTCATTGTAAAAACATGTTGAAGAATTTTCACTAAACACAGGGACACTTAATTTAAGATTAAAACCAATATGGCTGCATCATAACAATTGATATAAAGACACATGTTGGACCTTTCACTTCTTTAGGATGACTGGCAGTCTGAGCAATGCTACAGAAAACAGTCAAGAGAGGTTCTGCAGGGCACGCTCATGGAATAGCAAGTGTTGTTGGATTATGACTCATATGTCAGCAGATGCTAGGTTTGAATGTGAAAACACAGGGGGGCTGTAAAAATATTAAAGTGGAAGGCCCTACCAAAACTGATGTTCAGCTGAGGAAATAGTTTCAGAATCTGCTAAAGAGATGCATAAGATGTGGAAGACATGAAGGATTGTATATTAAAGGCTATATGAAGATAATGTTCCCTTTTTTTTCCTTTTATAAATTTTGCACACATTTGGGTAGTTTTTGTTCTGCACTTAAAGGTCCTCAAAGTGCTTTTACCCCCTCCCTTAAATTGAACATGTCAGCATGTTTATACAAATGAAGAGCATCACAGACCATTAGTTAAATTATGCCTTTAAGGATTATAGCTCTAAAAGCAGTGTGTGTTTCAGTCCCTCTTTTTCTATAATCCTTCCCATAGCCTTGCTCGTGCATATTCCACCCGCCTCTTTCTCGCGGCAAAGCCAAGCGTCACCCTTGTGCATCTCAATTCCAATCTTTCTGCATGTACCTGAATGCGTCACGGACCCCACATCCAGCACATCACGGTGACGTCCTGTGCGGATCCAGTCTCCAGATGCCCTTACTGCTTCAACCGCAGGTTCACAGCTTTCTTATTTTCTCCATGTAAAGGGCGTTTTAAAGTCTAGAAGATCATTAGCGGCGACGACATGCAGAAGAGCGCGGTGGTCGTGGTGGCGGATAAAACGAGCCTGAAAAGGCCGTTCATTTTTGCAAACGCCGTTCATATGGTAGGTTCATCCCTATCTTCTAATGCAGTTTAATCGAAGAGGCCAGTCTAATTTGTGATTAACTGTTTGATTTGCGTCCGATATCCTCACATCTCCCATTCAGTCTTTAATTAGCCCAAATTAGTCATTAAGACTAATTTGACTATACTCTAATTAAGCTATTATTATTATTATTAATAAATTTGTTTTAACCAATATGTTTAAACGCTGCATATAAAGAAGTGACTTTTCTGTTGGATAGATAAGCTATAGATATCTTTTATTGTTCATCTAAAGAATATAAAAAAAATCTATGAGTGATTCTATTGGTATGTTTCTCAGATGTGTCTATAGGCCTTGTTTTGTTTTGACTGATAATGCGCTGTTTAAAAATGCGTGTTACTGCCTTCCATTCATTCTTAAACGAACCTCTGCTCCTTTAAGAAGTGACACCAATGGGTTACAAAATACTAAATATTCGAGATTTGACATTTCCAGCCTGAAATACAACGCTAAGCCAGAAGAAGCTGGGGCAGTATGGACAAAGAGGAGGGGTCTCATAAGCCTTTGACTTTTGTTTGAATGAGTGTGATGTCTTGTCTGGTCAGTTTAATTTTCTTTGTTAATGCACAACTAAATGTTCTTTTCAGTACCTTATGAACGGGGACAGTTGAACTCTTTTATCACCACTTATAAAAGATTTTGTTCTTATTGAAGATACCAAAGGATGCATCATATGATATGTTACTCTGTTCCATTCTTCCTGCAAAAGCATCTTAAGAGGCATAATATTATAGGTCACTATCACATTGTTGCTATCTCCACACAGCCTTGGGGACAGCAGACAAGCCAGTCCAGCACCTGCACTCTCTTTTTCCTTAATGTCTTTGTAATGTGTGCAGAATACTTATTTTATTGACTTGTCGAAAAATATGTTAATCCCTTTGGAAAGGTGTCATCTTGAAGGCAGAATATGTTGCTTTGAAAGCTTAGTGTAAGGATGATGATTATGATTAGCATTTTTAAGTGCATTAATACAACTTCCAACAACAAACTGTCACAGAATCTTTAATCTTTGGTCCAGACCATACGGCACCAGTTTCTTCTAAAAATTATCATGAATTCCTATTCTTGTGAACACAAACTGTATCTCAATCATGTGTTTTTCCATCTCAGATGCCTCAGAGCCCAAAAAATACAATGCCTACTCTGAATAAAGTTAACCTAAGTGTTGTGTAGTAAACTTTTTATTGTATTGTTGTGCTTGCTAACGGTAGCCCACAGTAATTCCTTGTCTATGTGGTTATATGATTTATGAAACTTAAGGGAGTGCCATTTGAGGGACTGGACACGATAGGGCCCTTGGAAATCACTTTCTTTCTTTAATGTGAATCCCAGCATTTTATGTTGTGTGATTGTATAATAAAGTGCATAAAATGTTTAAATATTTCAATAATGCAAAGTGTACAATTTGTTAACTTAAACAATGCTTTGTTCTTTTCTTTACAGGCGTTGTGCTTCTTCATGCTGAGAATGACGGTAATTTGGCACAGGGACCTTATCCAAACGGGCAAAGTAAGTCTGAGTACTTATATGCACACACATATATATTTTGACTGGATAGACATAGTTCAGCGGTAAATGAAATATTTGTTGAGGAAAAAATAAGAGTTATCAAGCTTCACAGAAGACAGCTGAAGAATTATTTATGCTCACATCCATCAATATTGTCTAAATGTGCCACAGCAGCAGATTTTTATGCCGTCTTTCTCTGGGAGAGGTGCATTTGGTAGCATGTGCCTCTTGAAGTGTCCTTGAGCAAGTGAGTTATCTTCGTTCATGAGGTTCTGCATCAGAGAGTGACCTCTGAGATCTTTGCAGCCATGCTGCTGTGGCACAAAATAAAAACAACTGGATTTCGTTAGTTTAGTGCATACTTTTAATACTAGTGTAAACTTGCTCTTTAGATGGTGTCCAGCGTTTCTGTGGCGATGATGTACGTCATAGAGGTTGGCTGCCTGCTGCTTTCAGTACTCGGTGTTTTCGGAGCCTGCAAAGGAAAGAGATGGTGTTTGATCCTGGTAACAAACCTGCTTTATGTTTTTGAACTACTGCTCATTGTATGTGTTCTTGTGTCTCTGTTGAAATATGTGTTTTAAAGTGACTATTGCAAACTTGTGTTTCTCTGTGTGTACATTTAGTATGCAGCTGGGATGGCAGCAGCAAGTCAAACAATCATTGTACGAACAGCACTAAGTTACCAAGATGTTTATGAGGTACGACACTGGAATGCCTTCCTTTTTCAAATTGCCGTGTGTTGCTGTAGAAAATTGGATCTCATTATTCTTACTTTCTCCTTAGAAACGTGTTGTTCGTGAGGAGTCCAAGCTGCTGGCCATGATGCCACTCAGTGGAACAAGCAAAGCTAACAGGACTCTACTGTATAGCATTCAAGAGGAAGTAAGAAGCTTATTTATGATTTAATCTCTTCTTTATCATTTTACATGAAATTGGATTGGACCTAGAAGCCAAATTACTCAAATTAACACCTCAGACACCCTCTAAAAACAGGAACCATCATCATGTGTTGATGGGTTAAAATCTAACTATTTATTTTAATAACAAAGCTGTTGTTTTCTCTGCAAGTTGCCCCAAGTTGTGGTGATTCATTACATAAAATGCTTTGGATATATAAGGAAGAACTACAGTGTCATACTGCTGAGCAGGCTCTTATTACTGCAAAAGATTTCCACATAGGAAACACCTATCTGAGCTCTACCAGAAGCTTCTCTTCTGCTGGTGCTTTTAGAGAATCGGTGAATGATTACTGGATTCCTGGAGGAGTGGGGACATCAGGAAGCATAAGTTAGCAATGAAAAGCACCTTATTTGGTATTGCCTCATCTGCTCTCTCTTCCTGCCTGTGACCTGACAATTTATCATCTTGAAGTATGACTCAACTTCTAAAATGAACCTTGAAGAGAGGAGAGACTTGGCAGAGGATACACAGGTCCATCTTTTACAGAGGTCTTTTAATCACTTAAGAAACATGAAAAAAAAGAGAAGGTCATGTTGTAAACAGTGTGGCATGAACACTGTTAATGCTCATCTGACTGCTATGAAATAAAACTAAAGGCTGTAAAATAACCAATGGAGAGCTGATGCAGATGTGTCACATGTTAAACTGAATTGACACTGGTTTAAAATGATGGCTCTGAAACAAGGATGTCAGCTTGCTGTATCTGTTCTTGTGTCTCTTTCTCGCCTCGGTACCCATGAGCGGCTGTTTTCTAAGAAAGCTACTTTTTTTTGTCCAAATGGGGCAGAGAGATGTTGACTCCGACACTTTGGGGTTGGGCAGAAAAAAGCCTAAACAAAGCAAAGATATAAGAATAGAAAGTCAATTCCTTTTATTCCACACACTTATACTGTCCACAGTCTTTTAAAGAAACCAACAGTGAAACATAAACAGCATATGGAACTTGATGTTTTGTGTAGGTTAAATGTTAACTGGTTAAACACTAACTTGAACCAGATGTGAGATGATGACATATTTCTTCACAATGAGGAAACATGAAATGGTATTAAAAAAAATGTAAGGTAAGGCTAGGGGTGAATAGTCAAAAAAGAGTTAATTTGATTAATTTGGTCTTTTCCTACCTCTTGTCATTGACCTTGTTGGAAAACATGATGGCGTTATGAAAAGGTGGTAGGAGAAGTTTGTAAAGACAGGAAAAGACAACATGCTGGAAATCTGACCTCCCACTAGGCTGTGATACTGGTCTGTAGCACTTAAACTATGTTCAATACAGATTCCACAACAAGTGCTTCAAATACTTTGTCTAATTCGGTCTTATCTTAATATTTATATTTTGTTGCAAAGATTTGTAGTTAAGAAAGAAGAGAAAAGTGTACCAAAGTTAATCATGTTGTTGCACCTGACAATAGCACAGCTGGCATCATATTATAGATGAAAATTATTAAACATTGCATCAAAAAGTTGCAGCTGTAAGGAATCATTATCTACAGTCTTTCATAAATGATGGTCTAGCAAATTCTGTACTAAAGAAGATATTAAAGGAAACATCACATCTCCTTTCCTTAGCATTTGAGGAATGCTAACACTCCTAAGCAAACTAGGCTATTCATTCAAACACGAGATCTTTCTGTAGTATAACGCCTGTGGTTTTCATATCGGAGCAAAATTACAGAATCAACACCAGCATCAGCTCAAGCAGTGGTATCTTACGCCTCAAGGTGTCTCATGGTATGTTATAGTGCCCCCTTGTGGCAGGTTGATTTTTGCAAAGCTTCAAACGGCCTCAGAGTAATGGAGGCAGAATTACTAGTTCTGATGTCACAAACCCAAAACTTTATTTGCCTGTAGAGAAATGGCCTGTATGTACAATAAAAAGGCAAATTTTTTAATAATAATCATGTATTTCTGGGTAAAGCGTTACAGAATCATTCCCACCTACAAATTCAGTCAGGATGCTGAAAAATCTGACTTTACCTCAAATTTGAGGAACGATGGTAAAGATTAGAAATAAGCTTTATGACCTGTGCTGGTGACACAGTGGTGTGTGTGTGTTTCACCTCTAGTTTGAATGCTGTGGTCTTATTGAAGGCTACAAGGACTGGGGCTCTACCATCCCTCCTTCCTGTAACTGTCAATATCCAGGAAAATGTGTAAGTTTCTTATTTTATATTTACAATATAAGCATTGCTGTGAGGATTGCCGATTATGAAGTGTCAATTCACATTGTTTCTCAGTCATAGAGACACTTTAGGGTGTTTTTCTTTTATCATTTTCAGCATTACTTTCATTGCTTTGGTTGACACAATCAATTTAATGCAAAATAATCAATGGCATGAATAACCTGATTAAGTTATTACATGGGATGTAAAAAATGAAAACAGAGCGTAACCAGACATCCACATACCGAGCAGGACATTTATGCATGTTTCAAAGTATTGTAAGAGGGATGAAAAAAATAAAATGGGTACAGCTAAAAATAAAAATTTCCATACGCAAACAAGTGGACTGAAATGTAATCTGGCTTTATCTGAGAGCAATGGCCGACAGTTTGGCCTATAAATAACACAAAAACAAAAGAACAAATGAATTAGGTGTTAACAATGTGGCTGCAGATTTCAAGTAATATAATAATAAGTACTTAATTATGATTAACTGTTATTGGAATTTATTTTCATGTTGTTTGTCTTATGTTTTTATTCTTCTCAGATTCGACTAAGGGGGAGCGCCACACTTGGGGCTCCAAAGAACCAGTATGTTTATCGAGAGGTAAACTGATCTTAATACTGTTAAATAATAAAAAACTACATGTTTTTATGAGATTCTATGTTTTGAATAACAGTGATGTAGTGTCTGCTTGAGGGAAATCAATCGTTTTATCAGTTACACCTTGCAAAGACTTTGTTTTGACCCCTACGACTTCCCAGATGCTTTAACACTTTGTATAAAGTCTAACATTTGAGATGATGTGGGTGGTGTGTTATTCTGCTGAAAGTAGTCTTTCAAATATGGGTGAGCTGTGGTGTAAACTACCTACAAACACTAGTATACCAACACATCCAGTCTGATATGTTAATACACAGAAGGTTGCTGCTTTGCTTTAATCGTGTTTACATTAAATTCTGACTGTGTCATCTGAATGTTGGAGCTGAAATGACTGATCAGACTGAACAAATTTGAATTAATTTTCCATTTTACAGTGTGAAAAGAAAAGACAGGCTATTTTCCATGTTTTAACTCTGAAAAGTTAATACCTACATTTCTGAAAGTGAATTCATCAATTAAAAAGCATGATGCTTTCACATACAATTCTATGTACAAGATGGGTGTAGACACCTTGGGGCCAGTTGTTTAAAAGATTTAATCTGGATAAAAATCCCGTTTTCACGTAATCCATCTTACTTTTATCCCGGTTGTTCAAAGCAGCATTGGATTGAATCACCCTGATCCAGAATCACGGTTTTCAGGATTACCAAATCCAGATTACCGGAACTAAAACAATGTGGACTGCCAGCTTTGAAATCATAAACATCCTCTTTTGAATTTTATGACTTCTCATATGAGCCTAATTAACAACTACATTGTGGATATTTTGGCAACGTCTTAAAAAAGCTCGATGTCCCTCTCTGTGACGATGTTAATGATGTACCTGAGCTCCATGTTGAGGAACCAGACCAACATCTGGCTTCCTGTCAGAATGAGGGATGGACTGGACGTGTATTAAGGGATGCAGTTGTTAGAAATTATTTTTGACAGGTTCTTCTCTGATTATGCAGCGATGAATGAAGGAAAACAGATTATTTAGTTTGTGTTTGCTAATGAAATTTGTTTGGTTTATTTCATGAGTACAAGATGATGTTAGGATTTTATTTTCTGCTGTACTGTAACAGGTAGCCTATGCCTACTTTATCTAAGTTATCACTGTAGCAGTTGAACAAGTCAAGTGCAACATATAAATAGAAGCATATGAACTGACTAAAAAGATGCTATTATTTGATCAAATTTGAGGTTTTACCACATTTTCTTCGTGAAATCCTACCCCCCTGTTGGATCAGGATAATCCTGTTTTCTTGGATCAAAGTTTTCAAGATTTGATCCAAAATCCGATCAGGCCCTGGATGATACCTCTTGGTTAATCTTCCATTTTGTCATCTTAAGTTTAACATTTTAACCACCACCATCTTGGTTTTGAGAATGCACATTTTAAGTTACTGAGCCCATGGACACTATGCAGACCCATACAACTGTACAGACACCATGAATGGACTCTGCTCAGGTGGTTGAACTGGTTTTCTGCTTGTCAGAATGCACATAGTAGCTGCATGTGAATGGATGAAAGAGAAACCCATTGTATAGTACCAGGTGGATCTTTACTATATGTAAGGTAGTCTGGCTCAAATGGTCAAAAAGATGTGAAGAAGGCAGACTCAGCAGCCCAGGAACTTCTTTAAGGTGAACATTTTATTTTCCATCCTTTGTCCATGGTACAAACTAGTAAATATTAGCCTGTAAACCTGTCACACATGTCACCTCTTTTCCTCCCCTCCCAAGCTCCAAAAACTGACTACCTGTAATAACAATTGAAAACACACCTGATCTGATTTAGACTATACCATTTATTAAAAATCCATATACCCAGAAAACTTATTTTACATAAACATTAATAAACTAATCAAACTCATAAACAAACCTAAAATACAAGAAAAGGATACCAGTCCTAATGCATTACTCCAAAATAATTCACGCATACAAATAAAGAAACTACAAAAAAGAAAAGCCTGCACTTGGTTTTACCCAGTGATCTAATCTGTGAGGTCACCCACACCTGTAGTTAGGAAGTGCAGGGTTGGCCACTCCCAAACATCTACCCTGCAAGGTGGGGCCAAACAAAGAACAATGTTAAATATGAACATAATCACAACTGACACACAAACAATCCGGGGTAGTTGTGTTTGTCGAAAATGGCATCAAGGTGATTAAGAACATAAATGTAGGGAAATTACTACAATCTGCCAACTTCTTTTACTCCCAGAGGTTTCCATGTCCTGTCCATGTAACAGGATTCTTATGTAGTCTTAAAAAGTATAAAAAGTAGAGAATTTCTATTTAGTGTTTTCCAGGTCTCACCAGCCAGTTAATTAGATCCATTTATTCAATTACTTGTTAACACAAATAGCAAAGTAACCAATTACATGGCAGCAACTCAAGTTTAGGTATGTAGACTTTGGATGTGGGATGGTTGTTGGTGCCAGACTGGCTGGCTCAGAAAATGCTGATCTACAGGGACAAAAAGATAAAAAAGTCAAATATCCAGTGAGTGGCAGTTGAAATGAAAATGCCTTGTTGATGTCAGAGGAGCAGAGTAATTTGAGAACATAAAAAGGCAACAATGACTTAAATACCCACTTATTACAACCAAAGTATGCAGGACACCTTCTCTGAATGCACATGGACTACAGCGCCAGAAGACCACACGAGGTGCCCCTCTTGTCAGCTTTGAAAAGTAAAACAGTTCGCACACTCAAAAATTGGACAATAGAATACTAGAAATGTGTTTCTTGGTCAGATGACTCTCAATTTCAGCTGCAACATTCAGATGGTAGGTTCAGAATTTGGCACAAACATGAAAGCATGGATCCATCCTGTCTTGTATCAAAGATGTTGATGTAATGGTGTGGGGAATATTTTCTGGTCATACTTTGACCCCTTTGTATTAATTGAGCATCATTTAAAACATCACAGCCGACCTGAGTATTATTGCTGACCATGTCCATCCCTTTATGACCACAGTGTAGCATCTTCTGATGGCTACATCCAGCAGGATAACGCACCACATCGAAAGGCTCAGATCATCACACTTTGGTTGTAACAAGTTATTCAGGAGCAAATCCGGACGTTCTTCTCTCACAATGCTGTGTTTGCTCAGAAAACCAGCTCTCTGGCTGTTCACTCTTTGCTGTAACAAGCAGTTGAAGAGGTGTAACTAATAAAGTGGCCACTATGTGCATTCCTGTAGGTGTAATCTGACACAGAGGAAAACAAAATGAACTACACCTCTAAATCAATTACCTGTTCAAACCTTTAAACTGTCTACTCTGTTTTTCCGCAGCCTTGCCTACCGATTTATGTTTCCGAGCTGAAGCTGGCATTCTCCTTAGTAATGGCTATACAGTTTGGAAGTGGAGTGTTTTGGGTACGTGTTTGGTCTTTTATTTCCACATGTATATGTTTAATCATATTTTATATTTTATCAATTCTATCTTTCATGGTGTTTAAAAAAAAAAAAGATTTATGCATCAACTTATTTGTCATATTCTAACCTCTGCTTCCATTTTCAGATTGTTTTACTTGTCATGAGTGTCAAGCTGATGGGCCAGATAAAGAGGAAGCAGGAGTTCCTGGCTCTTCTCCAGTCCAACAGATATGTTCCTGGTGCTTTCTAGTATTGCAATACAGTATGTTTTAATACACACTTGAAATTACTATCAAGCATACCTGGTTTGAATTTGCACACTAATGCTGTATACCATAATCTGGCTATTTTGTGCTATAGCAATATATGTTATGATTTTCTACATGATAATGCATGTAACTGATGTTTAAAAGTAATCTACATGCATAGAGCCACATCATATTAGTGTTTTGAGCTTTACTGCTGTAAAGAAAAAGAAGCAATTTATTGACAATGACCCAACTTTCAATAATAATCACACTTTACATGCTTTTGTCACAATTGAAATTGTGTTTTCATACATATTTAGCTAAAAAACTTTTGTTTTCTTTAAGCATCTGTTGCTTTTTTCTCAGATTGTGTTATTGGGGACCAAGCAGGTAGGCTGCTTCATGTGTCTTTCTCTTCTTATACTTTCTTTTTTTGACTTCAAAGTCTTTTAAAGCTCCTAAAGCTGAATATTTTTAGAGAAAAAGGAATGATTCATTACATGATGTCTGCAACTCTAGGATCCTAGTGCCGCCAGTGGGTCAAGATTTGAGGTGCATTAAATCGTATGCTCAGTTTTTAAAAGGTTGGCAAATAAAAAAAGTGAACAAAAAGCTACAAAAGTGAAAGATGTCACAGGTTGCTGATCTATTCTGCTCATGCTGATTTCCCTGTTTTCATATTTATTTACTCAAATCTTACTTGTTGGGAATGTATAGAAATGATCTAGTGGAGCCCTAAATGTTTTGGCTGCAAGGAATTGTGGATTTTCTTTCCTTTCATGTGTTTTCTTCCCATAAAGGAGACACGTAAAAGGAGGCATTGAAAGCCCCTTTCCTCAGCATTTGGAGACTTTGGCCAGCTCTAACTTTGGCTGTCACATTTAACTTAGTCCAAAAGGAAGGTGAAAAAAACCAAAAACCAAAAACACTGTTTAACAAGACTAATGAACCAATGCAAGCATAAGTATATTCTACATTATTTGACCACTAGGGGGGACTGTATTAAGCAAACACTATTTTTTCCAAATAACTGCTGATTTGGCTTCTTTCAACATGAAGTTACACAATACAGTGTTTAAAGGCTACCACAAGTCAAGCTGACAGTGATTTTATTAAAAAGTTCAAAGCCCCACTGTCGTTATCACATTAGATTATGCATCTTTTATGCATATATTCCAATATATATTCCAATATAGCCAATTAAAATTGCCACCAAACTGGCTGCCAAAAGCTGCATATGCAGACTCCAAAATGTGTGGCATGGATAGCAATGTTTTCCATTTGTCAGGGCGAATCTCTTCTATAAATCTCTTGGCCCTCTCTTGCTGCTTTCAGTTTTTGTTTTTATCTCTGTAACTAAGAGATGTGAGTCTCTGTAAAGAGACGTACAATTTGATCCATTTCAATTTGAGAGCCCAGCCGCTGTAGTTTATTGACCAGGTCTCTGAGGGACAACAGCCATTATTTCTGGACATCTGGTGTTTGCTGCAGATATCTGGATAACTGGGTGCAGATACATTTTAAAGCACGTCATACAGATCAGTATCAAAGCTTAGACTCATTTTTGGCTCTTTACATGTTTACACAGAAAGAACCACAGTCAGCTCAAACCTGTTCTAACATCTTGTACTTGTATCCTTCCATAAGGAAATATCTGTTGCCATAGATTCGATTGACTTTAATTAAAGTAACCAAACACACAAAGCACTTTTTTTTTTTTGTCTTTTTGGTTTTGCTGGACCATCTACAGAAAAATTCCTAATTTAATTAATTTACAGGTTTTAGCTTAATGGGTCATCTCAACTTTTTTCCTAAGCACACGCTGAATTTTCAGCATTAGAGCTACCAATAACCTTTAAAAATGCTAATTATTAATATTAATAACATTTATGTAACACCTTTCTTAAACTGTGTTTACAAAGTGCTTCTCTTGTGATATAATTGTTTATTAAGCAAAGTATGTTCTTGAATAAATAATCAGGTTAGACAAAGGAATGAGTCACATGTCTTACTGTGACAAGAGAATGTCTTTATTCCTTGTTATGCACATTGTATATATTTAAAAAGTCATGCATTTGGTTTTTCTTGAAGCACACATATCGAGTGACAGATATGCATTCATTTCCACTCGATGGAGGAGAGGAGGGTTGTTTTTTTTTGTTGCACATGCAGTAGACATGCAGTAAAGACCATCACTTGTTTTAAATGTCAAGGTTTGGGACAGCATTGGGTAAAAGCAGTGCAGAGAGGTCGGAAAAGTCTCTTGTGGGGAAAATGAGTCATCAATATTCCTGCAGAGACTGCAGTGCTTCCGCTGATGCCACTCTCACCGAAGAAGCCTTTATGCCACATCACTTCTATTATGACTTGCTGCATGAACTGCCTGCTGTTGAACTCTCTCCTTGACTATATAACATCGAATGAATTTCATCTGAAACAGTGTCTACCTGTGCACTTTAACCATTAATGCCTGATATGCTGTATGTTTTTGCAAAGTATGGTATTTTAATTTCTGTCATACACTTTATTTATTTATGGGGTGAACTTGATGTAATATTTTGTAAATAGCAGGAATAAAAATGTGATTCTTGTTTCTTGTCTTTATTTCATTTTGAAGTTGTTACAGTGTAGAAACTATAAACATATAGTATAAAGTATAAGTAAGAAAAGTATAAACACTACATTTTAGTTCATATTTTCATAAGGCAAGAAAAGAAAGCTTTTTCAGGTCTTTTGAGCAGGTAGTGGAGACAATGAGACTAATTACAATTCAGTAGTTTGCTATCCTCAGAGCCCAAGATCATTCATGTTAATAGTTGTGGTAAATTTTTTATTAAACACAAAATGAACAAAAGACAGGTTTGACACTTAGAAGCAGTTATTTGAGGAAGTGTTAGCTTATATTTTACATGTTACAGTAGTATATTTTTTACCATGATGAATCCGTCTGTTTTAAAAGATTAATAACAGTCTCATGTTCTGCACTTTCACTTGTCCCTGAGTTTGTGCCTTTCACAACCTTAACCTTTCATTTACATCAGTAGATCAGTCATAATGTTAAGACAAGTGCCAAGTAAAAAAAAACTGCTTATTTTGTTACTAGATGTTCTTTTGGGAAATCCTGCATCCTGGCAAGCCCTCCCCCTACAGTGGTTGCTTCCTCCAACCTCAGAGTTCACAAGATCTAAAAGACTAATAGAAATAACCTTGGCATATCCTCAGATGTTCTCTGAGCCGACTGCCCAGAGCTCTTTTGGCAGCATGGGGAGGACCTGTTTGTAGTCAAGGTTATGCAGGTGGTTGTAAGTTATGACCAATTCATATTTGTACTTTTGACTGCTAACTACTTTCTAGATAAAATATTATTGTCGTGTCCATTTTTTAAAGATTAAAGTGCCAAATCCTAAACAAATTAACTAATTATTGACCAGATAGCGGTTCAAATATAAAGTTCCCAGTAATAATAATAATTCACTAAAATATACTTGCATTCAAATTCTAAGAAGCACAGATGATTTAATGAACATTTGTTTAAAAAAGTTGCTTAGTCTTAAGTGGCTTTAATATTTATTCATATTTCATTAGGTAATTGATACATATGCATTAAAGTGTGGTGTGTGGTATTTCATTGCAGTTTTACTGTCACACGTTTGCTCTATTGCCCTCTAAGCTATTTGAAGAAAAATAGCCCAAATATTTTCATTAAAGACTTGCTTTTTTGTTTATTTCTTTAGATTGCAATCGATTTTAATCGTAAACCATTAACCAGTAATTGTTGGTTTAAAGTGAACACCGATGAAATAAAGAAGAAAGAAAAATCTCAAATGTATTTCTGCAAAAAATACTGTACAGTGTGTCACCCATAAACTGCAGGATTACTAATAATATCAAATGTGCAAACAAAAATGTGCTGTTTCAAATGCATTTCCTAAATTTATTGTCAAATTATTGGGGGACTTTATTGTTAGAAAGAAAAGCTCAGTTTACAGAGGCAGAAGATATAATCTCAAAACTGGAAAGTCACTGATGGCACTGATGAAAAATCAGTTGCTTTTTTCTATAGACAAAAATGACAAAAAAACAAAGAACCAAATGAAAAAACATATAACACACACATACACACACAAACATATATATGTATATATAACATGGCAAATGTAATGAGACCATTTTTACCTGAAGAAATCTGGATTTTACTACTTGCATAGTTGCGGATGATACTGGTTTTAAATACAAATGTGAAGCAATCATTATAACTATAATAATAGTATTATAATTATAACTGAGAGTAACAAAAATGCTAAAGACATAATTCCAAAGTTGGAGGAAAAAAAGTTTTAAAAAAGAAAATATATTTTAAAAGAAACAACAGCAGGCACTTAGACCCATTAAAGCTCTAGGACAGCCATAATCTTTAACAATTCTTTTCTATTTGGAAACCTTAAACCCATTAAAATCTTATTCAATTCATTCAATCCATTAACATGTTTTTTTTTAAAAATAGACTGTTGTATTGTCAGCGTATACAATATCAATATCACAGAGATATTTGAACATGAAATAGGATGACCCCTGTGTATTTATGAGGGCTGCATTCCACCTAGTGTGAGTTCTGCTCTTGTGTATGTATGCATGTTAAAAAGACCCACTTCTCTGCAGAAATAAACATGTTTAAAGTCTGGTAAAAAAAATTCATTTTAGGATTAATAGGTCAAGTGTATCTTCATGACAACTGTGAAGTGGGCGATTTTTTTTGTAACGCCGTTTGGATGTTATTTAATCTTGAAATTCGGCATAATTAGGGCCATGTCCTTTTGATTGACAGGTATCCAATATCTGCGGCAAGAAGGGAGGGTGCAGCAACTGCGTTTTTTAGCTGGCTAACAGCGCGCCTTAGCTCGGTTAGCTTTTAGCTACAGGCTGCCTGGAGTTTGATGGGTGTCAATCATCCACCCCCACCTTCACAGTCTCCCTCTCAGCTCCACCTCTTTGCTCACTTTTGGATTTGACGGGAATGACGACACACGTGACGCTACCAAGATGGCGACAGTGGGAACCGCCCAATGAGTTTCAATTCAGCTCTTCAGAAACCTACGAGTGACGTCACAGAGGCTCCGCCCATCTACAGCCTATGGTACTCCAGCTAACTAGCATGCTCAGGTGCAGCTGTACAATGAAGCCCTTGTCAATACACCTGAAATTTGTGCCACATTTTGAAACATTTGTCCTCTCATTATCACAATATTCAGCAACAATACTGAATAGTTTTATATTTTGCAACTCTAATTCAATTCATTTGCATTCATGATCCCAACTTCCTGTTTGTCATTAGCAAAAGATGCCGAATTACAAAACAATCCTGAGATGAAAATACCACTAGAGTTCAAATTTGTTAATAGATGCACTTCATCATTTTCTGATACCCACTGAATACAGCAGAAATAAATATGATCATCACAATTTAATAGAATTAGCTAATTCCATATTTATGCAACTAAAATGATAAAGCTTATTCTAGCATGGAAGGCTTCCGGGTTTAAAGGGCTCACTCACAATTAGTTTTACAGATTTATGTAGCTTTGTGTTAGAATGTTTAAAAAATTAAAAACTTGGAAGACTTTGTTAAAAGACAAAATTGCACTGGCATCACAATCCTCAACACTGTGAGCAGCAGCAACATAGATAAAACAAGAAAACATACAAACAAATCAGGTACAGTGTGCATCTGAGCCCTCCACAAGATTACAATAGTTTCCTGCTTTCGCCTCTTTACTGTAGACCACTGTAGGGGTCTCCGTCTTCCGATTCATTTGACACAAGATGATAATACACAGCACTACCGACAACACCTACAAACAGAAACAGACAGTCCTTCATTATTGTGAGAACTTTTAAAATCCACTTGTATGACTTAATGCAACTACAAATGGCAGAAAAAAAGTTACAGATAAAATATCAAACAGTACAATGTTTGTGTTTTGTGTATCAGTTTTATGATTGGAAAAGTACAAATGACAGTGATGTAAGTGTACAGACATAAGGCAGACATCCGGAAGGCTATAACTAGAGATGCACCGATTGCAAAATTCTTGGCCGATACCGATTTCCGGTTTTTGAGGGGGTCTGACCTGCCAAAACCGGTTTTACCGATACCGATTTTCTATCTAAGAAATCATTATAATCATACAATAGACACCATATTTACTTGGCTTGAGAATAAAACATCAAAAATAAGATATAGTGAGTTTCAACAGTGCCCCCTGAGCAGATTTATTTAGAACACTGACCATAACATTCAGTCCAGTTTACAGGTCAATATAGGAAAAAAACTTTGGTTCAGTTTTGAGCTGTCCGCGTTGAGCTGCTGCGCATGCGTGTCAGCGTGACCGGCCAAAAACCGGAAATGACGACAGTGACCGGCCGGTCACCGATTGGGCTGATTGGATAGAAAACCGGCCTTTTTGATCGGCGGCCGATTGACCGGTGCATCTCTAGCTATAACTATAAGGATACAGATAGTACATACCCACAACAGTGTGATTCCAAGCATTGTGCCTAATGTGATTTGTATGTAACTCATATCATGCTCGACGAGGTACTGAATGCATGGCTGAAATGGGAGAATAGTTCAGTCAGGGCAACTTTTCATGTAGCATTATTACCACAAAACATTTAATACATAAGACATGAAGACTTGTGAGGATAATTACCTTAGAATAGATCATGACTGGCTGGTCATCTTTCCTGCCTTTAAACAACTTACTGTTTCTAGGAGCAGCCACCTAGAACACAGAACACAGAGACATGGATCATTTGTAACAGACGAAACTCTATCAGTAAATTTGAATAAACTAGTAATAGGGTCCTACAATTACTATTTACTATTTATTTATTTATAGCCTACAGTCACAATCAAGACAAAGCAGTAAAACATAAGTGGCCATTAACTTTCCCACCATTGCCGACATTTGTGGTTGTTGTTTTCTATCTTTTGTATCTTTGTCTCCTTTCTCTTCTCTTCACTCTCCCAATTCTTTGTTCTTCCTGTCAGATTCAGCATTAATATTTAATCTATAAATAAAGAAATATTTTTAAAAGTAGTCAAACATCAGGAGGAACTTTATATCTATAAAGTCTCCTCAGCAAAACACATATATTCAGCTCAACGTGGCACTTAGATCATCACTCTGCTGGACAGGAAAGGGAGATATATAAAGAAATACTCACAACACAACTAAGTATATGGTGCACATGGAGTATTCAAACTGAGACAGAGCATGAGTACAATGATGCCATCAAACAGGTTCGTATAGAAACTAAATGGTAAGCTCAGAAGCACCACATGAACACTGACTTCATATGTAGCAGTTAGTTCCTCATAAGGTTAGTTTTCTCAAAGCATTAGCTTCACTGTTTACATGACTTAGCCTGTTGCAATTAAAATATATGGTATAATAAGAATGTGAAAATAACAATGCAATGGAATCAGCTACAATAAGAAGAGATAAAGGTGGGTTTGGTGCTCAGGTTGTTTTTAAAGTCATTCAGATTTTTATAAACTAAACAAAAACGAAACCAGGGTCTGCAACATTTATGAATAAAGAAACATTTTTACCACCTGTCCCACTAAATTAACACAGTTTAGAGCCGCAATGTGACTCTTAAAAGTAACCTAAAATAAACAAGCGTTAACATTTTATTGTTTTTAAAAGAAATTACCGAACCTGCGCATCATCATAGTTTATATAGCTCCACAACAATGCTATCTAATCAGTGATCAATGTCTACACTGCTGAACTCATCACAGGTGAGTGAGTCTGCTGGTGCCGAATCATTTTGCTGAGTCATGATGTTTGTTGTCATTTCAATGGCCCTGTCCTTGTTGGATTTTGCTGAGAGAAACATATGTCTAATTTTCTTAACTTTTTTTTCTGTGAAAGGCTTTCTGTGCCTTATTATCGCTTATGTTGTTGCAAAACCCGCAGGAGTAGCTAAGTTTAGGAACTTGATCCACTTCTTTCAAGTATGAAACTGATCAGCTTTCCACAGAAATTTTGAAATTGCTTTTTGTCTTCTTGTACTCTCCTGTCAATGAACAAATGTATCTGTCCATGTAGGATTACACTGTTTTCTTTTAGAGCAAGAGAGGGCTCAAGGCATGTGGCACAAGAGCTGCAGATTCCAGAACTCTGTCTAAACTTTAGACTTATTTGTTTTTCAGTTAAAATAATTTTCACCTCAGGAGTTGTGGGCATGAGCTGATCAAATGATACACCCACCATATAAGTCCATTTTAATTCCAACAAATACCAAAGGGTGTAAATACTTTTTCCAAGCCAACCCTTTAAATTCCAGCAAAGGATGCCATAGTATCTTTCAGTGAGTACACAACTTTATGAAAAGCTCACACTCACACATGGATTAGTGGACTCTTCAGCACACAGACAGGATTCTGGGATATTGTAACCCCAGTCCAAGTAGCCCTGATCCATTCCACAACACTGAAACTGAGAAGAAAGTAAGAAGCAAATATTAAAATACACAATGTCAACTGAGAGAAACAGCCAAACTAATCTTGAGGTGTGATCAGGATTAGTTTTAACACAGGGGTCACTTACGTGTATTTGTGTTTCATCGAAGTCTTCTAACTCACTGATGGTGGCATTAACTAGTGGCATGATGCTGAGGTAATTTCTCGTCAGCTCTTTTGCCATCTACAAAACAAAGATATTTTCAGTTTTGCAGCTATTAGCACATCTTTGCATAACTTTAGTTTAAAAAATGTGCACAAACAAAAGAGTCCATAAAGATTAAAAAGTTAAAAAATATTAATATTATTATTAAATAAATAAATAAATAAATAAAGGTCTTACTGCTGCTTTAGTAGCAAGTCCAAGAATTTCAATGACAAGCATGAACAAACAGCCCAGGGTGATTCCTACTGCAAACTAACACACACACACACACACATATAGAATGATCAGATAATCTGTTCAACTCAGTCACTTTGTTTGTAACCAGCAACTCAGATGTGTGTGTGCTTGTTTATTTTTTTTAACATACCACTATTAGAGCCCACGTCTTCTGTTTCTGGATGCCAAACAAACCCAACATGACAAAGACCAGAATTACAGCAGAAATGCCATACAAGAAATGCAGGCCAGTGGTAGTTTCATCTGTCTGGAGAGAAAAAATGTCAGAAAAAAGGTCAGTTATTTGTGAAGAGGGGTGACTTTATACAGTTTTACATGTAACAAAAAAAAAAAAAAAAAGGAAATGTGAGAAGAAAACTAAACGCTGCCTCAGCAAGTTTACTTCTGACTTTGGGAACAGAAACTGACATGATCAGAGGGATCTGATTGGTTCATAACAAACCAGACTATCCAAACTGTATTTTGGCCCTAAACCATTCAGTGTTTTGTAACCTAGCAGCAGCATATTGAGGTCAACTCTTTGACACACAGGAAGCCAGTGTAAAGGTCTGAGGACTGGAGTTATATGATACACTTTCTTGATCTTAGTGAGGACTCGAGCAGCAGCGTTCTGGACTGATTACACCTGTCTGATGGACTTTAGGGAGAACTGTAAGGACAGCCCTGCAGTAGTCTAGTCTACAAATGCATGGACAAGTTTTTTTTTTGTTTTGTTTTCTTTTTTAATCCTGCTGAGACATCAGTCTTTAAACCTCAATATGTGGCTGCTGAAGTCCAAGATTACCCCATGGTTTCTGTGACAAATGACAAATTTCTGTTAGGCTGTTGCTAACAATGGTGTTAGAAAAACTTACAGATACACGGTTAAGTGAGCCGTGGTTAGCTACGCACTGAACCATGGTGAGAAAAGTTGGTCTGTAAGATGCACATGACAGCAGCAGCCAACAATCTCTCACTAACAGACATCCTGTATCAGAGCAAACATTTTTAATGCGTACCTAAGATAGGGCTCAGTAGACAGAAAGAATGTGGTTACGATGCATATTGCTTAGGATACGGTGTCTACACAGTGGAAAACGTCAACTTTCTTCATGTCAGTCACAAGCTGTTTTGTAAACAAGGGACAAGTTTAGCCTACATTTAAAAAATAGTATTATGAAACTTGTTTGAATTATACAATAGCCAATGGTATAATTGGCATGAAATGTTAAATTTCTTTTCATAAGTACTTTGTAAAAATACACCAAAATATTTTTTTTTTTTTTTTTTTTTTTTTGCCGAGAAGGCACTTTTATTAATTTTTAAGTTCAGTCACAGTGTGAGCTGAAGCATTTTCTAAGATATATTCCCAAAACTTACAATTAGCTTCCTTGTAAAGGGGATATTATAGCTGGTAGTTATACATATTTCCAATTTCCCTTTGAGATAAATAAAGTTTATTTAATTTAATTTAATTTTGTGGCAAAGTCATAGTTCTCGTTAAGAATAACATACCAAAAACAGTTTTGTTTTACAAGCACATTAGTGTTTAGTTTCACTTTAAATTTAGGTAAACTTCTGAAAGGGATGAGCAAATTAAAAGCAAAATTTTTAGTTTGTATTTTAATTTTTGATATATATATATATATATATATATATATATATATATATATCTACATTGCCCCTGAACAGGAGTGGGTTTGACTTTTTTAGTTCCGTTCAACGAATTGGTTCTTAGAGCCAGCTCGTTCCCGAATGACACATCATTAATATGTGGCTAATTTATGTCAACAACATAAAAAGCTGCTCACTTGTTTTGAATCAGTTTGTAAATAGATGTCTTGGAAAAAATGTCATATCTTCACCTCCAGATATACATGCCTTACCAAGCCATCCTTGTATTCGTGTCCATGGCCAAACAGGGTAAATCCCAGCAGCAGGAGACTGAGGATCTACATCAGCAGCAAAACACAGCATCACATAGTATTAGAGTACAAAAACCAAGACCCCACAGAAAACAAGTGTTAATGACCCTTATCTGATTAGAAATATCTGATAAAAACAGTATTTTATTCTCAACATTGACTTACATATGAAGTTGTGTAGGAAAATAATTAGATATTCCTAAAAGAATAAGAAATGGAGCTGTTTAAACCATGTATTAAGGTCTTGCGTAATGAACGTTCATTGTTCTGGAAGTGTGTTTTGCTGTGCAGAGACTGGTAACTATGACCATCTGGCATGTTGGAATTCTTTGAAAACCCAGGGAATTTTAAAGAAGAATGTCATGCAATGTGTGCATAAACTGTAGCTCATTAATCACCAAAGTTTCCAACAATGGAAAAATCCAGACAATGATTACAAGCGTATGTCCAAGTCCACTAAAACCTGCTTCCTTTCTGGAATGTTTTCGAGATGATCTTAATCCATGACTTTGAGAACAATTAAAAACCCTTTTGTGAGACTTAGTGAAGTGATTGTGTGGAAAGTGGAAGTGGAACACATTGCATCTGAGGAAGGAGCTCTTATCCCAAAAGATTTGTGTCAGATGCTTGCGAGAAAAGAAGATGGCAATGTACTGAAAATGTTCAGCATTGATTGGGCATTACATTTAAATGACAGGAAATACAGCTCATAGAGAGATTGTGTGACTGTGTGTAGTTTTAAACCCTAAACATAAAGCTATAAGAAAGCAATCCCAGTGTTAACAGTGTTACAAAGGATCATTACAAGGTCTGTACATGTTCTCAGAGCCAAAACATTGTAGTATACACACAGCTAAGAAGGTCTGTCACAAACAGGCAAGTGAGCATCAGATTTGTAAAAAGATTTGCAGTTTAAGATATCTGGAGCCACATATCCTGCCTAAGTAAGCTGAGCCACATGTTGCATAACATGTTCCATCTATCTAGCTATTGTATGAGGAAAAAAGATGAGGGAAGGGGATAAAAAAAAAATAAATAGTTGAAATTAGAAATAAACTGAGTAAGCAACTCATGCAAGCAAGATCTAGCCCAGATGTTGAAAGAAGTTCAACCTGCTGGCATCACCTCTGGCTTTTGCAACATGATATCTGCCAATCATGGATGAAGAATAGCCTAATATTTAATGATGACAAAAGAAACACACATATTTATGAGAAATGTAAGCATATGTGCAGATTAGGAAAAAAATATATAAAGTCCTAAAACATCAAAGCCATATTTATCCCTTGGAAGCATTTATACTTTCTGTAACAAGCAGGCAGCTAGATTAAATATCCTTTAGGTTTGAGGAAATAGTGACTAGTGACACATTAGTTATTTAAGACAACTTAGGCCCAAAACACATCCAACTTCCAGTTTAAAACAAATAAATGGTATCAACAGGGAGATCTGCAACTGAAGCATATTAAACCTTTAAAATTACATAAAATACTTCTAAGATATTTTTGTCCATTTCCTATCAACCCATCAGGGATTCATTTTAGAGTTTATTCCAACTAGTTGCTGTTCCTCCAATAAGCTAAATAAAAAGAAAAAGCAGAGTCAATAAGGTGTATCATTTCCACTATATATGACTGTACTGAGCTGAACCACAAGTTAAAAATGTATTTCTTATGGATTAAACAAAAACTAATCTTAACATCTGCAGTAATTCTCTGAGCCAGGCTATGGTCCGTTTTATTAGATTATCCTGGAGAGTAACAACAAAAGAGAAAATACTTACCCCCATGACACTTAGCAAGCAAATGTAACTCCGTTTCAACCACACGTTCACTTTCCCCATTTTCTTTCGTTTGGATCCAACACCAAATAACTATTGACGCTTTATGTTTACAGAGACAGGCGCTGGATTGTACGGACAGATTGTTCTGGTGCAAGAAATGTTGTCCCGATGGGTGGAGACTGAGAGAAAGACATTTGTATTATTGGTAAAGCATCCTCCCATCTAAAAGGAGAGTGTGTATGCCAAGCCGTTTAAACATTTAACAAGCTAAACTTCACCATCCGGAATTAACATTATAGAAATCAATAATTTCATTTTGACTAGTCGTAATTATATTATAACTAGTAAGAATTTTTATTAAGGATATCTACAGTTTCATGCTGATATTTTTAATACAGGTATTTAAAATTCATTTTTGACTGGTCGCAAAAGAATTGCAGATATCAGAAATGACGTCACTTTAACCGACACACCCTAAATGACAAGATATCTAATTCAGTTTTGACTAGGCGAAATTAAAGTTAAAGGTATCTCAAACGTAATCATGACTAATCAGAATTAGTCGTTGCTCATGCTAGGCTCATTACTATGTCAAGCTTTCTATCGGACACTGGCTCATTAAACAAAACATTTGAATTGTTAGTGTTAAGTGCAAGTGAGGAAAAAAAGGCAGAAGATAGCTTGGTTGAATAATCTGTTTTACAGTGGTCGATGGTTGGAATGGGATTGATCAACAATCAATAACATAGATCATTACGACCCCACAGCTAAGGAATGGAGCTACATCGCTACCTTCAACCTCATCGCTGGACATAACAAGCTACCTCGTTTATGGTATCAGTGCTTACAGGTATTAAGTGTTCAGAAACTACAAATCTCTGGAAGCTCACAAACATTTCAGGGATGGCTGGGTGCAGGATCTGTTCACATTTCCACCGCAGGACTGCACAACACAGCTGTCACTGCAAAGGTAAGCTAACCTGCTTACCGCGGTGAAGTTGGTTTTAGGTTGGATATTCGACAGACATTCATCATTTCGTGTTCAATAGCTTCCGTTTCACGCGACCAAAACACGCAATTCCTGACCTGTATTATAGCACAAGATGAGACAAACAAGACACACCCCTTTTGATTCATTTTGAAAGCTCCTTCTGTTTTTTATAATTTTTTTACAGTAAAAATATCAATATTTCTTCAATAGCTTCCACATCATGAGACCGAGGGGCCCCAAACTTCAACTAAATTATTCTACTAAGACACACAAACAAGACACACCCCTTTTGATTCATTTTAAAAGCTCCTTCTGTTTTTTATAATTTTTTTACAGTAAAAATATCAATATTTCTTCAATAGCTTCCACATCATGTGACCGAGGGGCCCCAAACCTCAACTAAAATATTCTACTAAGACACACAAACAAGACACACCCCTTTTGATTCATTTTGAAAGCTCCTTCTGTTTTTTATAATTTTTTTACAGTAAAAATATCAATATTTCTTCAATAGCTTCCACATCATGAGACCGAGGGGCCCCAAACCTCAACTAAAATATTCTACTGAGACACACAAACAAGACACACCCCTTTTGATTCATTTTGAAAGCTCCTTCTGTTTTTTATAATTTTTTTACAGTAAAAATATCAATATTTCTTCAATAGCTTCCACAAATTGTGACCGAGGGGCCCCAAACCTCAACTAAAAGATTCTACTGAGACACACAAACAAGACACACCCCTTTTGATTCATTTTGAAAGCTCCTTCTGTTTTTTATAATTTTTTTACAGTAAAAATATCAATATTTCTTCAATAGCTTCCACATCATGAGACCGAGGGGCCCCAAACCTCAACTAAAATATTCTACTGAGACACACAAACAAGACACACCCCTTTTGATTCATTTTGAAAGCTCCTTCTGTTTTTTTATAATTTTTTTACAGTAAAAATATCAATATTTCTTCAATAGCTTCCACAAATTGTGACCGAGGGGCCCCAAACCTCAACTAAATTATTCTACTAAGACACACAAACAAGACACACCCCTTTTGATTCATTTTGAAAGCTCCTTCTGTTTTTTATAATTTTTTTACAGTAAAAATATCAATATTTCTTCAATAGCTTCCACATCATGAGACCGAGGGGCCCCAAACCTCAACTAAAATATTCTACTGAGACACACAAACAAGACACACCCCTTTTGATTCATTTTGAAAGCTCCTTCTGTTTTTTTATAATTTTTTTACAGTAAAAATATCAATATTTCTTCAATAGCTTCCACAAATTGTGACCGAGGGGCCCCAAACCTCAACTAAATTATTCTACTAAGACACACCCCTTTTGATTCATTTTGAAAGCTCCTTCTGTTTTTTATAATTTTTTTACAGTAAAAATATCAATATTTCTTCAATAGCTTCTTCAATAGCTTCCACATCATGTGACCCCCTCCAAGCAAATATGTCAGTCTGGCTGTAGCAGCCTGTAAACCAGAAACTATTAATATAGACGTCGTTATAAATTAAGCAAAATATAGCAAACAGCTGAACAGCTGAACACTGTTTACTTCCTGCTTTGCTGCCGTGCGGACGCTTCCTGCTTTGCTCTCCTTTCTGCTTGCATTTTTCTTCTTTTTTTCTTCTTTTTTCTTATCTTTACCGGCAAGAAATTTAGGAACAAGGACTCCTGGTCACTTATAAATCACTGGAAGGAATATATTTTTGATAAATTTAGTTAAATTGCCATCGGAGAACTAGTGGAATGATGTCTCCTAACCCTGCAGTATCAGTGAGCTGCACTGAGTGTGAGCAACTTTCTTTGAGGATAACACAGCTGGAGAAGAGAATTGAAACACTGCAAGACATTCGTGTGAATGAAGAATTTATTGACTCTGTAGTAGCTTCTGTACATGCTACTGAGTTGTCAAATGGATTGAGTCACATCTTCATACGCGAAGGCATGTCGAATGTGGAGCCTCCCGCGACAGACCTGGCTGATACACTTCCCTGGATGTGTTCAAATGACATTGGAATAGCTGAGGAAAATCCCAAACCGGACCATCAGACTGATCTCTCCTTCTGGAACACTGTTGGTGCCAGACCAAAGTCCTCAACCCCGGCCAGAACCTGGTCTGATGTTGTTCGTCGCAGAGGTAAATCCAACAGGAAATTTAAAGCTCCAGCACTCACTCCACCATCTGAAGTCTCACTGCATAATAAATATGATGTGTTGAGTCATATTAAAATGAATGATGATGAATGTAATGCAAGGATTTATCAAAATTCAAGAAATAGCCCTAAAACTCAGCCCAGGGCTAACCAGACCAGGAGGAGAGGCCAAAATCCCACAAACAGGAGGACTAGAGAAGCTATCGGCGCCTCCACACAAAAACAAATAGACACAATTCTGATTGGGGACTCTATAACACAGCATGTGAGGATGGCAAAGACGGAAAATTTAACACTTTTTGATACATCAGTCAGGGAACTGACAGAGATGTTGCCGACCATTCTGTCTTCACATCCAGATGGTATGAAGATTATTGTCCACACAGGGTCTTTTGATATTCTGAGGAGGAAAATTGGCTCTGAGATCCTTAAAAAAGACTTTTCTCTGCTGTTGGAGAGACTGTGTCAGTTGGGAGCACACCATGTTTACATTTCAGGACCCATTCCTACAGCGGGTAAAGGAATTGAACTTTTCAGTAGACTTCTTGGCCTGAACACATGGTTATCAAACGCATGTATCACCCATGGGATAAAGTTCATTGATAACTTCAATATCTTTTGGAACTGTAAGGAGCGATTCAGACCTGATGGTGTGCATCCAAATCTAACTGGATGCAGATTACTGGGTGCACACTTGCGTCATGCTGTTGGGACGGCAAACCCAAACATGAGTGTACAGATAAGAGCGAAGGACACAGCAGAGAAGCGATCAACTGCCAGCTCTCCCCCCTCACCAGACCCTCTGCTCCACATCACTCAAGGTCTTAAAAGGATGTCTCTATCCAGGTCTGAACCCCAGCGACCACCATCTACCAAGAAATACAGGGCTCCCCCTCCTCCCCCTCCTCATCCTCCTATTAGATCATCTGTCCTGACCGAGCAGGGCATGGGAGGAGGTTCCCAGAGCAGCAGAATTCACAACAAAGATAACATGCCATGATGCGTTCAGGGTCCTTGCTGTAGTTTTGCTACTACTGACAGCTGTTCTGAGATCAAGCCTGGACCCAGTAGGATTCCTGTGTTAGTTAGTAAAATAAGGAATCGAACACGGTCAGCTTGTGGGGTGAATCGATCTAATCTGTTAACTGTACCTTGTATAACTCAGAATACAACAGAGACCAGTGTAAACTTCATAAAGCTAGCTGTACTAAATGTTAGATCTCTGTCCAACAAGTCACTGTTAGTTAATGACTTCATCATTTCTCACAGTTTAGATTTTCTTTTTCTGACAGAAACATGGTTAACAGAAGACACAAGTGCTACAGTTCTTAATGAAACAGCACCCCCTCATTTTAGTTTCATGAATAAATGTCGAAACGGGAGGAAAGGGGGAGGAGAAGCTGCCTTATTTAAAGATTCATTCCAGTGTAAAGAAATGTCATTTGGTGATTTTACTTCTTTTGAATATCTTAGTTTTATTTTAAGGGGCATTCCTAAAATCCTATTTCTAATCATCTACAGACGTCCAGGACATTGTGTAAATTTTATTGATGAATTTTCTGAATTATTGTCGGTTATCTCTACTGATTTTAACCATTTCATCTTAACTGGGGATTTTAACATTCACATAGATAACATGACGGATGGTAATGTCAAGGAATTTTGTTCCATATTGGACATGTTTGGTTTGTGGCAACATGTTAAACAACCGACCCACATTCGAGGTCACATTCTGGACCTGGTTATTTCAAAGGGTGTTGATATTTCTTCTGTTGCGGTCACTGACTTGGCCTTGTCTGACCATTTTTGTATTTTGTTTGATTTACTGATCACTCAGAATGTTCAACCAACCTGCTTCTCCGTTAGGAAGAGGTACATTAATGAAAGAACAAGTGCTAAGTTTGTGGAGGCCATAGCTATGTTACCAACAACCAGAGCAGAGTCAGTTGATGGACTCCTGGATAATTTCAATCTGAAAATCTTGAATGTAATGGATGCTGTTGCACCGATAAGAATCAAGAGCAACTTGAGCAAACAGAAAACACCATGGAGAAACACCACTGTGGTTACCAGCCTAAAAAGAGAATGCAGAAAAACTGAGCGGAAATGGCGGAAAAATAAACTTCAAATTTACTATGAGCTGCACAAACAAAGCCTACGTAACTATAACAATGAGCTGTGCAAGGCCAGAGAGCTGCATTTATCTGAAATGATTAACAGGAATGTCAACAATTCTCGCACTCTGTTTGCTATGATTGAAAAACTTACAAATCCTCCCAAACAGATAAGCCCAGAGCTCCTTTCCACTGAGAAATGCAACCAATTTGCAAACTTTTTTAGCCAAAAAATTAAAACAATTAGGCAAAATATTAATTCCACACAGTCAAACAAGAAAATTAGTCTGTGTCTAAAATCCGGAAATAATTCTGATGTCATGTCACAATTTAAAATGGTGAATTTAAAAGTCCTACAAGAAACAGTTTGGCATTTGAAATCAACAACATGCACTCTGGACATGATACCATCCGACTTTTAAAAACAGTTTTTACCTCAGTAGAAAGTGATCTCCTACTGATAGTTAACAGCTCGCTGGCATCAGGCATTTTTCCCAAGTCACTAAAGATAGCTGCTATTAAGCCACTCCTAAAGAAAAGGACTCTAGACGCCGCTATAATGAACAACTATAGACCTGTCTCTAACCTCTCTTTTATTTCCAAGATTATTGAAAAAGTTGTATTTCACCAGCTTAATGACTTTTTAAATGAAAGTGGAAATCTTGATAAATTTCAGTCCGGCTTCCGACCTCATCACAGCACTGAAACAGCTCTGGTCAAAGTGCTAAATGACATTAGGTTGAATACCGATTCTGGTCAAGTATCAGTCCTGGTTCTGTTGGATCTCAGTGCTGCGTTTGATACTGTAGATCACAGAATCCTGTTGCACAGGCTGGAAAACTGGGTTGGACTTTCTGGAGCGGTCCTTAACTGGTTCAGGTCCTATTTAGAAGGCCGGAGTTATTTTGTTACGATCGGCAGCTATGAATCCGAGCGAGTGGCCATGACTTGTGGAGTCCCCCAGGGGTCAGTCCTTGGACCTCTTCTGTTCAACTTGTATATGCTCCCTTTGGGTAAAATATTACAAAACTATAGCATTAGTTATCAAAGTTATGCAGATGATACACAACTTTATGTGTCTCTGTCACCAGATGACTGCAGTCCAATAGACTTATTGTGTCAGTGTCTGGAGCAAATAAACACCTGGATGAGGGAGAATTTCCTACAATTAAATGAAGACAAAACTGAGATTATTCTGTTTGGTAGCAAAGAGAAGAGGGTCAGCATTGGCAAACACCTGGAGACTCGGGCTCTTAAAATTACCAACCAAGTTCGTAACCTGGGAGTGTTGATAGACTCAGATCTGACTTTCAGCAGCCATATCAAAGCTGTCACTAAGACAGCTTTTTACCAGCTCAGAAACATCAACAGAATTAAAAGTTTAGTCTCCCAGAAAGACCAAGAGAAACTCATCCATGCATTCATCTCCAGTAGACTGGATTACTGTAATGGTCTTTTAACAGGACTTCCTAAAAAGAGCATTAAACATCTGCAGCTCATCCAGAACGCTGCTGCTAGAGTTTTAACCAGGACTAAGAGATCTGAACACATCACACCAGTTTTAAAATCTTTACACTGGCTTCCAGTCAGTCACAGAATAGATTTTAAAACCCTTCTGATCATTTACAAATCCCAGAATGGTTTAGGCCCAGAATACATCTGTGATATGTTCAGAGAATATAAACCTAGCAGAGCTCTTAGATCCAAAGACTCTGGTCAACTAGTCCAGACCAGAGTCCAGACTAAACATGGAGAAGCAGCATTTAGCTGTTATGCTGCAAACAAATGGAACAAACTGCCAGTGGAGATTAAACTTTCCCCAAATGTAGACATTTTTAAATCCAGGTTAAAAACTTTTCTTTTCTCATGCGCCTATGCATGAAATCTGCACGGTAACTTTTTTTAACTTATCTTGCTTTTAATCATTTTAATGTAATTTATTATTTTATTGTGATTATGTGTTGATTATGTGTTGATGCCTTTTACTATTCTAATATCTGTAATGTCTTTGTTTTATCTAAAGCACTTTGAATTGTCCTGTACATGAAATGTGCTATACAAATAAACTGCCTTGCCTTGTAAACTGTAGTCTGTCTGCTAGTGTGTTGTCTACAGGTCCTGCACTCTCAGCACCTGACTGACTCTCCACTGAAGCCCGGGTTCATCATAGAGCTCTACAGCATGCAACAGCTAAAGAAGACTTTTGGATCTGCTCTCATTGTTCCTTTTCTTGACAACTTTGCAAATAGTTTGCTCTGTTTTTAGCACAATTGCACATTACATTGTTTCAGTGTTGAAAGTGCTGTGCAAAGAGGTGAAATTCTCTCACTCCATTACTTGAAGATATTATACCACAACTTCAGTATTTTTATTATGTCACATGTGCATATTCTGTATTTTCTTTTATTGAAATTTTATCTGTTTAACATTGTGCTGCCACTGTTTATTCTGACTGAAAAAAATTTCAATAAAAACTACCTTTATAAAAAAATAAAACTGTCAAGCTACTCATCCAGTTAACAGTCATGTTTTCTATTCAGTGTTTATCTCCTCAAGATTTTTTAATGTAATTAAAATTTAATGTAATGTAATTTTCATTATTGAAACTGACACTGGTTATTTATGTGCTTAAGAGAGGCAACGAAGGGTCAAAAAGACTTCAAAAATGCCCTTGACACACTTTATTATTCATGTTTAAGCCATGCACAAAAACAAAAAACTTAATGTTAATAATAATAATAATATGAAAAAAAAAAAGAAGCTTCCAACAGTCTAACTGTATACATACATCATCGTCATCATGTCTCTCATCCTCTGTGATCAGCTGATCACCTTCTCCAGCCTTATGTGTCCCCTTCTTGGTCTGTAGCTCTCCAGTATCTGCATCCTGGTGGACCCCCATCTCTGCTGCTTGCAGTGTCGCTTCCCTCAGCTGATCCCATCTACTTTATCTTGCTTTGTGGGTGTAACTGATGTTAGTCCTAGAAGCTGGGATGGTGCACAGTCTGGGTCAGCCTCCATCATCTCATAAGCTGGTTGACCTGTAATCACATATTTGGTGTTATTATAAAACTAATTAACATTGCATTACACAAACTTAACCACTTAATCCAACCAGTTAACCATCCCATCAGATCTCACAGAGCACTCTTGGTATTTACCTGTATCTTTAAAATCATTCACTCTGTGACAGTTTGATATAAGATGAATAATAAAAACATTGATCAAACCCAAACAGATGAACCCATTTCTACTTCCCTCCCTCTTTGCCTGTAGTTTACAAGTGAAGTTAGCCAATGTGAATAAAGGACTTTAGAAAGCCAAAAAAAAAGCATATTAATTAACATTACTTGAACAAAACAGCAACAAAAAACAACAACTCCTACTTGCCTTTATGACAACAGTTAGAACAAACATGCATGAAGGGAGATGTGGTGTTGAAAGTGATGTTCTTCTGTCAGGCCATCCGACACCTCTTTGCTACTTCATCAACCTGCTGCCCATGGCCTCTTTTACAAGTGGGAAACTGAAAAAATCTGATGTTGTGGCCAAGTTTTCTACCATTAAAGTTGTGTGACTTAGTATGGCAGCCTTTCACACAACACGGAACTCCCATTTTATCAAAGATTGTGCCGCAGGCAAAGACAATGCAGTAACCAACCAACATGGCAGGCTGTACCCGCCAGACCCACTCACCGTTACAGATATTGCAACATCATTTTGCCTAGTCAAAATTCCAATACAAGATACAGACTGAGGATTAAAGATATCTGCAATACAAGACATCTCTAATTAAAATCCCTTTCAAGGAAGAACTGAACAATCTCCGCAACACATATCCAGTCTGGCTATTACATTAAATGTTAAAACGGCTTGCCTGTCACGGTCTGCGGTGAAGGTGAGGACCCAATTGCAGGGGGTCAGGGCAGGAGGCAGAAAGTTTTGATGGTTATTAGTGACTTTAGGTTACATCATTATTCAATACTGAATATATATTTTAGTTTTAAAACTTACATTTATATTTTATTGATATTTCCTGATTACTTTACATTTAAACTCTAAAAGAGTCTGGTGTGTTGGAGCAGGGACACATTGAAAACATTCAAGACTGCAACCCTTATAGGACCAAAATGAGTAGCCCTGCTTTAGATAATGATTGATCCTGTTTACCCTAAACAAACATTGGAAGGTTTTAAAATATGGCAAGAAGAAGCAGTCCCAGTATGTACCGGTATGTGAACACACGTCACTTTGTCACCTGAATTTAATTGCTTCTCACGCGTAAGCGTTCTGCTCTGGCAAAATAAATAATACATCTACTTCCTTGCTTCCGCTGCGCAGTTTCATAGAGCACATTGTTTATTTGTATTGGGTGTTTATTTGACTCACCAAGTGTTTTACATGCGTGTTTCAGTCTCTAAGATTCCTTGTGTGGGAAAGCCTGCATAGACATGTGATGGATTGCTTAATACCTGCGATGTGCTTGCATGGAAAGGCTAATGTGTGCTTTTACAAGGAAAAGTGCTGCTTTGAGTCACATTATTCCCACCTAGTATGTATACAAAGCAGGAATTACTCACAAATAGAGGTGAATGTAGTGACTACAGTTAAGTGCTAGTGAAACATGTGCATCCAGAGCCAAAGCCACGCATCATGCCGCTCATTCAGGATATTTATCAGACAACCATGGCATAATATAAGACAAACATGACAAGAAACACTTGACAAACTAAAGACTTTGATGAAGAAATAGACCAGGACTACGAATAAATAAAATACAGAGGATATCACTACTGAAATAATCAAGACCTTTTTTTAATCTAATGCATGCCTACATCACTCTATTTCTTGGTCATATTTCTTCAGTCCTTATAGAACCATAAGTTGTGTTTTTGGTCATTATCCTGCTGGAAAAGTAATGATCTTTCTCCGTCCTCCAACCAAGAATCTTAAAATTTAACTTCTTAAACCAGTTAATGTTGGGATGTCAAAGCTGCTTTTTCTTCTGTTCTATGACAAGATGTTCCTTCATCAGTCCGGTAGAGGTCAGGGCTCTGGGGAAGATTCATCACACCATAAAATCTATTGCAACTGATTTTTGGTCCAGTTCGTGTCATGGTCTACGGTGGAGGTGAGGACCCAAGTGCAGGCAGTCAGGGCAGGAGGCAGAATTTGGTGCAAGTAACAGGGTTTATTCTCTCAAAAGTCAGGGCAGGGAACCACACACAACAGGGATAAACTAACTACATGTACCACATAAGAGGACATACGAGGATCTGACAAGGAGTGACTGAAAACCAAGGACATATATATACGGGAGTAATGAGAAACAGGTGAAGTGGATGAATAATTAGACCAGGTGTTCTAACGAGGCAGAAACAGAACCCACAGAGCACACAAGGGAAAAACTAACTTAACATGACAAAACCAAAAACCCAAACCATGATCTTAAAGCAGAAACTAATGACAAAAACCAAAACTACAACCCAACTAGAAAACGAACATGACCCCCACACAGCCCATAATCATGACATTGCCATAATATGTGCAGCCAATTATAGGCCAAGGTTTAAACTTTTCACGTAGAGTTAAAACAGAGTGCTTTTTACTGAACTTTGTCAGATTTTTGGGCGCTCGTGCTCTAAATGAAGACTAATTTGGCATCTGTCTTTCCTTTTGTTTCTTCTCTGAACTCTCTCCTGTGTGATGTGTGCTATGCTTTATCAGATAACTACAGTTCTGATTATGAGGAATCAGATTAACAAATTTAATCTGGTGTCTGCTTGCATGTATACCCATAAACCAGATTTATTTAGTTAGTTTACATCTATACATGTGTTTAAAAAAGAAAGAAAGAAAGAAAAAAGCGAAAGCCCCATCACGTCAAGTGCACAGGCAGATATTTGACGTATAAAAGCCAACTGTTGTTTTCTTCTCATGGAGTTAAGGACAACAGCAGTGTGTTCCTTATTTTGAAGGTTACCTTGTTAGGACCTTACCCAGGCATTGCTATGTTCAAGTAAGCAAGTTTGAGTCTTACATCTTTATGATTGTACTCCAAAAGGCATCCAATAACTAAATGAACAATGTAAACCGCATCCAAATGCTTCTGACCCATCTTCCCCAGGTGCTGCCCCAGGAGCAGACGATTAAATTCAAATAAATATTCAAAGTAAACTGACTTCCACCTGGTAAAAACTCAGATACCCAAGTTCAAGTGAATGCAGCATGTTATATACTTCCATTGTTCTTCTATCATATACAGTCTATGGTTCTACATCAACACTACCATGTTCATAATCATAATGCTGCATCATCTCACCAACTTTCTATGTGGGTAATAATATTTATCTGCCCTGACAGTTTACATTTAATTAAGAGGATGAGAAAGAAAAACTAATGAAATTGCTGATTTGGCTCAATGCAAAATTTTTCTCATTTAATTGAAGTAAAAATATTTGTTATAACAGAGATGAAAGCCATAAAATGCAGAATTATTCTAAATAAACAACCGTTGGTAAAAAATAAATAAAACACTGGCTAATAGCTTTCACAAATTTAATTTTACTGTTTATATTAGATGACTGCTGTAGTTAATCCCAAAGGGATTTTTAAAACAAAACAAGAATAATAATTAAAAGATAGTAGTGTCTTGTTCTAAAAGGTGATGGCTGCTGGCAGGAATGATCACACTGTCACACTAAACACAATGTTGTTTCTTCACTCTGTTAAATGAAGGAATGAAAGGTATATTTTAATCATGCTATCAATATACATGGAATTGTTACATATTACATGGAACATTGCTAACCAACACATTTGAAAAGAAATAGGATGAAGCACGAGCTTATTTAATCCGACTCCTTATTCCATTTAATAGCCTAATTATCTGATGCTATATATATGTTACTTTGACATGTTCACAGCCACAAGTAATGACAATATTCACATAATACACAAAAAACAGAAACTTAAAGAGCAATAAAGGTAAACCCTAAATGATCACATGTTTATACTCCTTCTTGAACTGGCTCATGCTTGGACATAAGGTGTGTTGTGTAGAGGATGTGTTCTTTATTCTTCAATAATAAATATTGTAATAATCGTTGGGTAACTGTTTCTTAAAATCTAGACTTTTTTAGACAAAAAGAAAAAAAAGGGTCTTTAACCCTAACATGTGCCACCCTTTTCCTGCCCTATACCCCTGCCTGGTCCCCCATTAAAATTTTCTAGACCCACCCTTGGCTTGACATTGCAAATTGGTACAGAAATCTAGAATCTTTATTCAGCAGCAGTTTCATGGCACAATATGAAATAGTCCTGGAAAGTCCTGATTTTAGCTTTTTTTTTTTTTGTTTGTTTTTTTTTTTACTTCTGAACAAATAAATAACTCCATACAGTAACAGAGCATCACAACATTTTGTAAAACAGTCATGTTGTAACTCTTGCATCGCATTTTATGCCACAAAATCCATATTTGAAGGTGATTGGTGATGACGCTATACACTTAACTGCCAACTAGGTGAGTTAATTAAGATAAAAATCTCATCCTCACCACTTATTTTTTTAGGTAACTTTACGCTTTCCGTATGGTTGCTGCTGTTGCTTTTAAGTACTTTTAGTCAGAGATGATTTTAGAGTTGCAATTCTGCATAGTGGTGTTGTGACGCACCATCTGTTCACAGTAAGAAGGGTCCTGGTTTAAACTTCATCTGGGACTTTTGTGCAGAGTCTGGATGTTCTTTCCATGCATGCATGCACAGCTTCTCTCTGGGTAGTTTGGCTTTTCTCCCAGAGTCCAACAACATGCATGTTAGATTGATTGGTGATTCTAAATTCACCCTATGAGTAAGTGTGAGCATGCATGGTTGTTTGTATTTGTGTTGGCCTGGCAATCTGGGACAGCAGCCAGGATAGGCTTCTGCAACCCTGTATTATATTAAGCAGGTATGCAAAATGGATGAATGTCTGTAAAAGATATTTTTTTTCCCCCAGCTTACACTTTATTTTGGGGCACAAGTGAGTAAAAAGACTGTTTGCGACCCTTTAGGTGAAGAAGGAAGAGAGGCCAAGAAATAACCAGACAAAGTAGAAACAATAAACAGTTAATTTTCTCTTTCTGTGTGAACTCATCCGACCTCCATTAAACATTTTGACAGCTGCCTCAGAAGTACAAATAACGGCTCCAACTTATGACCCTTCATCAGAGTAACACATATACACATACATACACCACATCTTCATATCTGTCTGTTAAAACCAATTCAGACTCACAAACTCACACACGTAACACTCATTAGCTGGTCCATGAAGTTCCACCAAAGAGAAAAAAAAGCATGATGCACACAACCATTTAGAAATCAATATAAGGGCAGTTATAGACACATACTGTACACATAAAGCTTTCTGAGTGCTTTCAAATGTTTCAGGCAGCTTCACAAGTAAATATCTGTAAAATTTTTGGCAAACATTCACACATCTGCTTGAAATGAAGAAACATGTCTTGCCTGTGGTGCAGAGGATGTTAGTGGGACGAATGACACAAAGACTCGATAGCCCAAAAACGTCTATCGTTCCCTTAGTAATTTGAAAAACAGTCACAGAGTCCAGCTGCTTATGTGAGCTACTATCATGTTTTTTAACTTTTTATATCTTCTTTGCCTTCCTTTTCACCTACTTATGACTGCTCCTGGACACAATACCCTGTTTGTTGGTCTTTGTGCGTGGGTTGTCAAAGTGGACCTGAAAAAAGATAAATAACAGAAAAACAGGGATAGGCACTGTGTTACATCACTGACTGCTATTGTTTTTTCGCTCTTTACAACACTGAGGGATTCATCATCCTCACCAGCCATTAATTATGAAGGATGACATTTCAGAATCTCATTTAGTAAAGGCCAACACAAATATGACAAGTTTTTATGTAAGTATTGTTTACTTTTAACCTTAATAATCTCTACTGATCCAAATAATTTCTCACAGGGATATGTTATAAGGGCCTTGTGCCAAAGCTGCTGAAAGCAGTACATTGGAAATATATCAGAGTAAATATCATTGTGAAATCTGGAGTCAACGCTTCCAGGACTTACAGGAAGTTATGCAACTCATTTGGATCTGAATCCTTCAAATAAAGCCTTTATTCCAAGTGTCAAGAATGAGACTTTCACTCTGGGAGAACTGGGAGTGCATTCTTTTACATTCCAGTCAAAGCCCTGAATGGAGTTTCTTGTAAATTATGCAAATAACCCCTTGACTTTTTTTTAAACAGTACTAAGAGTTGTGCAATAGCTTTAGCTAATGTAAGTTGTTATTTGTTACACTGTGTTCTTCACATCAGTCTCGGGAGGTTCCTTTCCCTCATGATTCTCAGCAGTTTAGTGGAAGCAGAGCTTGTCAAACCAAACAGCAGTGACTGTTGCACAATTTGTAGCTCATATGAAATATTTAAGACCAGCAGAGAGAGTAGAGTTTTAAATGGTTTGTCAGCATTTTAATGGAGAGGGAATTTAATAGCTTTAATTTCCTGAGAAGTATGTTCACATCTGCCTACTACTGGGAATCTCTCATGTTTTCAAACAGTGCTGTGAGTCAGTTTTGTTGTAAGCAGGGGTGAATATGGGAAATTACTGTGTGTAATTCAACCAGTCCTTTGGGATAAAAATCACATTATGTTACAATAAGCATTAAGCTTTGACATGATACTATATAATCAAAATTATACAGTAACAAACTAAATATTTGCATGTACTTATGTTGAATATTGAACATAGGAGACATAGTGTATAAAAGAAAGCATCTGGCTTAAAGTTCAAAACAAGATACAAATGCAACACATCATTACTACAAATGAACTTATTTGAGTATATGGCAAGAAATTTTGATTTTCCCCCTAGAAAAGAAAAAAAACAACTTTAAACTGAATGGATAAATTTAAAGGCTTACAGTAATACTAATAAAAATAGCTTGGTACAGATGTCCTTCAATGGAGTGGTCCAGCTGAGTCAGTAGGTAAATGAAAACAGGTGTCTTAACTCCAAACATGTAACAAGTGAGCTCTGGGGGATTGAAAGGCTAAAAGAAGGGAAGGGAACAAATTTACATAACACTTTGGACAAGAATGTCCAAGTCCAAGAAAACTTAAGATTGTGACAAAAAGCTTGGTTTACAAACCCTGATAATGAGCTTTGAATTCACTACCTGATTCATGTATCACTTTCAAAGCATACTTTTTACATTGCATCATCATTTTCAGTATCTGTCCCTTCACACCCACAACAGCAGTCACTGAATAGTAGGAACTTTGTTGGAAACAAAATTAGAAATTTTGGAAGAGGATGAGAATCTTCCATTATTTTCAGCAGCTTGTGTAGCATTCTTTCCTTTACAATCATCTCCAGTGGCTCCAGAGTTACCCCCAGCACATAACCAGCCTTCTTGATCATTTTTTTCAGCCTTTTTAAGCCTCTTGCTCTGATGCTGCTGCCCCAGCAGATGGCTGCAAAACTGACTGCACTTTCCACAACAGACTTATAGAAAATGGGAAAGTGATCCCAAACTTTTGAGCGGTAATGTATATGAATATGAATGTATGAATATTAAGTTCCCTATAAGTGGCCATTAGCATGTTCATGCCGAGGTCATATATTTTCTAGTTAGTATATCTGTGTATTTATGCAAAACAAAGATGATCACTTGTGATTAAGAAATAATGCTTCATTTTAAATAAACAAGCGTATTTTTTCTGAAACTGTGACATTTGTTACGGTTAAACTCACATTCAAGCTGCATATGTGCATCCATCTTAATTAAAACAAACCACTTTAAAATGTTAAAACTCGACTAAAGGCACGTTTACGTTATTAGCAGCCGGTCTCTTTAAGAAAAGTCACGTGATAGTCACATGACGCGGAAGAAGCCCCAGTTCTCCTGGCGTGGTTGTGTTTACAAGTGTCTCGTTTACGTGCCGCTTGTCGTGCAATTACGTAAACAAACAGTTAAGTTATTTTTTTATAAAATCATATTGCATTTATACTACAGCGTAGAGACAGCAATGTACGTTATTTTCTCTGCTCTAACAGGAACAGCTATCTGTCATCGAAGTGGAGGTAGGTCTACGAGCACGCTAAATATATTTCTGCAAAAAGACGGACAATTTCGCAAGAACATAAAATTCCTTCAGCAAATGAAGCACTTGCTCTCCTTTAAAGGATTGTAGTGTGGTTTTTGAGCCTTGTCAAAATTCGTCTTACCTCAAAGTACCGTCCTGACCCAACTGTTAGCATAATCCATTGTGCGGGAAACACGCACAGCAGATTTTAAAGCGCGCACACAAACACACACACACACACACACACACACACACACACACACACACACACACACACACACACATATACATAGTGTGGGTGCGTGTGTGTGCATAGTGCTTTGCATTGCAGTTGCGTTGTTGTCAAGTTTGGTGATGCTTATTATATATATATTTGTCCTTTTTACAGAAGAAGTCAAAACTGCCTGTTTTTGAAAGACGTGAGCATGAAGCAAGACAGTGAGGCTGTGAACGTCCCTGCATATTTCATATCAAACCATGAAGGCTTTCTTGGAAGCATCAAAAACATAATTGAAGACTTTGTGGTGACTGAAATTGACATTAATGGGAAATATGTAGAAACAGCAGCAGCCACACAGACACCAGGTTCTGCCTGCTCTGATGAAAAAACCTGTGCAAATTTTAAGGAGAATAGTCATTGTTTAGTGTCGCAGGACAGTGATGTTTCACCAGAGTGGGGGGTAGATACCCCGCTGCCAAGTTTAGGGAGTTTTGATTTAGACGTCATTTTAGGCCAGTCAGTCAGTGAAGAACTTGAACAGTTTGTCTTGACTCTCAGAGATAAAAATCCAGCTGAGCTGGAGCTTTCTCTGGGATCCTTCACAGACAAACACCAGAGAGCCAGTGTCCACCGGGCCATCAGGCACCGATTCCCCTTCCTCATGACTGTCACCATTCAGCCAGAGATCAGGGTGAGGGAAGACCCAGACTACAGAGAGCTCTCTCGACTGGTCAAAGAGGATGAAGCAGAGGACTTTTTCAGGTTTATAGATGCCAAAGTGCAAGGCTCATCTTATACATTTGGACCTGATGACAATAAGGAGCACAGGACAGCGGTCCATCACTTTCTGAACCGAAGGTTTGGGAAGCTGGTGGAGACGAAAAGCTTCATTGACCAGGGGAGGACGTCAATATCAGTCAGGCTGAGAGAGAACCGGAGGCCGAAGAAGAGAACTGCAGAGGAACGCAAGGAAGAAGATATTTACACTGGTAAGATGGAGGATTAAAACTATAGAAACAGTAGGTAGGGTGAAGAAAAATCACACACTTTGGTATTGGTTTAAATTGTGATGGGTACACTAAAGAGCCTTTGCATCATCAAGCAGTCATGATAGAACATCTAGTTTTTTTTTTTAAGGGTGATACACAAACTAAAATAAACCAGATGCCAGTTGGATCTAAATGGGAATAACAGTGACGTATAAAGAGTTGCTGTGAACGAAACTGAAGAATGCAAATATCCCACCTGTCTCAAATGAAATGGGGAGTTGGTGCGACAGCCAGAATCTTGGTTACATACTGGCTAACTGGCTTAGTGGTTTCTGGAAAAAATTTCCACAAATGCAAATCAAAGCTAATTTGTAGGTTAAAAATGAGCTTAGGAAAACCATAATATCACATTTACAAAGCTAGACGTAGTGAAAAACATTCATATGTGTTGTGTGTGTGGCCTCTCAGCATTCACACTGTGTAAGGAGAACTTAGAGACTCTAGAGGCCATCAGCTACATGGCGGCCGCTCTCGGGATCCTGCCATCGGATTTTACCTACGCTGGGATCAAGGATAAGAGGGCCATCACCTACCAGTCCATGGTGGTCAAGAAGATCTCACCTCAACGGTAAAACTGTCTCTCTCTCACAGATTTGGTTAGTTTGGTCATCAAACCCTTGGGTGAAAGTCACTATTTTTGATTGTGTGTATCGTTAGGTTGAAAGAGAAGACAGCTGACTTTGAGAAGAAAGGGATGCACCTGTCTCAGGTCCGCTCTGTCAGCGAGCCTCTCAGGCTGGGACGACTGCAGGGGAATCACTTTGACCTGGTTGTCCGCAATCTCAGACCCCACGGAGCAACTGACACACACTCCTCGGGTGCAGAAATACACACTCGCCTGGCAGCCCTCGTAAAAGAAGCAGTGGAGAATGTCAAGGTACCAAATATGTGTGTTTTTTTGTGCTAATATAGACAACAATCAAGTAAAAAATGTCTCCACTTTATTGTATAAGTAAAATGTTTTATGTGTCGTGCAGTTTTCTTATTCCTGCCTCATTCACCACGGTCTTTCTCCACTGTAGACCAAAGGTTTTGTAAACTACTACGGACCACAAAGGTTTGGGAGTGGACAGAGCGTTCAGTCGGATCGAGTGGGATTGGCTCTGCTGAAAGAGGACATGGTGAGAAACTGACAAGTCAAAGTGAACTGGAGCTGACAGTTCTCACAAAAATAGTCATTTTCTGTCAGACTGTACATGATTGTGTTGATGTATATTGTTGTGTGTGTGTGTCAGGTGAGTGCTGTGCATCTGTTCTTCACTCCAGAGGAAGGCGATGATCCTCAGAGCCAAGCAAAGCAACACTTCCTCCAGACAGGTGATCATTTCAGTTACATATCTTGTCATCTCACCTCAATGGTAATACTGTCTCTCTTTCAGTGTATGTATGTATAAATCAAGCAACAGTCCAACACTACTAACAATTTTCTGGAATAAGTTTCTTTTTATTTATGTGTTTTCTTTCCTTTTTTCAAATAATCTGCTAAAAAAAAACTGGTATTTTATTGGGTATAATAATTAATCTAGCTGCCATATGACCTGTTGGCAATCCAAATTTTGATATTTTAAAACCATTTAAAACAAACAGGCATCTTATTTTACATTTGATACTAGGTAATGCTAAAGAGGCTTTGGCATTGATGCCGCTGTCCAAGCCCAGAGAGCGGCTCATGCTTCGAGCCCTGAACCGCTATGGTACCGGTCCAGGTGGTTGTGTCCAAGCCTGGCTCAGCCTGCCCCACAGCATGAGGGTTTTCTATCCTCACGCCTACTGTAGCAGGTCAGTAGGTCAAAGTAAACACCTGATTTCCAGACTTTTAACACTACTATGTTGTTTTGAAGGTAATAATTTTTGCTGTTTGTGTGTCTTGTTATGAAGTTATTCAACTAGAATATGAATGTCAAGGGAATTTCAAAGAGTACCCAGTACTTAAGTGTGTCATTTTAATAGTCATCTAGATCTTTTTGTATTTATCAGAGTGTGGAATGAAGCAGCGGCACACAGGCTAGCAACGATGGGTCACTGTGTCAGAAAAGGAGATCTGGTGTGGATGCAGACAGGGCAAAGCAACATGCAAGACACTGCAGGAACCAGCTCTCCACAGGTAAGAAATATTAAAAATATTAAGACATTTGCTTCCATTTTAATGTATCTGTAACAATAGAGAGGTCTCACTATATTCAAAGTCAGTAATGATAGTTTTCCACAGAATTTGGATTGATTTAAAGCAGATATCTAGAACTATATCAAGCTGTTTGTTTGCCTCTTGATACTTCATTATCAAAAAGCTATGCTAGGCTATGAACAGCCATGATGTTGAATCCCATTTGGATTCAGATTTGGATTTTCTACTAAATCTCGGTTTGAGGAGAATCATGTGTGCAGTATAAAACCCTGAAGAAGAGTGTGGACAAAAAAAATGAGCAGATGAGTGTTTAAGCATTTAAAAAGCTGAAAACAAAGTAAGTAAATAAAAGGATGGTTACATTAGCTTTTTGGGCAAATGCAAATTAGAACGAAATTACAGGAGAACGACTCATTTCACTGAAGCAAAGAGATAAAGCAAACTTTTCATTATCTTTGCCTTTCCAGATCCACGTGGTGACAGATGAAGAAGAGCAGGCAAGGGTTTACACATTACAACAGGTTCGGACTTTAATGAGCTACCTTTAGAGCTTCAGCTTAATGCGATGAATTATTTGAACTAAAACGTTACTTCGTTGTGCCGTCAGGTGTTATTACCAATGCCAGGAAACACGGTGAAATATCCAGAAAACACCATGGGGACTTGGTACAAGGAGAGACTGGCCAGAGACGGACTGAGCGACTGCAGATTCAGAGTCAGCAGCCTGAAACTGAACCTGCCTGGCTGCTACCGCCCCCTGCTGGCAGTCCCACACAACTTCAGCAACCGGCTGCAGAGAGCAGCCAGCGCTGATGGTGGAGGACTTCAGACTTCAGAATCCAACTCCCTCATACTCACCCTAAACTTTGACCTGGACTCCTCCTGTTATGCTACCATCTGCCTCAGAGAGATCATGAAGTGTGACCCTTGAAAATGTAGTTGATGTTTTGTTTTTCATTGTCAGTGACTGTAATACATCATGACTTTGGTTTGTTGTACTCAGAAAAAGAACATGACTTCACATAAAGAAACATTAGAATGTGCAGTTGATGAAATGTGTACTGAAACGGTGCCACTGCCAAATGTGAACAAATTTAAGTGTACAAGTGTGTAAACTGTGAGTCTTCTGTGCTTTCAATAAAAACTAGATTAATCAAAAACATCAACTATGTTTTTTAATGTTTTGCACATTTCTTTTGAAATTTTGTGTTCTCTAAAAATAACTACCGTGATAATTCTTCAATTTGTGGTGTTAATTATATCCAACCTGCACTTTGGCATTTCCCACTTAGTTAAATGTAAATATTAAGAACAATGCTTTGCATGCATTCACTCTAATAAGCAATCATTTGGCCAAGTGAAAACAGTCTGGTTTAATGAAAAGAAAGAAAATAAAACTTGTACATACTCCTGTAAATTTTTTTATAGTACATTTTTAATTTGATGATTTTGATACTATGTTTTGGATCATGGTCAAATTTGCTTTCCCTTCAATATTTTTTCCAAAATCCCTGGATCATGCTTAAAGCCTCACTACTGAATTTTAGCAGCTGTTCTCACTGAGGTGGCCTCTAACAAAAACTAACTCAGCCTCCGTCTTGGATCCTATCTCTTCTCTGAGCTCTTTCCAGCCAGTAAAAATCAATCCGATGTTAACTATTTCTCTGTCCCGCTCTCTCTCTCTTTGCTTTCACCCATAATGTCCTCCTGGGTTTCTTTGCGGGATGAGCCACAGTTCATGTTCAAAACAACCAGTTTGTTGATATCCAGTTGCTAGTGTGTGATGCTGTGCTTTTAACTAATGTCACCATGCCATCAAAACAAGTTAGAAACGTGGAGTTTTAAAGCCATAAAGTTATTTAATACCATTCAAGTGACACTCCAGGCTAGTTTCTGTGACCCAACCACTTAACCAAATCAAGCATAAGAAGAATAAAGAATTTTAAAAAAAGTTTAACAGTTATAAAAACTCACCTGTACAAAGAATGAGAAGTTTTAGTCACAGATATGTCAAAAACAGATGTAGTGAAAGATGTAGTCCCAAGAATTCAATCTTCATAGTCAAGCAGGATGGTTACACTGTAAAACATTGTAGGTTTTATTTCTTGTGATCCAATGGCCCAGAGGTAATCGAGAGGTAAACAGATCTGAATACTGTCAAAGAAAACTGCATGTTTTCATGTAGGTGAAAAAAACTACCACTAGATGGAGACAGCAGACATAATAACACCAGGCATAGCCCTGCTGTTGTTTTTTTGGTAAAAAAGAAAAGCTGGTTTAAACTAATCATTTAAAGAGGAATTTAGCTGCTGCAGGGTGCATCAGATTACTCTGAGCTAAACTGGGACGATAATGACATCCTTATCTGAGAGAAAACAGCACCTGCAGCATATTATTCAAATGATATTACACTTCTCGTCTGTGACTGAATCCACCACATCAGTATGGAGGATCCACTCCACATGTAAATTAAGACATGTGGCTCAATGAGAAAGCCATTTTAGGATCCAATAAAAAACATAACACAGCATGACATTGCTCCTGAGACACTCCTATCGAGGGAAGTTCAGCCAGATTTGCCTCCTTTTGAATTAACTTATGAAATTTTGATAGGAATGCTTAAAGACAGCAGCATATAAAACCTTGCTCATTAATAACACACACAGGATAAACCTGCAAGCTGTGTCAGATACCCATTACTCTCAGGAATATGTAAAGTGATTCTCTGTACAGTTGGAGGTTGGTTCTGACACGTAACCTGTCATCAAACCAAAGCAGTGTTTGATTAAGTATCTGCCTGTAAGCTAAAGTGTCTGCAGTAATGAGTTCCTTCACTTGTTGGTGAAGTTTTGGTACAAAAATTAATCAAAAACAAAAATGTCACTACCATCAGAAAAATGAGTTTATAATCAAGATTATACTTACAGACTGAATCATTAGAAACTGTTAACATTTAATTGGCATTGGTGTGTTGTAAGTTCTTGAAAATGCTGTCCTCCTTCTAGGCAGAGAAATAAGGACAGTACACTATATTCAGCAGTGAAAGTTCTCCCAGTTCTCCCAGACAGATAGCAGTGAGCAACTTTTTCCCTCAGCCTCAGGCTGATTCTTGGTCAAGCCGGCTGTGGATAAATGTTGACCCACTTCAGCGGCACAGATGACAGAATTATTATATGTCTCGTAAGTCGAAAGGCTGAGCAAAGGCTAAAGAAAGAGAGGGTTATGAAAGACGTTTACTTTCAATGTACTGTGCTGTATTCCTCCTCTCAAATAAGAAGGAGTGTGAGAGGCAGAAGAGCTAATTTTGGCCAAATGACCAGAGGAAAAGGGTATGAGAGTTATTGTGCATGCAAACCCTAAAGTCTAATAAGCACAGACAACTGATCTTGAACTCTATAAAATGCCTTATTTTACAGATTTTCATGCTGTACTTGATTATAAAAAAAATAAGTCTTGAGTCTAAATCAGTGCCAAAATACTTCAGTATAGCAGTAATGAAGGAATTAAAGACCTCTTACTGCAAGCATAAAACAATCAAAAACAAAAAAGAAACAGTTTAAAAAGTTCATCCATAGGCACATGCAGGGACAAACATTGATGATTAGTCATATAAACATTCAAGCGACCTTTGACCAGTCAGAACTGCTGTGGCTGATTGGCAGGCTGCTCTGTGTTTTCACCAGAGCAGACACTGTTACGCACGTGTACCTGTGTGTGTTTTGAGCTTGTCTGCGCCTGTGAGAGACAGTGTCTCCAAGTGTGTATTTGTTGTTGTTTCTAGGCCCCGTCAACCGTGTTGCTGCAGGAGCCACGGCTGAATATTGTCCAGATGTGATGGCTGTGCACGGTCATGATAGGTTGGATAAGCAGAAGCAATACTGCTGTTTTTACTGTGTCAACATGCATCTGGACCAATCTCAGGAAAACAGACTTGCTGTACTTTGGTCTCATTAATACAATAAAGACCTTTAGAGTTGTCCAGCCTCCACATAAAAACGTGAATATGCACAATTTAGGATTTTTGGATTTCTTTTTTTTTTTTTTTTTTGTACACTTGCATTTGTTGCACTGGTTTAAACAATGTATTCAAATGACACACTGACTTAAATGTAGGCACACATAGGTTCTTGGTCTAGATTTTGGTACTTTGATTGCAAGGAATGAAGCTAATCAGCATGCAGTTTTTATTATTTTATTAAAACCAGACTATAAAATACTTTGAAAGTTTTTTTCCCACATGAAATTCACATTTCATAGACAGACCATTTAAGTTCTTGACAAAACTAAATTACATCCATGCTAGTATGTCATCTGTGCTGATTCTTCTACTGCTGTAGTTATGCTGCAAGAGGAACAGTAAAAATGAACATATGTGGTGTTACACGACTTGATGTGTCCGTGTCATTACGGCACAGTGTCATTCATCAGTTAAAATGCTGGAACCTGGACCATCATCCATTTCATGAAATCCAGTTTGCATCCCACATGTGAGAAGCCTGCGTGTGGAAAATGCACTGACCTGATAACTGCAGCTGAGATATCGACAAGGGGAGAGGACGGGGAAAAAGCAATGCCTGCATCAAATGAGATTGATTAAAGGTTACATTACTGCAGCAATGCTTTGGGAGCATCACTGCTTACTGTACACCCGGAACAGTTAGATCCATAGTCCACAGTGTGTACTAATAAATACATATATTCTCTTTTCATTTAAAAAGATGTGATAAAAGATTAACATTTTTCAAAACATTTTAAGTTTGCAGCTACTTCCAAAGGAGCAATAATGAAAAGCAGAATATATGCTTAGGAAAACGTCCCTAACATGGTCATGATAAGTATTTAAAACCAAGATAAGTTCATGCATGTTACAACTTTATCCTGTGTGATTTCACATTTTCTTTGGCATTAAATTTGGACCACCACACACCATGGTACACTGTGGTTCCAACCAAACACAATGCAAACCGAATTTCTACATAGCGAACAGGTACTTCTTCTTTATATATATTTATATATATATATATATATATATATATATATATATATATATATATATATATATATATATATATATATATATATATATAAAATAAAATTAGTGAAAAGTTATAAAACATTTGTTGACTTTTGGTTGTGACCAGTCATCAAGTACAGCCAGTGGAAAAAAGTTAATTTCCTGCCCTATGTGTGACCCAAAGATTGGCCCAACTTTTAAAACTCTGAGACAACACCAGCAGGATCATGGTTAACTGCCTGAACATGATCTATTAATGGCTTACTTGCCTCAACTGAATTTTTCTCACACTGTAATCTTAAGAAAAAAAACAAAACTGTTAAACCTCTGCTTGAGTACACTGAGCAGTCTATGCAAAAGTAAAGACTCCAGAGAAGTGAAGGCTCATTATTTTTAATGGTGTTATTTGAGAGGGGAAAGGACAATAACACTAGCTTTGCTTGCTGCTGCCTGCAACTGAAGCCTTGTTGATCAGAAATGATAAATATCCTAAATGTACTATGTTCACATCTATGCTCTAAAAAACCTACATTAGTTTTCTTGACTTAACTTCACAGTTTATGAATTACTTGAACCCTATGAATTATTCTTGCATTTGCAGCCATGAACAGGAGTAGCTAATGGAGACAGCTGTAAGTTAAAATGAGTAGTTTACTCTACCAGTTCTTGAATTAGATTTTAAGGATCATTATAAACAATAGAGTCTAAATTGTGCATAAAGTTGCATTTTTCCTCAATAATAAGGAAAGACAGATATAACATTAACCAGGGCATTAGGCTACTTGGATGACAGAAACAGTCACAACTTTAAAAGCAGAGAAACCCCCCAAAATTTCCTTGGGTCACTTACATTGCAGCCATGAGTTTTTAACCTTCTAATAATAATAACAGGAAAAGATAGGTATAATCATTTCATGCTGTTAAACCCATAAACTGAGTCTTCTATCTTCTCCTGACTGGCCTCAGCAAGAGTTTGATTAACCAAGTTGCTCCTCTGGTAGTAGATGGTTTAGTTCGGGTTTGGGAATCAGACACCTTCTCTACCTTTAAGATTATGCTTAAAACTTTCCTTTTTTATAAAGCTTATAGCTGGGGGATGTCCCATGGTGCATTGAGCTCTTACCTCCATTTTTCTTTACTATTTTCTCTCCATGTATGACAAGTTAATGAGATTATTATTGCCATTACTTGTGTTTCTTTGTTTCTTTCTCAGCCGATATCCTTGGCTTAGAGATGGCACTGCTGACCCCTCTGTCCTGTACTCCTCATCCCCAACCAGTTGCCGTAGATTTCCACCCATCTTGATTCTGATTCTGCTGGAAGTGTTTATCTTTCTGTTAAATGGGATTTTTTTTTCCTTTAAACTGTCACCCCCTGTCCCATGCATGCTCAAGGTGGAGGGTTGGATCTACAAGAAGATGCAAGTCATTAGTGTCCTTTCCTAGACATGTTTTTCTGAATTTGCTTATTTGAAAATGGTTATTAGAATTTGGACTAATGTGGATCCTACAATAAATTTGTTTTATTTGATTATAATTTGACCACACATTGAAGCGTACTGTGTTTTTAAACATGCCTTGAGAGGGCTTTGTTGTCACTTAGCACAATAAGAGCCTAAATGAAATTAATTTAATATAATTTAATTACAAATGTGTTATACATCAATGGTACCAGTTACTATAACTGGTGGTACTGTTGTCTGAGAACTGAAATGATTTTAGCTGTGGGTCATGGTGAAAATCTCTAGAATATGAATTTGTTTGCCCACCAAACACACAACCAGGACTTGGTGATGTTATTATTTGGTGAAATGCACCCATGCCCACCTAGAAAAGCTGGGGAGCATTGCAATTATTACATTATTTTAACTTCTCTAATGCTTTCTATACTATTCAACAATGGTGTTATACGAGCTGAGTGGGTTTTCCTCAACCTCTAAGTGACAAACCAACAGAGATGCAGGTGGATTGCCTCCTGTCTTCTGGACTGTCAGTTACCAAAGTGGATAACCAACATTTGCACACCCAACATTGTTCAACAGAGTGGTCAACAACGTAAGAACTGTTCAAAAGGACAATCTGTCTTCCACTTTAGTCTTTCTGGACTTCACCATCCATGGTCATCTTAAGAAATTTTCTGATTATATTGCACTAGATTGATGTTTCAGTAAGGTTAGGACAAGATAAATGAGAAGCAGTGGTGCTAAACGTTTTCTCACAGCGTGAGGGGGGTGAGCTCCAGCTCGATGTGGCAAAGGCACCAACAAATCCTGGTTCCATTCAGGTCAGTGTGGACATGGTGAGACAACAAGTATATAAGGGTATATATAGACATGGGCGCTGAAACTCTGGGCTGGAAGGGCCTGGGCTGATTCTACACTCCTAAGGAGGCCAAGTTCCTTCAACATTTGTCAAAAATGCTGTGGATGTTTTAGGAGTCAAGGTGGTTTCTGGCTGCTGCAGCAGCAAAATCAAAATCATCGTCCTGATCCCGATACTTGAGAGACAGGGTGGAGAGAGGTGTGGTGTTGGCAAACTCCAAGTTGTCAAAGTGGCAGTCAAGGATCTGCTGATCCCTCAATGAGAGGTAAACATCACTGGGTGGATTGGCCTCCAGCTCCTGTAGCTTCTCCTCAAGCTTTACCTGCATCTCTAATAACTCATTATACTATTTGCAGAGTGCAGTCAGATCGCAGTGTTTGCTCTTCACCAGGAACTTGGCTGTGATATCTATGGGTGGCTTGACTTTGCTTGCTTCTTTATACTGCTGATGGAGCTTCTTGACCCGTTCCTTTGTGGACACCATTTTGTTGAGAAGATCCCTAAGTTCCTCTTGAGTCTTCACAATCTTTTTCCAGTGTCCAGTCTACTCATCTTTTACAGGCGTCTCCTGCAGCTGTATGATGACCTCCAGTGCTTGTCCCAGAGAAACAGGCTTGTGGTAGAGGAAGTTGAAGTCCAGCTGGTGGCTGAGGTAAGATGTGGCCTTCAGTAGTCAGTTGAACTCTTGCTTCACCATCTCATCTTTTTCTTTTGGGACACTTGTGCACTGTTCACAAGCCTGCCCATTAGCTTCATACAGTGGACACTTCTGTTTGATCTTGGCAAGCTCCATATTAACCTGCTTACTGATCACAGCCATAGGATTCCCTCCCAGCCCTGTCACCACCAAAGCCCCCAGATCTGCAGCACAACTGCCCTTCCTAAATGTTGCAAATCTGCCTCCAACTCCAACTTCTAGCACTGTCACATCCATCCCAAACCTCTGCAGCTACCTGGCAGAAGCTAGACCAGAAACAACGCCCCCAATGATGATAACCTTCCCAGTCTTCTTGGTGGGTAAAAGCTTAACTCTCTTGTATATACTAAAGTTATACAAAAGGTATTTGTCATCACATGTACAGTTCTTTCCTGCTACTCCCACCAGACCACTGTTACAAAGTACCCCCTATTAAGAAGAACATTTGAAAAAAATGTATTTATCCAATTAATATGAGCACATAAAATACTATCAGTTTCTTTTATAATAAATGTATTTATTGCACTTGTCACTTTTTACCTGGTTTCAAGTGAAGTGTGTCTGAAGTGGATATTTTGTGTACATTGTCTCTACCATGTTAGCCACGCCTACAGTTTTTCTGTTAATGACAGACAATAAAGTTTTCTGATTCTGAGATCCAAACTAATGTGAAAGGTCTGCAACAACGTGGTTGTTGACCTGAACAAAAAATCTGAAGGTCAGAGTCGGAAAGAACGATGGTCGGAGATACTTGGAAAATGTAACCAGCTTTGTCACATGCTGATTAAATACGGGAATGCTTTTAGATTCTTGTAGAGGTCCAGTATGGTTTCTGTTACTGTGGCCATCAAACTCTTCACTTAGTGTCAAACACACAACTGATAATAGACCATTTGACTTACCTTAACCCAGCTGGAGCTTTCCTAACTGTATATTTTATTAATTGTAACTATATTTACTCAACATTACAGTAAGGCTGTTTAATTTTCCTGTGTAACTATGTGTATATTAGCAATAATTTGCATGCAGCCTGCTTGTAGGAACACTTTCAAAATATTCAAGATGGCTCAAATATTTGTGAATTTTTTTTTCCTAATTTGCAGTAACCACACCCAGTAAGTTATCAAAACGACTTGTGGCTTTTACTTTTTATGAAATCACTCCCTCTATTACAAAATGCCCTCTAATAACAGAGTTATTTTAGGAGCTGATCCCTTTCCAGTCACTATATTGAGCTAAGCTGTCTCTTCTAATACAAAGTGTAGCTCGTCAAGCTATACATAGTAAATACCTTTTGGGTGTTACATTATAAAAATGTATCACCAGATTCTAGTCCTTGGTATCTAGATTTTTAAGATGCTTTTTTCTCCTGTCTTATGTCTTGAAAGGCACATGATTTTCTTTTTAGAGTTTTGTTAAGTATATTCCTTCTATTTTAATCTTGGATAAGCACAAGATAAAAGTATAAGCATTTAATAAAAGGGAAAAAAGGCTTAAATGTTCAAAAGCAAACTAAATTTAACATTACATTGCTGAGATATTTACTGAAGTTAACACGCTATCCAGCTAATTCTGACCCATTCGCTCAAGTAATGACACTATGTAATGACACTTTGTACCTATAGATGGTGCAGTGAGTCATGCTGGACTGAGAGAAAACTCACAATTTAGATAAAAAAGAGTGTTTGTCATAACAATTTTGCTGCACTAAGTTGTTTTAATAAGTTGTAATAAAAAATAAAGTTAGCGTGGAAGTTGGTGTGTGCCTAATGTCTGAGTTCTTTGCAATAAACATGCCATTCTGTAAATTCTCACTTGATCTGTTCCCATACTAATATGAGCTCATGATTCCCAGTCTTGGGCACATCATTTTCAATACAGTACATCATACAACACGGTTGCATTTTACAGCAAAATAGATAGATTTAGGAGCACAGTTATAATTTAGGACATCCTCTCAGTTCTAACCTCTGGTGTAAGAAAAACAACAAGAATAAAAAAAATGTTTAAATGAAAGAATTTACAAATTGAGAGATCATCACAGACAATGACAAACGTCTTTTACATATAGTTGAAGAGCTCTATGTGCCCAACCATCAAATAGGATTTGACTTTGACCTCGTCAGTCAAAGCTTCACTATATGTGCAGCATCTTTCTTTGTTTCTTGAGATGAAGTGGCATATCCTGCAGTAATATCAGTGAATAGAAAAAACAAGAGTCTTGGGTCATCCCAACAAGTCAAGATAACTCTTATCCAGCTGATTTTTATGCAGTTTGGTTGTTGGATCTTCTCTTAGGTGTAGCAGTCTCTAGTAGCACTTTCTACATTGGTTGACACACCATCTAAATCATCTGGTAAATGGTCTGTATTTATATAGCACTTATTACTGTACCTGGGATGCAAAGCGCTCAACCACGACCCATCAGGAGCAATTTGGGGTTTGGTGTCTTGCTCAGGGACACCTCGACATGAGCGCAACAGGCCGAGGATCAAACCGGCAACCTTCAGGTTACAAGGCGACCACTCTACTCACTGAGCTACACCGCCCCAATGTGAGCGTATCCAGAGCGTTTCATACAGAAAGCTGCTAAGAGCCAAATGTAAAACCCTGAAAAGAAGAAAAAACAAACTTGTCAGCCTACTTTAAACTCAAACTCTAAACCTAATGTATAATTTAAAGAACTCTTGTAAAATGTGTGAAATTTTTTTAAAAAATAAAACTGGCCTAAATGTTTTCACTTTGCCATTATGTCCTCATTTATTTTTTGGAACTTGAAGTGGTCCTCGTAGAGATAGTTAAACAAGTACACAGACATTCATACCCTGAGAAGCAGCTTGCTGAGGTTTGGCATCCTGTGTCTTTTCATTGTCATCAACCTCTCTCTCTCTTTAATATCCATCAGTATCATGGTGGTAAGCTGGTTTAGAGTCCAACTGTAGTCCTGTAATTACCTTGCTGACTAAATCCCAGCTGTGTGTGTATATTTGAAAAATGTACGTGTCTGTAGAGAGATAGGAATGAAATTTGGAGGCCGACAGAACAGCTGCACTGCGTTGGCTTCAGTGCCCGAGGAGGAAGGTAAGAATGAAGGCTGTCCTTGTGGTGATTGATGGAGCAGCTTCCTGTGCTGATAGAAGTTATGTAGGCGCTCTGAGGGACCATGGTTATTTCCTGATGCTCTTAAATTCTGCCGTATCTACCCTTATCATCTTTTTTTGCTTACTCAACGCTACACCCTCTTTATGAAGTCCCATAGTTCATTCCCTTCAATCTCCCTCTTGTTTATAAAAGGATATGACATAATGTTTAGACATGATTTGCTGATATCTCTGTCCAGCAAAATGATCTAAGCAGTGCTTCATATTCAGCCATGCTTTTACCATTAGATAACATGTAAAAGTAAAACGCTATTTCCATTGATGGTGACATAAAATGGGATTTTTCACAGACTTAATACACCTTTTCTTTATTAATGTCTAGGTTATGAAACAGGCTTTAGGTTTTTAGTATACAGCTTCCCTGCATTTAGAATTATTATTATTATTTTTTTTTTGCTTATTTCTAGATGGCCTTTGTTTCCAGTGTTTGCATTACCAGCTATAAGAGCCCAATATTGGGTTTCTGCAGCACTGGAGTGTATTACTATTACTGTATATAATTTATAGTCCTACTACTGTGAAGCAGTAAATGTAAAAACTGAAAAACTTCTGAAAAATACCATATTCCTTGAACATCTCAGGTATCCCTTGGTAAGAACTACAAACCAATGTCTTTACTGCGATAAGGGAAAAAAGGGAAATACTTTTACTGTATAAAAGGTAACAAACCACTAATTTTGTAGTCAAAGCGGTCTTCACCCAAGAAAAACAATATTTTTACATGCTAATATGAGCTTATTTTAGCCCATTAACAAAGATGATTTACCAGTTTGAAAACTGCAACGTAAGAAATCAAAGCATCCACCAAATATCAGTATGACTGGTTGGTTTGACCAGAATAGTTGGTCAGAATATAAATTGGAGGCCAGGTTTGGAGGTGCACCAGCAAGAGTGGAAAAACTCTGCAAGCTTCATCAGACAGGCCTTATAGCATCACCTAGGCAGGTGCAGCCAATTAAACAATTAACAAACTAAAGCGAATTCATCACCACACAGAGACTTTGTGCTGCTTCAATCCTTTTTGCACAAAACAAAAAACATGAATTCCTCAACATTTCCATGAGTAAATTGTACCTACATGGATTTGCATTTCACCTGTGGCTCAGTGAGAAATACTATAATGAAATTTGAGCACAACAGATAAACAACTTATGGCTCTCAAGCCTCTGCTCTATCCTTTCATAACCAAGTGTTTTTTCAAAGAATTGGTAACAAATATTAAATTGATGCAGAAGAATTGAAGTATGATTTCTGTGGCTGTTTAAAACATATTCATGTAAGAAGCATAATGCGGATAAATTGGATTAATTTCTTTCCTCTCAGTATATATGGCACCTGCATGGTGGAAAGTAGAGATGACAGAGATGTTCCCAGACTCTTACCACAAAGTCTACGACTCCACTCAGCTTGCACATGTGAAACTAACAATTATTTAAACCCGTTCAAAGAAGATGAACATAATTTGGCTGAGCTGTAAGCTGAAATTACACTAGCTGCAAACTAACAGGGCATGGATAACAAAAAACAAAAGGGTTAAGAAACAGAACCAGTTCAATGTCTAATCAAATTTAGTGCAAAGGGGAATTTTCCAAGAATTGAGTCTTTGTTCTGGAGCATCTGGAAAACCTGATGGGCATTTGTGTGTGTGATACTTTGAAAAGCCATTATTCTGCAGAGGAAATGGATTTGGTCCAGTCAGGCGGAGTAAATAAAATTAGATTGAGAAAAATCATTCATCATCAAAAATGAACACAAAAACACTCAACTGGTGGTATGTTACTGAGCAGAAACAACTGAGTACAACAGATGGGATCATACTGGGATGGTTTGGGGTAAAAACAGATCTGACCACACAGAGAGCAAAACAAATATTGCTTTTTGTAGATGTTTGGAGTGATAAAACATGACCTCTCTGTAGCTACATAATAGAAAACCAAAGCATGACTGATCCCACGCCTCACTCATTTTGTCTTTATTGTTAAACTCTTATCATGCCCTTGTTGTGATATATATATTTTTTTTAAAATAAACATGTTAAGTGAAACACCGTCCCCTTCTTTTCTTTCACTGACATGGTTCTCTGGAGGAAGACAAAGCCAGCGTGTCTCCTTGATCTTTTAAAGTAGTGCAGCATATTCAGACTGAGACACCAGAACATCCGTCGCAGTCAATTTATCCCAAATGGATTCATCCTCTACGTCAACCTGCCAAAGTAAGTCTCATCAGAGGGTGGGGTCAGAGTGCTGTCATCGGATTCGTCATTGTGACACACACTTGGGTTAATTTAGGAAAAATGCATTTGAAACGGAGGCAAACTTTCAAACTTCCAGCCCAAGATGTATATGGTAGAAGTTGTCATAATGCTTCTTAAGCTGCATGTAAAATAATAAACATGAAATACAGGGATGACGCATAGCTTGGATAAACCTCTCAGGCCTTGTATTGTTCAGGGTGCCTTTAAGTGTTCATCCAGATATTTTGGATTACTTTAAACAGCCATGTTGCTAGAAAGTTGACTTCATGTCCCAGAAATATGCATATGCTCTGTTTTTGGCAGCCTCAACTTTACACGTTTAATCTAAATCATTGTAAAATGCACATGATTTCAATTCACGGCTTTAGCTGCAATTAAATTTAGACAGTGAGTGATAATCATCAGCATATAAAAATGTTTTGCTTTTGCAGCACAAATAATGAAAAATGGCAATAAAAACAGCGGTAAATAAGTACTGTTTTATGGAGGAAAACCCCTAACACACTGGGTTAATCGGACTTGGCTTAGTCTGAAAGTTAACTGAAGCATGTGCAAGGTATGTACACATGCTTCTCACTATAACTTCATTCCAAATACCAATTTATTTGCAGCAAAAGTCATATAATTCATGATCCATAAAAGAAATCAGCTCCATTTTCTCCAACAGTGACACCAACATGCGGCAAGTCTCTCTAGTACAGCTGGTCAACAGATTGGACATGAAAGCTAAAGACATGAATGGTTTATGTATATATATATATATATATATGTGTGTGTGTGTGTGTGTGTGTGTGTGTGTGTGTTTTTTTTTACAAGAAGGCATAAAAAAATGACTGGATTACATTAATTTGACAATTAATTTTTGATAATTAATTTGCTATTTACAACTTCTCTCACCCTTAAAATAAATTCAGTTAATTTCAGCATCTCTTCTTTAACAGCTTTACTTTTATTGATGCTCAAATAATTAATTTACATTACTAATAACATTCCCATTTGCAACTTAATTTTAATAGAAAACAGAGACATCTTATTTGTTCACACGCTAATATGATTGCTTACATTTAAACATCCACACAGAGACAGAACATGATAATAAAAAAAAAAAAAAAGGTTTCCATAAAGATGAATTATTTCAAGACATGTGTGTGTTCACACAAAACTACTTAAAACGCTGTTGTAAATATGCCAGGCATGTGCATAAACTGTGTGATGTTAAAAAACATATGTAGCAGAAGAGGATGGAGAATCAAATGAAACGGAGAACTTGCTGAGCTCCTTCACCCTTAAGCACCTTCATGTTCTTTAAGATCAGTCGATCAGCTGCTCTTGATGGTGCCGAGAACAAAGCGTAAGCTCCAAGGAGATAGGGCCTTTGCTGTTGCAGGTCCCAGATTGTAGAACAAGCTGCCTCTGTATATCAGGTAGCCCTCCTCACCTGATTTTAAGTCTCTTCTAAAATTCAGCTGTTCTCTTTGACCTTTTCACACTTGTTGACTTGAGTTGTTGACATTTTGTTTCTGTTTTTATATTTTAACTCGTCTTATTCATTTGATTTTATTGTTTTCCTTCATGCTTTTATACTTCTGTTCAGCAGTTTGGTCTACTGTCGTTGTTTTAAAGTGCTTTATAAATAAAACTTTGGATTGGATCAGATTGGTGACTATTGTGTGGATTTGGTAGTTTTTACAGATTTTTAAGTAGCTTCGGCAGCACAAATGCACCATTGTAGTCCACTGTTGTTGGAGCTGTTGGCAGGATTTGTGCATGAGGGTGAAGGGAGAGGTGGAGCGATGGTGTCATTGGTTCAGGAAAGATGTGTGCGGGGTGTAAACACAGGAACAAAATGGAAGCATTTGCACATGTATTCACGTCCAAACAATCAAACACTTGTCTCTGTGTTGCTATGGCCTCAGATTAGTTGCTATATTTTCTCTGACTACTTTTTATTATCACTATATTGAATTTTGCTCTGGAGAAAACACAATAAAACCAAAGTATAAAAGCAACTTTATTAGAAATTGAAGATTTCTTTTTTATTGATAATTAACATTGTTAGTAAAAGAACTGTTTTTATTTAGAGCACATTGTCAAATTAGAACTGGGGATATGCTTGTATCCCAGGAGCATTTGACACTACTCAGAAAGTATAGCGATAAATCAGAGATACTATGATTAGAAAAAAAAAAAAAAATCTGTCACAAATCCCTGAACATCATTGCGGTATTTGACTGTTGCTGTCAATGAGATTGAAAAAAGGTGCATATATGCCTCAACCAGGACTCAGTGAGTCATTTCGGACTGAATCTCTTGACTTGAACATTTTTGAAGTTTGCTTGATTTATCAAGATAAGGACTGAGGACCTTGTATAGCAGATTATTAACAGGAGTCATCTCCTGCGTCTAAGAACTTTTACATAATCTGTCAGAGACAATCAAGCAGTAGTCTGCATCTCAGGAATATCAGGACAGATTGTAGCATGAAAACATGTGAAAAGTTGCTTAGAGATATACTGTATAAGGCAGTTTCTTCAATTCTGTCACATCAACATTATCTTGTGAACCTTTATCATATGTTTTCTCGTATCCCCACAGGGATGACAAGCAAAGGAGGAGAGAAAGGGAAATTGCCCTACTTAAGTTTGTTTAGACTAAATTGGCTAAAGAAACATTATCTAAATGAAGTTGAGTGATAAGCGTTTGAGAAAACTCTTTGCTTATGAAGAATTTTTTCTTGGGATTTGTGGTGCCTCTTGGAGAACAAAGAATCAGAAAATGAATGGATAGTAATTATAACACGCCCAGTTCTGACTGAGTGTCCCTTATTTTACCTTATAAACATTCTTGTAAAAGAATAAATAAACAAAAAAGACATCAGTTATTCACATTATTTGCGTTCTGAGTTTAGTAGTGTTACTCATGACACACTGTATTTGTCTCATATTTTCTATGAAGCTACACTTTTTTCTCCTTTGAATGTCTATTTTAGAAAGCCAGACCTCTGGGGTTGGCATCATGTGAAAGCTAAGCAGGGTGAGTTTGCAAGTGCCCATCTGCAGTGTACAACTACAAAGTGGATATTTTTCTCTTAAAAACACTAACATCTGACTTTTGTCTGCAGTGGGAAAGGGTCCTGTGTTGAATAACTACAGTAGTTAAGTATTAGTCTACTCCAGCTTCAGGCAACTGTTATGTAAAAATTGTGTAGTCATGCTAATTTTGCAGAGTGATGTGTTCAGGGTTTTTTTTGTTCTTTATTACCATACATGGCATTCTAGGATGTTTTGAAGCTCTGACACGGACACCAAGCTACTGCTAAGAGGGTAGATGAACTTTTGTTCTTCTCAAAACAACCTTTTTTTCAGAAAGTTGCACATTTCAGAAACAAAGGGTGTAAAGTAGTGTAATGCCATTACGTCCAGCTTAGAAACTTGTCCTCTGGGTGGTAATGATCAGTTCTGGATGTAAACAGTGTTTGGCAATTGGAAAAGCATCAATCGCCCTACATTGGAGAGTGCATTCACTGTTAAAAATCTGTAGGGGTGTTCATTTCTAAGCAGAACTCTTTGGTTTCATTATGAGTCCACACAGAAATGGTCAGGAAAAAGGAGTTATTTGTTTATGCTGTAAATTAAATGATTTGACAGTGGACTCAGTTGCCATTAAATTAGGGTACAGAAGAGTACAAACACATCTAATAGCTTTAAAACTGCTAGAAAAATGTCTACCAACTTGGATCTTTGCAATTCAGGCTTCATATGTTGAATGTAATGCACCATCATCCTTCTTTTCCACTTTAAAATTGCTGCATTTATGTCTCATCTGAAATACCAGTTTCTCATTTCTAACAACATTTTATCAACATCCAAGTTGGACTTTTTCCTCTCATTATTATCTTACTTTCCACAAGACAATAGCTTTGTCATTTGCTGCATTTCCAACTTTTAATAGTTAGATTTGTGAAGTCACCAGTTAAACGTAAGACTTTTTCACTTGAGTTTAGTGGTCTGACTTTTACCAGAATAATTTTCTCTGGCAGCAGGCATTCTTAAACTGAGACTGTGCATAGAACACACTTACACACTGGAAAAGATTATGATTACAAGTTGATTTGGACTGTAGGGATCCCCTATATTATGAGAAAACCTACATCTGCATCTTAATGGAGTGCTGGACCATTACAAACTGCCAAAACAGGTTCAATCCAAGCTGGGCGAAGTATGAAGCATGTGACACAGATTTTAATTGTCATTAGTGCTGAGGTCCAGGGCAGCCATGAGGTTATTTCCACTGCAGCTCAACAGGCAGCACAGATCAGCTGTTACCGCTGTTAAAGAATTTAAATTGATGCATAGCTTCTCCATCTGCCAGGCACCATCCATTTCTGCTTGCTAAAACTAGACCTAATTTGGCTTACAAATTACAAAGCAATTTAACATAGAAAGGTTTAGCACCCTAAAAATGATCACTCCTTTTGCATTCTTGCTATTTACACGCTGCAATGATCATGATCAGGACACGCCTTTCCTCCTGCTGGATTATCTTCTCTGTCTTCACAGGTCCTGCTCGAGGTATGGTATCAGATAACACATTCCCACACTTCCAGTCAGGCATAGGACAGTGGGTCGGGTGAGCAGAACTGTACGATCTGGCTTCACACGTGCCTCATTTCCTCTGTCAGGACTGGCCCTCATAAAGTAGATGCAGACACCTATGCAGGTATGCAATAATGTCCTTGTGCAAGTACAAGCTGTAAGAGTATGCAGCATGCAAAATGCCCAAGTGAGAAAGCATGTGCACCTATGCAAATGGACTCTCAGATAAGAAAAAGACTAGCCCAGGCTGTTCATTGGATTAAGATGATTATCAGATCCCTGTAAGAATGCAGGCAAAGACAGAGTTTGCAAGATTTAGACATTTTGCATAACACCCTGATTTAGTTTCTTACTGAGAGTAAGACAAGAAGATCAGCACCATTAACAAAGCTGAAGCTACTGCCAGCTGCTAGATAGCTTAGCATGATTCATGCAAAGTGAGAGAGAAACATAACTCATTTAAACTGACAAGAAAACTAATGTCCACGTCTTTTTCCCCTCTTTTTTTTCAACAAAGCATCTCCTCAACTTTTAGGCAATGTGAGCAGCCCTTGACCTTCAACGAAGACACAAGAATTTCAGTGATGGACTACATGTCTGATCACTTTTGTAAAGTGTCTGTGATGTTCATGCTCCCACTGAGACCCTTTTGTCCTAAGTAAAACCCTCCCTGTGCCTTTTACAAGACCCCCACGGGACTCATATTCCACAGGTCGGCAGTAAAGGGTGAGAATCAAGCGTCAGAGTTCAGCACTGTCATGTGAATGCACTGACAACAACCATTTTACTGTCGGAAAGAACAGCTTCACACATACCTTTGATGGCAGATTTTAGTGGCCAGTGGTCACCGAGTGTACGTGTGGGGGAGAAGATGGAAAAACAGGAAATCTGCAACTAATTCATTTCCCACAAGCATCAGCCTCTCTCCATCCCAGTATCACCAACTCACAGTACCACATCCACATGTTCGAGATCTGGCTGGCAAATAAACAAACACATATTTGTGATGTTTATCGTTTATAGCTTGAGGTTTTACCATTGAGCTTACAATTTCATCACGAGTATGGCTGAGCCACCCCTTGGAGCACAATGCTGATTAAGGACAGATTTCCTTGTAACAATAGACAAGATCCAAGACAGAAAAATATATCCAACTGTTGCTGAAAAGCACAAAGGCTTTGGTTTTTGTTGGGAGCAGAGCAAAGGAGCAAGTCACACTGTATGGTACTGATATGTCACTCATTAAATTGTATAGTCCTAAGGCATGGAAATCCATCTTCCAGTGCTGGTTTACAAGAAAGCATTTCATACATTAACTGGGACTTAAGGGATAAATGTGATGGAAACTAGAATTTTACATTACAGGCCACCAGACCCTTGTCACCCAACAGGGATCAGTGCGCTAATTTCACACCTCTGCTTATGGCTGCATTACTTAGTGGTCTTCACTTTTCTTACACTAATTTCCTAGCATGATATGAATTGCAGAACAAGTGGAAAGTCTTTTTTTTTCCTTTTTAGTTTTTTCTTTTGTGGTGGTCCGTGTCACTGGGTGGCTGGTTATTAGTGTCACAGGCCATCACCTTGAGCCTGGATTAAACTCTCTTAAAAGAGCCAGAACAATGTCGCAGACTGAACCCTGTACAGCAGGATTTACTGAAATGTGTCTAAATTAGCGTGCAATAGTGCCTCTAACTTTTTTCCATCCCTTGTCATTTTTTTCTACTCATTGGGCATGAGAAAAGAGAAGCTAGCCAATATAAACGGCACAAGACTAATAATATGTTTGTTATTATTGTTAGGTAATATGAGAAATCACTGCCAGACTCTGTCATATTTGAGAGAATTAGAATGGTTCACAGTTATAAAGATAAAAAGAAGAGGATCAGTTCTGTTTAATTTTCATAGAAAACTTGAAATAAGAATGGCCCATTTCACAATGCATTATAGTGGTGGCTTGTCAGTTTAAAGTTTTGTACTGGTGCCATAAAATCTCATATCATCCTGGTCACAGCTTTCTTTGTTGTTGTGGATACACAGATTCCTTTGCTTTGTCCAAAATCCAGTTTGGAGGAGATTAGAGGACCAGAATAAATGTAAGACTTAGAGCTGTAAAACCATTGGTTCAGATCCTGATTGGAAGCATTTTGCCCCTCCATTATTTTAAATTCTTGAATGTTCCTTAAGCCTCTTGGTTAGTTATTGGTTATCAAAACTACTTGAATTGTGAAATATAACATTGGGGCAATTTGTCATGTATTTGTGCAATTCAGTGAATGTTTGTGTACTACAGTTCACACTGAAAGCAAAAGAGGTACTTATTTAGAGAATGCTCCATGCAAATCATGTCTATAAGGAGAAACCTGACAAGAAAATTTGGTAACATCCACAACTTTATCACTATAAAAAGAGGAGACCTGTATGAATTTACATATTTCCACAACAAACAATGATAATAAGTGCTTCTTTTTACCGCCAATTGGTCACCATTTTTCTTTGCTTGTTGATGCAGCAGACCAACATGAAAACTTTTAAATCACTGGCTTATTTTCTTCCTTTAACATTTGCAATAAGAAAAAAACAATAGTCTCTGTAATTTTTGTCTCCAATTTTTTGGGGTAGTAATAATACAAATAATATTTTAAATAAACTGCTTATCTATCACTTGATTTAAAAATGTCACTATGCAATGGCATAAAACATGGCAGTGAGGAAAAAAGAAGAGGTGGATTGGTGCAGCGTCTGCATTGTATTTGTCTGTATTGGTCGTTCATGGGGAAGGAGCCAAAAGGTGAAGCTCTCGATTTACCAGTTGACCTATGTTGCTACCCTGATATGGTCATAAGCTGTGGGTAGTGACCAAAAGAACGACATTGCAAATGTAAGCAACCTAAGTGAGTTTACTTCCCAGGGTGGCCGGGCTCTTGAGATAGAGTGAGAAGCTCAGTCATCCGGTAGTTCAGAGTAGAGCAGCTGCTCCTCCACATAAAGGCTGAAACTCAGACAAGATACCCATAGCTGGGTATCTGGTCAGGATGCCCTCCAGGATGCTTCTCTGGTGGGGTGTTCTGAGCATGTCCTATCTGGAAGACGCCTTGGGGAAGATCCATGGCACGATAGAGGAAATGCGTCTCTGGGAGCGCTTCAGGGTCCCCCCAGACAAGCTGAAGAAGTTGCCAAGGATAGGGAAGTCTGGGCTTCCCTCCCTTTTTCACCCTTTTCAGCTTGGAATTGAAAAAACTTTTATCTTGGCATCTGACTCTGATAGACAAAACATGTTTGTGCCAATATGAGCTGACAAGCTGAGTGATACCAACACAGAAAATACTTTCTGACATTAAAGATGTAGCAGAACTATAAAGCTGTGTATCTACAGCCTTTGAGAGAAAGATAAAAACATCCATCTGCATTTTTTTAATTTCGAGATGATGTTAAATATACTTTCTCAAGAATTAAAAACAGGTGTGCATTGACATTCTTGTAGAGCAAGTCTTTGTGAAACGTTTTTTTTATCAGCCTATAAAACAAAATGCAGTTGGTTTATCAACTCAACTATCCTCAGCTTGCCTTTATTTTATGCTTCAATATAAATCATTTTGCAAGAGCAGCTGTCTTTGTTGGAATGATTAATCTTTTTTCATTCGAGCAAAATCAACAGTAAATGCATTCCATATGTTTCATCCTGCACACCTGGCAGGTAACATTTCCAAATTTTTTAACACTAGAGTGAAAGTCAAAATATGACTTCATTCTGTGATACACATATTTTCTATGGCTTTTGCAAACTTGCAAGATTTTTAATGACATTTTAATGATGGTACATATTGACAAATCTTGTTATGAGACATTGCATGTTCTAGGTGAAAATCTATACTGATGTAATGCATCATCTTAAATTTAAAGGCACAAATTCTCAGATGATAAATAAAATTAAGTACATGGTTGAAAACTAAATGTTACTGAGTTTGCGGCTGCATTCTTGATAAACAAAACCTAAAGCTTAAAGCTATCAACACTAGCTTAAATACCTCTTAAACAAATCTAGCTGACACTTTTGGCTCTTTATATCAACATTGTCATAGATCTACCAGGGAAATGAAAAACATGTCACAACAGATCTGGTGTTTGTTAAAGGCAGAGTCATACACTAATAGCTACAGCGTGTTTTTTCCTTCCAGCAGATGCTTCTAAGCTAAATCTGCGCATACCCTGTAATTTTCTTTAGATAAGTAAGGCGCTATTTCCACGCAAGGGTCACACACAAACACAGGGCATCATTTGAAGACTGTGAGCAAGTTCAGGTTGAGTTCAAGGAATAACAGGGTACCATTTTCACTATTAGACCTGTAGTAAATACTAAGGTCTGTTGCTGTGATTAAGACTTTTGGCTCATGTAAAAGTGCTTATTAATTCAATTATGTCTGAATCAGATCTGGTTTGAACAGCTTATATCTTTTAATTTGTGTTTTTAACATGCTGGACCAAAGTTCTGTTTGCTTGCGTTAGAGTAAACTAGTATATTTGCAGATGATTAAATAAAGCATATTACTTACACTGCTTGGCCAAAAAAAAAAAAAAAGGCACCACATGGATTTAACTAAATAAATAGATATGAGCCTACCATTAGATAATTACTGCATACTGTTATTTCACCCCAAATGATGCAACGAGTAGCTATTCATTCCTTAAACAACCATGTGGAAAGACACATCCCATGGTTGTGGAAAATATAGTTAGTCTGTTTAAGAAGGGTCAGGTTTTGGCAAACATCAGGCTGAGAAAACATCTAAAGAGATAGCTGAAACTACTAAAATTGGGTTAAAAACTGCCCAACACATTATTCATCTTGCATCAACTCATCTTTTAAGAAGAAATGTGGTCGGAAAAATTTCCTGAACGATGTCTGTGATCATTTAAACGTTTGGTGAAATCAAATCAAAGAACAACAACAGTAGAACTCAGGGCTATGTTTAATAGTGAAAGTAAGAACATTTCCACATGAACAATGCAAAGGGGTCTCAAGGTATTGGGACTGAATGGCTGTATAGCCATAAGAAAACCACTAATTCAGGTGTGTCCAAAGTTGGTCCTCGAGGGCCGCTGTCCTGCAGGTTTTCAAAGTTTCCTGCTTCAACACACCTGACTCAAATGAAATGGATCCAACAGCCAATTAAGTTTTGCACAATTACTCATTAATTTGAGTCAGGTGGTTTTGGAGCAGGGACACATCCAAAACCTGCAGGATTGTGGCCCTCGAGGACCGGAGCTGGACACCCCTGCACTAATCAGTGAGGCTTATTGGAGAGAAAGGCTTTTGTTTACTAGGAAGCATAAAGATTGGACTCTGGAGCAATGAGAAAGTCATGTGGTCTGATGAGTCCAGATTTACCCTGTTCCAGAGTGATGGGCACATCAGGGTATGAAGAGAGGCAGATAAAGTGATGCCATCATGCAGTGCCTGCTGTACAAGCTTATGGGGCAGTGCTATGATCTGGTTGCTGCAGTTGGTCAGGTCTAGGTTCAGGTCTAGGTTCAGCCACATCATGTGTCCAAGGAATGAAGTCAGCTGACTACCTAAATATACCGATGTCACAGGCATAATCCATGATGACAATGTCAGGATTCATCGCGCTCAAATTGTAAGTGGTTCAGGGAACATGAGACATCCTTTTCACACATGGATTGGCCACCACAGAGTCCAGACCTGAACGCCATTGAGAATCTTTGGGATGTGCTGGAGAAGGCTTTGCACAGTGGTCCAACTCTCCCTTAATCAATACAATATCTTGGTGAAAGATTTATGCAACTCTGGATGGAAATAAATCTTGTGACATTGCAGAAGCTTATCAAAGCATTTCCAGAGTGAATGGGACCTTAGACTGAGTCCACTTCTTTGATTCGAATTAGAATTCATTTGCATTCACAATACCCAATACGGACCAGGATTTGAATCAAAAAGGCTGGTGTGAATACGCCCTTAGAGTGTGTGCGCATATATTTAGCTATGTGAGAACCAGAGAGAATATATTCACAGAAAGAGGAACAATAATAGAAGCTTCCCTTGCCTAAAAACATGCTCATGGACTGCAAAACAAAAGTGTAGAGCATTATTATCTTAAAGATATCTTCTTAATGTGTCATACAAATTAACAAACTTCAACATGCTGATATGCTGATCTAGAGACCTGTTTTCCACCAAACATTGATGAGTATAAATTTTTACTGTGAGGTTGCAAACTTGATGGTTTTAACCACCCTGCATAATTACAGTTTCTTAGTGCTGGTTGCATGGTCTTATACTGTAAGACACATCTGACAGTTTAAATATTGTGCATGATTTACATTCACAGATTTCAGATTTGATTATTTTCACTTCTTAATCACGTTGAGTGAAGTAATGTTTTGTGTTCCTGAACAGAAAAATAGTCCAAGCATGTGAGCTTTTCAACTCAACTCATAAATATACTGGGGCAAAAAAAAAACAAAGACACAAAACTACTTTATTCTCCTTATTTATGAAGATTCAGGTAGTTGTCAAACCTTGCAATTAGAATTTTTATGATTGGGTGTCCAGAAATAAAGTTATTAATGGTGCTATTTAAAAAAAAAATAATTTGGCACCAACTCAGCAAGAGAAGCTGATATTTCTCATTCTAACGAAGGGCTTGAAAACTATTCACTAAAAGTTCTATAGTGCATCTTTAATAAGTTAAAATACAGATCCAGACTTACTGATGAGCATCATAAAGCCTTACTAAGGGGCTCCACTGCTTCCTCCCTCAAGCCAAATGTAACTCAGCTGTGTGAGAGGAAGTGCTGCCAGGGCAGCAGCCAAGAGAAGCGTATGTTCAGAAGAACTCTAAATGTTCACAAAAATACCATTGTGGAATACTTGATTAAGTCCAGCCTCAACCAGCCACTACCTCCAGCAGCCCCCAGGTAAGTTAAGTTTGAGATGCCTGTTTCCGCTAACAGATCCAACATAGATTCAGTATGTTGAATAAACTGAACAGACGCCCAACATTCAGCACTGCATAGATAAAAAAAACAAGAGAGACATATTCCCCATGCTCCACATGTTACCAGGGGTTTGGACATGCATACAACCTGACATGGCTCTGGCAGTGGTACCTCATGTTCGCATGTTTACTTGTTATTGCCTTCCTCTGCCACATGGGGGCAGTGTTGAAAATATGGAACCAACTTGATATGCGGACCATCTCCTTGTTTTGTGTTGTTAGTTTTGTCCTGACGTAGACGTGAGCTTATTATAAGCTGTTGAGAAATAACAGATTTAGTACATTTGGGTACAACCAAGCCCTTTTCAGACAAGGTTGTTTAGTATCTCCTACTTGTCTTTCTTCTTATTGCACTTCTTCTTTTTACGAAATGATCTCTGATGAGGCCATTTTCTTGTTTGGTTCAAGCAAATGTTTACCCAATCAGCATTCAGTCAAATCTTTTGTGCATAGTTAGGTTCTGGGAGAAACGCATATCTGTCTGTCTGCATTTAAAAAATTCCTGTAATTGTTCAGTCTGTGGACAAAGGGAGCTATGCAGCTGGATATATACACAAGAGTATACAACATATGTAACAAGTAGCTGTCAGTTTGGTACAGTCAACCATGACATGAGTTGTAGTTTTTTACTGGCACTGAGGGAGAGCATACACACAAAGATCTGCCTCATTGCTTAATGAAACTAAGATAAAAAATAATTAATTGATTTACTTGCTACCTTGACCTAATGTACCACCAAAACATGCTCTCTTGTCTTCTTAATATCTTTGTTGGTGAGAGGGTGAAAAGGCAAAGCAAGGAAGAGTAAAGGTGCTTGTGTGTCTGTCAGAAACTGTAGCTGGGAAACAGGTTGATATATTTTCTTTCCACAATGAAAAATTTACATCTTTTCACCTACAAATCTGCATAATGCTTTTCACAATAAAGAAAACTAATTAGCTGAAAAGTAGGAAAAGTGCTTAGACAGGATAGGGGGTCATTTGTGCTTAGACAGGATGGGGAGGTTACGGCAACTGGGAGAGCAAAGGGCAAAGAAGGTAGACAAGGGTGAGAAAGAGGAGACACAGGGGAGAAGAGTCTGATGTAGACTGGGTAAGGGGGGGTTCTTTAAAATGTCTGGGACAGATTATCCTTGGAAGGCAATCAATCTTCCCTGGGATTTAGATGGGTGCAGAGAAGCCAAATACATGCACGCACACACAGACTGATGCATACATCCACATGCAAACACACTGAGAGCTCACCCCTCTTAACCTCATCTGTCTCTTTTTTTAATCTTTCCATCTCTCCATCCACCCTCTACCACCATCACACCATGAGCGATTGCTTTCACTCTCTCTTTATAAACTTTCAATTTTAAAGTCAATTGTAGATAATAGCGTTGTCCCTCAAGGTGTGCGTTTGAAGCTGGGGTCCCTTTGGACATATGGCTGCAATTTCTGAAAAATAGAGGAATGAGAGAGACAGAAAACGAGAAACACAGACGATGCGGTTTGTTCCATTTTGAGGGAACATGAGGGTGCATTTATCTGTGTGGAGAATCGCGGAATCCACATGAGAGCTGGAAAATAGAAACGATCTGATATGCAGCTGGTTGAATCATGGTGCTCTATTTAGTCAACAGCTCAGACCTCAGTAAACTGTAACATCCTGGTTGAAAGTCCTACACATCTGTAACTTTCTGAAATTCATGTAGCTTAAAAAAAGAAAAATCACTCTGCTTTACTTTACAGAATATTCTAGTGATGAAAATTGTCCTAGTTTGATTCAGTTCCTGTTGCTACTTGTTTTTTTCTATTATTAACTACATATGAGAGGACATTACCACGTCGTATAGATATCCTGATGACTGACTAGGAAGCAGAAATCAATCAAGGAGCTTCAGCAGCAGGTTAGACATGGTCAGACTTGCAGATAAAATATGCTGAGAGAGGGAAAATGTATTTAATTAAAGCTTTAATAAATCATCTGAAGGTGATTCACGCTGACAAAATGTACTTTTTCTTAACTGTGGCCATATTGTGTAGTGATAATGAATAAATTTAATTTTCTAAGTTGCAGATATCAGTAAAAATTTACAACTTATTTTGCTTTGAGCTGAATACAAAACAATATGTTCACATTTGATTTCTTTAAAAATGGTTTAATATCTGACTTTGCAAAACTACTAGATGTTGCACCAACACCTAGTCAGGTGTGTCGAGCAGGCAAATGTTTTCCATGTAAACCTCAATTACTAATTACTATTTCTGTGTAAACGTGAAGGAAAATTCTGAATTATTTCATTCTGAACAATTAATTCCGAATTAAAAACATCATGTAACTGTGACCACTGTTGCCACTAAGATTTGACAGTTCAGGCTGTCTTACCAAAACTGACATTATCAGATCCATCCATGGTTCAAAATAGACTATTACAATGTAAAATACTTTGAGCAGTGTGACTGTATAAAATCCAAAACCATCTTTAAAAAGGATTTAAAAGAGTCAGTTTTTGACTGAACAATGAGCTCTTATCTTCAGGCTACATACATGTTTGAATAAAGATACTTAGGTGAATGGGTTTCATGTGCTGCATTTTCAGACACTCACTCTTAAAATATTCAACTCCACAAAGAAAGAGCTCCTTGTTGAAAAACTGGCCAAGTGCGACTTCACGCTGCGATAAATTAAAGCCATGGATTTTGAGTTAAAACCCAAATCCCTGGATTAAATATCTCTTTTTGCTGCGTCAGGGTGATTGATTCCTGAAGTTGTAAAGAGCATTTGGCAGGATCTGGAGGATGACAAACTTCTTCTGTGTTTTCACCTCTGAGTAATGTGTGTTGGTGATTCTTGAGATGCGGGACTGTATGACACGTGAAGCGCTAGATGTTACCAAAAAAATTAAAGAAGATAAAGAAGGCGGTGAAAAGGAAAACAGGCCTGTCCTTGGCCTCATGTATGTTTCCAGATGTTAGATCATTGTGAGGATATATCTTTTTTTTTTTTCTTTTTTGCAGCTCTTCCTGTTCTGAAATGTCCTAAGCAAGAAAGCTCACATACCCTTGAGTGGACACACACACACACACACAGATGCAATCATACTGTCTGTTAAGCTGCCAGGGCTAAGTACCCTCAATCTGGAAGATCTCTATCAAATTTGCAGACCTATGAAGAGCACTTCCTCACTGTGATTGCACGTGCACTTTGACTCCAAGTGTTTTTTTTGTTTTTGGTTTTTTTTGCATCTCAGTGTGTGCACATCTAGAGTTCCAGTCTGTGTGCAAAACTTGGTTCTATGCCACAGCATTTGTTAGAATGTCTTTGTACTCAGCCTAAAGACAAACAACTTTAAGCAGATCTCATCACATGCTCCATCCTCTTTGACTCACACAGAGTCAAACACACACACACACATGCTGCGGTCTCCTGTCTCTGATTGATAAGATGTCTGCTTAAAAGTCTATCTCATCATTTCTGGAAGGTTGTCTTTGTCTGGCTTAACCATCTTCTAGTGTTTCCTTGCTTTGATTCTGGCCCACTTTTACTGTCTTAATTAAACTTTGTGTTCTTCTCTTTGCTTTCTGTTAGGTAAAGTTTTAGTAAAGAATGAGATAGTGTCTTCTTGATTATCAGCTGCCATCCATTCTGGTTCTTTTGGTATTTGGCTGACTGCAAAGTTGTTAAACCAAGATGAATGCGATGAAAAGAAACGACAAGTTCAAAAGACTTTTTGAAAGCACAGTGTTTGCTGTAACACAACAGTAGATTTAAGTGCATGTGTGTATGCACTGACCCATTTCAGCTAATTGGCTGCACACTGTACTGACAGCACAGGTCTGTTACATCAAATCTCAGAATTTTCATACTTTTTATGTTTTGCTTTTACTTCTAGTATTTTCATGTTGACAGGACTGCATATAAAATTACAGCAAAGACACATAAATATGACAAAGCTCAATGATAAAAGAACAGAAGTAACAAGGAGTCGGTAATGCAGATGTCATGTTTGTGGCAAGCAAGCTATAGCCTATTCACTACTGTAAGCAGAGTTTCATATTCATGTGTAGTAGCCCTGCACAAAACACTCCTGAGGACTTATATTAATCAAAAAGGATTAAAAAAATGTTTACATCATTAAAAGCAGTCTCAGTGTGAGTGTTGTTTCTGGTGTTTACACACAGAAGCAGCAAATCCATACATGATTCTGCTTACACAAAATCCCATGGGTTTTTTGCAGTGTCCAGCAAATGAAAATGTCTACATTTCTTCACATGACACAGTATAGCAATGACAGTAAATATACAGACTTCCTTTGTTCGCTGATGTTGCTGGTTTCCAAGCAGTTCTCTGGGTTTTGCACAATTCTGCATATAAGGAGAAAAGTTTGCTTGCGCAGCTGTGCTAATCAGCCTTATGAAGCAGTGACAGCTGAGCCAATCTGATCTAAACTATATCCTGTTACCAGTTCAACAAACATGTACAATAGCTAGACACAGTTTTAAAGCGTGTTTGTTGAAATTTTTTTTTAAAAAATAGGAAATTTAATTACATATAACAGAGTTGTAAGAGTCAAAACCTATAACTCGCACATCTTTAGTTTCTGAAATACTGACATTTTAGGCAAAATATATAACTGCTCACACAATTATTTTCAGAAACATCAGAAAATGAAAAATAATAAAGGGACTTGTGGGCGAAAAAAAAATGTTGAGGTTATTTATTTTTCAGTATGACTATCCTGGAGCCAGATGGGTTCATTCTCATGGACATCCAAGGTTAGTGAGCACAGTTATGCTCTCTAACATTGATCTTTGTGGTTCTATATATACTTTATAATGGAATTACTTTCTATGGGACCACAAGCACACTATTCAGAAGGAATAGCTTTAGCGAATTATGTCATTATTCTGAAAATACCTTAGTAACTCAATAGTCATTGAGAGAAATGTATGAATTTTAGATCCAAGTCTACTGGAACCAGTGTGATTTGGATCCAGCACCTTATGACTCTCAGTGACTCTGTGCATTGAAGCTCTTTCCTTTACAGTGTTTGGTTTTGTTTGTGACAAACAGTATTTGGTTCCACAAAAAAATTATTTGTATGTGAGAATCAGTGTCTATAAATATTATTGTTTATTTTCCGTCTTTCAAAGTTGGTTGAACATGGAAATTCCCCTGGTGGTTATACCTAGAAGAAGTAGTTCAGCCTTTGTTTTCCCCCACAAGAAATTTTACCATTTTAATAAAAGATATTGTAATTTTTGCATATTATATTTTGAGCACAGAAAATACAAACAGTGTTGTTTTTTTATGCTGTCGATTTCTGTCGGCTTATGAATTGGCATTTTAAATGCTAACCACTACCTGACACCCCCTATTTGTCTGACCTCCTTGCCTGTCAGCCTGTCAGTACAATAGTTAACCACTGCCATTCATTATTTCTTTCTTCAACCCATTTCTGTCTCAGAGCCCACATGATGAGCTCACACATCAGACAGACTGAGGCTTTTTTTTGCTCACCAGCCTGTCAGTGCCTTTCCCTGGCAGCTGCTGGGGGTTTTCCTTCAAGTGAGAGAGATTCTTGGCAATGCCTTTGCCGTCTTGATAGATGTTTGAGGAACACCCAAAGGCTATTTCACCCTCCCTCTTCTAGCCTTCCACTCCTTACCTCTCACCTCTTCCTCTGCAACTCCTGTGGTGATATAATGACATGCCCTCTAAAATGACTCTCTCTTCCTCTTGCATCAATCTAAACCCATTCCACCATGACAGAAAGACTGGAGGGATCTCCCTAAATGAGGCTCAAATGTGTACACATTAGCATCAGTGAATATGATCTGCAGATAGAATGACAATGCAGTTTTCCACTCCTTGTTTTTGAGTGACCCACATAACTTTTTCTTTCCATTATCATAAATCTACCATGATGTGAACATATAGTATTTCAGTGGCCAGCATATTAATAAAATAAATGTTTAAGCACTCATTTTAATTTATGGCTAATATTGTTACAAAAACGGTTGTTTCTTTATCAGAGCTTTAAATAATTAAACATTCTTCATTATAAATTAGGAAATTACAATGTCTGTTTAGTCTTTTTTTATGCCTGTGTAGTGCATTTCTAATATTTCATTATTTTGAGGACTGAATGCTTGCTTCATCCCTTTTGTTTTCTTTACCATTACCTGGAAGTTCCATTGGGATTATTGAGACCTGGATACTGAATTACATATCAAGCCATTCAGGTGTTGTAGGTTGTAGGTTGGGATTTATTAGGGAAAACGACACGATAGTGGTGAAATTAAAGTTAAATTATTGAGGTGAAAGTCTACTGCATCAGTACATTCTCATTCTCAACTTATCGTGTAGGGCTGCTTGGTCAAAGTCATTAAAGTCAGTTTTCAACACGCAGGGTCCCAATAAACTGTCATTTTCCATCACATAGGGACCTGTTCTACAGTTCTCTCCATATACTGTAGTACTTCATTGTGCATTCAAAGTATTTTATAAGGGTTTGGCATTAAAAAAACACTTTAAAATCATTGCAATGGGTTCTTGACTGAGCATCAGTATGTAAAACGTTGGGAGTTCATCTTATGTGAATACTGAATGTTTTTTTTTTCCAATAAACACACCAGGATGTGCAGTAAATGGTGGACCAACTGGCCAATGGATGTTCCATTTCTTACCCCTCCCTCTGAACCATATTCCTAGCAAAAACAGGAAAAAACAAGCAATTTAAAGTAAAGTAATGAACATCAGTCTAAGTCTTATCTACCTTTAAAGACACAATGTTATTTTCTGACCTTAAACTCCACAGTTGATGGCACGGTGGCATTTATTGTGATTTAAGGAGCCACCGCTGCCAGCAGCGTCCTGAGGCTGAGAAAGACCCTTTCCTGGATGCTGTGTGACTTTGCAGCAGAGTTTTGCTTTATATCACACATCGGCAGTGTTGAGCAAGATATTTTTAAAAAATATCATTAGTCATAGTTGCTAGTTACGTCTTCAAAAAGTAACTTAGTAGCTGATTTACAATATCATAAAAGTAACTAATGACCAGGCAAAGTAACTATTGCATTACATTAAAAAACAAGCCAACAAACAAAAGAACATATGTAAATGTGTCAAAGAATTTGGATCTCTACTTAATAGAACTTTAAAATGCATGTTCATTTATTTATTATGAAACTGAATGTATAATTAACTAGAAGCGCTCACTAGAAGTAGAAGTGCAGACCTCTGCCATGCCCATGTTATTTTATTTTTATGCTTTAGTCAATGATTGGGGGCATATTTTATTATTATTATTATTATTATTATTTATTATTATTATTAACATTATTATTATTTTTTTATTTTTTTATTTTTTGTTGGAAGCTCTGATGGCAAAATGATCCTTATCTTCCCATAGTAAAGAATTCTTTTTAAAAAAAAAATCCTGGATCCTGGCTGTGATTTAATCAAAATCCGTTCATAACGTTTTGAGTGAAGTTGCTAACAGACAGACGGACCAACAATGCAGAATACATGAACAACATCATTCTCAAGAAATTAAATAAATGGAAACTTAACAGAATTAATTACAAACAGGAAACACTGTACACTGATCTGACCATTAAAATCTTGCTGTGTAATACGGGAGGAAAGGGGGAGCAGAAGCTGCCTTATTTAAAGATTCATTCCAGTGTAACGAAATGTCATTTGGTGATTTTACTTCTTTTGAATATCTTAGTTTTATTTTAAGGGGCATTCCTAAAATCCTATTTCTAATCATCTACAGACGTCCAGGACACTGTGTAAATTTTATTGATGAATTTTCTGAATTATTGTCGGTTATCTCTACTGATTTTAACCATTTCATCTTAACTGGGGATTTTAACATTCACATAGATAACATGACGAATGGTAATGTCAAGGAATTTTGTTCCATATTGGACATGTTTGGTTTGTGGCAACATGTTAAACAACCGACCCACATTCGAGGTCACATTCTGGACCTGGTTATTTCAAAGGGTGTTGATATTTCTTCTGTTGCGGTCACTGACTTGGCCTTGTCTGACCATTTTTGTATTTTGTTTGATTTACTGATCACTCAGAATGTTCAACCAACCTGCTTCTCCGTTAGGAAGAGGTACATTAATGAAAGAACAAGTGCTAAGTTTGTGGAGGCCATAGCTATGTTACCAACAACCAGTGCAGAGTCAGTTGATAGACTCCTGGATAATTTCAATCTGAAAATCTTGAATGTAATGGATGCTGTTGCACCGATAAGAATCAAGAGCAACTTGAGCAAACAGAAAACACCATGGAGAAACACCACTGTGGTTACCAGCCTAAAAAGAGAATGCAGAAAAACTGAGCGGAAATGGCGGAAAAATAAACTTCAAATTTACTATGAGCTGTACAAACAAAGCCTGCGTAACTATAACAATGAGTTGTGCAAGGCCAGAGAGCTGCATTTATCTGAAATGATTAACAGGAATGTCAACAATTCTCGCACTCTGTTTGCTATGATTGAAAAACTTACAAATCCTCCTAAACAGATAAGCCCAGAGCTCCTTTCCACTGAGAAATGCAACCAATTTGCAAACTTTTTTAGCCAAAAAATTAAAACAATTAGGCAAAATATTAATTCCACACAGTCACACAAGAAAATTAGTCTGTGTCTAAAACCCGGAAATAATTCTGATGTCATGTCACAATTTAAAATGGTGAATTTAAAAGTCCTACAAGAAACAGTTTGGCATTTGAAATCAACAACATGCACTCTGGACATGATACCATCCGACTTTTTAAAAACAGTTTTTACCTCAGTAGAAAGTGATCTCCTACTGATAGTTAACAGCTCGCTGGCATCAGGCATTTTTCCCAAGTCACTAAAGATAGCTGCTATTAAGCCACTCCTAAAGAAAAGGACTCTAGACGCCTCTATAATGAACAACTATAGACCTGTCTCTAACCTCTCTTTTATTTCCAAGATTATTGAAAAAGTTGTATTTCACCAGCTTAATGACTTTTTAAATGAAAGTGGAAATCTTGATAAATTTCAGTCCGGCTTCCGACCTCATCACAGCACTGAAACAGCTCTGGTCAAAGTGTTAAATGACATTAAGTTGAATACCGATTCTGGTCAAGTATCAGTCCTGGTTCTGTTGGATCTCAGTGCTGCGTTTGATACTGTAGATCACAGAATCCTGTTGCACAGGCTGGAAAACTGGGTTGGACTTTCTGGAGCGGTCCTTAACTGGTTCAGGTCCTATTTAGAAGGCCGGAGTTATTTTGTTACGATCGGCAGCTATGAATCCGAGCGAGTGGCCATGACTTGTGGAGTCCCCCAGGGGTCAGTCCTTGGACCTCTTCTGTTCAACTTGTATATGCTCCCTTTCGGTAAAATATTACAAAACTATAGCATTAGTTATCAAAGTTATGCAGATGATACACAACTTTATGTGTCTCTGTCACCAGATGACTGCAGTCCAATAGACTTAATGTGTCAGTGTCTGGAGCAAATAAACACCTGGATGAGGGAGAATTTCCTACAATTAAATGAAGACAAAACTGAGATTATTCTGTTTGGTAGCAAAGAGAAGAGGGTCAGCATTGGCAAACACCTGGAGACTCGGGCTCTTAAAATTACCAACCAAGTTCGTAACCTGGGAGTGTTGATAGACTCAGATCTGACTTTCAGCAGCCATATCAAAGCTGTCACTAAGACAGCTTTTTACCAGCTCAGAAACATCAACAGAATTAAAAGTTTAGTCTCCCAGAAAGACCAAGAGAAACTCATCCATGCATTCATCTCCAGTAGACTGGATTACTGTAATGGTCTTTTAACAGGACTTCCTAAAAAGAGCATTAAACATCTGCAGCTCATCCAGAACACTGCTGCTAGAGTTTTAACCAGGACTAAGAGATCTGAACACATCACACCAGTTTTAAAATCTTTACACTGGCTTCCAGTCAGTCACAGAATAGATTTTAAAACCCTTCTGATCATTTACAAATCCCAGAATGGTTTAGGCCCAGAATACATCTGTGATATGTTCAGAGAATATAAACCTAGCAGAGCTCTTAGATCCAAAGACTCTGGTCAACTAGTCCAGGCCAGAGTCCAGACTAAACTTGGAGAAGCAGCATTTAGCTGTTATGCTGCAAACAAATGGAACAAACTGCCAGTGGAGATTAAACTTTCCCCAAATGTAGACATTTTTAAATCCAGGTTAAAAACTTTTCTTTTCTCATGCGCCTATGCATGAAATCTGCACGGTAACTTTTTTTTAACTTATCTTGCTTTTAATCATTTTAATGTAATTTATTATTTTATTGTGATTATGTGATGATTATGTGTTGATGCTTTTTACTATTCTAAATATCTGTAATGTCTTTGTTTTATGTAAAGCACTTTGAATTGTCCTGTACATGAAATGTGCTATACAAATAAACTGCCTTGCCTTGCCTTGCCTAATAATATGAAACAAATCAAATCTAAAAAAAATCCTGTTTTAGGTGAAAACAGCAGGATTTTAAGGGGTTAAACAAGTGGTCTTAAAACACAAAGCTTCTTAAACGTCTCATTAGATCTTGTTCCTCTTTGGAGTGAAGTCAAACTTCCCAAGGCTAAAAAATCTCTGCTGGGGAACTGGATGGCATGACTGCATTATATCTTAGTAAAATTTTCTAAAAAAAATGTTCATTATCTGTGGCCGAGTCTGTGCTAAGGTGGTGTGCTGGTGTGCTGAAATCTGCTTGCTGGTCTTGGTCAAGGACAAAGTTTTGGCACTCTGCCAGCAGACTTGCCTTAGCCTTGTTTTCCTTTCCTGTGTCTACCAACATAGTTTAAAATTGGACAGAGTCACAGCAGCCATGACAGCATCCTCCCTTTTCAGGACCTCTGCAAATCTTGCTTTGATTGCCTGAAGTAATATAAAGAATATATTATACGAACCATCTACACACACAAACACACAAACACACATCATACAGTATGTGCATCTTTGAAAGTATATATAATTGACATTTTTCACAATTATTTTAATTTTCATTTTAAAAAAGGGCATGCATTCCCTTTAATTCCACAAAAGACTTTGTAGCTCCATCATAAACCTCTAAAACCTAGAATAAAAATGTACAAACTAACAAAGTGCTTTTCCCATTCATACAAATGAATAAAATAGAGTTGTTGGATGATTGGTTAAGGACAAATGAAAGTTCCAGGGTCTTCAACATCAGTGTCTCCAGCATGAGTGTGCCACGAAAACTCTTGTCCTCACCTTGAAGTATGTCCAGGGCCACTGTAAGCGTCCTCATGACAATACCCCCTGATGAACTGATGTTCCCGTTTGGCTGTCAACCCAAACTTTGGGATGATGGTGTTAAACTCGACCACAGAAATCTCACACATTCGAGCCAGGGCATCATAAAACGAATTCCATCTCATAGTGCAAGAGACTAGCAGTTTCGTTGTAACATCACCATCAACCGTCTCTGCAGCCACTGTTGAAAGAATGGCCTTGTTCCACAGACTCGTGCATTTTGTGGTATTGATTTTAAAAACCACTTTTGCTTCTGTTTGTGACAATACCCACTTGACAGCATCATTACAGGAAACAAGGTTTAATATGTGTAATGCACATCTCTGATGTGGCAGCAAAGTAATCACCTCACCAGCATTATCATCGCCATTATCACCAACACTGTTTTTCAAGGCATATTTCATATTCGTAAAAGTTACCTCATCCTCATCATTCTCAGAGTCATCCTTTTCAACTGGCTGGTACCTTTTGAAGGCCTTGTCTAAATTAGAGCCACTGTCTGTGACAGTTGATGTTGTTTTGTGGGATATGTGTGTGCAACACTGTCATGAGTATGAAGACCTTTGGATCTTCTGCTTGCCAGTGCTACTTTCCCTGGCTCCATGCTGTATGAATTTCCAATGTATCGTTATGCTTTCATTATGTACAGTTCAAAATATCTGCTGTAGTAGAAACATATTCTAATTCTGCAAATGTTTTTTGAGCTTGACATTCACTTTACCATACTCTGTGTCTATGTATTTAGAAAAAGTCTTTCTGCATGGCGGGCCTGCCCCTCCTTTCTTCGGTATTTTGGCAATGAGAGCCTTGACGGAATCTGACTCCGCTGCTGATAACAGCAGCATGTTGTCGACAACATACCTAGCTATCAGTCAGTTTAATTCTGCCTGTGTCACAGATGTTTGTGGAGAAGAGAAATCAAGCTCAGGCTGCTTGGACAGGGTTGCTCCATCTTCTTTGTACATTGAGCTTATGTTAGCCTCACCTGGGTTTGGGGGGTTTGGTCTGCGCCTGCTAGCATCAGCACTGTCGCTGCTGGCGACTAATTTTGTTGAAGCATGTGACATTGAGAGGTGCTTCATGAGGTTCGAATTGCTTACAACTGATGTCAAGAAGAACTTTGTTCCAGGGCATAAATTACATTTAGATTTTTGCCTTTTATCTCATTAAGAATACTTGCTTGTACTTGCTTTTTAAAATAAACACAACCTCTGAATTATCTGGGCCCAAGTCTTCTTCTGGTTAGTTTAATCATGACAACTTTAGTCTTTCTCAGCCAATCAGCAGCATTCATGTGATTGTTTTGCCCTCTTAGCTCCTGGTCAGATGAAACAGCTTTAGTGTACTGAATTATTGTAATAGTATAGTAATATATTAATTAATAATTCATTGTCAGCAATGTAGTAATGATGAAAAAAGTAATTAGACTACCTGTTACTAAAAAGTGAATGCTGTTGGTAACAGCACTTATTTTAACACATTACTCCCAAGAGGACATGATTGAAGGATGAGTATAAAATAAAGAGAGAAGACAGAGCAAGAGATAAGCTAAGTCAACATCAGACTGACCTTTACTGGCTGGTACAAGTAGGATGCAAGATGCATGCCGAATTGGCCATTGTTAGGGGGGCGCTATACTTTGAAAATCTGCCAAAGTGCTGTAGTGCCTCTTAAATTATTATTTTAAGGTCTGATGGCAGTGCTGCCTTAGCCCAAGTGCAGTCCTTTTCTTCAAATCAGTTCAGAAAAAAATGGAAACTCTTCATCACAAATGATGCTCCCATGACTTGAAGGAAAACATTTGATGTGAAAAACATGAGGCCACTTCTCTGAAATGGAAAAAGAGATGGGCAATTAGGAAATATGCAATAAACGATAGACAAAGCTAGCATTGAATAAGAAAAGCATTTTCATGGTTTTGTACACAGTAAATGTCACATTGTGGCTTCTGCAGTTTGAGATCGTCCCTCTGAAATCATTTCATGTCACTTAACTCTTTTTCCATATCTTTGTCCTTTGTTTTTTCTCTTCTCCCTGGCGACCTCTTCTTTTCCTCTTCTCATACTTTAGCTCTCCACATGTGGATTTGTATTTTTAATCTCTCTCTCCTTCCCTCCTCCTCCAGTTCTGTGAAGGAGACATGACCCTTTTGTCCACACCCATATTATTAGATTGAATCTTGAAATGACATTAACTCAACGCATGAGGCTATATCCACCTCATCAGATTGGAGCTCAACTGCTAAATAAACATCAAGACATTTCCTTCAGATTATTCCAAGATCAACATACTACATGACAGGACAGTTATGTCTACTGTACTGACTGCACATAGGTTTATGTTACATCAGTCTTCCAGCTGGGTGGCCACTTTGACCATACCAAAAAAGATCATGCTGAAAGTACACGAAAGAACATGCTGAAAATACTAAATGTACCCATGTTTTAGTCAAATACGGAATGACAGCTGGAATTTTAAAACCAGTTCTACCAGTCAAAAAAGAGGGGGGGGGGGGGGGGGGGGGGGGGGGGGGGACAACCCAGTGGGTGTTAACATAAAAGGACAGTAAATGGGTTCTTGCTGCCATGGATGAACTCAAATATTGAGCATCGCATGAGGTTTCACACACCAAACCAACACGAATAAACCAGTGTAGGGCCCCATGCCAGGATTCCTTGTTTCTCCAGTATCTGAACATACAAAACAACACTTAAACACATCACAAGGAAGTCTTCCAGCTGCTGCCCAGTCTATATAATCTGCATCTGCACAACAAGACAGAACTCGCTTCTGCAGAAGAGGGCAGTAAAACATGTGTTATACAAGAAACTGCTTCCTACTTTCTTGTTCGCTAAATCATATTAATTGAAATCATAGTAATGGTATTTTTTAAAGTTGGATAAAAACATCCAAATAATGTAGTTTTAAGTAAAATATTCTTGTGGTCATTTAATGATGAATTATGAAGATGTTTATAACAGTAATCAGCATGGATCCTCACAGACTAGGACGGGTAAGAAAACATGCCACATTAAACTCTTACAGCCATTGAAAGCATAAATTGGTCCCATTGGCTAAATCTGAAAGTGAAATATTTTCTGTTTAACGCTCTTTTCTTTGATGTCATATCAACACAGATTATCTCACACTGATGTTTTAACTCCATCAGTCTTCATCTCTCATCAGGTATACAGCCTGATCTCTGACCTGTCTGGTGACCCATACTAATGGTTGTGCATTTGTAGTGTAAGAGCCAGTAAACACACTAAAAGTGAGATAGTTGTTTTAAAGTGGCTTGATGATAGATTGTTATTATGTGTAGCTCATACTGGGGGAAAAAAATGCCAATAAAAAAACTGTTTCAATCACTTTGCCTATTTTTGCATTTTTCTCTGAATTTACAATCCGAACAAACACTTTTGACTGTGTTTTCCTGGCATCCTTGTAACTCAAGGTCTGATAATCCACTTGACAACTGACCATAAACTCCAGAGTGTGTGGCCGCCGTGGTGACTGCTGTGGCTGTGTGTGATGTGTGACATTCCTGCCATACCAGACAATCACACAGACGAGGAGACACAGAGAGACAGAAGGAGGAGGGGAAAAAAGGAGGCAGAGAAAGATCAGCCCTCAGGTTTAAAGTCACAAGGTTGATCCCTGAAATAGCCAGCTTGTCTTTCCACATATATTCTGCAACAAAAATGTGTGGTTTGAAATTTGGTTTGCATGCACTGATGTCAGGGAAGCTTTGAACAGCATTGATGGTAATGTAGTACCAAAGTGGAAGAGCTAATTTTCAAGGGTGTTGCTGCCCTCAAAGCTGCAAGAATGGGCGCAGATTACTTCAACAACTGGCAACAACACCAGCAAGAACTCCTGGACTGAAAAATCAAGACTTATCAGTTTTATGCATCTGCTAAGCAGTTTGCAACCCAATCAGAAGAAATAAACTAGCTTAATTGTTTCAAAACCAGGTCTAATATGGCCTGCGGGATACAGTGTAATCCCATTTTGTTGTAATCATGTAATCATGTTGTAATAGGTTAAAGGTTTGTGCCCCGGGAGTTAGATATGCCTATTGAGATTGCACCAAAGAGTGACAGCTAATTAGAGGCATAACCTTCAAATGAAGATTTATGGAAGTCTTCTTAAAGAAGGCCAATAAATGGATGCATAATTTATATTTTATATCACCAATCAGTCTGGTTTGTATCAATTTATTTAGCTGATTCCTTATTTTTAACAAACTCTCTTATTGTTGTTCCCCAGAATCCCTTGGTGGTCCTTAAACTTCTCTGAATATTCTTTGTGCAATTTTGGGCCATCCTGAGAGGATTATCAAGCATCTTAAAGCAATTATACGCCTCAGCATTATTAAAATGAAACTGTGTTGGAAAGGACAAATGAGCATAATCCGGTTTTCTCTTTCTTTATATTTTTTTGCCTCTTTAAGATGCTGCAAAAAACGATACAGTTAGTGAAACTGGAGAAAACAGGAACCTAAACCAACTGAGGAAAATGCATTTAGCCATATCATGTCTGTTTTGTAACTTATACCATAGAGCCAAACACATACACATATGCAACCATACACATACGTCTCAGTGGTCAGATTTATGACATTCCCCAACATAAGTGAGACAAATGGTAGTGCATAGTTGTGTGAATGGGGAGATAAATGGTGAAGTTATAAAGCAACACACAGAAAGCATAGACAACATTGTATGCCTTTCCCAGCCCTGCTACGTGCCTGATGCCATGTTACATGCATCAGATGTTTTGTTTTTTTTTTGCTTGTTGTACCACGATAACTTAATAAGCATGCAATGTTTATGGTTTGGTGTTCTTTTTATCGCCTGCAGGGAAAATAAAAGTTTGTACAAACTTACAGCTCACAGTGCTAAAATATGACATATCAGAGTTAGTTCCTAATGACAGTCAGTCTTATTTTCATCATTAAGCCAGTTTATATTCTCTGTACCATCATGCTCATCTACTACGCAGCGTGTCTTTACTGATTTAAAATGCACTCAGGTATCTAGTTCGCTTTTACATCCCTGCCCTATAAAAACTACATCCTCCTTCCACTGGATGGAGAACAACCTCTTAAATCAAGGCAATAAAAAGCTCACTGTCTTGTTTCTGGCATTTTCCACTAATTTTTCCTTACTCTCCCATGAGTTTTTTTCCTCCTCCCTGGCTCTAAATGGTCTCATCTTTATCCACTTTGCTCTGTTTCATTCTCTCGCTCTCTTTTTTTATGTTAATCTTTCACACAAGCTAGACATTTCTGGGCAGAAAGTGAGTGTTCACAGCCGATTGAAAGGAAGAATTACGGCTCTCCAAAGTGTTCTGCAGTGAGCCTTTCTATACTTACTCAGAAAAGCAGCAGGAGATTTAGGCCAATGTGAAGAGCACAATTCTTCATTGCAAATCATGACTCTTTAGGGGGCAAAACAAAAAACACATACATGTTGGTCATCCAACTGTGTCCGTATTCACTTATGTGAGCTGGTTTGGAGCCAGATTCTTGTGGTGGTAGGGACTTTACAAAAAAAAACTACCATAGGACATCTATACAGCACAGCAGTTTCTTCCACTTTCCGGAACAAATTTTGGCATTTATGGGTGCTTTTGTCATTACAAATACCCAAAGGGTGCATACTGTTCTAGGTCATGTATGAAATGTAACAAGAACCCTGTAATTTAAACAGATTTCCAGTAGTCACTTTGCAACAACAGAACTTAAACTTCCCACAAGCATCTGTTAAACAGAGCAAGCAAAAGAAAACAACAATAAAAAAAGTCAACATAACCATCAGCTAATGGACTAAGTCCATTCACTTCCCTTTTATGCTTAAATTTGCAAGTACATGCAGTGGCCTCAGGTGCAGCAATGACAGCACTACAGGTAACTACTTCAGAATTGTGTACATGTATACTGTCTTTTTTATGTGCCTTTTGAGGCGTTACTTATCTAAAACGGTGCTCTAGCACCCATCAATCAAAACTCAGAGTTGTTTGTCCGTTCAGAAATGCCATGTTTGTGGACCCACGACAAATAAACATAAATAATAAATAAAACAGTTATCGTAGTAAAGTGATTAGATACCAAGAGAAACGGTTTTCAATAACATACGAAATTTTCCTGTTATTGACCCTTGAATTTGTTATAATTTGCCCCTTTAAAGTTTCAGTTCTCTACAACATAACAGAAAAAAATATTGTGTTTGTCAGAACAAAACTGGACTTTGATGATGCATGTAAACAAGAGGTTGTATGAAGTCAAAACTGCCTAGTCAAAGAGGCTTGGATTTTAGTAACCAAATAATTTACTGTTGGTAAGGTCCCGGTTAAAGCGTACTATCCAAACAATGAGGCTCTCTGCACCTTCCACAATGGCTCTTAAAACATGGCTAAAAATGCCAATTTAAATGTTTTTAAATATACATATAATAAAAAATACAGGTTTTTAGAAATTTTTCTTTTTTTTCATGGAATATTTGAATTGAATTAATATACAGACCTGGCGCCATGGGTGGGCCCCAGTAGGCAAGGCAGCCCTTTCACAAGTCAGACCCTCCCATCCAGCCTTTTCATTTTAATTTATATTTTTTCAATATTATTTTCATTTATAATTATTTAACAGTTATTTTTATAGCAGTACTAAATGATCTAAAGTAGAATCAGTGAGCTTTTTGCATTGAGAAAACCTATCTCTCGAGATATTTGCAAGTTGTGTGTGTGCGTTTGTATATTTAATTTATGTGTGCGTGTCATCACCAAATCCCATGATAACTTAAATGATTGTGATACGTGGTGCAAAGTCATTAACTAGCTTCAATGAAATATTAGCAGACTAATAACTTTTGACAAAGGACATAAGAAAGCGATCCAATGATAATGTGAAGAAAGGAACATGTGTCACACAGCAAGAATCAACCACTTCCAGCAGTTTGGGTGATTCCAGCAATGTGAAGAGATATAGCAAGATAGTGACCATAGCAACCACAGGTGTGTGTCCCGTCTTCTTTTCCTCTGAAGCATCGTATGCAGCTGCATTAAACTCAGTCCGACTTGTCCTTACTAAGTTTAGTAAATAGTAAGTCCGGTTTTTGTCTGCTGCAGATGTTTCCTGATGTTTTGAAGGGTTAGAGTTGAAGTTGCACAAAAACAGTGAACTAATGAGCAGGAATAAAAAGAACACAGACCTAAGCATGACCCTAAATACAAAAAACCAAAAGCATAAACCATGAAAATAACAAAAACCAAACACATAAAACAAGAACATAAACCATGAACTATGACAGATGTTTTGTGTAAAATTTGATCCATGGATCCGAACGTCCCTCACATAATGTTGCTGTTTAGGTTTTATGATTAACTGATCTCGACCTCTGATAGTCTGTCATTTAACTCTAAAGTCTGATTATTAGTTGAAAAGACTAGATTGACTTTATCTTTTATAAATTAAATTTTCTGTTAAATCTATCCTGTTAAATCTGATATCTGCTGGATCCTGTTTAAAGTGTCGGCAAAAGTTTTTATTTTTTATTTTTTTTCCCCCCTAATAGTAGGAGAAAAAAATAACTTTTTATTGTATTATATACAGTGTTGGGCAAGTTACTTTAAATTAGTAACTTAGTTACAGTTACTAGTTACTCCTTCCAACAGTAACTTAGTTACTTTGGTTACTCATTACTTTCAAAGTAACTAGTTACTAGAGAAAGTAACTTTTTTCCATCCTACTACAAGTGCAGTGCGCCATCTAGTGATATACATGTACAACTGCAGTAGAGCAGTGTAATAATAAATCAAACATGATAATGTCTCTTTTCCTCTCATTTATTTTATCCTTCTATTTTGATACTTTTCTATTGTTCCCCACCTTGTACAAATGCACACACATTATTTTGGAGTTGATGTGGCACATTGCTTGATTTAAAAAAAACTTGATTGTACCCAATAGTATTACAATGAAGCAGTGGATCAACACAACACAATATACAGTATGTTGAAACATTTGATTGATATATTTATTTTAGCCATTCAGACAAGTATAAAACAAACTTAAAGCAGTGCTAGCATTAAACTGCACCTGACACCATTTAGCAAATGTAAGAATCAATAATAATACAAAACTGATTCCGTCGATTTTTCAGCATTAACACAGTGACTTGACTCAAAAAAGCTCAAAAACTTGACTCCACCAAATAGAAACAAAATCAATAATTAAAAAAAATCTGCCTAACAAACAGTTAATGTTAAAAAATATATATATTTCCTCCAGTCTGAGGATGAGAAATAAAACAACGGATGAAATTAATAACAGTGGATAAAGTGGTTTACTAACTTAAGTCATACATACATACATACAATCTGTTTAGTTGTGTCTGGGTGATGGACTGTGAAACAGGCTTTGTGAAATTGTCGAGCTTTCGTTGTTTAGCTGGAGTCGACCGTCCTTCAGCGTCAGTGGAGCTAACGCCAACAGCAGCATCACCAGGGTGTTTTTCAATTAGCTTAGTAGATGAATGCTGTTTCTGAAGATGTTTCTGAAGGTTGGAATTGCTAGTCTTCGACGTGGATAGAGTTTTTGAACCTCCACAAAGATTACAGGTCACCATAATATTCATGTTGTCTTTTGCTGACACAAAAGAAAAATAATGCGCATATTTCCATGATAGAAAGCCCACGCCTGGGCTGTGTTCACCTGCTGCCATGGTTGTTTTCTTGTTTTCATTCACCTGGATGTCGACTGGCGGTCACATGCTCTCTTTCTCTCTCTCTCTCTCTCTCTCTCTCTCTCTCTCTCTCTCTCTCTCTCTCTCATCCTTAAGTAGCGAATAACGAGTCTTTTTAAATCACAATAACGAGTAACGCGTTCCTGCTTTTTACAAACTAATTAGTTACAGCGCAAGTTACTGTAAAATTAACGTAGTTACTGTAACGCGTTACTAAATAACGCGTTAGTCCCAACACTGATTATATACCTAATTCTATATCTCAACATTGGTCAAAAATTGAATTAATAAACTAGAATTTGTCCCCTTATGCAGTAAAAATTTATTTGATAAACGGGGCACACCCACAAAACTTACATCCACCAGGATAAAACTGCATTTAGTTAAAATAAATAAATAAAAACTACATTTCTCACTGTCTTTTTGGAGCAGTTTTCTGCCCATTTGAATGGATTTTGACGGACAAAGAGAATTTTCGGTTCTTTTTCTTCTTTAAGTGCCAGACAGAAAACATCTCTTCATTTTAATAAACCTGCTCTGTCCTGATTACATCAGACGTACCGTTGCAGCAGGACAAGACATGGAGGAAGAGTCATTGGACTGCAAGCCTCTGCATGTGGTTTCTCTGTGTTCTGAGCCAGTGAGAAATTAATGGCGTTAACGCAATAACACATTAATGTGCCCTAATTCTAAGATGATAATGCCAATATCTATTGGGCTCAAATTATGAAGCAATAGTTCAGAGAGCATTTTGAGGCATCCGGACCTCAACTACTCTGATAGCTTTGTGCTAGAAAAGACATCATGGAGTAGTTCAACTTCCCCATCATCAATACCAGATCTTGATAAAAAAGTAATGCAACTCTGGATGCAAATACATTTTGTGACATTGCAAAATAAACATTATCACAAACACAAGTGCACCAATCAAAGTTAGCATGTTAAATATTCAATTTTATAATAGTACATTAAAGAGTACTGAACAAATTTCTTACTGTTCTAGGGTCAATTAGGATGCCATCTGTCCAACACCTAAAGGCTGGTAGAAACTGGTTCATGCAACTGGTAAATTGGGTGATGCAACTGGAAAATTATCTCAAGTATCTCAAGCTATCTACATAGCATGGTTGAAGAAGAATCAAGGTGTTGTAACAACAGTCTGTGCAGAACTTAACCCAACTGAAATGCTGTGGTAAGATCTTGAGAGAGCTATGCATAACCAAATTCTAGCAAACCTCAAATGCTCATTTATAGCTTCACATTGATATTCATACTAAAATTAATACTCTCTTTGACCTTTAACTATAGCACATGGCTATGTCCAGCCACAACTTGTGTTTTTAGATGTGTCGTAGACATGTTTTGGAAGAGGGTAGCTATTCCCACAACAGTTGTGCATCTTAACACCTCAGGTGAAGAGAATAAAGTTCATAGAAATAAAACCTCAAGCTGTCAAGCAAAATGTGACATCTCAAATGTTACCTCTTTAGCACCGATCACACACAAACATTTCAGAGTTAGCACTTGAATGGCCAGTCTCCTTTAGCATTTCTGAGTCTGAGTGAATGAGTGGTGGTGGATATGCCTTTCGGGGAGACACTATCAGTCTTTACTTGCAGACTTATTATGAGAGCCCATCCCTGTCCATTAACCCATTATCTCTCTTTTATCCTGTTTTTCTTTTTCACCATTATTTTCTCTGATTTGTTCCTTTCTCTTTCTCTCTCCTTCTCAAGCATCAAACCAGGCATTTCTTACCCCTGCTTTCATTCAGTCAACGTCAAGGTCAAGCTGGTCCTTCTGCCCATGGCTACATTTCACTTTCTGGGAATGACAGATGGGTGTTGGATGTGTTTTACAGTCTTTCAAAGAAACCACATTTCCCACTTAGCTCCTTTTCCATGGCTGTTTTCAAAAGATTATCTGATCTTTCTCAAATAATTTTGAAATACGTCTGCAATAAATTTGTATTTGGGAAGTCTATTGGTTAGTTGTTGTCATTTATGTCTTGCTTAGTCTTGCTTTAGCTGAAAATGTCTTTGGACATTTTTGTATTTGGGGAAGATTTAGAAATCCTGATACCTTGAAATCAGCTCATTTTGAAAATTTTTCTGTATCATTTGTTAATAGCAAAGGAAGCATCACTGCTTAACTTTCTTTGGAAAGACAGCTGAGTCACCCTGTCCTGGCTTGTGTTCACTGGCCTGTAATTAACTGGAAAGAGAGTCACTGGACATCCCCTATCAGTATATCACAAAGATAAGAGCTACATTAGCTGCAACTCAGACACAGAGATAACAGACCAAATTCTGCATTTCTCTGGAATGTGGCACCGGCTTAGATAAGGAGAAAGCTTGGGTAAGTTACAAAAAGCCTAAATTAGGCACTAATATCTGTCTTTTAATCCTCTCTCCACAACAAACTGCTTACATCCTGTCCCAGTTTTTTACATCTCACACTCCTGCATCTCTATTCAGCCCTCTCCTCCACTTTTACACTTTTTACTTCCTTGATGTGTTGTGTATTTCTCCCACTCTTAGTTCAGCAGAGAGATAGAAATGCCCTCTTATACCTGAAGTCACAATGTGAAAACAAGTAGGAGCAGCTCTTCAAGTGGGTATGGTTGTATTGCCCACATACTGCTGGCTGGCGCCACTGTAACCGTACTGTAATGCAAATTTACAGCTACTAGTAGCTGCCTGCACATGCATGCCCACACGTTGATAAGAGCTTATTCACAGATAAATGACAATGCGCTATGATGTATAGGATTACCTGTGATAAGACTATCAAAGTCAGGACATTGTGTCTTTCATTGTTTTCTACAACAGATATTGGTTAAATTATCTGTCTTTTTATTGTGAATCTCCCCCACACAGAAAACTAAGGTCAGTTTGTGGCCCATGAATCCTGATCTCTGAATTATCATGTGCAAATGTATATATAGAAGTACCTACACATGCCAGTTTGTACCCACAGCGGGAGTCAGTGCACTTTGTTGGGGGAAAAACATTATTTAATCCCGGCTAAGCGGACCACATCCTCTTTTCCATGCAGGTAATAGGATGGAAGGTTGTGAAATGGGGCAGGAGTACTAATTATTGGTGCAGCAAGAGAACATATGAGTGAACATCCGTGGGAACATAGAAAATGTAATTTCAATAGGATTTACATTACAGCAGTCTTTGCCACTTACAGGCTCACTAATTAGTATTTGAGAACATGACAACCACCAACTCTACCCAGTCTAAGTATATTATTAGAAAGCTGCTTAACATTCATTTTAGTATCTTGTCAAAAAGATTGACCTCAGTTTAGAACTGAGCAGGTGCCTAATCCCAAGCCATTTTTTTTTTGTTTAGATCAGAAATTCTCAAGACTAGCATTAACATGCTCTCAGTCTCAACTCGTCTCCATTTTGTCCCCCTAATTTCAGTTTTCAGTGCAGTTTTCTTTATTTTTATCAGCTTTTCCTGGTCAAATCTTCTATATGTGAATTAAAAATGGAGATAAGAACCCAGCTAGTGAATAACTTTTTAGAGAACTCCATTTTCAGTGTAGTATTCTCCCACTAAAATGCAGAGCATAGCTGACTAGTGGAAACACTATCGTAGATATTAAGTCATAAATCACAGTACTTTGCCAGGCCACATTCAAATTGGTGGTGGTATTTAGATTAAAAGGAAAGGGCTACCAAGATTAATAGTCTTTGTCTTGAAGGCAACATGAACATATGTACCAAATATGACAATTCAGTGAATAAATGATCATTCAATGAAACCCCATGTTGTTGTTTGCACAGCAAAGAAATGTAGGAGTATTTAACTGGATATGCAGCCTGGAGTAAAATGAAAAAAGGTGGTTTCTAAACTTTGACTAGTAGTGTATTTCAGTAAGACAACGCTACACCACATACTGCATCTTTTTCATTAGCATGGCTTAGTAGTGAAGGAGCCCAGATGCTGGACTGGCCTGAAATGCAATAAACAAGAAAGAAGACCCTGTTTAGCAGCTATACCACAACATTCCTCTCTAAAGGGTCTAGAAACTGGTTACTAAAAAATGAGAAAAGGTTACAGTTCTAACTTTCTGATGGAGCTTAAAATAAAAAGGTTAGGGCACACCAAAGCTCATTACACTTTGTTTATTTGCAAGATTTCATGAGACCTTGTTTATCTGCACAAGTTTCATGACATCAGACTGTTGATGCAGTATTTCAGTCCAAATCCTCTGATGCGGTACACACAGTCTCATCACACTCACATCATCACATCACATTGATTTAACAGAATATGTGCAGGCTGTGTGTGGAGACACATACACAGAAATGTCAAACAAATGTGGATTGTACTAAACAACTAAACAGTAGAATCCTTTTAAACAGTATAGTGTTGCAAAGACCCGTTGATATTTTTAGCTTGCATCTGATTTCAGTGAGGGGATGTTGAGACCACATCCTGCACTGTAAAAAGATTGCGTGAAAACCTCAGTTTGGTTTCACGCCTCTTTGCCGTTTGTCCTAGGCTTAGTGGTTCAACGATGCATCCACATCTTGTCTTTTAACAAGAGAAAGTTAAAAAAAAAAAAAGATCATCCTGCTCACAAGAAAGTATTTTGGAGCCACTCAATGTCCATCTGAACAGCTCTTGGGTCTGAGCCAGTGAACTGTCAGACCTTTAAGCTTCAAACACATCATCAAAATATTCAACGCCCTCTTCAGAGCCAAGTTTGTCATATGGAAAAACACTCTTGAGCCAACATCATGGTTCTGATTAATGCTGTTTATAGCGCAGCACGATGCAGGTATCCCATTGTGGCTCATATTTTGCACACAGTAAGTACAGTAACCACATGTAGAAATTATCTCAAGTCACTGGATCCAACTTAACAAAAAGGTAGTTTTATCAACCTGCTTTTGATATATTTCACTTACAGCAGTGAAAACAGCAGTGCAAGTCTGAATGCTGGGGCAAAGTATTTGTTGAGATGGGTATTCTTTTTTGTGGTGCAAGAGATGCCAACTAAGGACAAGGCAGCAGGAAGGAGAGGAGCACAGAGGAAAGTTTGCTGTTAGTAGACATAATGGGAACCAGACCTGCTGGAAGAGAGGTAATTAAACTGCTCAGCACAATGGCGTCACCACTCATAAACTCTTCAAGAGAAGTTTTAACATCTTAAGTCTTTTCCATGTATACTAGATCTGCAAAGAGTGAATAAACCAAATCTAGCGACAGTATTTAGTTAATTAATATTAATGTGGAAAAAGACACATAATGCCCACTGAATCCCTAAATGAAGATAAATTTTTAGCTGCAATCTTTTTTCCTCTTTTTACACACTGAAACAGTGGTGTTTAACAATTTTCTTTCCTTTTTCTCTCTCTTCAGTTGGGTAAAACCACTAACACAAGCTAATAAAATCCTTTCCCATTGCCAATAGTAGTATGTTTACCTCTGCTGCTCTGAGGCTATGACATACTGAGACCCAGAGTTACTTCAGTAACTATCATCATCTCCCATAGGACAAGCCTTAAAGCTACAGCATAATAAAGATACTGGATTTACAGTGTGTCCTCCAAGCTTTATAGGATCAAAATTTATGGTAATACCTAGAAAAAAATTACTATTTTAGTTTATTATTTCTGACTGGACTGCAGAATACAGCCAAATAGGACTGAGGCTGATAATCTACTTTCTTTTTTAATAAAATAAAATAAAGAATGTAGCCAGAGATTTCTATTCAGGGCATTTAAAACACTCACAAAAACAAACAGGCGAGAGGCGGTGTACAGCCAGGATGGGTCATCGGCCCATTACAGGGCCAACACAGAAACAAATTAGACAAAAACTTAGATTTTCACACTCAGTGAATTTAGACTAAACAGTTAACCTAACATGCATGTTTTTGGAGTCCCTATGCTTTAGTAGATTACTTGTTTGTCTTTTCACTCTCTGTAAAGAGCAATTTTACTATGTTCGTCTTGTATATTGTAGTAGAGTTAAGCTTAAAAAGTCTCCACAATCATATGAAGTAGGCTTTGAAAGGACAAAGCATGTCATAGAAGTTAAAGATGAATTTGAAATGTTTTTTATTTGTGTTTGTAGATATCGTGGTAATATTGTTATCATGAATTCTATTAGCTACAATAGTCATGTAGTGAAAGTCTGACAGGACAGCCCCTATAAACCAATTAGACTAATGAAGACAAACATGAATCACAACCAGATATGTGACAGTTTTCACCTCCAGTTACACCCGTCAACAACCGTTTTACAACTAAATGCATCATGTAATTATACAACCATAAAAGTTCTGCAGAACTTTGAATATTTGTTTACTTCTCATAATTACAAGATCCTTATGCAAAACTTTCAGTGCCTGCAGATGTGGACTTTTATTGGCCACACCTTAAACCTTACAGCACTTTTTAAAGCTAATTAATCATGATGCAAGGATTTTGTTGATAAGATTAATGCATGCCATGTGATAATGTCTTGATGTGTGCAAAATAAACCACAGAATGTCTTGACAATAATTTGTCAGACAACCTGTCAACTGTTGTTTTACACACACGTAAGGACATGCACAACTGATTCAAATCAGGGAAGTAGTGCTTCAAAAGCTGAGACAAAAGGTCAGTTAAGCCCAGCAGAAACTGTATGAACCATGATGTATTAGATACGATGTGCTTCAAGTTAATTATGACCATTGTTTGCACTGATTGTTCTGTCCTTTTGTTTGCACAACACACAGCATTCAGAAATCTGTGTGAATTTATAATATTTGCCTGCGTGATTAACAATGCATTTCACTTCTCTCCTGCTTACAGGTCAATTCAAAAGTGAGAGCTTGGATTTTAACCCCGAGGCTCTATTTGTGTTTGTTAGTCACCCTGAGAAGGGTGTTCGAGTGAGTTTGGGTGAGCACTGGAGGGGATGCAGGTCATGACCTGCCATGTTACGCTCTAATTTTGATTGTCATGTTGACGGAGGAGAAAGAGACTGGAAAATTAGCAAGCTAACAAATTTCAGTGATAGTGACTGGGGTGTAAATGTGTGTGTTTGTGTGGGAGTGTGCACATGAAGGAGGGTAGGGGGTGGGGAGGGGGGGGTATTTTGTCCTGGGCCAAACGGAAATCATTGTTTAAGCCACAGCTCTTGTGTCATAAGTGTTTGCTGTTGTGGGAATGCTGTGGTTTTGGAATCACAGGACAAAAACCCAGCGAAGCACTAACAAAGACATGAAGTGAGGTTGGTGGTAGGGGGGGTTGGGAACCAGATGGAGGGAAACAGGACAGAGGGAGAAAGGTAGGTCTACTGAGACAAGAGACAATATGAGAAGGACAAAGAACCTGGAAGAACTGGAATCCGGGCCAAAATTGGAAGTGAAAACAGGTGTTAAAAGACAGAAAAGGAAGAAAAGCTGATTGATGCTTGCATCATAAGTAAAAAGACAACCCTTAACATAAGTAAGATAAAAAGAAAAATATGGGTTTAGAGTAGAAGGGATGTGGGGAGACAAGCAAAAAGGCATGGGAGCAGACAAGTGAGAGGTGATTCCTCTCATGCCATGCCTGTCATTTTCTTTTTTTTTCTGTGATCTTTCTTAACCCTGGTCTGTACATATCCTCAGGCCAGCCTGCCATTGGAATTTACAGTCAGATGGGCCTGCCTGCTAATAAAACACATGTGGGCTTGCAGAGGAATGGGGAGGGATAGTGGCCTGAGAACAGCATCTTTCTCTATCTAACTGCTAAACCATATTCACTGTTCTACCAGTGCTGTTTAGGTTTCTGCTCCTCTTGCTTCTATGTAGCCTAATGAGGGATATGCATGAAGACACAACATGTGGTCAATTAATTTTGGGCCACCACTACTGTTAGTACTGCCACACATAGACACTTTTGCAAAATGTCTATTGGAAGGTTTCTGTATGTGGGTATAGTGTGAAGCTATGCATAATTTGCTTCAAAACTGTTTTAAAGTGGCTTTTAACAATAAGTCCCTAGGCTTCCTGAAGGCCTTTCAAAAAGTTTCTCTTTGGGAAATGGCTGTTTTGTTACTCAGTTGCCATCTAGTCCTTGTACCTGACCATTTTCAGATTAATGCTTTTTGTTTTCTTGTTTGTTAACCTAACTACACCAACATATGAATCAATTACACATTAAAAACAGCTTCCAACTTAAAAATAGTCTCTATGGAAGGGCGGCTGTCAAGAAGCCATTCTTAAGGAAGTGATAATAAGGAAAAAAGGCTTGCATGCCAAATGATAAAAGCGACAACAGGTTTATGGAGGGATGAATCCTCCCCAGAGCCTGTACATCAACATTACTTAAGCAGTATGGGATATGACAGAAAACAGAGCAGCTCAGAACAACTACATTTTCTAATAAAGTTAAAAAATGTACACATGTCATATTACATCATAGATTCCAAAATCATACAAACTAGCCTTGAGATCTACTAAAACTCTTCTTTGAGTTTAAAAGAAACATTTGTAAATTGACACTTGAGGGTATTAGACTATAAATGTTTCAGAAATGTAATTGATTTCTAGAGCGTGAACATTGGTTGAAGCAAAGTGGCCTCAAGTCCAGCTTAAATTAGTTCTGTATATCTCATGTACCGATCACAACTGATGCGAAGAGCCCATGCAGCTCACAAAATTCTTGGCATTTATCCTCTTAGTTGCTAATGTTAAAGATTTCCATTTGCTTGTTCGCTTGTTTAACTTCTTTTGTCTTATCTTAGTGCAGCATTTCTCTCTCAGTGACTCATCCCCCAGCTGTCCACAAAATATGTCCCTGCTGTTTAGAAACACTCAAGGATTATCCCCTGCATGGAAAAGCTTCCAATTAAAAGGTTTTATATACTTGCCTCAAGAGGAGTGTGTTACCGACAGACAGAATCGGGGAAAAAAGCATGCATGGCTGTTTCATGTGTGTGGTATGGCTTCAAGCGGACATCCTGCTTCCAAATCAGGGCCCTTCTGCGTTTTTAAGACTCCAGGGGATCTACAAGAGAGAGGGAGATAGATAGGCCTGTCACCAAAACCTCTCCAGCTCAACCTCTTTCATTTTTAATCTTATTAATGTTAACATAGTCCTCAGATAGTATGAAGAGATCCATGTCTGAGATACAGAAATATAATCAATGGGGCACCATACAGCACATACTCAGTATGGAGCTATTATGAAAAATGATCAGGCTTTCATTTGGAAAAAGAATTTGAATATGTTAAGAGTAGAAATGACCCAATTTTGTAAAACCTAAATATAAAAAAAATTACATCAGGTGGTAAGTAAATACAACTCACTAATTTGCTAAATAAGACAATACAGGACTCTGTTAATTAGAAAGAGGGTAAAACTTCCTGCTGTTCCATTGTTAGTTATATGCCTTCAAACAGACACAATCTCCCACCATCATAAAATGCTCATACAGTTAATGAACACACTGTATTGCATAGCCTCAATTTCTTGGCTAGGTAGTTGAAAAAGAAGTTTATCTGTGCAGATAAATGACTGAAATTAAATTAACGACAATGCAATTATATATGACAAGTTATTTATTTTTGCTTTAAACTGAGAAAAATTCAAATTTAAACAAATAAATTTAAAAAAATCTATTGACAATCCATTTGAGTTTATAGCAGAAAGAAATCTGGAGTGATCGCAGGTATTTAGCCTGAGGTGGTTGCATTCGTAGCTTAGCAACAGCTGAGCTGATCACATGACAGATAACATTGGCAGGTAACATAGTAGAAATCCTTAAAAAGAAAACATTGACTCAGAAAAGCAGTATTACACCATCGTTCAAAAGCACTGCAACCCCTTCTCTTGAACTGTTGACCTGTTTTAGTGCCTGTATAGTTTCAGAAATGTGTAGAGCAAAATTCGGCTCAGAAAATGCTTAATCATGTCTTGGGGTAATATATAATACTGCATTTCCAATATCTCTGCTGGGTCCTCATCAGCTTTCTAAGTTTATTAACTTTATCTGCCAGCAATTCCAAATTCCCAGAACTAATCAAGGGAAGAAATTCATTAAAACTTCCTCCTCCTTACTCTCCATTTTGTTCCTGCCCCACATCTGGGACTCCTTTTCTACAACTGTCTGCCTTTGGAGTCTTATTCAAAACATTAGTTGGACATTGGAAATTTTAATCAGCTGGTCCAACATAGAAATATCTTCCTTATTAAAATGGTAATGCTTTATAATTGTTGTTAAAGAGTGTCACTTTTACCAGAAAAACTCTTTCCAGCTAGGCTGGACAATTAAAAAAGGAATAAAAATCATTTCAGAGAAGAAAGCTTAAAAAATAGATACAAAAGCGAAAAGAATGTCACTGGTGCAGCACTAGCAAACAATTTATCTAGCAACTGTGAATAAATTGGTCAAAGTTTGCATATTTATTCAGAAAATAATATAAATATAAAACTGAATTTAGTATCATGTTTGCAAATGAAGGTTATTTATATATTTAGCCAGTTTATAGTCTTTTTACCCTTTATGAAGTAATTCCAGCCTAGAAGGAGCCATTAGGCTGCTAATCTACAAAATATTCCAGTTTGTTCATATGCTAAGCTAATTTTCATTTTCCATTTGGTATTATCAAAATTCAGCTTTTAAGCTTAGAAACTAGAAATATTAGCGTACTTAAACCAGAATAAAGGCTAATTACAGTAAAAGTGTAAAACTAATTTGGACTGAAACCATGCAGCATGTTATTATTTATATAATAAAATTAGGTTAAACTAGCACATATGTGCCACGTATCATCATTTTACATGTATCTTCTTTTTGTGTTATCTGCTTATTTTATTTGAAAAAAGCTGGATGATTTGTGATCAGCTTCATGAGACGACATTTGAGACCAAAACATCAAAACACTGACAGCCGCCTTGGGGCTCAGTTTGCTGTGACACAGATATGATCATGTGTTACGTTGGAGAATATAAACAAAGAGACAGCTCAGACAAGGCTTTCCAAACTTCTCTTTTGTTTCTCAGGCTATCCCGCATCATATAGACGTGGAGACGGGGATGGGGGTTGGGATGGGACTGGGTTCAAATTGAGGCTAAAGCTCTGTCTGTATATTATTAGCAGAAGGACAGATAATGATGCGGGGACTATGGTTGAGGGGGGCTCTCATTTTGAGGCAGACTGTCCTGATGTATAGACAAATTTAAAAGTTTGTTTTAACATCTAATGAGTTTGGATGCAAATGTCTGCAAAACATAAAAGAATAGAAAAAACTTGTTATACATATTAAAGTGGGACAGCATCGAACACAAATATGTAGCTGTGGTTGGGGGATGGGAGTTGTACAGTTGGAGCTTTGTATGCTACATGTAACTATACAGTTTAAGTGTGTCAATTCAGTGGAAGTCAGGGTTTATACATTTTTTTCTTAGCTGTCTTGGTATTTTCTCTGCACATAATCTGTGATAATGAGGTAGAAACATAGAAAATGTTGCAGTCTATGTAGGATAAGGAGCAGAAAGTGAGGTCATATTTAACTTTAAAACAATAAGAATAAACAATCCTGTTGACTGAGTAAAACATATACACACTTTTTTCCTTTTTCTTATAAAATACCAAACAAATATAGGTAATGAAATGATCTTAATCTTATCTCTGAATAAGATAAAGTGTCTCTTGTGGGAATAAGCAGTCTTAGACACTGTTAAGCTTTTATTGTTGCAGCTGTGTCTGATAGTAAACCTCTGGGAATCTTCTTGCATGTAAAAAGGAAAATGGGTATTAAGTTCAGGAAACATCCTCCTTGTATAAGTTATATGTAGCCTTTATTGTCAGCATTTATCCCCTTTAAAACACCTACACTTTCCATAAATAATAGCAGTTTAGGTCAACCAGAAGCAAATCAGCATGTTAAGGTCATCCTTTCCCCCCAGTAAACATCAATATTGTTGGTGAATCATGTAAGGAATCTAATTTATTAATTGTCCTAGTCTGCTGCTTCTTTTGTCTCCTCTTCCTTCTGCGTTTGTGGCTGCAAATATGACTACATGTAGAAATAAAGCATCATTAAATTTTATGAAACTATCCAAAAATGAGCAGTTTATAATGAGGTGAAAAACTACATTACAAGAGGTAAGAGCTGGTGTTGGAAGTGTAGATTCAGACTTTGCCTTGAAAAAGATCCCTTCATAACATTTATCCCTAGATGCACAATTTCCATACATTTGAATTGGTCTCTAATTAAAAAGAACAGTTCAATCACAGAGGTATTGTACCTTACAGCTTCAACATTCCAGGTCCCTGGCCAACGCTATAGGCTGAATCAGCCACAGGAATGCAACAAAGCAGGTACTCCATATGTTAGCTGGGTCAGCAGAAGTTTTCCTGTGTAGTGCCAAAAACATAACTTGTGGAACATGTGGACTAGAGAACACAAACTTGCAATTAGTTAAGTAATTATAAAGAAATTTCAATGTTATATTAAATTAATTGCATTGACTACTTCAGTTAAATACAAAAAACTAATGCCATCTCTTGTAATTAGCATCCTGAGACAGTTATGCTTTGTTCTTCCTAGCCATTGTGCAATAACAGTTAACCCTTTTGACTTGCTCAAATAAAGAAACGATTCTGAAGTTAGAGTGTTTGAGGCCAATAAGCAACCCAATAGATGTAGTTTCCCACTACAATGCAAACATTGTTTTTGTCAGAGTTCTCATATAACTTATTTTTAGTTTGCACAGGCTAATGCTTGTCAGTTCATAACTTCGTATTGAGGGGTGAGCAATGTGAACATTTAGGTTTCAAGTGTTTGCAGGATTTGTGTAAAATTCATTTCCATAAACAAATAACTGCCTGCTTATCTCAGTTCAAGCCTGCTCCGATTTCTTCCCTGTCATGCTGCAGAATAGCATGCAATTGCAAACATAACTGATTAGCCTCCATGGCTGCGGAAAACCCTGAGGGTGCGCTTCTTTGGTGATCTCAACTGAGGTCTTTATCCGATGATTCATGACGGAATAACTTTTTAATGTGTTCTGAATATAAATAAATTGATGGCTCTGTCACCCAGTTACAGTTTTGTCCTTTCTACTGACCACATTTAGTATATTTTTTTCTGGACTGAGAATTACCAAACAGGAAACCGTAATGAGATGAGTAATCTGTGAGGATGAACCAGTCAAAAATGATTTGTATAAATGCCCCTGTGGTCAGAAATATTGTTTTCCTAATGCAGGAAATATGACTTCCTTTTCTTTTATTCAAAGAAAAGGAAGTCATATTCCAGTAATGTTAAATTCATAATTTGGGCATGGATAAAATGCCACATGAACCATGCTTTTCTCTGAGGTGTGTACACTGCAAAGCAAACCTCAGAGAGATTCAAATTATACAAGCAGATGGCTAAAATGTTCTTCTACCGCAGCCATATTAAAAAATGAAATATGGATCTGAAAAAAAAGTTATTGGTGTAAAACTGTGCCACTGTTCTTAGTATCCTAAAATAAAAATAAATCCTTGCTACAGGTGTTCAGCTACAGCTTGACAGTTACAAGCTCAGAGTGATGGTCTTCTGAGACCTTCACTGGAGGCCAAATGATAAGCCATAGAGAGTTCAGACTCAGAAATTATTTTGTTCTGATTTGGTATGATGTGAAAACCAAATCATGCAAACCTGCAAGAAATATGACTGCAAACCTGCACTCATATTTTCTAGATGCATTTCAGAACCACATAATTGTGAACTTGAACATTTTGCACTATATTTCTCTGCATTATCTCCTCCTTCAACAGAAACAAAGCCAACTCAGGAAAGGAGTTATGTCAACACACCCAGCATGACTCCAGAGTTATTACAGCCGGTGAGCTGAGAATGCAAACACCATGGTGTGATATTGAGAGTCTGCCAAACCAAGAAGTGATTGTGTGGCTATTAAAGCAAAGCAGCCACTGGGCACAGCAAGAGTTAGTCTGCAGAGGTCCATTAATAATTGCTACTAATAACTTATTCCTGCAGGTCAGCAATCTAGAGGATAGGGTTAATTTGTTGCATGCATCATCCTGGACTGAGAGATTGTCTGTATAGCTCTCATGGTGACAGTATAGCCCCCAACGTGACTGTATAGTTTCTGGCAAAATGTAGAAAGATTTACATTCCAAATGTCGGATATAACATTTAATCCAATGTGTCATGCAAGTGGGTTCCATTGACGGCTCAACAAGTCCCTAAAGCTACATAATCTTTATTTTTAATGAAATAAAAGACAACCCACAAGACAACCAAAGAGAATGGTGGTATAGTTAATGGATGTCTATTCCAAATCTCCACTGGTTGGAGGATAAACTGGATAGATCTCTACTGTGAGCAGACCCATCAGTGTCCATCAGTCTTTATACAAGTCAAAAAATTATCCTAATAAAAGTAATCCTATTCTTGATGTTAACTTCATTGTGACAAGCATTAATTCAGAAGACAGTCTCAACCATTGTGTCCACTAAGTCTTTCAAATAAGAGATTTAGTTACCTACAGTATATCACGATAATCCTGGCAGCTGTGATAATCTCAACTAGAATAGAAAAATGTGCTTTTGAATACATAGTTATTGGGATGTGCTTCTCAACTGACAGAAGAGAATATCTGGACCACGCAAGCAATTCAGGCTTGAATGGTTTAATTAACAGTCATGTGAAAAAGAAGGTATAATCTCTTAAATTCTACAGTTTTACATTAAAAATATATATATCAGGCCTTAAAATTAAGGCATGGCATACCTTCAATCTAGCTTTACTTGCAAAATGATTGGCTCATATCTAACTCAAGAAAACCTACACAGAAGAATTCATGGTTAATTCAATGACTGAAAAGGGAATACTTTGGCACATTGTTCAGATCATCACATCTCCACCACCAAGTTTGACAGCTGGTTCAAGGTGTTTATGCTGGTTGCATTTGATTTTCATCTAACTTAACTTTAAAATGACCTTTTAACTCTTACCTGATTGATGGGCAGCAAGAGTTTCTAAGATCATTTCTGATGTCTTTCTTTGTTTTATATTGTGTTAACACACCTAAATGAACATGGTTAATTAATAATTCGGAATTAAAGTATTCTGCTTCACATTTACACGGACATAGTAATTCCGAATTGAGGTTTACATGGAAAACACGTTTGCCTTTATTCAATTCCTTTTAGATCTGGGGGTTGGACCATATAATAAAAACCACTTTGCTCGATACTAGCATACTACTGAACTTTGTTCAGCTGAGGAGGAAAAGGGAGATAAAAAACAATATCATCATCGTGACAGGACAAGGGAACGAGCATGCATAAGAATGATATTAAGTTAAAGTGGAAGGAACGTATACGTGATCGAGGGATTATTTAGTTCATATTTAAACTCAGAATAAACCAGCCACTTACTTCAGATTTAAGTTGAATTCAAAATGGTCATTTTCATTCAGAATTAGGTGTTTACAAGGTCATTTTAAAGAGGATTTAAGTTTTATTTGGAATTAAAGGGGAATTTAAAAAATCATGTAAATGTGGCCCATGCTCAAGTCCAGAAAAGTGACAAAACTTTCACTTTTATAGGTGCTCATACTTGCTGATGAATAATTGATTAAGTGCATTTGATTATCAGCACCTGTCTGCTTCTTAGCTCGTTAAATTTCCATGGAAGCAGTAAGGGTAGATTTGGTTTTTCAAACACTGCGTTTGCATTTTGGTTTATTTTTGTGTTTACAAAATGAACATTGTTTCATTTTCCTGGTAAGAAGGGTTTTTTTCCACTTTGTTTTGATAAATCCATATGATTATAAAAGGTTTAAATTAATTTACGACTGTTCTCATTTACAATCTGGGAAACTTATCAGCTCATTTATCACTTCCCAAATCAATTTCATTTCATGGAATCTTGTTGGAGTGTAGTATCTCTGTATATCTTTGAATATTCCTCTTTCCTTCCTTTCCCATTTTCTAGAAAAGATCCTTTTCAATTAGGTATTACATCAGATGGTGTTAGCAAATTAGAGCAGCCAAGACTCAATTTTAAGAACTTGAAAAAAGGAGACTTAATGCTTTTTAAATTAAGTTTTTTGTGTTTGTTTGGAAATGTTCATTATTGCAACACATTATTTTTTAATTATTGGTCAAACAATAATGAAATCTACTTATTATAAAGCTGTGTAGGGCCCCTAATAGATAAATGCATGAAGTTGCCACCCAAAGATATATAATTAGAAATAACATAAGCAAATTAACCAACCAAACAATGTATGTTAAAGCAAAACTAGCGCAAACAGCCACAAGACCATGGCTGTGCAGTAGAGATAATCAGACAAGGAATAGAGAAAGGTGGAGGTTAAGTAGAGCTGAGGGTGATTAGTTAATTGGGAGCAGGTGAGATGGGTTAGGGTTAGTGACAGGCCAAAGACAAGAAAAACATGACTGGAGATCAGTGGTAAACAAAAAAAAAACACTTCCACAAAAGAACAAAACAAATAAATGTAACACAAAACTGATTTTTTTTTATTATAAAAAGAGTGATATCATAATATCTTAGCTCTATTTGTTCTCCAAAATATCACGGATTGTCCAGTAAATCCACACGATGAGCATGTGGCCCAACTAATCCCATATTACACTGATTATAACAACAAAAGGTTGATTAATCTTGACCCCAGCAGAATGTGGAGCATCACTACCGTATAACAGTTCTTTGTGTTTCTGAGTCTACTGTATGTGTTACTATTTTCCCTCCACTTTGCCCCACATGCAGTTAGTGTTAGCTGACACAGTCCCCCAAAGCAAAAAAGTCATGTTGTCTGCTGCTCTGCAGACCACCTTTTTATCCACCTGCTTATCTCAAAGACGCATTATAAATAAAATTGACAACATTTGACATGATTAATGTGGCGTTAGCTCCAGACATTTAAGGCCAGCCTATTTTCTGAAGAGCTTTAGGCTGTGAGTGTGAAATGGCCCTGCCTCGTATATTAATATTAAGTATATGAGCTGCAGGGGGCCACGCTACTTGTACAGCAGTAATGAATGCTGCTGAAATTCAGACAACATACATACATACAGTATGCAAACACGCACATGCACAAAAGATGACATACATAGACGCAAAGATTTACATGCACACAGTCATGGTTAGTCAAGTGAATGAGGTTAATCAAGTCAGCATGATTCAGCCCCCTCCTCAGCTGCTGTAACTGCTGTGAGGACCCTCTTCTTCTCAGTTTGCAGCATTGATTGGTTGCATCAGTCTTGTATCATATTCACCTGATCCTTTATCTAATTTATTTAACCAGATAACAGAGCACACACCATTTATGTATTGTGTAGGAGACATAAAACCAAAGTTGAAACCAATGAAACATGATGTCAGAGGTTTTCTTGCTTAGGACCAAGGAGACAAACATGCTGCTTTTATAATAAGAAGTCTTTATTCCATTATGTTATTAAAACTGGGCAAATGGCGATATGGCAAGTTAAGATCACAATATTTTTTCCATATTGATCGATCTTGATCTCAGTTTTTTTAATGCTGTCAAATTCAAAAGTATAGTAATAATGACTGCAACATAAGAACAAATGCAGTTCAACTTTAAAGCAGTACTACTTAAGTTTCCAACCTTAAAACTCTGCTTCACTCCGCAACTTTTTTGCCAGCATGGGGTATCACATGACAGCTGCCTTTTGTTTTACAGTATCGTGTCATCGTGTCATAGAAGCCAGAAAAAGGAAGATTGAAAGTGACAAAGCAAGACTCAACATCAGACTGACTTTTACCAACTGAGGAGAGCTCTGAAAAGAGACAGGATGCAAGACAGATGCCATGGTTGGGGTGTACCAAAGCGTAAAAATCTACTAATGTTCAGTAGTGCTGATTTAACCCTCGGGTGTATGAATTATTACAAAACAGTACCACAATTTTTTAAATAAAATATTTTACTTCTACATACATGCACACTGATGTTTTTCTGTTTTTTATTTCTTATTTTAACTTTTACTCAGTGTGTTGATTTTTCTATTTGATCTATGAAAATATTTATAAAATAATATCTTGTCATATTAATATAATATAACATTTCTATGAAAACACCTGGATCATTTTCTTGTCCTGTTTATCACTGAGGCAAACTTGGTAATTACTATGAATGTATATACACTATATCAAATGCAGTTATTCTTTATACGTGGCAGTGTATTTGTGACTCACTAATTTCTAATGAAGTTGCTAATGTATAATCCACACCCATGCATACATTTAAAAACAGCCTTTAAATATGTGTCCTCTGTAGTGGACACTATGCATCAAAGAGTTAAAGCAGAATTTAGTGCTGCTGTAATCTGTTTCATCTTCAATCCTTTTCATATTGGGTTGCGGCCACAAGTTATGCTTTTTGGTTTGCTGCTTGCACTGTGAGAACTGAGTATCAGTTCACAATTTCATACTTTCTGCATACTTACCGGGGTGGTATCTTCTTAGATGGTTAAACAAATTAGCTTGTTTGCCTTTTAATTTTCACCAAACGATGATGAAGTTTGAACATTGTATTAATCTTCTTTATAATTCTTTTCTAAATCCAGGCCATTTCCATAATCCTGACATAATGGGGCCTTTTAAATATTTTGAGAGTTTGTAAAGATAATGCTGGTTATGTTTCAGGCTCACCTACACTTTTGTAGCTACACTCAGTTTCCTATATCTGACACATTTCCTTCCTCGGCCCATGGGCAGGTCATTGTATTCCCCCCTTTGTTTTTTGTTTTTTTTTGTTTGTTTTTTTAAGGTTAGCAACTAGCTTAGATGTGCACTATCACCAACTGAAGGATACACAGCCAGCCACTGATGAACTTGTGTCATGCTTATTACAGAGATCGACATAAGTTAAATTATGACCTAATTTTTGTGATCGCTTTACATCACATCGCTATATTTTTTTTTAATATCTAGATAACTGTAGTTTTATAAGACTTTTAGCCCATTCTCTGTAAGACACTTATCTGCTCTCTCCTGCATTCGGTTGAAATGGCCTAACAGACCACAGCAACGCCTGGGAGCACAAGAACATGAGCCCCCTCTTTTCTATTACCAATCAACCTGTGGGCCGAGAGAGAAGCTTTGCTGCAACATGGGCTGTGTGCTTGGCCCAGCGTTGGTTTTATTCTGACTCAATGGGGTGTGTATAACATGCATGGGCTTCCTGCAGGACACTTTTGAATATAAAGAGATAGTCTGGAGCAAACAAAAGAAAAGAAAGTATGAGGGTAAAACTGTGCAACACCAGCAATGGTTGAACACACTCCAATATTATTTTCCAGGTCAAAAAAGAGACAGTGGGGTCATTCATTCATTTTGTAGAAAAGTTTTTTTTTGTTCTTTAATCTGATTCATATGAAGAGGAAAGCATTTACAAATTTGACTCAGAAGTTACATTTAAATTCATTCAGGCAGGGCTGGAGGTTGTGTCTAAATCAGCATATGTTTTCATGTTTTCTTCCCCCTCTGCTTAAGTCAACAGCAAACGGGCCAGTGAGTCAATGAATAGTGTCTTTATTCCACTTGGACGGTTGCATCAAGAGGCTACTCAAAAACATATCGTAGGTGGTCTTCGTTCAAGTGCAGACTGGAAAAAAAAGGGAATTACTGAATGAAATCCTGTGTTTCTATTCAAAATGACAAGTTTGGCAATGCAGAGAGCAGAAAAAGTGCTTAAGAAAATTCATTTGAAAGATCAGTAACAACATTAAAGGGCTGTGATGTGATTAGTAGACTGTTGCTCCACATGTAGACGTGGCTTTAAAAGCTGCAAACGTATGATTGTGGTGCTTCTTGCTAGCAATCAGTTTAACTGGCGGAGGTGTCAGAGCTGTAGGGCACACAAAGCAAGACATAATCAAGCATGATGTATGGTTTCATGTTTGAGTGGGATCTGGTTTGCAGGAAATGCACATCCATCACACCATCAGCCAATCTATTTAGTCTCTGTCTAATACTTTAAATTGTACTTAATTTGATTGACTTTTGCCAAAAGGAAATTCCCAAACTAAATTTGCAAGAGATGTCCTATTAAGTAGTGGAGTTTTGTGCATCTGCTTCTTGACAGTTGAAGGTCATTCTAAATATAAGACATGTTCACAAACAGTATTTGTTGAAAGTGATGCCTACAAAAGAAAAGTTGATGTGGATGAATGGATCACAGATGTCAGAGTCATTTGTTTTTTACCATCTTGGTCACACCATAAACTGCAAGACAAACTGAAATATCCTGATGGTGGAGCTCGTCATAGTGATAAATCATTCTCTGGAGACAAGAAAAAGTCAGGGGCTCGCCAGAATCAGTGAGATTATTCCTGTACCAAAGTGGTAGACCAACTAATTATAAACAAAAACCAATAGTAAGTAAGCCAAAGTTTGTTGTTCATAAAATGATAGAAACACTTACATCTCATTTTCAATTGTGTATGGTTGCAAGATGCAAAAACTATAAACTTTTGGCATGTTTCTGTCTTCTCCAAAACATTTTACACACCCATGACTATGTGAATGTCTTTGTTTTGATTGTAGTACGCTAATGTCATTCTGTGTTGTGTCCTTTGGCTAACAGCGGGCTAAATGAGCCTGCTGAGTTGCCAACAGGGCAAAAGCTCATCTGAAGGCTCTCAGAGCTAATTATTCAGCACACCCGATCTTACGTGATACAACTTGTGCAATCTGTTAGGGACGCATTAGAACGCCTTGCTTGATCTTCGTTCACATAAAGTTCGAACTGTCAAATTCGATGCAGCGGTCAGCCTGTTTACTCAAGCCTGTAGGTCCCGGGTGTCGCCACCGATTCCCCTAAGGATGGAGGACCTTTGACCTCCTGGTAGTCTGGGGGTCATTACACTTTGACCTCAGCAGTTATAAGGGTGAATTCCCACTGAGAAGGCTGAAGGCCTGGAAGCCTAAGGCAACAAACACACTCATACAACATTTGCACACATATACATACACAAGCATTAACAGATTCAAAATACACACTGAGCTCTGCCGCTGAGTCGGCAAAAAAAAAAAAACTCCTGGGTTTCTTTGTTAGAATAATCAAGTTTGACTTTGAAGGTTTTTTGTGAACATTATTAAATTTCCCCAGAGTCACAAAGTCTAGCGCGGCTTTATTAATTAGTGCAACGTGTAGCCGGTGATTTACAGCCAGAGTCTTTGGTGTCAGAGTTTAGAGTGGTGCAAATGGGTATCATTAGTCTGCAAGACGCTCTAAGTAGTGGCCATACACGCATAATGAAAGCTTTCATTAGGAATCTAGGGGGATTGGTTGTGCTAGGTAAGTTAGCTTGTATATGAATATGTGAGTGTGTATGTTTCTCTGAGTGGAAGCATTGTATGTTTCTGGGTTTCTCCTCTCTTTTTCTCTTTAATTACTTTTAATTCTGTTTTTTTTATTATTTATTTTTGCCATTAGTGTGCCATGTGTTACACTTTCCATGTAGTTAAGGTTTGATAGTTAAATCACAATGTTTCTCCACCAGCCCACAAAACATAACATACATAACATTAACGTGCAGCAGGTTGAAGATTTTCAAAGGCTTCATAGGAGACTTTAAAGGAAGCTTGATATCCAGTGTGTTTCTGAACACTGATGTGATAGACTATTGTTTTGCATGATGGATCTGATTCATTTGGAGAATTGATTTTTGCCTTTTGCCATGGGCCTGTTAGCCTGTGCAAGTCCATTGGTAACAACTAACTTTGTATTCAGATACATTGACCACTCATCATCAGGGAATAAAAATGTGTTGTGATTGAGTTTTTTCTTTTTCTTTTTAATCTATCTTTCTATTCTATTACATTCTTATTTTTAATCATAGTGTGTTCACCTGTCTTTGTTTCGACTATGTAACTATGTAGTAAGTGTACTACAGAAGTCACTACTGACTGAAAATACTTGCACTGATTGCAGGGTAAAGCAATGTATTCCAGAGGCAACCAGGTTGTGATCAGTATTGGATGTGATGCATTACAAAATAATACTGCTAACCTTTTTGTTGCATTAATTTTGCATTTACTAGTTATTTTGTCACATGTGCATTTCATTACTCTTGACATTTTATTGTATTAGTCTGTGTACAAACAAATAAAGAAGGACACACCATAGAAAGTAAATTTTAGATGCATTCTGTCTCTTCAGCATCTCACAACACAATCAGCCTTGCACATCAGTGCACATGTGAAGCTCAGTGAGCCCATTAGACAGCAGAGAGGACATTGTTTGTCATACAAGTTCATGCATTTTTAAGAGGGTGCGGGTGAAAATAAATCAGATAAATATAAAGAGCAACATCACAACGAAATGCATAGTGTGACAGTGGTGAATAAGTGTTCCTAAAATTTAAAGACACACCTGCAGGTTAAGCACAGCTCCACCAACCCTTTGATGCAATTCCAAAACAAGCATGGCTAGCTTTTCAGCTTGGCTAAAGCTACAGTCCAGGTAAATTATTTAACTTAATCCTGGCAACTTTGTAGACCATATGCATTGCAAGCATCAGTAAAGTGAAGTAAATAGGATATTGCGTTTGTTGCCCTGCAGAGGTTTAGATTATAAACTATAGGAAAAGCTATATAATAGGTAATAGACAGCACATTTAAAGGTAGATACTGAAGTGCACAAGGAATTTAAAAGGAATGTTCATGTTTTGCAATTCTAAAGTAGTCCAAGGAACGTAGGAGCCTACTAATTATCTTTTAACAGTAATCATTTAATTTATTTTATTTAAAAATATTTCCCCTTTTTGATTTAATTTTCTAACACTGGTCTCAGTGACAAAAACTTACCATCTTATGTTTCAGCAAAGCTTGAACATGTAGAACCAAATCCACATTAGGAAGTTGGAAGTGCTGGAATAAGTCTCTCATACTGAAAGCCTGTCAACTTTAATACTAAAAATAAGTGTTTGATACTATTTGGTTTAAATTCTTTTGCAATCTTGTACAACAAAGATGGCTGAAACCATACAATACATGTGGTTATAAGTATGGTGAGACTGTGACTGTTTTTTGCAGGAATATAAAGCCAAAGTTTTATTCTGTCAATGCTGCCATTGGATGAACCCCCCTGAATTTAGTCATTGCCTGACTTTTCTGACATGTAAATTAGTGTATCACATTATGATTCCAGAGGGAATATGTTGCAGTTCAAGTTGGAAGAACAAAAACCAGTTAAGTTTGCTCTTTCAGGGCACATTCACAGTTGCATTGTTTTGGTCTGCTTCCACAGATAGTAAGGTTCACTTGGAGCAGTGTGAACGCACATTTACTCTGGTACAGACCAAAGAAGGGAACTTTGGTCCGCTTGAAAAGCAGGATTTCAGTTCACTTGCTGTGTGAAAGCATTAGACCATCCAATAAACCAAAGAGAGGAGATTATGTCATGTCAGATAATTCTCTCTGCTGCTCATACTGGACCGCTTCATATAAAAAATCACTTTAGGTTTGAACACCAAAGCAAAATCAGAAACCCCAATACTGTATGAATTTATTGTTGCTCCACTGTTTACTTGCAGTGAACAAGCCATTTTCTGTCTTTGCCAATAAATGAGCCAGACTTTCTTCTAATTTATTCTTGGTCATTGATTGTTTTGAAGTATATCACCTGTAGTAAGCAGCTGTTGTTACTGCATGACATTGTTCAGGTGGTTGTTCTCGTCTTTATTCGTCTTCTGCTAATTTTCTTCCTGTTCCTCTTCTTCTTCCCTCTTTTTTTCCCAACTATTCTGCTCAACACTGCCCCTGCGATTTCCGGTGGTATTGCTCCATTTTCTGCGTCAAGCAACGGATAGCTAAGCTTTGTAAAAACAGACCAAATTATGAGTGTAACAGACACAAGAGATGGACAAAACTGTCCATCTGCGTATCTGCCATTTGTGTCAAACATAAATGGGTCTTTAGTCAGGTTAGCCATAGCAAGTCCCATTTAGCACATTGTACAATATTTGCACAAACAAATAGCAACATGTCCACTGATAACAGTTGTATAACAGAAAATGGAAATCAGTTAAACAGAAGTGTTGATAAAGAGTTTATAGTTTTTATTTTAACTACTGTTGATGTGCTGATAATCTATCTTTAGTTTTAGCTCATGATAAGAGAAGCACTGAAGTAAAGAAAATCTCAAATAAAGCACTCAATTAAAATGAACTGATCTCTGGCTTTCTTAATGTTCCATCAAGCATCATTACAAATCCAAAACATTGGTATATTGTTGTAATGTGACTACTAAGGCTAGCCAGCATTTTAACAACTTTGTTCAAATTCATACTGCCATTTATAAGATTTAAGCTGACACAATAATTCATTCGGCATACTCGGACTGAAGTGTTAAGATGAAGCTTTCACAGCTTAGCTATCAGTAGAGAAAACTACAGTGGGTCTGCACTTGCAGACACACCTGATCGAGTACCCTGTTACACTCACGTACTATGAATTAACTGCAGACAACAAAAGTTCATCATTAACACCATTAGTTGACAGAAAGAAATCTATCCTTATGTAATCTGTGTACATCCTGCAGGCTTGTCATCTGTTGGCAAATTAATCATTAAATCCCGCTGCTGTACTAAACCATCTCTGGCCTCAAAATTTAAAATTATTTATTTATTTTTTTCAAGCTGTGCTTCAAGCTGTTCTTTTATATAACAAAACCATGGGTTCAGATTTAATTTAAGATACAAAGCATTTGTAACAGTGAAAGAAATAAAGTTGATGGAAGTGAGGTGTGTAACACTACATAGCAAGCAATGCTGCATCTCTGTATCTGTTATATAAAATTAGTGTGCCCAAATAAACTCAAATTTCAAGATGGCGCTGCATGGGTACATTTAAACATTTGCACATTACCATAGGAAATTAACCATAATTAGGTAAACCAAAGGGCAAAAGAGCCTTTAGGAAAAAAATTGGGAACTTATCTAGAGGGACATCTACTCCTTGGGGACTCATTCATCTCAGCAGATTTGATCTCGGTTCCTGTCCCCCCTGCTGCTGCACGCAGATGGTTATGTTTCATCCAACAGCTAAAAAGCTTCCTTAAAACGAACTTCACTAATGAAAGATGCAACCTTTAGGAAAATATATACCTTCATTAAATTTTTTGCTTGCTTTCAGTGTCAGTCTTTTTTTTTTCTTTCCCTTCTTCACACTCACAACATACATTCACACAGACCCTGTAGGACTTGGCTGCCATAGTGGCTGATTGTATCTGGTGCCAAGGCAGCAGCCCAGTGCGGCAATGGCGGTGAGTCAGAGCTGGCAATAACGCACGGCAAAGAGCAATTGCATGGCATCACAACACACATAACAAGTACGCACTTACATTCTAGGTTGTGCAGAGATGGAAGAAACCAGGTGCAGTGCAGATGCAAAAGATCCACAAATTCAAGTTAGCATCACTATGCTCATTGTTTTTGAGGAGTTTGCAGTTCTCTGTATTTTTCCTTTTCCTCTCTATGTTTATTTCTTCTTAATCTGTCCTCACATCAGCATTACTTATAGTCAAACAAACAGCAAGGGTCGGTAGTTTAAAACACAGTTTTCCAGTAAAGTCAGAAGCACAATCAACTAAACAAATAATCTCAGCAGAAGACAGCATAAACCCTTCTGGTCATCATTTTGTTTACATATTTTAAGAGATGATGATGGTGTACTTGCTTGCAGAAATCTATGGTGATGGGCCACATGCACAACTTTGTCTTTTTTGTCTTGGTGCCTGCATGCACACATCAGCATTCATGAACTTAATTTACAAGCACCCATTTGGCTTTCAGAGATGTGACTAGATGGAGGGCTTGACAGCTGTTCCCTCTACCTTAGCGTTAAGACAACCTGTAACGATCAGCTGAGGGGGTACGGTTGGGTTGCACAGCACAGCATGGCACCACTCTAGTGACTTTATGCCTCATTGGACACTAATGTAGCATGATGTGCCACAACAAAAATCAGGTGAAGGACCTCTGTACAATCCAAAACAACTTGTGACACTGAATAAAAACAAAATGCAATAAATTACTAAAATTTAAACCCTGTTTTTAAGTGTTACTTCAACTGGGGTTTTACAAAATCATTTACAAAATTCCAGGCCTACAAAAAAAAAAAAAAAAATGGTTTTGATTTCTAACTTAACCAAATAATGTTACCAAAATCCAACCAGGAAGTGGGAAAGTGTTGATGAATATGTTGTTTTGATGTGTCACTGAGACAACCAGCTATTGATGTTGCATAAACTCAAACAAGAAGCGACAGAAAAAGTTGAGTTATTGACTGACCACAACCCAGTAATTATTGGTTCCTACTTAGTTCCTAAGTTTGTATGGAAAGTGTATAAATTAATGAATGATAGGAGGACGAGTCCTAATTAAGATGAATTTGTCCAACAAAACACAGAGTCCAAATGGGAGGTATTTTGTGCTCCTTGTGGTGCAGTTACAACTTGGTAAACAACATATGGGTTCCCGAGGGCGGTATCTTTACTTCCATAGTGTGTCAGGAGATGCACACTGGGACTGCAGATGAATGACAAACAGAATTCCAAACAATTATCTGTACCTCTTTTTCTTTGCTGCTCACACACCTGAGCCTATCTTTGGGTGTGTTTTATTCTACACCCAGTAGAAGTCCTGGGAGATCTCATGAAGGTGTAATGTTACAGCACTGACACACTTAAAGGGGCCCTATTATGCTATTTCAACTTTTCTGAGCTTTCTACAGTGTTATCAAACAAATTAGAGGTGTTGTTTTTTTATCACACAAACGAATGTTTGAGTTTTCCAGTGTGTCTCTACATTCAGTTTCCATATCGCTGAAAACAATAGTTTTTAGAGAGTTTTTTCTACTTCAATATTTTGGTTAAAATTGCAGTGGACACTGCCACATTTTCAACGTAAACATGTCACATAATAAAAGCTTCTTTGGCTGTGAGGGAAAGCTACATTGATCAAATTCCCGAAAGGAAACAAAGATTAGACAGCAATGGATGGAGTTTGTTTTTGGGAGCCAGCCACTGAGTTGTGCCACCGTTTGTATTTGTGACCGGCACTTCACTGAAGACTACTGGATGACTTAGGGCCAGAACAGGCTTTAGCTGAAAGGGGGGTCTGTTCCTACAATCACATTTCCAATCCTGAGCCACAAGCAAAACCCAAATAAGTTGTCTGTTTTGTTTTGATAGTTAGTATGTGAGTAATGGTCAAACTAAAGGAATTAACCCACACTTACTTTACCTGTAGGTAACACACATATAATGACCAGAAAGTTAGTGATCAACACTGTTAATAGAAATGACTGTTATGCCTTTTATTGAAACTATGGCATTTGAGAAATTCTGCAGTGCATAACATATTTTATCATCATATGTTTTGTAACTTTCATGAAACAATAGATGTAATTGGAAGGATGCTACAAACCAAATGACCAGGCTGAAAACACCCATTCACTATTCTCTAACCCTAGAAATTAGCTTAGCAAGGGTGGCTAGAAATATAGCTAACTATAGTGTAACAATGCATGAAAGTGTTAGCATCATTACCTTATCTATTTCTTGGCAGCAAACGTTCTCCACCTCTGTTGGCATTGTGGTGCATTTGCCATATGTACACCTATTAACAGGGGCATGCACAAATATATAAGGCGAGTGAAGGATGGCAAACAACGTTGTATATCGGACTACAGCTGGTAAGCAGAGTATTTACCAAACAGATACATCCTGCTGCATTCGTTGCTGTGGGTTGCTGAATTGCTGCATGTGCGAACATGTACGGCTGTATGTTTTGTGTTGACATTGTGTACTGAGTATTTATATTACTTTGGTTTGTTTAAAAGTTTGAAAACAGTTGATATGCATGCTCCTAACAACTACTCCTGGCAGTTAACCAATCAGAGGCAGCCCACATCAGGGGGAGATGGGGCTTAGGGCAGAAGTGTCTCATTCTGCTTGTTTCTGGCAGAGGATGATCTGAGGGCCTGAGGTTCAATAAAAAATAAATAAAGGGGTTTGTGAAAAATGCTGGATTAATTCGTGCCCTTGTGGACTCATATATTAAAATAAATTAGCCTGAAATTAACATAATAGAGCCACTTTAAATGTTAGCTACAGCTCATTAGGACAAACCAGCACTCCCGCATGTGCAAAATACTTTAGGAAGTTTCTTACTTACTCTGAGTTGTTATGATTTCACTGAAAGCTGAACTGTGAATTATGTTGGCTCGTTAAACTATCGTCATCCTGCATGTTTGCCACTGCCTTGTAAATCTACAACAATTCCAAATTAGTTGAAACAATGTGTACAATATAAATGTCTCCTCACTTCCCACACATTTACAGACAGTTGGGGAAACATCACCTTACTTTACATTTTTTGAGATGCGTTACTGCCATCAAATAAAAAAAAGTGCTTATATTTACCACGAAATGATAAAGTCTCTTTCAACATCTGATCTTGTTTATGTTCTACCTGGGAAAAAAAATGAGAGTATTGCATTTTGTTTTTATTCACATTTTACACAGCATCCTAACTGTAAAAAATAATCTAAATTTTAGCAGAAGTTTTAAATAAAACTCTTAACACATCAGATTTTTTGCTGGTGGTTTGCAAAAGGAGAACAGGGCTCATAGTATGAAGTAAGAGAATGAAAATCAGTCACTCACCATCCACTCCACAATTACAACATAACTAATTATAATAAAATAACATTACCACAAAATTTATTTCACCAGCTTCTTGTCTCTTTGTTGCACTTGGCAAACTACATGATTAAAGTGTCTACACTTGATTGAGTATGGCTGTCAATACTTCCGTGAGACAGTTGAAAGGGAAAAAAAACAAAAAGAAAGTGTTACAGGCAGAATGATAGATGGACCAGGCACATAGGAGGCATGTTCAGTGGATGCAAGCCAAAAGTTTTGTCAGAAGGCCTAAATCCAAGGGAGAGCTTTCTCAGATCCTCTCCTTCACAACCAGTAAGTTTCAACTCCTCCCCTCTATGCTGCATGTTCCACCCATTCGCTTCTATTTTATAGCTCTTCCCTCCCCTGATATCCTCCATCTGTCTCCGCTCCTCTCTTCCTGCTTACCACGGTTCTTCCACTCTTGTCCACTTTTCATGGAGGTGATGACAGAACTTCCCGGGCACATGTTGCACAGATGCACCTCCAGAATCATCAGACATACACCAAAACATACACATCCACACCAGTTCACTGGACACATGCTGAATGGATTAATCCAACTGCACCATACCAACCTGGGTGACAGAACATACAGTGGAAACAGTGGAATCTATATGTGTTACAGCTCGTCTGCAACAGCTCCTACTATTTACCTAGCCTTCTACTATTCTGCTTCTACCTTCTACCATCCTGTGACAAATATTGGAATTATTGACATGGGCAATGCTAAAATGAGGTGGCACAGAGTGGATCAACAAACTGTCAGGGAGGCCTGATAAGAACGTCACTGAAGAGAAGTTGTGCATTATAAATTAATCTTGAAAACATGGGGCAAAGTTGTTAAACTCAAATGTGGTGCCATGTGCTCCAGTAAAAAAAAAAAAAAAAAAAAAAAAAATAGCATTCCCCTGACGACTTAGACTATACTGAGGACAGGCATGAATGTTTTTGCCTATAGCACAAGCCAAGAAAACTTTAAATTTTAACTCTGTGTCTAGGTAGGAAAAGTGAGAACAATAACACAAATGAAGTGCAAATCTCAAAATTTCTAATGCATCTGGAGGACCAATTCCAAAAGTGGACAATGATTAAAATTTACAAACTGTTTGAGGTGTGTTAGTCCATTTCTTGGGATTTCTTGTTGTGCACAGACTGATTGGGATGGGCCAGAGAATGACGTATTCAACGCATGTTCATGAAGGAGAAAACCATGACTCTAAAGTAAACAGAAGAGAAACCCAGAGCAAAAGAAACAAAAACAACAAAGAGAAAATATTGTACTGTCAGTAGCCGGGCCATTTGTGTTTAGATGGGGAATTAAATCAAGTAATAATTCAAGGCAACTCATCGGCCTTTTTTTCTCTCTCCCTTTTCATTTTATTGGATAGTAGTAAAATTATAATTCAGTTTGATTGGACTTATTAATTCTCTACATAAAGTGGCTTGAAGGGACACATTGTGAAATAACTAATATATATATATATATATATATATATACATATAAATGTGTGTGTGTGTGTGTGTGTATTATCCAACATCCAGGTATCCAGGTAGACTTGTTTGGAAACAACAGCTAACTTCATTTAACTTAGCCCATGACACTATATATAACTGAGCTGGCAGTTTTTGTGCATCTGGTTTGGTTCCAGTCTGTTTAGACAGGCATTTTGAGGCTGCTCGTGGAGATCCACAGAGTGGACCACACACACCTTTGAGGACTTTGGCAGATAAATGGCACCAAACCAAAACCTACATGGTGAGAAGCTTTTTATTTTTTTCCTTTCTTCTCCCACCATGTTTCAAGAAGAAGAAGAAGAAAGACTTTGCTTGTTTTCCAAACTTAATATACTTTTTGTTTTTATTGGGCACCTTATATGATCTGTAAAACATGCATTGTGTGAGATGTACTTTGTGTGAAAACTTGTCTAGTCAATGTGGAATAAAACTTCAATAGTTTAATAGTTCCAATTCATGTTTCAAGACTAAGGAGGCAAACAGATGCAGCTACTGCACATCTGGTTTTGAACTCATCATTTTTATAGAGCTCATTGATTTCACTTAATGATTGTGCTGGGATTGACACGGTGGTGCAGTGGTTAGCACTCTCACCTCACAGCAGGCGATTTCTGGGGTTGTCTCTCTGGTCAGCTGGGGCTTTCCTGTGTGGAGTTCGCCCAGTTTTTTTTTTTTTTTTTACGCAGTGTCTGCTGGAATAAAGAGGTTTAGCAAATTGATTCTAGTTTTCACTGTACTTAAAATATTTTCCTCGATTTCTCTGGGCCCTTTCTGTCATTGGTAACAGACCAGCTCTATACATTTCAGATTTAAATCACTGATTCATAAAATACACAAATGATTAATTGAACTCCAAATCACAAATTGTTTTGTTGCCAGACCACATTTTGTTTCTTCTCACAGAAAATGACGACAGAGTTATCTGGCTAGAATCTGAACTTGTTTTCTTTTACAAGCCTGTGGGAGATTAAATTTTCTGCAGGACAAGGCTGCAAGCATTAGTTAAGTCTCTGCACATTTCTCTGGGTGTAGCTTGACAAGAAAGAAACACAGCATTGCATCATCACTGTATAGTATATCATAGTCAATATGTTATGAAGGCCACATTGCTGGATCTGTCCTGTGTACAAAATCTCTGCATATATATATATATCATCTGAAACATAACACTTTCTTTGTGTGCATCGGTAAGAGGACTCATTTGTGGATCAGAGCAAATGTTCATGTGTGTAACATGTGTTTCTCATTGGCCAAGTTCTCACCTCAGCAGCCTTTGGGACTTATGTAGAAGGGGTGATATGAGGCAAGTTTGAAAAATAGATTCTTCATGTGGCCATATCTAACTGAATTAGACTGATACTGTACTAGTTTCAGCTGACAAGTAAAGATTAAAAAACTTGATAGAATTGCACTCCAAAAAGCTCCTCAACTTCCTTAACAGCTCTTTACTGGACAAAATTACTTTTTTTTTTTCTGCCAGTAAATATCAGACTTTGGAACATCATACTGCGTCTGCAGGAGAAACCCCTGAGACACCTTAGTTACAGAGCCTTCAAAGAGTTTGCAAATGAAATATTTTCCTCATATTTTTTTCTGTTTTTGACGTGCTGTGGTCTTGGGACCAAAGGGAGGATTTGACGTATTTGGCTGCTGTTGTAACAGCGACAGGAAAATTCATTTCTTGACTTGTTCTCCCTGGCCGCCCAAGTTGAGAGTGCAACTCGAGGTCTCTTTTCTCCTCTCCTTTCCTGTCCGTGATCCCTCGTCCTCCTCTTCTCCTTCCTCACTTTCACCCTCCCTCTGATCACTTAGACTTGCCCTTGGCTGACATATCCTCTGGATTGTGTGTGTGTCTAAGAGAAAGAGAGAAATTCCGGAGAATGGCTCAGGAGCTATGTCCTGTCACACACTTCCTCCCTCAGGCCAGAGCCTTAGGGAGGGGGGAAAAAGAAGCTAGCTTTCTGGTTGTAAAAAAACATCACTAAAAAAAGGAACTCAGGTCAGTGGAACAATACATACATAACACAAGATTAAATTCAACCTCCTGAGAGGCTGAATATGAAGCTGATGAATGTTAAATTCTGGCAATGCTGCATTATGCAAACTTGACATGCTGCAGCATTTTCTCTATTAGTCTGAAACATACCAGTGAGTGCCCCTCATCCCCACCTTCATATGTTTGTATATGGAGCTTGTTTTCAAATAAAGACTCCTGGCCTAGCCTGACAGCTTTAGTAAATAACAAGCATTATCTGGTCTGTTCGTTAATGGCTTTTTCACTGATGTAAAACTAATGATAATGAGAGATAAAAACAGGTATCGGCATTAAGATACAGTGTTCAAACATGGATCTTTCTTCCTTCTTTTAGGAGTTGGTTGTGTATGATGGTCTTTGGGTCAGAAAGGTTTAAAGATTAGACAATATGATGCAGGAATGGTTTAGTATTAACTCAGAGAGTGAAGTCATGACTTTAAGCTCTATAGACTGGAGACTGGAGATGGAGCGTTTACATCATCAATGAGGTGCAACAAGGGAGAGCAGAAATCTTTTATATGGCTACAGACCTGAACCAGGCAATATGCAACATAAATACATTGAAAATTCAGTAGTTAGTAGTCAGTATAATAGATCTTGGATAGCCTGAAGCAGCTATCCTGTAATCATTTGTATTTGCGTGGTAATAAAGTTGTGAACCTTTTGGATATTTCTCTGTATTTTTTTTTCATCCAATGGGATTGATTTTACACCTGTCAATCAAAATTACACCTAGTGTTAAAGCGTGTATTCTTCCACCTTAGGAGAAAATAAGAGAAAATTAAAGAAAATTTGGTCAGGTTCTTCCAAAAAATCTTGACATTACTTGGAGGGGGGGGATAAATGTGTCATAGTGAGGCTGAGGTGAGGACCCAAATGTACGTAACAAATGACAGTAACATGACAATAAATTGGCAATGAATAAATTAAACCAAGGGGTATATACACAGGTGTACTAATGGGGAACAGGTGAAGCAAATGAGCAAATCAAACAGGGTGTTCTAACGAACAGGAAATCAGAAAACAGAATACACAAGGGGAAAACAACTACAAAATAAAAGACAGAACTCAAATAGAACAGACGAATAAAACCCCAAAATCCAAACCCATGGACATTGTCAATAGGAGCTTGTCCCAAACCAACCTGATTTAAAAACCCAGCAGCAGGCAGTGATGGAGGATTAGTTAGACCTGAGGCTTCAGAATCCGCATGAGAATCAGAATGTCATTTGTATGGTGGTGTGCTATGTCGGTCAGTACACAGGAATAAGTGATCAGGTATCTTCTTTCAACAGGCTTCAATGGCACTTAAAGACTTACTCAGAATGTCACAGTAAAGGCACACTTTGAAGTGAAAGGACTAAAACTGAGATGAGCTAACAAAAGTTGTCCCTGCAGGTGGAATAAACAATGAAGGAAAGAAAACAATCTGTTAGCTCTGCTGAACACTAGCTACTAACATCATAAGACATAATCACATCAACTCTTCCAGCGGCAGGAAGAAGACTTACAGGCATCCTTCAAAATAATAGCCTTCAATAGAAATAAAATCAGTGTAAAAATTAGAATAAGAATATAAAATTCTAAAATTAAAAATCACTTATGTTCAAGTGTTGGTTTTGTTTTGTTGTTTGTTTTATTGTTTGTACAGCTTTGTTTATATACTGGAGCCAACTCATCGGCCAGGGGTGTCCAAAGTCGGTCCTCGAGGGCCACTGTCCTGCAGATTTTCCAATGTTTCCTGCTTCAACACACCTGACTCAAATGAAGTAGATCCAACAGCCTATTAGGTTTTGCACAATGACTCATCAATTTGAGTCAGGTGGTTTTGGAGCAGGGACACATCAAAAACCTGCAGGATTGTGGCCTTCGAGGACCAGAGCTGGACACCCCTGTCTGTAGCATGAAAGAGAGACAGAAATGTAACTTTTGAAAATGAGGGGTCATATTTAAGCCCTGCAATGTCACAGCAAACCCACTGGTTAGGCATGAGATGTAAAAAGATTACCCAGAGACTTTACCATGAAAGACATTTTTGACATCAGGAAGTATTTATTTCCACCCAGTGATTTGAATCACTTATTCAAATTAAAAGATCACATATTTTTTGACACAGACACACTATGATATGCGCTTCCCAATTACATCATTTTTAAAAGCTCCTATTCATTTCTTTATGTAAGTCAAGTGTTGGTCTTTAGTGCAGGCATTGCCTGTCATATTCAGTAAATGTATTCAGGAGTAAGGACACAGCAGGAAGTCCTGGGCAGCGATGTGGCAACTTCCATCCACTTAAGTTTAGCTTAATGACCACCCAACCTAATATGGTCAAAAACTCAAAATAGTCATACTCTCTGGAGTGCCTGACAAAGTGCTAAGGTATGCCAACTATGGTAGCTTAACTGCTGGAGGTCTCGCACAGGTTGGAGGTAGCATGCCGGATGTGATGTGTTCTTAGTCTAATTAGGGCAGTGTTTGTGCATGAGTGTGTATGAACTAGATGTGCCTTGAGCTATGAACAACACATCTACTTAATGAGATTAACATTTAACCAGTGTATTCACTTGCTGTCACACACCTGTATATAAAAAAAGCAAACTGTCAGGAAACTATCTCTGTAGGGGGTCACAGACTGTTGATTTACTTGATTCAACAATTCCCACTCAGAGGTGGCAGGAATTCCAAAAATGAGGAAGAGTTGTGTTCCATCTCATTCACTCTGAACTTTTCTCTCATAAACAGTTGGCTAAGCCTCTCAGGTGTTACACCATATCTCCCCCTCAAAGGTCCACTTGTCATTCTTATGCATTTCCCCTGAAAGCCAGTTATAAAATAAATAAAAATGAGGCACTGGTATTGACCTCATACTAATGAGCACATGAAACAGTGTTATAGTTATATAAGTTTAACAAAAGTGGTCTGCTTTAAGTATTATTTTACTCCAGCTTTGGGGATTTAATTTTATTTTATACATTTTTTTTTACAGTTCTATTTCTTTTTTTGTTGACAATTATTTACAAAATATGTCAGCATCACTAGCCATTAGAGCAGCACAAATTTTATTATGTGCCTCTAAAAAAATCTTTATTATTATTACTATTATTGTTTTATTTATTTATTTAGTTATTTTTTAGTTATTTTCACATGTGCGCACAAGTTGAATTGACATTAGCTATAGGCTACCAAACTGCTGATTAGCTAACTATGCAGGTTTTGGGGCCTTCAGATGGATCTGTGTATACTGTAATCACAACAATAATTTGTTTCAACGTCCTTCTTTTGGTTAGCAAAGCCTACACACACACACACACACAAAAAAACAGCCTAAGACCCCAGTTAGGTCCATTATCCTTTATGCAAAAATTCTGCTCTTTAGCAAAAGATTGATATGGAGCCTTCTGTCCTCCTACAATCTATATGCCTTTGACACAGTCAGCCATCAGATCCCAGAAGAGTTCATGTAACTCCACTGCTAATCGCTCTTCATTAGCTTCTAGCTGCAGCACGCATCAAATTCAAAGCTCTGCTTCTGGGTTACAAAGCAATAACCCAAACAGCTCCTGTCTACCTTTACTCCTTAATTCAGAGCTATACTTGCTCTCAACAGTTACGCTCTAACAGTGAAAGATGCGTAGTGCTCCCACCACAACGTGGCGCAAAACCAATAGCTAGACTCTTTTCTTCTGTTGATCCCCGTTGGTGGAACGATCTACCGAACTCTATCCAATCTGCAGAGTCCTTACAGAATTTTAACAGCAAGCTAAAGACTGTTTAAGGTGCATTTCCACACTTAGCTTTACTCTTCTACTCATCGGAATGAGGTAAAAAGATTTGTCCAGCTTTTTGGCACAACTCAGCACTGAATGAGCTGTGTGCACCTATGCCCAAGATGATATTGTGTGATGTAACCGTGATCTTGTAATTGTAAACAAATGACTATTATAGAGACAAAATAAAAATAGCACTGCCTTAAACACTACGTGAAAGCACCCGGTCCCACTGGACTCAAAGCAGTCTGATTACCACTTAATTATGATGTCCCATCCCGTTTGAGTTCTTGCTTGTGTTGTTCTCACTCCTAGATGTAAGTTGCTTTGGAGAAAAGTGTCTGCCAAATTACTGTAGAATAGAACAGAATATGTGCACAGTTTGGTTTGTTTCTAGGGTGTACCTTGATGCAGCAAATGACGTAGATCTACTGGAAACAGTGGAGGCAGGGTTGAGCAGTATATTTGATGTGCAACCAGCGAAAGGAACAAAGAAGAAGCTGCAATGATTTAATGATGATACAGACCACCGATGTCTACCATGCTACATCTTTTTATGTCTCCTTCTGTGAATGTACATTCTCACATAAAGGACACATGGAAGTTTGAGGGCAGTGACGTTTGAAACAAGCCTGCATATTTATGTACACAAAGGGAGTATAAATTAGCCTTTTTGGCTTATTTACAGTATTTTAATTTGGATATTAGATGTTGGTTCAGATAGCAAAACTAGTCCAATCAAGCATGTAATGATTTATCACATGTGCATTAAACTTATGTCATTTGCTCAGTTTGTCATTGCATAATCACTAGTTTATTAATTCCATTTTTAAAACTTTATTACTTTATTTTCATTGTTGCAACACTGACTTATTACTCATCTCCAAATTCACCAAAACAGTCACTACATTCTACTGTTTATCTTTACTCTTTTAGTAATTTGTGCATCCATAAGGACAACCTTTAGATGTGGTGCCAAAGTAAACAATAAAATAATACTAAATTATAGTCACAAGATATTGGGATCTTATAGCATGAAGCCTCTTACAAGTAGCTTCTTTAAACATTGTTCTGCACATAATTTTTTAAGGAGCATTAAATTATTGGTTTAACTTAATTCCTCTCTTCTCTCCTGAAAAAGCAGCACATTTCTGCATGTACATACCTACACAACATAATTTTGGAAATGTGTGACAGAGTCATTCAGCCACTGTAGATCCTTACAGTAATCTAATCCTCCCTGACTTGAGGGAACTTAGGCATCTGATGACAGACAGCACAGTGATAATAATTCAACCCCCGACACTAATTCTGCCTCTGGTAATGAAAGAGATCATACAAGCAGATAGACAAATGACAAGGGGAAAGAAAACATAGATTGTAAAGAGATAAATATGACTGACAGTAACTGACCAGACATGTATATACCCATTGTGAAATCTTAGTCAGACATCCAAAATAACAAAAGTTAGAGGATGATTTCTGTGCAGTGTCTCGTAAAGAATGTTTGGGGATTTTTTGGGGGCATTAGGAAATGCAGCCCAATTTCCCACAGTTTGACTGACAGTTTTCCTTTAGGCCAAATCTGGAACCACTTACCTCACGGTCATGAAAGGGGGCTGAAGGTTATGGAGATGGGTTATACAGGGTCACAGAAAGAGGGAACAAATGGGTCATGACTAGGAAAGAATAAGTATATTTTTAATTAACCAACACTAATTGTATCGAAAGCTTTTAAAATTAAATATCTTGACTTACAGCACAGTACTTGTGGCTATTTGTAAGTTTCTTGGCTGGTCATGACCTAGGCACAAGCCAGCTCATCTTTCAGACATAGTTTCACAGGGTTAAATGTCACTTAAATGTAGAAATTCATTAGTCACGTAAATGACACGGCATGTGGTTTTCCAGCATTTTAATGACCGGATATCACTTTTCAGAGCAGTCCTGAAATTATATGCCACATTTTTTACTTTTGCCATTCTCAAATATACTAATGAATCCTGTTAACATTTGCCCATTGATATTAATCACTAAACACGAGCTGTAATGCAAAAATTCTAACCTTTCTCAAATGCCACTAATATGACAAATATCTGTGATAACTAAGCAGGTCACTGCATGACAGATGGTGTGAATGCCTTTTATCGTTTGTGAAAGCCAGATATGCAGATAGGAAGATAACCTCCTCATGCTGCAGTTTGCCATTCATTGCTCATGACACCCAAGCCGGCATCACAAACATCAACCTGGATTGTTTTCAAAGCAGTGTTCCATAAAGAGCAGAGACGAAGAGGAGAGGAGAACGTGAGATCAGAGATGTACAACATGCTGTACTCTAACACTTTTATCAACCATGCTGTGTTTCCATGCAGCAGAAGGGTGACGGTGGGCAGGATTTACTGACCCGGAGGCCCCTTTTGTGCACCCCTTACAGCGCTGATCCTCGTTTCCTCTTTGGCTGCATGCGTAGGCCTATAGGCTTACCTTTTATACCCCTCTCCCTCTTTCTGTGTCTGTTGTAAATAGGCTTAATGTTACAGATGTCTGTGTGAGGGAACACAAAGAGCTGAAGCAAAGTACAGAGAGTGGCTCTATTCTAAACTGTGGCCAGCAGAACAGGTGGAAAGAGAGCAGTCAGGACACAGAAGATGATCGGATTTCCCAAGAAAATGTTAAGGTGCTACAGTACCTGTGTGCATGGCTGAAAATGCACTTTTATATGTGATGCACTGCAGGTGAGCTGAGAGCATGAGTAAACAGGCAAAAAAATGTCTAAAGTATTAACTGTAACTGCAAGTTGTAAATCAAGCTGTCAGAGTGTCAGAGCAGCAGCCAGCAGGGTGAACGAGGGCGTCCATGGGTCCCTCGCTGTGTGGGCTAACTGGTTGGCAGGGACAATAAGCCACACTGTTTTACCTGCTCTGTCTGTCTCACTGCCAGATTCATGGACTTTCAAACAGCCATCCTCCCTCCCCTGACTCCACAGCTGAGGCTGAAAACATATCGCTGCCACTTTAAAAACTGTTTTACCTTTATGCAGCTCTGTCTGTAAAAGTGATGCTCTGGTCACTTTTTTGTTGGTAGTTTTAAGTGACATTAAACAAAATTAAATATCTTCTTATACTGTATTGGATTTACTTTTAAACAAATAATTGCCACAAGATCATTTCTTGTTCTCTATAAAACCTTTGAGAAGAATACAAACTCTGATAAAATGTGTCACAATTCATGGAAGTAAGGTGGAGGACCCAAGAGCAGAATTAACTTTGGTGACTTTATTTTAAAACTAATAGGAAATGCTCATGCAGGGTATTTAAGAAACTTAACTGAAAACCAACAAAAGGACAAAAATCAGATAAGAACTCATAACTAACTGACATAAGCTTGACAAACTATGGTGGTAAACAGTGGTGAGTACCAATGGAGTGGAAAAGAACATGGGAAACTGGGCAGATGATTTCCTGATGACAGTTTAACTAAGGTTCAGGAGCAGGGACACGCCTCAATCACACTTCTAATCACCTGGTGAACCTTTATACACTCTGTTCACTTCCTCAGCTCTGTTTCGTTCCCTCGACCCCACCTTTACCCACCCCTGCTCTCATCCATTATCCATTTAGCCTTCCATTTTGCATTCATCCATCCTCCCCCTTCCCTCTCTGCCATCCCCTTATCCACCTTCCCCATCATTCTCTCTCATCCATCCTCTGCATCCCTAACCCGTCTTCCTCATCTTTTCTCTCTTTGTCTGACCTGTCTTTCTTTACTCTGCTCATTTTTTCCTCTACAGCCCCTCTTCATCTCCTATTCCTCTCTGTGTCATTGATCCATTTGTTCCTCCTATAACCCTTCTATTTTAGGTACCATCTGGGAGAATCCTGTCAGCCAGGGTTGCAGACGGCAACCCCATCCTGAGTCTCTTCCACCCACCACACCATGATGTCATGGCAGATGTCCCACCTCAGCCTCATCTACCACATAACTCTTCATTAAATCACTCTCCATAAAGCTCACTTTGTTGTGGCATGTTAGATTTAGTGGCTATTCAAAATTCTCCCTAGTGTGAGTGTCAATGGTTGTCTGTATCTCTGTGCTGGCCCTGTGATGAACTGGCAACCAGTTCAGGGTGTAAACTGCCTCTCACTTAGTAGCTGCTATGATAGGCTCCAGTTAATGCCAATGCATTGGAATATGGCTTTTTAGAAAATAGTTTAAAATGGCCTGTTATTTTGGACTGGACTTTCACTTCTTTTGCTCTATTACTGTTCTACTTTATCGTTGAGGTTAGGCATTAAAAATGATGGCTAGTCAGTATAACATACAGTAATATGCATTTAATTACTTTTTTTTTTTACATTTTCCATCTTGCAGTGCTACAATACTAACCATACACATCCAAAAGTGATGCTTTGAGGGTGCCCACTATGTTCAAAACTGACAGAGTTTGTTCCTGCAACTGTCAAAATGTGAGGAGTTGGGAATGAGAACAGGTTGCTTTAAACAAAAACTGCCGTTTGCCTTCACAAACATAGACATTGGTTGCAACAATCTTCATGAATTCTGAACATTGAAAGTCAGGGAAAATGAGATAATCAATGGCCTCACTGGCTTTACACTGCTAGTGCACTTTAGCATCCATGCTGTAGCTCTGGAACAGCCAGACTATGTCCTAGAATTTAATAGTGGTCAGAAAAATGTGGTTGGTTTTGCTAATAAACCCAGTCAGTTAAGTTAGCAAGTTTTGGTTAAAATTTTTTTTGTTTAAGTCATTGTGGAACCAGTTTTATCAGCTATCTAGATGTTTAAACATGAAGAACTGGTTTGTAATTACTCACTAGCTCTGAACTAGTACTGGAACTGCATCAGTTAAGTTGAAACTTGTAAGTAAAACAAGCTCTCGCCAAGTCAATAAAAGAGAAATAGTTTTTAAGCTAATTGGTGAAGACATTTATAAGGAGGTCAAATCTATTTTATAACCTTCCTAATCCTGCACAAGGAAGAATGTGAAAAACATCAGAGCTGCCTTGTTTTATCATCACACACTCTCACATTCCTAGCAAAAACCACATAAATTAACTCTGAAATGTTACAGCTGAACACTGGAGCACTATTGGCAATGTCTGATGTAGATAACACCATTTGACATTTGCTTTCCAAGAAAGCAGCAGGTAATCTTGTGACACTTAGACATTTATTAACAGCCCCCTAAGTCTGCAAGCAAAGGAAGCTACTTTGACTGATTGAAATACTTAAGGTTTGTGCTTTCATATATAATACAATTACATGAGATGTGGCTTAGAAAAACAAACCATATAGAGCATAGCATGAGCAGCAGTAAGGATTAAGTTTCGGGCGACTGTATCACATGGTTTCTGCATGCACCACACAACAGTGCATCAGTAAATGCTGCGCAGATGGGGAGGAAAATTGCGGGTTTTAATAGAGTAAATTTAACTGCGAATATATGGTCATTTGCCCAGAAGAGCGAATGTAAAATTATTGTGCAAAGTTATTTCTTTTATAAACGTATGTGCGTTTACACCTCAAAAACATATCCACGTACTCCGGGATTGGAGGTATGCAATCTGTCTGTAAGTGAGAATGAGGGTAAGGCGCGCGCCTGTGTGTGTGTTTGTGTGTGCGTGGAGGAGGGATGGAGGCGGGGGGAGCTCCGTGTTTAAGCCAATCGGCGCAGCTCAGCGCTACTGTCATTTCTGGACGCTTTAATTTGGTGCCAGAGCTGCGCATCGCTCAGCTCAGCCCCACTGAGCGTCCTTCTCTGAATCTGTCCACGCTCGTGCACTGAAACACTCCATCACTCAGCTGATTCGGGACCCCAAACGATTCTGAGTGGCGTTTTCTTCTTCTTTTTATTTTCTTTACTCTTTTATTTGCACACTAAGCCCGGATGCTTCCACATTTGTGATTTTAAACTTTAATTTACGGAATAATCAACCCGCCGCTGCACCGAGCTGTTCCAGGAGGTGAGTGTTTATTTTTGTTAACTTTATCAAAAATATTCTGTTTAGTCTTGCGGGATTTTACATAGATTTTGTTTTCGAGGAAGATTTGCATCTTTTAGAAACCGTTCAGCAAGATTTTTTTTTTTTTTTTTGCAAAATACACACACAAACAAGAAGAGATAGTCAATGGGGATATGCGACGTATTTGTCCATGCAAGAGAGTTAGAGAGAGAGCGAGAGAGAGAGAGAGAGAGAAAAGTGAATTTGCTGCTGAGTTGGTGGGAGAGTTTCAGCTTGTGAAGTGTGTGTGCGTAAAGACGCACTTAATGGTGGGTTACATTTTGGTTTCCAGATGTGTGGATTCAGCTGTTGCTTGTCACTCAGGTGGGCTCGCTTGGTGTGTCTGAGTCCTCTCTCTCTCTCTCTCTCTCTCTCTCTCTCTCTCTCTCTTTGAGAATTCTGACGGGTTCTTTTGAACTCGTTAGAAACACATCAGTGTTGACAGACCACATTCCAAATCCACAGAAACACCCCGAAGTGAATCCACATCATTTCAACCACACAGAACAATCCAGTAAAATGTGTTTTCTTAGTTTCACTGAATCCTGCTGACTTTAATCTACTTTTATAAGGAAATCTATGGGAAATGTTTACTTCATTTCATTATATTCACAGGGCATGAAGTATTGTTTGGGAGCTGACAGAAAAGTGTACATCTTATAGTAAAGTACTGGTATAAACTTTGATGTTGCTATGATCTGAAATGAATCCAGTGGTGGCACCTAGTGGTGGGATAGATTTGTGAAGATGTTGCATTTGGGAGCAGTGAAATTTTTGTTTTCTGTGTTGCAAAAACAAAAATAAATAAATAAATAACCCTGTATGATAGTTGCTTTTCAATTGCTTTGCTGTTTAAATATAAAATATTTAACAGGTTATTTTCCCTTGCAGTACCCTTGTGCATGTAAACTACCTTGTTGTTAGTTGATCCAGGATCAGAGCTGCCGAGGATCAGGTGACTGAGGTGTATTCCCCCTCTGTGGGAGGCCAGTCAGCCAGACTTTGCTGGGGGTGTATACACTCTGTGCAACGCTAAGCCTTTGTTAATGAGTATATGTCTTTGTTTGTGTGTGTGTCCACATCTGTGTGTGGCACTGAGTCTGAGCGGCTGGAGATCTGAGTGTCCATTTTTTTTAATGCATTTATGCATGCATGTGTATGTATTTTTATGTTTTTGTGCATCTGCACGTCTGTCACTGCTGGTGTGTTTTTGATGTGCTTTGTGCATGTGTGTGTGTGTGTGTGTTTAAGTTGTAGAAAGAGAGAGAGAGAGCGAGAGAGAGACTGTTTGGACTCAGAAGTTAAGCTGCTGTTAATTGGTTAGCCATTTGGACCACATGTGAGACTGGAATCAGGCAGTAGCTGAAATGATTTGGATGTTTGGTTCGACCACTGCTTGCTCAATGTCCAACAGGCTCTTTTTTCTAACATCCACAATGTGTTTAAATGAATTGTTTTTTAGGAAACATACTTAATGTGCAGCAGGTTAGTTAGCTTAGCTTAAACGTTACCAGAAGTAAAACAGCTAAAAAAAGGACCTGCTCTGCAGTTAAAAGGCTCAAAAAGCTTGTTGTAGAAAACTTTTCCAGGAGCTAGTGGCTTTTAGGGAGTCCTGTCTTTGTTCTTGACAATTTTCACTGTAGTAACCGTTAGCTGAACATAGATACAGGCAAGATATTTTACGGCCACAAACAGCCCTGGTAAGGCAGGTAGTTCAGGATACTCTGTAATCACCACCATAGCTTGTAATATGTATTTACTTTAAGATGTACCACAAGAATAGTATTTACAGTTTGTAAACACAGCATTTTAACTTCGTTGGAGTGGTAAAGAGAGGTCAAGAATGATTGAAGAGAGAGACCACTGTGTGTGTGTACCATGGAGGAAACGTAATGGTGATTGTTAGAAAAAAGCATTGAATCTGAGCAATAAAACTGCACCATTAAAACACCCACAACTTCATACAGCAGCTGAAGTGCACTTCCTGGTTTACTGTTTTGTGTTGGTAGCTTTGACCAGCATGGTGGCAAGAAGAGAAGTTTCACATGTCAGTTTATTTAATCTGCCTAATCTACCCTGGACCCTCTCAGTGCAAATGCAGAAAACCCAGAGCTGAAATAATCATTTAACTCCCTAAAAAAGTTGACATAGATGCTTTGAAAACGTGTGTTAAGGTAGTTGATTAAACTAGCTGAATTTCAAGAAACTTGGAGGAGAGGTGGAGCTTGTGCAAAGAACAAACCCATTACATTTTTATGCTGATCTGGACAACCTTTATTTTCAAAGTGTACTATAAGGAATTAACCTTAAAGAATGACTATGTTTGGTTCTAGTTCTAATTTGTTATACAAAACTGCCCAGCTACATTTCATTAAATGTGACAGAGAGGTGGTACAGAGCTAAATCAGTCTCTTCAAAACTGACAGATAGGGCAACATCTTTGTCTTTCTACTGATATCGGGCTTTATGGCTTTATGTGATCTACACAAGAGTGGAGTCTTTTCAGGGTATATTCACACAAGCTGTTCATAGTCAACAGTAGTTTTTCTCAGAAAGTCGGATTCATTTGAGGAGATGTGAATACGGATCAAAGAAGCAAACTCTGGTCTGCCGAAAACCTAGATCGCAGTTCGCTTCAAGTGAACTAAGTGAAGAAAGATGCCCTGCATTAACCACTAGGTAAACAAGTTTTACAGCTTGTTGTTTGTCTTGTCTTCTCCTTCAATAATTCCTGATGCAGCGCCATCTCAGGCAAGGACGGGAACATATTATTCAAATGATTCTGTTTGCTTGACTAAGACCTGGTACACACATAAGGATTTTTTTAATGTAGTGAGATTTTTTATCTTATTGAGACCTCACACATAAAGATAAAAAGATTTGTTTTGATCATACTGTGTGTGGTGTGCTCCGAAAATGTAATCACAGAACAACACGCACATGACAATGCTGTCCAGCAACTCATTTACAATCTAGTCCTCCGAAGCAGACAAATGTAGAACCATAGCAACAACCGGCAAAAAAAAACGAAGAAGGAACATTGTAACAACTGGAAAACACAACACACAGCATGGAAGAGGATATATAGGACGAGGGAATGATGGTGGTCTTTGGCCTATTGTTAACAGAAAAAGCCACAACTGAAAAAAATAACAGAATGGAGACGTCGTGAAAATGGACTTTATTTACTTCCTTGTTCTCCAGCCAGCTCGCTCTCTGATTGGCTACATTCCATGCCACGTCACCACCCACGTAGTCACAACGCACAAGTTGTTGGCGTTCCTCAGAAATCTGCACAGAAATATTAAACATGTTTGTTGTTCCCAATTGTAGGCTATGACCCGTTTCGGAGCGGATTATCGGGACCAATCGGCTCGTAACACACCACAGACCAAATGATAATTGCACAGGGAAATCTCACGATAATCGAGTGTTTGCCATCTGAGGTTGGGAAGAGGCAAAATCAGGACAAAAACAGCCCAGAAATCGGTATGTGTGGCCAGGCCTAAGTGCAGTGTGAAAGCAAACTCGGACAAGTTGAATCTTGCAACCCCCAACTGTTCCAAGTCCCCATTCGCACAGTTTAGCAGACTATTAGCTTTAGAAAGGACCTGAGAAAAAATTATCAGCAACCTCGATGGGCACTCTGCAAGAAATAGCATGATACATGACAAACCATCGAACTACAGCCTGAATTGTAGTTTTTTACTATAATTCAGCTAGATACCATCAATACGGGTGCCAGAATATTTTTCTCTAATGCTAGCCAATGATTTAGATAAAAATATTTCCTAAAAGTGAACACAGCTAGAGGTCTTCATGTGCATAATGGCAAAGTCTGATAAAAAAAAAAAACTGGAAGTGCCTAGCTTTAGAAAGAGAAGTTCATAGATTGAATGCACCCCTGACTTTTTGTACTGCATCTTTTATGAAGCCCCTAATAATGTAATTAATTTCTGAAATTACATGTTTTCAGAACAATGTCTCTAAAACAGAAGCCGGAAATTTCATCCTACAGCTTCTCTTCTTTTTTCTCATGTGCAGACCACATTCTCCTTCTCTGGTGGGGTTTGAGGGCCAGAGAGGAAATCCAGCCTGGATATTGTTTTGATATTGTTGGACACTCTCCTGGAAAACCATTTTTGCTCAGCAACCAAGGGTGTTCTGGATTTAGAGGCATTGGCTCCTCTGCTAAAACACCTCATCTGATCACAGCAGTAACACTGTTTGATGCGCTGTGTCGCCCCAGCCTTTCTGTTCAAAACGACTAAATTTGGTCCAAAAAGGCATTAAGAAAAAAAACTGCAACACGCATAACTGCATACTAGGTAACACAAACCAATAGTGTATAGTTCTGGGCTGTTATACTACTTGTTTCAGGGGGGTCATGCAGCATTTATACACATCTTGTGTCTAAGTGTTTGACTTGGAGCACAGATTGGCATCAGATTAAACAAATAGAGCTAATAAGGAACATGCGCTCAAATGGTAAGCTTGTGTGTGTTTGTGTATGTGTGATTTTCATTTTTTAGTAAGTTAACACTTTTGTCTGTACACCTCTCTGAGCCTAAGACCAACACATGTGCACACAGGCAAGTTTGTTCTGTCATACTGGAATTAATTGGTTGTGGGGTTGTTTAAATCATTCCAAACCTCAACGAAACCTTTCCTCACACACACTTGTGTATATACACATCAACGCTTACCAAGCAACTAAAGTACCTGAGGTAGCTGCACGTCAAAAGGGTAAAGTTTTAGAGGGGCCAGTGATGAAACAAATCCAGTCATAAGTAATAAAAACTCATATTTTTTTTTAGATTATAGTCATTTAGACTTTTTGTTGCACCATTGTGTACTGTGAGGACACAATTAAATAAAAAAGGGCACACAAATGACCTAATTTTACAAAACACAACTAAACAAAGACAACTTTAAAAAAAAAAAGTCTAAACAACAAAAACCAAAATGAAAACTCAACATTTGTAAAACAAGTATTAAAAATAAAAATGCAAAACAATCCAACATTTCACAAAACTGAACAAAAAGTGCAAGATTTCAAGAAACTTTTTTCACACAATGTATTTTATTATCCCCAAGGATGGGGCCAGAAGTGTAGGCAGGGTGGGTATGCGCCGCCCATCAAATCTGCCTGGTCCCTCCCAAGTGCCACCCAAGCATAGATGATGAAACTCTAACAAATATTCAGTATAAACTGACCTTTCCTAAGTAAACCTCAGATGCCCAAGTGCAAGTGAATGCAGCATGTAATGTACTTTTATGTTATTCTACATCAACACTACTGTGTTCCTGTATCATAATGCAGCATTTTTACAGCATAATCTCACCAACTGTGGATGATGACAGCCTGTTTCAGACTTCACATTTTATGAACAGTTGTAAAACCATCTGATGTAATGATTGTGCAAAATGCTGAGGAAACACTATTAAAACCTGTGATTTGGCTCAAAGCAAGATTGTTCATGTTACCAGTTAAGTATAAGTGTTTTTAAAGCAGTCATTAAAGCTGTACAATGTAGAATAATCCTGAGCAAACAACCATTCAGAAAAAGAATCAACTATTTGCTTTTTGAAGTTTTGCTTTGCTTTTGACATCAGATGACCACTTTTCTTGTAATCAGCTCAGTGTTTCCTAAAATCTAGACAATTTAAAGAAAAAAAAACATGTCTCAGTTACATGTACCACTCTTTTCCAATCTATGCCTCTGCCTGAGGATGCAAGGGTTTATGTTGTGTTGCACAAAGTTTAATTAAATGTTGTGTAAATATGTTTTTTCTGGATTTTGTTGTGATTTTAGGTGACAATGTGTATTCTAATTTAATATGATCCAAAATGTTTTCCTTCCTTTGTTATCCCAAATTTTACATTTTTGTTGTGCCGGCTCATGTCAGTGTTTTTCTTTTCTTCTCACTACCGCATCCTCAAAAATTATATAATTATTTAATATCCTTTTTTTTAATTTTTTTTTAAGCATCAGTTCTGGTCGGCTCATGAGAGAGTGTGTTGAGGAAGGGTGGGGTTTGCTTGGAGCCAGGACAGCAGTCGTTCATGTACCAACACTAATCGTGATCCTTATACTCGTTGAGTGGTTTCAGACCTAACCCTTCAGGCCACATTGGCTCCACAAACCTGGTATTATGGTCAGCTTGTGGGGAGGAAAGTAATTCAGGGCTTAAAAGACTCTGTGACACTGAGAAATGGGCTCGAAGGGAGAGTTGCATTCAAGTCTATGTCAAAACCTGCAGCACAGTTAAAATAAAGTTGCCTCCAGCACTTACTAAGCGATGCAAAACTGTGTTGTTGGTGAGAGTTCCCGACTTGTGCCTCTGAGTGAGAGTCAATTTGGCACCAACTTAATTACCTATACACACAGCTCTGTTTGATGATGATTAAAGCCACTCTCACAGTTACACACACCTGCCCAGACACTACCAGTCGCCAGCCTCAGCAGCTATGGAGACATTAAAGGTGATGATTATTAGATGATAATAATTAAAAGGCTTTAAAGCTTAAGTAAAGGTAAAAAAGTATAGATAGAAACATAATCTCATATAGGAAGACCAAATCACTCTGCAACAACCACGTAATTATTCCCAGTCAAATGACCACCCTGAGGCAGAACACAAATGATAGCTTTCAGTTTTGTTTTTGATTGGAAAAAAACATAAAAGGTCTCCATAACAGAATCTAGGTTGTCGAACACTACATCAGTCATACAACATCACTTGTGGTGGGAAATTCTCTCATTTCTTGTTTTCATGATCAAGTTGCATAGTTTGATGTTTGGAGGTTTTGGTGTTTCAAGACAACTGACTGACCTCAAATCCACGGGGCAACTGTGGTGACACTATGTTGGGTAAAATGTTTACAGGCAGCAGTGAAATACTGGACCAAATGAAGATGTGAAAATTTATTATGGAGCCATATTTACCTTGAAATGTCATATTTACAAGCTGAAGATATCAAATACATTTTTTTTTAAAATACATTTCCAAAACAGAACACAAAAAAGTTGTACTTGTGATTCAGGGATCAGAACATGACTTTAACTCCTGCCTCCCTTCTTAAATTGGACTCATGTGTTAGACATTTTCCTCCTGAGGCTTGGACAAACCCCTGAGCTCAATGTCCCAAGTCAGGTTTAATCAAGGACAATCTGCTCCTTCACCTTCTCTCTCTCCAATTCTCTGCTTTTCTTACTTTCATTTTACCATTTTACCTCTTTCAAAATACATGAAGCCTCATATGGCACAGGATGCTCACTGTCAATCTGCTTCACTAAACAGGAGCAGATGTCCTGTGGAAGACATCTGAAGCTTTGTGAAAAATGCAAGTTGGACTATTTCAGAGAGATTAAACATTTAGTTAACGTTACCTTGGGTGGTCGCCTGTCTCTGCAGAGGTCTCTTGAGGCATGCCCTGTCTGTCACTGTGTCTCCATGTTTGCTTGCATCACCCCAGAGGAAAACCAGCTTTTTAATCCATTGAGAGGGGAAATGGCTCCCTCCCTCCAATCTGATGCCACCCGGAGTCAGGAAATGGCTGTTGTGATAAATACAGTATAAGTGAGGGTGGGGAAAATGACAAAATTTTCACCGAAATTGGCTAAAAGTGGTACATTTACTTTTGCTTGAGGATTTGTGGAAGTCTGGCTTTCAGTATGAAATGGTTTATAGGGTAAATATAAATTAATATCTTTAAACAACAGCTGATCAAGTGTCAAAAACTGCCTTTCCAATACAGGTCATGCATTTAACATTTGGCCTTTTCGCCCTTTATCTTTCCAGTGTAGTGCTAAATTTACCAGACACAGAAAATTAATAAATAATATAAATAAATAATTTTGCAACAGCCTTACAGCGTAGTTTGTGAATGTAGCCAAGAAGGCTGTTGCATTGTTTTTTGTTGTGTCAACCGATGAGACAATGGTTATGTTGTTGATGGCAACGCTCAAGGAGCAGCACTCTCTTGTTCCTCATCTTGTTTCTTATAGGTTGCTTGTTTTTACTATAAATAGCTTTCTCAGAGGTTAATCAGTGACAAGCCGGTCCAGCAATTTTTGGAGCTGGTCACCTAAAAACACCCCCTGCTTCTTGCTGTGAAAAACATCTAAATCTAAAATAAAGTACCCTCTGGCTGTGTGGTTCTTCGCAACTTTATCAAGAATTTTAAGCATTACTTTAGGTTTTTGCATTTGTTTACTGGCCAGCAACTTGATTGTTTTTGTTCACTTTCATGAGCTTTTTGGATCACAGGAGACTGCTGATCTAAGTAAAAAAAAAAAAAAAAAACACTGAAAACTACATAGCATGCAGCAAATAGTTCCTAGTCATGGTGCTATTTGGGGAGGATAGATGAGCATTTAGCTACTCATGGGTAAAACACTTTTTTAAGAATTGGTTGAGAGTGAATAATGAGTGCTAATGTTCAAAATCTACATATTTGTGTACATTTTGTTTGATAACATGATAGAAAACACAGTCAATCAGCAATATGAGAAGAGTACACTTACACAAATATCACAATTTAGCCAAAAGATTATGCTATGAGGCTAACAATATTCACAGCTTGCTTAGGCTGCACCCAAGAGGCCAAATACCCTGTTATTGTAGGTTTCAGTTTCAGAAAACGAACAAAGCAAGCTGTTTATGTCAAAATGGGGCCTATGTCTTAATTGGACATCTTTTATTCTTATAAAGGAAATACCCTTATGTTATTTGACTTTTCCCTTCTTATATAAGTCCCTACCTGTCAAGTAATCAAGAGTTGGGATATTGTTTACACTGGACAGTTCTACATCCAAGAGATGGAGACGAGCTTAGCCAGTGAAAGCTTGGGATTTTCAAAGTGCTCATTGCAAAATCAGTGCAGATTCTTAGTCTGTTTTTTATTATTATTTTTTTTTTTTTTTTTTTTTTTTTGCATGTGGAAAGGAGCTTAAATGGCATTAATGGGGTGGTAAATAAATGTCTTTTCTGTTTATACAAATGACCTCAAAAACCAGACAGTAAACTGAGAGCTAAAGGGTTCATTATCTCTAACCAGTCACCCATGAAATACAACATGTGGGGTCCTGTTTATGTGAGTGCACCTATAGTTACTGATGCAAATTTGTGAGATTGCATATGTTTTTATTTATGGAGTACTTTACATCTGTTTATTACAGTATGTTTTCATGTCCTCTTTGGAGAAGGGCTTAAGTATTCCACCTAAGATATTTTGTGACATCTGGCTGCATATTGACAGCTTATATCAACAAGTAATTTGTGTTGTTCAACCTCTAGAAGCTGTCGATGTGCACATCATTACAACCCTCAGGCTGCATGAAACTTAGCAGAAACTGTCGTTTACTTCAGAGGGGTAGAAAATTTTGTATTTTTTTATACTTCCTCCACCCTTCATCTCCCATCTGCTGCTGATTAGTCTTCAGTGTGTGTTTAAAGAGCAAAGCCTGTCGCTGAATGGGACTGATAGTAAACCCAGAAGGTTCAGTCAGAACAGTCAGGTAGGTCTGAATTAACAGAGAGGCCAACTAAGGATATTACTGCGTGGAAGGAAAGACAAATGGGGTAGGGGTTTGTTGGAAAGAGGAAGATAGGGAGGAAGACAGGTAGAGCATAAGACAGGGTCCAAAATTACACAGTGAGCCCACCCAACAGTTGGTCTGTTTACCCGTGAACCTCAGACCTAGTACTAGAGGGTTAGTGTGGAATGCCATCACTGGCTGCTTGGCCAAATTCAACCACAGCTAGGAGAGGAGGGAGACATAAACCCCACAAAATGGCCAGTCACCTTGCTTTCATTGTAATTGTGAGTTTATTTAAGCACAGAACTCAAATTAATTTTAATTTAACACATAGCCTCAATATCTGTCTCCTTTGTGACATCCAATCCCGCCACTAACATGTTAGTGCTGCCTAGCTGACACTCAGCTGTGTATCTGTCTCTTTTTAAAATCTCTTAATCACTGACTCAGTAATCCATGTGAACCTAATCAAAAAAGTGCATTGGAGAAGGTTATATGGCTTCATACACACACCTTTCTCCAGCACCCTGCAGATGTTGAGAACTGTGCCAGCACATGTAGGCAGAGTTTGACAAAGTACCCCAGGACCACAAAACATGGTCAGACCTGTCTTTTGCAGCTCTTGCTGTGTTTCCAATGCTAAATCATAGGAAACTGAGGGTTCTGGTTGTGTAATATACAAATAGTGTGTGTGTGTGTGTGTGTATGTTTAAGTGTGTGTTTGTATGTTCCACTTTATTAAAGTGCCATCCCTCCGGGGTCCTATCATTAAACTGTTGTGTATGCAACCCCAATCCCTGGCCTACATATATCTCTGATACAGCAGCCATTGGGGGGGGGGGGGGGTTGCACATGTAGACAAACACACACAAATTAGCGCAAACAGTTTCCCCATGCAAAATGTGATGCAATGCTGTTACTTGAGTTGTGTGATATGTCATCAGATGTGACCAATTTTAACTCTGCTTCAACTTCACCTTTGTTATTTCTAATGGCTTTATTTCCCATGGGAAGTTATTAGATTTACGAGTAGTGCTGAGTTTCTTTTTGACTGAAATATGACACACTGCATATCAATCAAATCGATGCTTGAAGTGGTAGAAGAGCTAAATGTCATTTTGATAATGTGGTATCAATCTTTGTTAAAAGATATATGGCTATATGTTAGCCAGTAAAAACAAATAACAAGTTTAGTTTTGACAGGTGCAGCTGAAGGCTCGTTTGTATTCCTCTGTCACCAAAAGAATACAGACTGGTTTCTTATCTTTTGTTGTTATCTGTCAGTCCTTAATATGTGGGCTAGTAGCAGCTCTTTCTGAGCAGCTGAAATATTTCACAATATTTTCAGTAGAAGTAAATACAGTTTGTAGGCCTTCCGTCAATCACCTAGTCATAAAGTCTGTTCTTTATTCACCACTCAAGTAAAGCAAACTCTTTTCCCTTTAGCTGATTTTTTTGTTTATTTATACATCTGCCGGTTTTTCACCTTTTGCAGAGTTTCAGTTTTAGACTGAGTTCCTCTGAGAGAAAATATGATTGCATTTCATTGAAATACATGCATACAACATACAACACAAACGCATGAACTCATTTGTCTCAGTATCTTTATGGGAACATTCCATTGACACAAAGCTCCTTACCCTAATCTTAACAGTTAAATTCCTAACTTAAACCCTAAAATCAGGTCTTAATCCTCAAAAATCACTTTGAACTGAAATAATGTCCTCGTGTTTACAGGGAGTCCCTAAAAAGTGCCTTATGTGGATTTGGTCCCCATTACGACATAAAAACAAACACACATCTTTTCAAAACTGTGGTTGATATGTACTCTGGCTTTTATTAAAGAAGGAATGCATCACTTAACAATATCAAATTAGAGTTGGGAGGGATGCACAAGACTCTCTTTGCTCTCCTTTTCCTCCCTCGCAGACTGACAGACACCAACACATGCATGCACATTCACACACATAGCATTCATGACAAAGAAAATATGTTTCTATAGTTTTCTAAAGTTTTCAATCTTAAGACTGACTACTCTGTATAATAGCAGTCTTTTCATTATTACTTTATAGCAAAATATTTAATATGTTTTGGCTGCCAGGATAAAAGTAAAAGAAGGGGTCTTTTCATCATTGTAAGGAGGTAAAATGTTTGCATGGACCTCTTCATTGTGCTTAACAAAAACACAAGCACTGAAGGAAAAACACTTTTCAATTCTGACATCATGTAGCATCAAAAGAAGAGTCAATAAAATATTCCTTGACGGATATGTCACTTTAAAATAAGACTAATTTGTTTCATTACCTGTCATCAGTTGTTTTCTCATATTTGATATATTACTCTTCAATAGTCTAATGAAACCAACCTACTTGACAGGATACTTTAGCCTGCAGGAACACCGAGGACTATGATGTCATTGGATTCAGGCTATGGGGAAACATAATAAGCAGTTCAAATAAAGTTAAATATTTTAAATCATAAATGATGCTTGTAATTGTTCTAAGAATGGGGTAAGCCTACGTTATTTTTAACAACAGCAGTCAGCCCTGAAATAGCATTCCTCAGTATACTCTAATCAGTCTGTGACTAGTGCTGGGATTTACAAAAAAATCCACTCAAATTTAAAAATGATTGCCTTCATGTGCTGGAATATGCAGTGCAAACAGCACAGTAAAGATTGACAGATACGAACGTAAGGCTGAAATGTACCCATATTGAAGCAGGATTATTTTCATTTTGTAGTGAATAATCCCACAATGAGAGGCAAAATATCTGGAATAAATAATAATAATTAAAAGAATTTGGTGAATATAAGCTGGTGATTGAAGTTAGCTCTGGTTTCACTAGGTAGTGACAAGTACTCCTAGAAATATTTGACTTTGTTTAGGAGGTAGGTAGTGCACAGACAGCTTGGGCTTTGGTTTTGACATCTGGCCTTGATGACAGAGAATCTCTGTTCTTGTAATATGTCTCAGCCTCACATGTCTGCATTTTTTCCATTTTGTGCCAGTGGAGTGATAGAAAAAGCATCAGTGGGACCTCGCATGCCAGGAATTCTCTGAAAAATTACCTGATTCAGAAATAATGCAGACTTTAAACCAGGGAGCTTAATTTTCCGACAATATTCTGCTCCTATTGATTTATATTTTTGTGGTCTCACATCCAGTACTGTTGCAGTGCTTGCGTAAAACCCTGTCACAGTCTCATCATGGTCCTAGGCAGACCTTTGCACATTGTCTTGTTGAAACTTGTCCGCCACTTGAGCTAAAATGACAGTTTGTGTGTAAAAAAATGATTGAAAATGATCCTTTAGCTTTGCCCTGCCACATAAAAGGCAGAAGCACTTTGTGATGGAATTAAAATATTTAAGATAAGCTAACTTTCAACAGTAAGTGACTCTGTTTATTGTGCCATCATTGAGAGGTAATGCATTTTGCAAAGCTTGCAAGCTTTGCACCCTATAGCCTCTGCTCAGGTTGAATTCTTATAATCTTTTACCCTGCATGGAGTGGGATTCCTGCAGATCAATGTGAGCATAATCCTTAATTAGAAGTTGGTAACTACACCTGAGGATTTGTGAAGGAGTATCTTGGTACAATAGAGATTTAAGATAGATTTTATTTCTTTTTCTAATCAATTTTGTTTCTAGTTAGCACTGTTTACACCCTCTGTTTATTTAAGCCATGCTTACATAAGCCTTCACCTTTATCATTTTGCCACACTACAGAAGGTGGTAGTAATCAAGCAGCTTTCTTCTGTCCCAAACCCTTTGATATCCTTAAAATATATATATATATATATACATATATATATATATATATATATATAAATATATATATATATATATTAGGGCTGGGCGATTAATCGATAAAATTGATAAATCAAATTTTCCATTTCTGGATATTTATTTTTATGAAAATGTGGATTTTTTTTCGATAGTTAGTTAGCAGCAGACTTAGCCCTCCCTCCACACCAGAACGGTGTTTGTCTGACAGATTTTCAGTGAAGTGACTCTTCACTCTCTCCTGGGATTTAGCTGTGTGTATAACTGCAGTGAGAAATGCTGCTCTCTAGTAGATGCAGAAGTCAACTTGACCCACAAACCCTAGTTAAGAGACAACCTTCATCAGGGGAATTTTTTCTGCAGTGGAGCCTGTATGGTAAGGATCCAGATGGAAAGAGATCATGGATGCATTGTGTTGCATATTTGTGTGTAAGATATGAAATCTTTTATATGGTGGAAAAGCTATGACATTATATTCTTTTATTTTTGCTGGCATTCATCTGTATAAACAAATAAACATTTTTAATGAGTTTATTTATGTTTTGTAAAAGAAAAGAAAAAAAATCGATTAAAATCGGAAATCGGATTTGGTTATAAAAAAATCAGAGATTTTATTTTTAGGCCATATTGCCCAGCCCTAATATATATATATATATATATATAAATATATATTCAACATTCTAAAGCAGGGGTAGCCAACGTTGGTCCTCGAGGGCACCAATCCGGCAGGTTTTCCAGATTTCCGTGCTCCAACACACCTGACTTAAACTAACGAGTCATTGTGAAGATCCTTATAGGCTGTTGGATCTATTTCATTTGAGTCAGGTGTGCTGGAGCAGGGAAATCTGGAAAACCTGCCGAATTGGTGCCCTCGCTACCCCTGATCTAAAGTTAGGGCTTTCAAACTTAATCCATAACAATACCCCAATGCTAATTTCCCAGTTGGCAATTTCCTGCATTTTATAGCACTTTTATTGTTTCTTCTATTGTCCCAGAGGTGTGTTGGTAACACCCTGCAGTGGTTAACAAATCTCAGCAGAAGCTTTTTTTATGACTAGTAACTTGAATTACACTCAGATGGTCAGTGTCAAAGGATATTAACACTGACCTGGCAGGACCACTGAGGAGCTACTCCACAGACCTGATAGGCAGCAGCAGCAAGTTGAGCCGATGGGCCCTGTTAGAGAGGGCTTAAGATCCATTTCCTGGTGTGAAAGGCTGCTGAGAGGTGTCTGTCAGCAGGAATAGAGCTGAATGGGGTTGAATGGTGGAATCATAGAGGATGTGAATTGCAACGTAGTTCTAAGGTCTTTATGTGAATCTGATCTGTGTGTAAGCTCTTGGTTAGCCATTGTGGAAATTACTAATTTAAACTGGCTAGAATAAAGCCGATTGGTTCTACTTGTGTTCTCTGGACTTTCCCTGTTACTGTCACAGTGTATATTAAGTAGCAGAAAGTGTCCACTCAGAATCAAAGGTTCACATCCCACAATTTCTATGACTATTTGCACAGGCTTGCATATTTCATTGTGTATCTGCGGTTAATGCCACTTTAGCCTAAGGAATGGCCTCTGTGCTCTGTTTGAGTTTGGGTTTTGTGACAAACTGCCCTGCAGCATGTTGAGACATGTTAAAGTCCTTGTGGAGTTCTAAATTCAACAACCAAAGGGACATAGCCCCTGACATCTATTTTTAAAAGATCAGGCTTTTTGCTCTCTGGGGATGAAACCCAACTGGTTTGTAAAACTGGTGTACATGAAAATAGAGAAAAACCGTGCTGGAAAGTGTGTTTGCTTTGTAAACCCTGCACAATAAAGATCTAGAGAAGGCTGAATTATCAGCTGAGTTGTGATCCAAAAGACAGATAAAAACTGTGCTGCCAATATAAATTATTAAGTGTGCCGGGTGTGTGAAAGAGTGTGCACATATGCAGTAAGTGTGTAGTTTAGATTTGGTCTTAGATTACACAGAAAAGCAACAAGATCTTGTCTGACCTTCTAGGCCAAAGCTTTTGAAATTCTTAGGAAGAACTTTACCACAAGGTTTCTGTCCAAAAGGCCTTTTTTTTTTTTTTTTTTACCTCACCGATTTTGGGGTTAAACTTGTAGTTTTGGTCAAATGAAGTTCTGTGATTTCATTTTAGTAAAGAGTTAGTGAAAAGATTCTAAAAAAAAAGACTGAAAGTTACAGCTGTGTGCCGTGCTCATTTTTATTTGAAGACATGAAGCGTCGGTGTTGTTAATGTTGGGAATATGTAAAAATTTTGTGCAACACAAATGCTTCCATTTTTTCTATTTAAAGACATCCCACATAAACTAAACACTGGGATCAAAGGTCACTGCATAAACTTTCCATTTGCAGCTTCCTGCTCATCAGTCCTAGACATCTGAATGAAACGAGGGCACTATCCATTCACGGCATGCATCCAATAGCCTTTCAGAGTGCTCATACACTTTGTCATTGCCTTATAATAACAATGACACATTAAAAACCTTATTGTGAAGCAAAGGCTGCTGGATGATGATTTTGTTTTAGTTTTTTTCCCCTGTTTTGTCAAATGTTGACCCATAAATGAATTGTTTGTAAGTCAAGATGCTAAGGGTTTAAAAAGCCAGTAAAGAAAAAATACAAAGCTTTCCAAAAGGAAGCGTATTGCACATGAACTTCCTTATCTACAGTATTATGTTATTTGGCCCTGGGCAATAAACAAACAAACTCCTACGGCACTATCATTAAAACTCCTCTAAAAAAATCTGTTTTTCACACTGTGGAACTTTCTATCCCTTTAGGAGGAAGCAAAAGAGACGGCAAGGTCAACTGTCCTCTTGTGTTTTTTAAGGAACCATAGGTCTCTGGCCACAAGCCCAGGCACAGTCTGAAAGGCAGATTTCTGTCTATTGTCTGGGATAAAAAGCAGGACCATTCTTCACCCACTCATTGACTGTTTTCATTATCTGAATTAAGTACCTGTCTGTCACAGAAGAAGAAGTTTTCTTCTCGACCCATCTCCCTGGATGAGATTTGTAGAGCTTCTGAAATGCATATCCAGATGTGTATCTCAGGAAACTCAATGCACATCTTTGTGAGGATTTAAATACAGAATGGCTTATGCACTGCACTGCCAAATTCCCTGGAAAACATAAGGGCTTTTCTAAAAGGTCTTCCCTCAGACTAAACTGTCTGCTTCCTTCTCCTCTCCTTTTCAAATATTCATTGTTACGCTAGGAAAGAAGACCATGTGGGCAAAACACATAAAAAGTCCCATCTTTAAGCACACAGAGGGTCTCTCTTAGTTCCCTAAGCTAATTAGCCAACTGAGTCATTTCTCATTTGTAACAGGTTATCTGGCATGTGACAAAACAGCTCTTTTGCCCTCTCTGCAAGTCAGCTTTGTGGAGTTGTCAGAGGAGAGAGCATCTTTGTCTACTAGACAATTGAGCAAACTCATTTGTCATCTTAGACTCTAATGAAACTATTGCTGCTTTTCAACTTTTCACAATGACAAATGGTGCAGGACTTGACCAAATAATCACAACAAATGGCCTAAGACACATCCACTGAATTGAGTTTGTGTGCAGATTGTTGTCCTGCATTGTGTTTCTGCACAATTTAGTTGGAACTTGTCACATTTTACCATTACATTACATAAGTTTTCACTTTGGAATAAATTTCTTCACTTCTAGATCTTCTGGATTGTTTCCGGAAAAAAGTGTTCTTTGACAATAGTGCCATTGTGATCAGTTGAAGTGAGAGATGAGAATGAGGGGGACCCGCTCCTCTAACTCTTTCAGAACTCAGAAAAAATGGAAGGGGGTAACGATGTTGGTTAAAGAGTGAGCAGACAGATCGTGTGTGTGAGAATTTCCCGAGATGGATGGGGCTGTCTTGGGAGGAAGCATGGTCAATATTTAACCCAAGAAACACCAACAAGACATGAGGGGGTTTTTTTTATGGAAGAGGGGCTTTCAAAGGCTTTGATACCTCGGGCAAGAAAAGGATACAGTTAGTCAGTCGTCAACTCTCATTATAAGGACTGTTATAGCACATATAGCTTTACTGAGATTTATAATTTCACAATTTATAGTTTTAGTTTTCTGGCACAGTTAGCAACAAGCTAAGAGCTTTTGTCAGAAGGACACAAATATGGATACACACAGCATTCACGTCACACTAATATACCAATACCAATAATTCTGTGCTAATTAGCTTTCAGTAAATACACATATAAATAGAGCCTTCTGTCTGTCCTCTGGATTAACTTTATATGTATTTCAGTAGGTTTCAGAAAGCTTGGAGCTGCATACCCAAAAGCAGCAAATTAAGCAGTTCCATTAGAAGTCGTAATACCTTTATTTTTTTACAACCCAGTGGTTCCTGCAGGTCCCTACATGCAATCTCACCAGTCACTATTGTTTTAAATTGGCACTGGTAAAACAGAAATATCTCAGAATGATAAGAAGTTGATGTTGCCCTCTCAGCACTGACAATGTGTTTGATTGCACTTCCAACAGAATGGCAGTTATATGTGTGTATTTTTGTGTGACAGAATAAACAGAGAAACAAGCTTGTGTCTGCTGTCCCTAGTGGCCGATGCTTGTTCATATACATAGGGTTTTTTTTATAAACAAAAACCGGTTTAAAGTACCAAAATATTATATCATCGAAATATCACAATGTATAGTTTTTGCTCAAAACCTTAAAGAAAATTTTGTAACCCCTAGATTTATGTGCAAATGATGCATTTTTCTGTTTTATGTAGTGGAGCAGATGGGGTAAAAGCATATTAACTATGCACAGCGTGATCTAATCAGCAGCTGAATACGAATTAATGTGACATTTTAAAAGCAAATGACATGAGTTGCATCAGACTGGATAACCTCTAGAGCCTTTAATGACAGAGAGAGCAGCAGTAACACACATTTGCATTAATAAGAGTAATTTCATCATGGAAACACATTCAGATGAGTGAAAGATGTCATGCTTTCACATCAGTGAGAAATGTTCTGCTTTTATTGCTAGCTTAAGGAGGAAAAACACTTCCTCTGCAGGGATAAGAGTAAACTTTAATGCCAAAAAAGCTTTATAGCAAAATATTTTAGAGCAATAGGCAAACTGAGAGACAAAAGAAAAGAGTGGAAAGTAGACATGTCATCTGGCTTTCAGGAATCCCGCTGCCAAGTTGGGGAGGGGGTGCAGGCTGGAGGGTTTTGGTGTCATGCCGGTGGAGGAAGGGGTGTGGAGATAAAGAGGGAGGGCAAGGGGGTTGTTGACTCTGAAGTATGTGTATGTGTGTGACACTGAAGTGCAGTGGCAGGCGATTTTCTCTGGAAGAGAGGAATGAGGGAGGGGCTGACAAGGCTCAGCTGCCCCAAGAGCACACACTCAGAGTGGGATCACTCCAGATAGATAGGTTACCTCTACCCTCCCTCCTTTGGACTTTTAAATTTTTTGGACTGCTAAACACGTTGCTCCCTCAACTGCGGCAAAGTTGCTGTCTTAAAGACGCCTCCTATAAGCTAACACTGAATTTCAAAAGCAATACTGGAGAAGGCTGTGAGTTGGGGTGGGGGGGGTGGATACTTCCTGACTGATCTGGATCTTATTAGAGCATGGATCCGCTGAGCTTGATCCTGCAGAAATGTAGCCAAAGCTGGAGGGCTGTGTGACCAAGGGATTGTGGAAGTGAATAAGAGCTTTATGCAAAATTGGAAAGAGAGATGCTTTTCCTGGAGGTAAGGGAAAAAAAAATTAGTATACTTCCTTAAACTTGCAGATGTAGACAGATTTTATTGGGAGAACACATAAACTCTATGCTGGCAAAACAAACCATTACTTAGATGTGTTGATAATTGTGATTCTGTGTTTGTGCATTTCTATCCTTGTCTAGGTTTAGCATCTTATGTCTGTGTGTACAGTCTGTGCAGGTGGTCTCTCTCCAGCTGTGTTACGTCTCCTGTGTACCCCCTCACACTCACTTGACCTTAAAACAATAATTTTCAGGATAAAAAGAGCAATTACCTCAGCCTTTGAACTCTGATATTTAATAGATTTCCTGAAGTAAATTTGATTATATTTGCAAAAATGTAGACTTTAATTTTACCTCAGATCCCTCATATCTGATCCTTAAGATAACTGCAGGTACCTCAACCTGTAACAGTTTTAATCAATGTCCTCCATCTCAGAGAATATAATAAAGGTGCTAAATGTTCCTTTAGTTTGCTTGGCATTGCATTCATTCTAAAAATAACTCATTGTTTTGTAAATAAGAACTCTTCTAAAAGCATCAGTTAAGCTTGAGGGGGCAACATGTGCTCTATGTTTACACAGACCTAGAACTGTTACTCTGTATACACTCTTTAAAAAATGTAAAAAAGAAAGAAATTTCCCTTCTTAACCTTTTTCACCTCCTTCTGTCACGTCTTCACTGCAGCCTCGAGATGGAATAGGTGGACTTTCTGTTTTTGTTTTTTGACAAAGACAGCCATTGTGTAATTGCCAAGTGGTGACATGGTGAAATGTGAGTTGCTGTGTATGTTGGCTCAGGAATCTGAAGTCACCTTTTCCCTGTGGCTCGCAGGATGAGAGGCGGCAGAGCCAAAGGGTATGCACAAATCCTGAGCATAATGAATGAAAGTGTACTAGCTTAAATTCACTCTAAGTGAAGAAATTATGCTTATAAATGATTATTAGTTTTTGTCTTTTGTCAGGATCAAAGTTTCACTCTGTTTTTATAAAGGTTTAATGCTTTGTCTTCCCATTATTAATTTTGTTTTACAAGATGGTGGTTTAATTTTTGGTTTGGTTAATGAAGTGAAGAGGGCAATATACAATTTGTTTGACAACTTTATATAATATACATATGTGTTTTTTCTATAATCTTGACAAAAGTAAAAGATTATTTAATCTAATCAGAGTGTTTACTAATCTTAACTTGGTTAGATGAGATAAAGTAGGACAAGTAAAGAAAAGCTTACGTGATAACAGTATCTGTCCTACCATAAAACCTGATAGATTAGTTGCTGAAGAACAAAGCGACTCTCAAATACCCTTTCGTCCTGTGATAAGAGCCGTAAGTTGACTTTTAACTGCATTTCTGATCTGTAAATTCTACGCTCTGGAGCCTTGTATGCTAATTAAGGGGAATCTTAATTTGTGCTCAGTCTTGTTACCGGGGTTTAACTACATGGTGTGATGTGGGAAGCCTGGAAGGTGACATTTCTTTGAGAATGGGGCCACAGAGTTTACATTTGCAGGTGATCTATGTCCTTGGAAATAAAAATTTCAAATATTTCATGAATAAAAAAATTTAAATACTCCATTAACAGGACAACTTTACAATTACAATTGGCTGATAGAGCATAAATAACCCTATGATCAATTTTGCTTCATAATACCACCCACTAGCTACCATCTAAGCTGGAATAAAGATTTCTCCAAATAATTTTACCTGGCTCCTCTACAACCACATTTAAAAGGTTTAATCATTAGTCAGTAGAACATATCTTTTCCCCTTAGAATGCTGTTCATATGTAAAAGATCTAATCTACATACAGTTTGAAAGGCAAGTGTTAAGTTTTTGTCTGTTTTTTACCCAAACAAGTCCCATTCTGGTGTGAATTTACATGTCAAAGAGGCAGAGCACAGCAGGGCCAACAGACAAGTGGCCTTTTCAACACCTTGAGCTCTGTTATCAGCCTGTGGGGACTCTGGAGAACATAGCTGCTTAGATAAGGAGGCTACTGCTGAAGGTGGAGGATAGACACACAACAACAGGATTGATGAGTCCCTTTTCACCTACAGATCCAACTGTTATCAGTTTGTAAAGAGATAGATTATGAAAGCTGTTTGCACTGCTGCTGGATGTAGATTCTTGCTGCAGTCTTCAGTAGATGAATGGATATTGTTTCGAAGATTGCTGCTTTATTTGGAAAAGTTGTTTCACTGTCATCTGAGTCCACTACCTCTGCAATATCTTCATGTGAACACTAATGGGATGGGAAACAACAGACCGGTTGTTCAGTAATTTGTGACTCAAGAGGTTTAAATTGTGAAGGGATTTTGTGTTACCATAAGGAGAAACTGTTCTTTCTTCACTGTTTGTTCTCTGCTCGTCTCGTGTTTTTCCAGCCATTATGTTAAACTCTTACAACACTGCCAGGATAAAAAACAATTATTTTGTTGAGAAATGAAAAGAAACAGAGACAAAGTGACTGATTACAGGTATTTATGAAAGACAGAGGAATTTACAAGTGTGAAAAAAGTCCTAGATCAGCAGTGTCTCAGCCTATCCGTGTTGAAGGGGTAAAATCCAGAGCTTTGTGTGTAATTAAAGAAAAATATATGAAGCAAGCAGTAGAGGGGTAAAGCATAAAATATAAAAAAGTGAAAGGCAGGTTATGTCAATATGAATCCTCAATCCTCTCTTTTTGTTTGCAGCGCCCGTGTGCAATGAACCTGGAGCGCACTGAGAGAGGTGAGCGCCCTTTACCTCGAGGCCAGGACATGGAGGCTCGTGCTGTGGGAAAGATGGGAAAGATGTCTGCGGGCTTTCAGAGGAGCTCCACCTCAGATGATGACTCTGGATGTGCGTTGGAGGAGTATGCTTGGGTGCCACCAGGACTCAGGCCTGAGCAGGTAAGAGATTTTCTTCGATAATTACCTTCCTTCCCTCATTCATTCATTAATTCATTCATTTTCTATACCGCCTATTCCAGTTCAGAAGCAGAAGCCTATCCCAGCAATTAGCAAGCGAGAGGCAGGCTACACCCTGGATAGGCCGCCAGTTCATTGCAGCCATAATTATCTAACATAACCTTTTAAATAGTTTTACACCTCCTTTTTGTTCTGTTTATTCTCAAAACTAACTCTTAGTGGACTATTTCCACCTTAAAAAACCTGTCTAAAAAATATAAAACAGCTTGTTAACAGCAATGGGTTTCAGTTCAAGTAAGGATATTTGTGCAGCCTTAATGGTCCCTTTGCCCTACCAGTGGATTAGGGCTGCAAGCTGAGCTGTAGCATCTGGCTATGGATTTAATTATGTGTATTTAAGATAAACATATTCATTTAATTTCACTTAGAAAATACTGAGACATTTTCTTCATGGAAGCGCACAGCCCCAAACACATTTTGCTCATGTTTCCGTTTCTCCTGTCAAGGGAAATTAACCAAGGCAAACATTAACATTTACAGTCCCTTTCAGTCTCTTTGTGTGTGGAGAGATTTCACAGTCAGGCGCCTGTGACTGGATATAGATTGACATGTTTGGCCCACAGAGGCACAAAAGGAAGACATGCATTGCAATGCTTGGCTGAGAGCAAAAGACTTTCCTGTCTTTCCACCTGAAGCAGCTCAACAAAGACGTTACCAATGGCCTGACAAGATTCCACATTTCCTCATTTGATTAAGTTCATGCACATGTCTCTGTGTCCAGGTCCAGATGTATTTCTCCTGTCTGCCAGAAGACAAAGTGCCATATGTTAATAGTCCAGGAGAGAAGCACAGGATCCGCCAGCTCCTCTATCAGCTGCCGCCACATGACAACGAGGTAAACAAAAATAAAGTTATAAAGACAGTGAGGAAGAAAAGTATGAGTAAAAAATTAAGCACTAAAAGGTGAGATGTAATCTGTTCTGAATAAACTACAGTAACTTCACGGCTTCACATTCTTCAGTTTATATACTTTTATTTTCCTTTGGAACCAGGTACTTTTCTGTTTTGTTTTGCACTATCGATTGTATCCCCCTTATTCCCCCCCTGGTAATCATAGCAGTTCTGTGTGAATATAGTGAGAGACAAGGCACGAAACTTCAGCTTTTATGTAGAGTGGATTTGCTACTGGCTCTGAGCTCTAAAGCATTAACAACTCTGTGTTACAGGATCCTTAGTGTTAGCAGAAAATAGAGAAAGAAGTTGTGGAAATCAACACGTGTGGTTGACACTATGTTAATGAATTAGTAATCTCTGACAGCAGAGCAGATTACTAACTGACTGCTTGGAGAACAAGGAATAATGTTGGTATGCAGGAAGTTAGTGCTAATGTCGGTGTCTTTAACATCACATTTTAGGTTTGGCTTGCTTGTGAGATGGTGATGAAAACAGTATGGAAAACAATGTAGATCCAAAAAAGAGTAAGAAGAGTCTACTGTTCCTAAATAAACCAAAAGGTTTTACATTATGCACAAGATTTTACAATTACATGTAAATGTGAGTAAAAAAATTGTTAAAATTAAGTGTGAAAAAAGTATATGTATTACTATCATTATGGAAAACAAACCAAACAAAAAAAATAGTATGTATATAAAAAAAAAAGTTAGAGGCTAATTTGTATTCAGCTAATGTTAATATCTGTTAGCTAAAGTTCCTGAATGATACGAAAAAACCTTTTGTTTTCACACAAAAATTTACAGCTGTTATAAGAAATTAGATCAATTAAGTGTAAAGAAAAAATTAGTATTTGAATCACTATAATTTTAACCAACAGTATCAGGTATTTTATAAAATGTAAAACCAAAAGAGATGGAAGAATAAAAAAAGAGGCCAAATCAGCTCAAGCTACCAAGTGTTAGCTAATGTCCCTGAATTAAAACAAAACATTTTACATTCACACAAAATTTTATACATGTGTTAACATATTAGACACTTGTGAAATTAAGCACAAAACAACAGGACTGTATAACTGTTGGATTAAAATAGGTGAAAGACCATTTTTGATGGAACCCAGCCCTAGCTTAACTAAAGCCTGCAGCTGAGTAAAGTCTACACAGTCCTGCTAGTCTTTTCTAATAAAGCTAAAACAACAGCAGCAAAAGTTGTGTAACAGTAAAGAACATGTCTGCCTCTTCTGTAGAACAGCTTTATGGTGTGTAAACCAGCACTCCTTTCACGTCTGTGTTAATAGAGTTTACATTAGAAGATACAGTGGAGGGTTATCACCAGTGGGGCCAGGGGGTGCTACTGACTGAGGTGGTCTCTTGGTGCACATATGGAAGATACACAATAGTTACACTCAGTGCACACAAACATTGTTTGACTGAGTGGTTTTATGATATTTGTTAGCAGACCTGGCCGTCAAGGAGGCAAACTGCTGGAAGATTCCTTGCGTAGCTGTGGTTAGGATAAATAAGCACTCTGTGTGTATAAAAAGGAGAAAAAGAGACAGTGAGTGTGTGCATGTGTGTGAGCTCACACACCAGCATCGTTTACTGTTGTTTAGAGAACAACTGAACTGGTTGTTAAGACAAGTCTTGGTCTTTTATCTTAACCTTCATTCCCATCTCTAAACACAGAGTAAGGGTTTGTGTACTGCTCATGCCATCTTTTCAAAGCAGCCTTGTGGGGGAAAATTAGCTTTAATTAAACCCTTTTCCAGCCATATATGGACTTTGTGTAATGCTCTTCCTCGAAGTTGCATGCAAAGATGAAAGCAGGACCATCATCAGTAATGGGTGGATGTTTTGAAGTGCTAATTTAGCTTTCTCCCAGTTTCCCCTTGTAGCTATAAGCTGACCTCTTTTTTTTCCCTTGTCAACTCATCCACTCATATATTTTCAACAGGTGCGCTACTGCCACTCTCTAACAGAGGAAGAAAAGCGGGAGCTCCACATGTTCAGCACCCAGAGGAAGAGGGAGGCATTGGGGCGAGGGACACCCAAGATCCTTCCTAGAGCTCTTCAGCACACCCGCTGTGAAAGTGTAGGTCCTACATGTAACACACTCAGGCATCTGCACATACATGCATACCATGGAGACCAACTGGTGGGTCTTACATTATTTATATCATGTGCAAATATCCATGTCAGCCTGAGGCTCAATCCTGACTGGCTCACACAGCAGTTTTAATCACCGACATAAACTTCCTCATTAGAGCAGGAGAGGAAACGGGGAAATTGGGAGGCTCGTGTTTAAGCTGAGCGGAGAGGCCAGTTCCTCATGAGGAGTTCAACCAATTTCCTGCCACCCATCTATATCACAGCATGACAGACTGTTAAGAATAATCAGGTTAATTAGTAATTCTCAAGCAGAGTTTTGAAATCCTGTTTTGGGTTTTTTTTTTTTTTTTTTTTTCTTTGTTGTTTTCTGAAGAAGTCACAGTATGTGGCAGATAATTCCACTGGCATAATTAGATCTGCTCAGTGTGTGCAGCTGGTTTCAAGACATTTTATGGGAAACATTTATGATGTATGTTGTATTTCTTTTTTGGTAATTTGGACTTTAATTCATTCTGAAATTCTGGTTTGAACAAACACAAGAATGGCAAAATCCTAAAGCTTGGCCCTACTCTCTTTTGTGCTCCTGATTTAGCAACATTGTTTTGAGCATAACCATTCAATGCCACTAAATCCATCTTGGATCATATTTCTCACTAACCTCCTTCCATTACACTAAACATAAATATTGGTGTTATGTGGCTTCCGCTGAATTTATCCCTGACAAGTGAGTGAGCCACATCCTTCTAGGGATCCGGAAGAAGCAGATGAGATGCAGTCACGTTAATTCCCCCTGAAAAGGGAGATGCAGTCTGTCATCACTCAGACACAGATGCTAACAGAGGAGATGCAAGGTCACACACATATGGAAAAACTCACAGGCTCACCAGTGGAAACACACACAGACATACTAAACATGAATGCATTCATATTCACAAAAGCTCTGCAAACATGCACTATTGTTAACCAAGGGACATTAACACACACACACACATACACTTCTCCAATTCCCTATGTCTTAACTTTCATGGACACACAACACCCTCGTATCTAAAGCCCTTAACTGTCCAAACTGGTAATAATGGCTAACAGCTGGGCATCCTCTCCTATAGCTGCCTATGGTTGTCTCAAAAGTATGTTTAGTTATATAAAGGCTCCACATTCAGACACGCTCCGATTATCCCTGTGGAGTCATGGGATCTTTTGTCAGAGGACTAAGGCCAGTTTTCTCCTTTTACGATTTCAAGCTAAACATAGTATCCAATGAACAACCGATGATTAAATATCAAAGCCAAACAACCATTAATTAAAAAAAAGTAGAGAAAGCCAACGTGGAACTTTAATCTTGAACTTCTGATCGTTTTTTGTTCACCAACATGGTATGTTTCGAGAATTAGATTAAACAGAATTTATTGCTTCCAAATTTAGTCTGTTTATCCATAAGGATAACTGTCTTGCCCTGAAAAAATGCAAAGAGCACTACTACTGTTTTGCTAGCAGCTTGTGTTTAGTTTATCTCGATAAAGGTTGCATTGGATTCACCAGTGCGTTTAAAGTGGATCATATTCCCTTGGCATTTATAGTATGGCCACTTGTTGTGTGGCTCTTTGTCATACCGTGAGTGCAAAGGCAACTTTAGTAGTTATATGATATGTTTTGTTAAATGATTTCCTTTTCGTTTGTGCTGCCATTCTCGCTGGTCAACAACTGTACTACATACCAATTCTGAAATGTCATTCACAGCCACCCTTGTTTGATTTTCAGTATAGAATATATATCTATCAACATAAATACTTTTAACAATAATATACCCAAGGTTGTATGTTTAACATGAATTTCATGGGTTATCTGTTGTTTGTGTTTGACAGTGTTGTGGTAGTATAAATGGAGGCGAAATGGCAATTTTTGCCTCCAGAGCTGGACCGAGCCCATGCTGGCACCCAGCATGCTTCGTCTGCACCACATGTCAAGAACTTCTGGTGGATCTGATCTATTTTTACCAAAATGGCAAGATCCTTTGCGGAAGACACCACGCTGAGCTTCTCAAACCCAGATGCTCTTCGTGTGATGAGGTGGGTGGCAGTAATACTCACACTACCAAGTAGCCTCAGTAGTTTTAAGTCTACATAGAGTTAACAGTGATATGTGTTTTTCTCTCTAAGATTATCTTTGCAGATGAGTGCACTGAAGCGGAGGGTCGTCACTGGCACATGAAGCATTTTGCTTGCTTTGAGTGCGGGACGATGCTTGGCGGACAGCGGTACATCATGAAAGATGGACGACCCTTTTGCTGTGGGTGCTTTGAGTCACTTTATGCGGAGTACTGTGAGGCCTGTGGTGAAAACATTGGTAAGTTATATAAAAGATGTGGGAAAAATCAATCCTGATCTTTTTAGGGGTCAGGAAAAGTGGTCATCTAGCCTTTGGGTGGCCAGATGACCACTGCTCTCTAATCCTTAACAGAAAAGTGCCACTTAAACCTCTGCTAAATGGAGGTGTAGGGCCAATGGGAGGATTGGGATAAGGACCTAAAATTTTCTTGCTGTACCCCAGATTGAAAACACAATCTTGCTAACATGTCTCTCTCTCTCTCTTTTTTTTTTTTTTTAAATCAAACAATCAGGTGTCGACCATGCCCAGATGACATATGAAGGTGTACATTGGCATGCCACTGACCAGTGCTTCTGTTGTGCCCAGTGTAAGACATCCTTGCTGGGATGTCCATTCTTGCCCAAGCAAGGCCGCATTTATTGCTCAAAGGCCTGTAGTCAAGGGGAAGATATTCATGCCTCAGACTCGTCGGATTCTGCATTCCAGTCAGCCCGCTCACGTGAATCACGGCGGAGTGTCCGCATGGGGAAGAGTAGCAGGCCTGCTGAACAGTGGAGACAGTCGCAGCTGTTTAACCCTCCTGCCACAGTCCCCTCCTATGAGCACAAATTTGAGGATGCTGAGGGTGACGGAGATGCCGATGGTGACATTGATATTGTGGGGCGTAAGCTTGCCTGTCTTGGCCTGGAAGAGGAGCGGTTCTGGAGGGAGCGGGAGGAGCAGGATGCCGGTGGAGAGGAGGATCCAGAGGAGTGGGCTCAACATGAAGACTACATGACTCAGCTCCTGCTCAAGTTTGGTGACCGCGGGATGGTTCACCAACTTCAGCAACCGACCCTAAAATCACACAGCCCTACCAGTGACAGGGTAATAAATGTCTCTGATCCCTGGCTAAAGCCCGATGCTACATCTATGGGGATTAATGCCTCTTCTCCAACCCCAGCCAGTCCCACCCAAAGCCAGATTTCCAGTCAATCCCGAGCCAACAGCCTCAGCCCTGGATTGATGGACAAGAAGCACCTGCCTGAAATGTACTGGGCTCAGTCACAGGATGGGCTGGGAGACTCCGCCTACGGAAGTCATCCAGGTCCTGCCAGTGCCAGAAAAATCCAAGAGTTGGAGTTGGACCAAGATCAGGACCAGTCTGGAGCAAGAGGACAGGCCTTCTGGCCAGACAACAGGCAGTGGTATGAAGACTCTCTTGAGTGCATCGCCGATGAGCTGAGGAGGGCTGAGAAGGGTGTTGGAGACTCCATGGACTCCCTGGCACTCTCAAATATTACTGGTAAGGATTGTGCTGGTTGCATGAATGCCATTACGCTTTCTTTAAACATCACAAACACATTTAAAACAAATCTCTCCTGTTCACAATTCCTAGGTGCATCAGTGGACGGAGATAACAGAGATAGACCCATTGTCTACACACTTCATGCCATGCAGGATCCCTCAGTGGGAGATGACTGTGAAAAGATGAGCAACATGGGAACATTCAATTCCTCTCATCTTCACCACAGTGCCAACTCTCTCAACCTCAACATGGAAAAAGGAGTTGAAGAGGTAGAGAACGAAATGGGCAATGCGATAAGAGGAGGTACATCAGGAGGATTTCACCCGCTGTCTCCACTTTCGGACGGCCTCCCTTCATCCTTTGTTCAAGCCCCAGCTCTGAGGAGGAGCAAGTCGCAATCCAGGCCACCTCAAATGGTCAAGTTCTCAGAAGACACTGTGGACAATGGATATAATGAAGACTTCGAGGTCAGCATTGCAAAGCATCCCATGAGTGAGAAACCACAGAGGAGGGCATACTGCCCAGATGAGATGGGCAGAGAAAGAAGCTGCTCGGTGAGTCATCACGGGCGTCGCAGGCAGCACCACCACCGACAGGGTCGGCACCGCAGAAGCCGCAAAACCCGCTCGGACAATGCCCTTCATATGATGCCAATTGAAAGAGCACAGAGGCTGTTTGAGCCCCAGCAGCAGGGTCTGGTAAATCCTGCATTTGGTGCCATACGTCCCCAGCACCCTTCACACATGTTGCCCCTTGCCTACTCCCAAACCCGATCTGACTATATGCTTCGCAGCGCAATGCAAAATGACCCACGGGTTGAACATGTCATGAGTTTCCATAGAGACGAAGATGACTGGTGTTCTACTTGCTCCTCCTCATCTTCTGACTCTGAGGAGGAGGGCTATTTCCTGGGCCAGCCAATCCCTCAGCCAAGAGCTGCTGGGCGCTACTATGCAGAAGACTACCCAACAAGGGTCACAGCCCTCACTTCTCAGAGCCATGGCTCACAGACTGGTCGCCGGAAGAGTCAACGCTCCAAAAACTGTATAATTTCATAACAATGCAGTGTATTGACAGTATAATCTGCACTACACAAAGCAATACAGTGAAGGTTTTCTGCTCATTTCTTTATAATTGTCACCCAGATCAAATCTGGTTTTAAAAAGGCAGCACTAACAAAATGTGCATGGCCATATCAATATCCATATCAGGCAAGTTGAGAGAACAAAGTTGTAATAGATGAGACAGAAAAGAAAAGGCTTCTGCGCAATATACTGTAAAAAGACTAAACTTTTTACACATCTGCAAAGTTGGCCTAGATACTAGCTTTTACCAAATTTCAGCACTAATAAGATGCATGGACCCATGTCGGAGGCCTTTTATTAGACTAGCCAGACCGAACCGATATACAGTTGATATTAAACCCATTTTTAATTTGTGCTTTTACTATTAAGTTTCTTGCTTGTTAGTTGTTTTTAATGGTTTATGCTCATCCAAAACCTTTGCAACAGTATATCTGCGCATTAAAAACAGTGTGATTGTACAGAAGTTGATATTTCAAGTAGAAAATAGAAACTAACCAAATAATTATTTAAGGCATAATAGCACAAAATGAAAATGTATATACTAAGTTAAGATTTTAATACTGGTATTTTTATATCCATGGTTTAAAGAAATGTTTTGTTTGAAGTGTATGATTAAGAAAGGCTAGCAGTTATAGATAAAAACAAAAAACGAAAAAACAACTTGTTAATATTTGGGAACCGATGAACCTGGTGTCATTTTATTCACAATAAAGTGCCATGTTACTGAATTTCATTTAATGTCTGTTAATGTTCCACATTACTGACAGTTGGTGTACAAATTATAAACCAACTGGCAGAAACAGCTGTATTTCCACCTGCTCATTACTATTCCTCTGACATAACCAAACAAATGCTTTGTGATGCTTGTAATAAATATTTTTCTTTAAAGCTTTAAGAATGTTCGGTTTGAGTTTGGATATTTTATTAACCTCATATTGCAGACACATCTTTACAGTGATGCATACCAAGTATTTGGATGTCATGGCACAAGCCCTGCTGGAAGTGCAACCCTAATTCCCAAAATGTTAAGTTGAACAAAACACCAATGAAAAGTATGTAAGAAATCTCATTAAACAATATTTTTTTTACAACAGAACATAAGAAAAATTTAGGAGCGAGAAATGTTATTTTATTAAAAATGTATGATCATGAATTTGATGGCAGCAACATGTCTCAAAAAATAGGGACAAAGACACATTTACCGCTTCAGGGAACTAAAGATACCAATTGCTGGATTTTTGGGAGAACAATGTTATCCCATTCTTATCTGTTATGATTTTAGCTGCTCAACACTCCTGGGTCTTCTTTGATGCATTTTGCATTTAATGATGTGCCAAACGGTTTTAGTTGTTGAGTGTTCTGGACTGCAGGCAGGCCAGTGCAGCAGCCACCTCTCCTTCTACAGTTTTGATGTAACATATGCTGTATGTGGTTTAGCATCATCTATCTCAGTTTGCCTGGTTTGGAGTGTATGTTGCTATAAAACATGGTGCCATTCCAGTTACACAAGTTGTCAGTTCTATTAACGCTAATTCACCCCGATACCATCAGATGCAGGATTTTAAACTGAGTGTTCACAACAAGCTAGGTGGTAAGTACCAAATTTTTCAGAATGAAGTTTATATTTTGATTTTTATGACCACAAAATAGTTTCTACTCTGCCTCAGTCCATTTTATATCTGCCCAGAGAAGAACACAGCATCTCTGAATCATGTTCACACATGCCGCCTTCTTTGGATGATCGAACTCTAACCTGTGGATGGCGCAGTGTGCATGCAAAGACAATGATTTCTAAAAGTGTAACTGAGCCTGTGTAGTGATTTCCATGAAAAACTGTAACCTGAAGGTCTAAAGATCACAGGCATCCATTTCCCTTACAGATATTTTCCAATGCTTGTAATAATGCAAATATATTATGTAATGCAGATGTAATATAAAAAAAATGTTTTTGCAAATTGACCCTGAACTTTTAGTTCTGAGACTTTGCCTCTCTGAGGTGCTTTTTTTTTTTTTTTTTTTTTAAAGTACCCAGTTATGTAATTGACCTTTTGCTGGTTAACTAATTAGTTTCAGCATGTTTGTCCCGTTTGTTTCCTTTTAGGACAACATACTTTTCCAGTCCTTGCTACGCCATAGACATGTTTCTTGCGCTCACTGTTAAGGTGTACAAATATTTTTCATGAGATAGTAAAATCTTTCACGTTCAACAATTGCTTTCTATGGTGAATAAAATAGTATCCCCACATTTTGGAAAGTAGGGTTGTACGAATTAATGCTCATAATGTATGCTTCCTGCCCATAAAACATTTATTCTAAACTTGTGTGTGTTGTTTCATGCCATCAGCATAAACTAGTTTTAAATTTTTTTTTGTGGTATGGATAAAAAATTTTAACTTGGAAAAGCAAAATGACACAACACAAAGAAATAGAACTCGATTGGTATTTGTAGACAGTACAAATTTATACAACGTTGAACTGTAAATTTAGCAGCACCAACTCATACATGTGAATGCTACAAAGGAAGAATTTTTTTAACTGGAAAAAAAAAAAGTGTGATCATGCTTGAAAACTGGCAAAAAAACATCCGACAAGGTTAAATAATGAACAAGGCATGAACCATTTCCACAATGTGAGACTTGAGTCATTTTAAATAAAGAATTTCCTTTATAAAAACAAAACAAAAACCATTTTAACAGAAAAACGACCGTTAGGAATATTTCTAGTAATTTCCTTGAGGGTAAAAATGATCTGTTCAAAAATAACACTGTTCATTTTTGCGACAAGTAATTCTTAAGGTTGCTGTGCTGTAGAATATTCAGTCCAGCAATCCCAAACCCAGGCTGCTTAAATCCGCCATGCTTGGTCTGACGTTAATGGAGCAGATTAGGCTAATGCATCAGTAAGATGAGCTGTGGTTGACTCCTGTCTTTGAGAGTTTATGTCCTGTCAGGGATGTAGAGGGTGTGGCGGAGTCACAGGTGGAGGGTTCTGGCTGCCGGACCACATCATCCAGCTCATTAATGAAGTGCTTGAGGTCCTCTAGGCAGCGCTCGCGGATCTCTCCAAGGTTTTCCCTGAGGGGAACCTGCAGCTGTTTCTCTAAGTTGGGATCTTTAGCCACAAGCATCTTCACCACCATCCCAAAGGTTTCACAGTCCTGACGATACACCTGGACATGTTAAGAGAGGTGGAAAAAAAAAAAAAAAAAAATTACAGCTCCTTGTTTGCTATACTCAAACTACAGAAAAAGTTTAGGTCATATTTCACTCTGAAACACATTCATCTTGATACAATTGGGTGTAGATCTCAGGAAAATGGTCTAAAGCTCTCAGATTAAAGCTAATAATTTGGGAGGGTAAGATCAACCCTTTCCTTTCTGCACTACACATCACCTTGGTGTAAATACTCCATTGTCCTTAGCTAATCATTTAGATGTTAACACACACATGTAGCGTTGAAACATAAAAACGTCTTCTCTCATGTTTAATAACAGCCTGTTATATAGGACAGGGTAGCAAAAGAAGCAATAAAACAAATGTTTAGTTAGTGGTACAGGGACCTGCAACAGATGTTAGATGGACGATGATGCGTAGAAGCGCTGGAATCTTCTAATTTGATAACTACCACTTCACACAGAGCCTTAAAATGTCATCGAACACTGTTGTGAGCACAACAAAAAGGTTTAAAAGGAAAACTCAAAACTTTTTAACTCAAGATCTCTTACATGACCATACAATAAAATTTCAGACATGGACACCAGCTAAACAGATTTCATTATTTTTGTGTCACATCTGCATTCTTGCAATTTTTAATATAGAAAAAATAGCAGAAATTCTTGTAGTTTTTGTGAGTTTTTCCTATATGGACCATTTTCTGATTAAAAACAAACACTATTTCATGACATAGCCTATTTATTTATCTAGTCTGTCTCTGTGTCCCAACAGTCTCCAAGTCATTTCTTTATCCTGAGTCAGTGGAAGTGAGTTAACCCACTAACACTTTTACTTATGACATCAAGTATACATGCCGCAAGCTGATACACAAACACATCCAGGAGAAGCGAATTATGTATTGTTGCATGTGTTTATACATGTGCACATGCGCCTGAGATATGTAAAATTAGGCCAGGCAAGGACGACTTTCATTTATCGGGTAGACAGTGGCTTCTGTGCTGCAGGGCGCTCAAACACTCTGGCTTATTTATAGATTTTCACAATATCCGTAGAACAGGACCCATGCTTGGAGAAGAGAAGAGATCCCAAATAAAGATCTGCTGTCAAACAGAGTTAATGTGCTTGCAACAACAGTTGGCATCTTTCCAGAATGTGCATTGGAAATAGAACATGCCTGTTGTATAAGAGCAAACACTCACAAGGTTCATAAAGGCTGAAATTTATTTCCTAAGTGGAGCTTTACCAAGAGTTGATTGCACCAGATGTTGAAACTTAAAAGCTTACATGTCAAGATTTACATATATATTAAAACCGGCTGCAGAACATAAAATAGTGCATTTAGTGGTTTATAAATCTTTACTGGAAAGAAATAACTTAATGTGAAGATATTAATGATGTAATCTGTATAAATACATCTGGATATGAATATGAGAATCTGGTAATAAAAACGTTTATAGTACCAGGAATTACTACATTTGGAGTTCACGTGTAGTTCAAGTAACACTAGTTGATCACACTTTGGTTAAGTTTGTGATCTGGCAAGTAATAAATATAACAAAAAAATATTTCAAAAGACTACTTTATCTTTTAAGGTTACAGCTTAAATCTGATTTTTTTTTTTTTTTTTTTGTGTGGTCGTTCACATTATCATTTCAATGTGACCTTCATTACACTTAAGTGTGAACGGTATGAGGAAAACACGATGTCACGCATTGCGCAGTATTTGCGGAAGTAAATATAGATGACTCACATGTTTCCGCATTAATTTGGAAGTACTTGCACAATCGGAACAGACAAAGTTATGCCCAGCGGATGAATAAAATTATTCAATATTGCCATGATTCGATATTGCTGCATTTTGCTTCCACTGGCGCAGAATTGTGACGTTATCTCACTTCTGTGACGTCAAAGTCGGATGAAATGCGGAAATATCGTTTAGACTGAGGTCGCTGTAACACAGATTGGAATATGTATCTCATAATTATTAATGGATCTTATTTCACTTTCAGCTTTGAAATCTTGCATGAGGTTGTTATGTAAGGCCGACCTGCCTCGTCTTTAAATGTTTGAGCATTGCAGACGTACTTCCGTGGCACGCAAAGTCCCCTTTACAAATCTGACACGTATTTAATTTATTTTGTAAGTTTAACGTGAAGTTATTTCAGACTTTTGAAGTCCTCTGCCGCCGTTCTATTCCCCGGTCGCCCGCCATATTTTTCCCCTTGCGGACTTTATTGCGCATGTGCAACTCTCAGCAGAGATAAGAAAAAAAGACGATGTCTCACTCTGTAGTGTTTCTTTTTCTTTTGACGACAATAGTCGAGGGGTAAATTAGTTGTCGACTATTTTCAGTGTCGACGTCGACTAATCGTTGCAGCCCTAGTGGGGAGAAAGCGAGTTTTAGGAGAGAAAAAAAAACACTACAAATACTAGACACATCAAACCAGGATTTTTTTTTTAATCCTCCATGGATCCAACCTCTTATGTTTACTAGGATATTATATTACATATTAAAATGTGAGAGATTAGCTAGGAAAAAAACATTTTCTGGTCTTTTTGTGTGTTTTTTTTTATAAGTGTTCTGTTATTTAAATATCCTCCAACAACTACAGTCAACATGTTTTCCGACTGATAATTTTATTTACTGGTCTTTACTATCAAAATATTGCATTGTAAGCCAACAGCAGAAGAATAAAAGAATCAATATAACTTTGCTGAGGTTTGCTTAATCACATTTCCTTAATTTAAATGTCTGATTACATATCCCAGATATTCCCAGTTTACAAAGTAATCAAGTCTTTACATGCAAAGACTGCTTTAAAGTTGTATTAGTCCCACAGAAATCACTCAGTCGAATCTACTGAGTTGCTACAATAAATTTATATCCTTTTTAACACACAAATCTACTGAGGGAGTTACAAATAGCTGGTTCAACCCAATATGATGGTTTACATAAATAAACAGCAGTATTACATTAAATATATTTAATAATTTTAACAGGAAATTAGTGGCGACTATCAGGATACAAACTCTTGCAGGACAAAGTGCTGAAACAGACCCATCTCCACAGAAAATTATCAAACAGAGCTTTGTTATGCAATAATCAGAATGAACCCTTTGACTGTCACTAACATTGATGGCTAAGTTTGGTAACAGCGAATTGCCCTTTTTATTCTTTATCTATGTCCCATTGCCACAGCTGTCAGCAGATAACAGAGTGAATTTATTTGTTAAATTAACTCAGGAAGTATCCAGTCAGTGTGTGGGCAGCAACTTCTATGTAGGGAAAACTGCTCCTGTACAACAATGTGCTGAAAATGTGCTTCCTGTATTCAAACACACTTCCTGAAATCCCTCCTGTTCTCCAATCAGGAAGGAAAAGATCAGTTCTTGACTCTGGGTGGAGTCGGTCGAGAATAAGAACATCTGTCTCAGGATTCTTCTGTGTTTACCTTCAGACATGGGCGGTATTTCACCTCGGTGAGGTGGTAAACAATAATAGCCATTTCTTGTTTAAGAGCAAATTGTGATGGAAACACTGTGGCGTCAATATTTTTTTTATCTTGAGTTAATGTGCTCCTGTCCTTGCCTATTTATTACAAATTAAAAGATGATCATTTGCAAAAACTAATGTTTGGTGTGAAGGTTTAATTAGACCAATCTCCCAGTGCCCATGATAAAAATCTGACGTTTCTCATAAACCAAACTGCTTGAAAATGCATAGCTTTTAGGATCATGTTTTTCAGATGCCTTGATTATTTCCGCCCATGCTGTTGCAGAACAAATTCTCCTTCCGACCCCATTTCCAATATGCATTTCAAACAGTGTGTAGAACAGAGCTGGACATTTGGTTTTTCTTTTGTGGGCGAATATTAGGAGTGTGAGAAAATGCCTGGCCTCAGAAATGAGAGAAACAGAACAAAGATGCATGAACCGGGGCCTCGCAGGCTGTCGTGTGGCCAAATCTATTTATATTCCTCCATAAATTATATAAAACTCCCTTTTTGTCAAAGCCTGAGTGATGAAGAGTAAAACAAAACCTTTATAGCCTCCCATGCCTTGTCACTCACTATGACCAGTTAGGCTGTACTGCAGCCAAAGTCAACTTTGACAATGAGAGCACGTTCAGGTTGAATTTCAGCAGACCAACTTCACACAGCCACACAAACATAACTGAGGCACTGTTTAACAAACCCCAATACAATGTCTGCCTCATGATGGAAAGCCGAGCCTGTGATCTGTGAGAAGAGACAGTTAGCTAGCTTTGGAGAGACTGCTGGATTCGACTATCTTATGCCCGTGTGTGTTGAAGAGATGGCGAGACCAGATAGAGTGCAGAAAGCCAAACATCTGGCTGGCACTTGTCAAGTGGCTACAAACAAGCGCCTACAGCATGACGAATACAGCTGCCACTTTGCAGAGCACATGTGAAAGTGACTTTGTTATTGCAGGCTGAAAATGAATGGCTAACCTAAATGTGTTGAGCTGAGTGTTGTGGACACGATGGGAAATTTATGCCAGCAATCAGACAAGTGCTTTTACATTTTACAGCAGCTGGTTGATATGTTGGCCACTTGGGAGAGTAAACATGCGAAAGCAGGTCTCTCAGGTTTTGATTAGTGTTCTAAAGTCTAAAGAGTTAAAATACTTTCCCTCCCTAAACTAAAAATGCAAATATTATGGCATTTATAAAATATGTGTTCTTCATTTCACTCCTCAATCTTTTTCCTTTTATAAGTCAAGAAATATGTTGATTCAATTACTTTTTTTCTGACCTCAAGATCACAACCAAACAATCCTGCCTCTCATGAAAGAGTGAGAGCTGCCAAATCACAAACAACCTCCATACACATGATCTGGATATCACAAAAGGCAGAGGGGCAAAAAAAAGGGGGGAAAGCTGGAACTGACGGCAGAATTTGATGGTTATCAAAGAAGAGAAATGCTGGGTAGAAAGCCTGAAACTTCAGATTCCTGTGAAAGTGGGAGACATTGTCCTCTCTCCATTTTCACTTTCAAATGTTATCTTTCCAAACCTTAATGCATTTTGTTAATGAACTTACAGATTCCTGACAAAATATCTGTATAACAACACTATTTCATGGAATAAACCATAACCAGATTTCTTAGAAAATGAGTGAGCATAGAGGAGAGAGAGAGAGAGAGAGAGAGATGAGCTATAAAAGAGGCCACAAGCTGCAACGTCAGCAATAACATCACAGCAGCCTTTAGGTGCAGTGGTGCAGTTCAATGCGAGAACTCGATGTGTGCTCCAGGGCAGCGCTAGCTCGGGTTTAATGGGATCAGTAAACCAGCGGTAGCGCTCACTGGTGTGGGCACGGCATTCATTAGACAACTGAGTAGAGCTGGAACCTCCAGCCTGAGGCGGTTTGAGTTCTGTTAAGTGGTCTACCTCCTGTTTTATTGTATGCATAATGGTACATCATGTTGAAGCTGTGTTTAGTAGCGGCATCGGTTTATATGTTACAATGAGGAGGTCTCTGTTCAAATTTATAAAGATGAATCAAACTCAGACCTTGAGCTGAGCCATGTGTGATATGAAGTTGGTACTATAGTCCCGAAAAGACAGTATTCCTTCATTAGCACTGCTGCATAGTTGGTAAAAGTGAATTACAGGATGTAGAATTCACAAACTTTAAGTTAATTTCCTGCCTAGTTCAGGACCTAATAGTTGCCTGCTTCAGTAATGCTTATTCAGTGTAATAATCCTTGAGTGATTTAAAGAACTCACGGCCACCATTTGTATGGAAACATGAGCCAAGTATATATATTCTGTGCCACGAATGGCCCGAGCTGACATTTATAGAAAAGTCTGACAAATTAGCAGTTTTTAATGAGGACTGTAAAAGTTGAATTTTCCAGTGTAGGATCAACTGAATGTTTAACATATGCTTTGCATTTCCATTTTATACAATATAGTAACTTTTATAGATTTGTAGATAGTATTTATATAGTATAAACATACTGCATGTTATTTGAAGGACAAGTGAAAAATGTTTGTAGAAACAATCATAGACATCTAGTTTCAGGATGGTAATATAAGAAAACATATTTTTAACGTGTTCTTATGATGCTGATTTTGCTGCAGTACCTTTTCTATCTCTTGGGCTTTGGCTGCGATGGCCAGAGCTCGCGTCTCTTGAAAGTTGTCTGTGGACTTTTGGCTCTCTTCAATGGCAGGAGCCACCACTGGCTCCTCTTTTTCTCCTTCTGGAGGATGGATCTCCTCCTGCAGGGAGAAGAACAAAAGAGGTGAATCGCAGCTAAAGGGAAGCTCAAAAAGTGAATGTATGGGTTATTTTCAACATGGCAAAAGAGACTTGAAAAAAAAAAACATCTATCAAGTAATGTAATACAGACAATCATAGAAGTGACAATTAAAAAAAAAAAAAAGGACAAAAAATACTCTGACAGAATCAACATAATGCTTGCAAATACATGACAGAGTACAGGATAGGATGTGAAAGGCTGTGAGTCAGTAACTTAAATCCACACATCTGTGCAATACTGTGACCCAACTCAAAGACTGTTTATTATTAAAGAAGAGATGATGCTGAGGAATGATGAAGGGTGAATCTTAACTGTATTTTAGTTTCTAAAGAAAGAATTTTACAGAAGCATATGAAGAAGCAAAATATGTAGCTATAGTCTTTATTTCTTAAAACAAAAATCCAGCATTTATTTTTTAGTTTTGGTAAAACTAATCCATTATGCAAAATTACAGAGCTGAAAATTCAGCTGTGGTTTTAAACAGCAACTTTAGAGAATAGGAAGAACCACAGGATTAGCTTCCATAAGGGCAGTCTGGCAACTCTAGCATCTTAAATCTTACTGTGAAAGCCGAAAGAGTGCAAAAGAGAAAAATGAGGCCAACTTGGATCACTGCTCAATTTCTTCACTTATTTCCTGATACTGTTAGAGTGAAGGCCAATGAGCAGAGCTACCCAACCATGACAAAAGTCCACTCATAGATTAACAGGAAACAGGCCACAGAATAAGTCATATTCCATCCCTAGACGACCGAGTAAAGATATTACAGGCGATGGTACATCACAAACCCGAGTGTGGTCTAAAATAAAAAGCACAACTCATAAAGAGTCATCCAATTATTTCTCCCCATCCACTCCCTGAAGCTATGCTAGGAAGAATTTCCTTCTATGATCTTGTGCGCGTATGAGAGATTGAGTTTGTCAGTCTCCAGCCTCCTTTGCCTCGGTCAAAAAACTATTCTGTCTCAGCCTTTCATTTCAACTGGCTGGGCACAGCCTAACCTGGAAACGTTCTGCTCAATTCAAAGCTTGGCAGATACAATTTCTGCCAACTGGCTTACATCAAAATGTCCCAAATCCAGGGGTTTGAGTAATCCAATTTCAATATAGAACTAAAAATGGAGAAATGTGTTTTTAACATTGAGATTTTTAACTCTTATGTTGTTTAAGAAAAAAAAAAACTTGCTTGGACCTAAAACTATTAGTCACTACTAGAGATTTATAGTCTCTGTGCTTTAATAAAATAGTTCTTTGCTGGCACAATTCTTATAACCAACCAAATATGTTGAAGTGGGGACAAAATATTCTAGGGTCGCACCCTCAAATGGCACCAGTGTTTCCAAGCAACAATACTAAGATGAAGTAGTTGGCGATGGAGTGTATTTTTGGGTGCTAAAGGACTCGCCACATTTAACAGCAAAACAGAAAAAATCCACTCATGCAGTGATCCAATTTATCCTGTTTCAATAGCTTTAAGCTTTCAACATAGTTAGCAAAATCAACAGGAATTTCACAAAGTCAGAGATGAAATATTCTGGTGAACTTTAGTCTGTTCCAGGACCAGTTCTTTACATGTTAGACCACCCTGGCTCACAGCCAGAGCTGGGGCTGCTCTTTAGGTCCCCTTCTTTGGTCTCTTTAGCCTGGGATGGCTCCAGAAAGACTATGTGTGTTTGTTAAATTGCCACAGCAGGCAGTGACCTGGGCCAGGAGATCAAGCTTTTACTAGGCAACAACACAGGCCTTTCATCTCGGTCAAGGTTATGGGGTTGTGCCCCAAATACAGAGAACAACAATGCACCACAGGCTAGATCAAACAGCAGCAGAAGCAGAAATGTGTGTGTGTAAGGGTGGGGTGTCACAGCAGCTGACTGGGTGGTGGATGATTGCTCTTAGAAAAATGCACATTAGCTCTAGAGACGTTGACACATTATGTGACTCTTATTTGTAATGTAGCTATATAAATGAGCACACCCAAAACAAACAGCTCAATATCTGCCTGGAGAGTTCGTCTAAAATGTATTAGCCTATTTTTAAAACAATAACACAAAGCTTTTTTTTTTTAAGCCAATGAGATCACATGTAAACACTTGATTTCCGATGTGGTCTAATGGCACGTTTTAAGAATTACTTCACAGAAACCACAACACAACCCTAAAACGATTTTAAGATAGAGTTTTATAGCCTTTCTGATCAAAGTGGATTTAAGTTCTACTTGTAAAAATGTTATAGTAATGAATGTTAGTCTGTCGGTTCTCTGTCAGGGACTCTCAGTTTCAGACATTTAGATTTAAAGCAGTAACTACAAAAGCAGTGCAGGTTTAAAGTTTTTAGACTTTACCGCAGAACACCAGAACTGCTGGAATACTGATGGAAATATGAACAGAAAGATCTCATAATGCTTTCCACCAGCCTTGCTGTGCTTTCTATTAAAAGAAAAAAAGATTCAACTTAAAATGTGTTTTTATTATTTGCAGTACATTGTTATTTTTTCAGAGCATGTCTGTTTTTGTATTAGTCTTCAAGTATAACATTACATTTGCAAGGTTTCTGCAAATGTATTAGTAATTTGATATAGTTATGTGAAATAATGAAAAGTACAGCAACCTGCATTAAGTCCACATTTATGTAGACCTTCAAGCCATTAAAAAAGTTCTGCTACTGACAGCAGGAATTCTCAGGAATCATCAGATTTTTTTCCCCCACAGGCACTAGAGAAACAGCATATAGCAAATAACATAACATCTTAGGAGCACATTGTAAAGGTATACTGAGGTATAATTTTTAGGCCACATGGCTGAGCTTTTGCCAAAGCTAGTTGTAGCTTCTGCTGTATATTCCTCTCTCTTGTAAACAGTGCTAAAATAATGTTCAGAGAATAACTTTTGCGGAAAACTAACTAGTTTATAACTTGTGACTTTAATGAGAGGAGGCATCAAAACAACACGTTTTATCCAATTATCATTCAATATACTTTAATTTGAGCCAAATATACCTAATCAGCCACTCTGAATACATTGATATAACTATACACTATCAACACCAAAGCGCTGCCCACTGGAAATATAAAGATTCATGAGCATTTCATGATATAACTTTATTATTTGGAATTTTCTGTCCAACATATCCGTGGTGAATTATGATGCTCTACCATGAAACAGGAAATCCTTATAACTCAAATATAACATCCAATCTTCAATATTTAATGATAGTCCGACCCATAAGACATCACCATGTGAATACTCTCTGTGAGTGTGGCAAAGAGACTCTCTAGTGCACTTAAAATAACTCAATAACTCATCCACTAATGTCTCTAACATGGCGGAAATTTTGTACACGTGTAACCTATCAAGACTTTCAAAATAAAAAATAAAAAAATCTTGGAGCCATTGGTTAAATCAAACTGTACTGAATGTTGTTAATTAATTCAATAAAAAAGGTTTTTGTAATGTAATGGGTCAGTGTGGAGTATGTTTAACCCTAAAAACCCCAAACTGCATCCCTCTAAGATGTCCGAGCACACGAAGGTTATAGTTCTTTGACATGAGAATTATTCAGGTTGTCCTGAACACTGAAAATAAGCAATAAAATCTTATGAATCTATGTCAAGACTTTGCTTCTGTGTCAAACGGTGCATATCCATTTCTCAAAAAAAAAAAAAAAAAAAAAAAAAAATTACAAGATTGCCGACTTTCTCCTTCAACCAGACATTCAGCCCCACACGGACGTATTCTTTACCGGTAAAAGGACATGATTGTTCAATGTAAACGGCGTAAACACATCTCAGTGAGCTCCACAGGGACGTCTGCTGGCTTTGCAGTTAAGATCATGTGATAAAGTTATGACTCGGGCTACTGAGTTAACCCTACACTTCTGGGTGGCCACTGCTAGACACACTGCTCCTAATCACATCTGATTCCATTTACACGCCTCTGCATAATTGAAGATGGATGGTATCAGCAAAACAAACTACTATTTGCAATTCAGTCAGGAGATATACACATACAATGCTAAAAGTATTTGTTTCAAACTTTGTCAACACTTGACCCTTTCCTCTATACCATTAAAAATTCTTGTGACTGAAGTCTGCTTACACAGCAGGTAAACAAAGCGAAGGCCTGATGGCTTTTATGCTGTGTGTAAGAACCACTTTAAAACCCATTAACATGCTTTAGCAGGACTAAATGCTTATAAGAAGGATGGACCCTTAAGAAGTTCCAGATGCACCCTGCTATACAACGACCAAGGCAGAGTCCATGGTGACCAGTAAATAGGAAAACAGACCACAGTGCATGTGGGACAGCAATGCTGTACTACCAACTTCAGACCAATCACATATCTGGGAAAAAATGAACAGCTGTTTAAGCTCACAACAGGTACATTCAACATTAAATGGAAAACTAAATGAAGAAAAAAAAAAAAACCTAGCTGTAGATATTATCAACATCTCATGGCTTTTCATTCGAGCTCACCTTATTAGATGTTGCACTGTGTGGAGAGCCTTCTCTTGACAGGCCGGGGATTTTGTCTGTGGTTTTCAGACAACAAAAGGAGACAAGAGAATTAATATATTGAGATTTTAGACAGGGCTGAACATAAGATTTGTTAAAAAAATAAATAAATAAAAACAAGATGTTGGGTTAAGAAAATAATGACAGAAAAGGTAGAAAAGCAACAAGAAGAAGGAATTTTGTGGAAAGAAGTAATTAGTATGACTGATAAATGCGTATTAATCCACATACTGTAATGAAGGTTTCTGGAAAAAAGGCTTTACTTGGTTCTGATTAAGATTTCTAGAAAAGCTACAAATTTTAAGAGACAGATGGATCATAGTTGTGCTCCAAACTCCAATTGGTAAGATCACTTTAACACATTCAGGACACCGCCTACTCTCCAGTTGCTCATTCTTTTTTAGCTCATCTGCCATCTTATTTATCTGGTAGTCCTGACACAAGCTACAAGCATGCACATTGTCCAAATATGAACTTTAAACTCTGAGAAATGAAACAAAAACAGTCCAGAGTGGAAGCTTTGGCTTCAGGAATATCCATCAGACATCCTATACCTTTTCCCTCCACTTCTACACACGAGCTGGTGGCATCTTTATGAGCCCTGACAAAGTGGCAGATGGACCGGGCAGCCTGCAGGACACATTAGAAACGCTTTCTGTCCACTCAGGTTACCCAGACTGGGAATAGATTGAGTTTAAACGATGGTAAACTTTTAATATTGAAACAAATCCTCTGCATGTCACCTTGTTTTGTTCTCATTGATCTGGACTGAAATAACACATACAGTATAGACTACTAAACATGTATACCCATTATAATATGATGTATGACCAGTGGATAACTTCACAAAACTGACAGAAAAAGCCTAATTTTTGTGCCTTTTATGGGGAAATATTTCTGAAACCTATTATTAATGAAGTTGAGAGAACTCTTAAAAAAAATCTTATTTGTATTTTTCTTAAAATCTGAAAACATGATAAACATTTTAATAATTCAGCCTCCTTCCTCTTGATAAGAAGTACTAACCATTTAAATCCCATACTGGCCAACCGCTGCTCTATACAACAACTATACTTTACTTTACTTACCATTAATCTTGATCAGAGAATAAGTTTCTTCATAACCTGCAGGAAAACCAAACCGCAAGGTCACCAGCTCAGTATGTCACAGGGGGTAACTAGGGGGTCGTGCGTAACAAAAAGCTCCCACTCACCGCCCTTATGCTAACAAATACCTCTTATCCTGTTTTTAGAAAGTTGAAATGAAACATCTTAATCTGGTAAAAGAATACTTAAATGTAGCACTGTTATGTTGCGATGCACTTAATCAAGGCTGCTTGTTTCAATGTATGCTACACACTCATCTCAAAGGGGGAAAAGCTCCAGCTCAAATGTAAATGTAAGCAGAGATGAACAACACAGAGGACAGCAACATAAACACTTGTGGAAAAAGGGAACTTTGAAGGCTTAGAGGCCAATAAAACAGCATGCAGAAAGCAAGGACACACCTTAGCACTTTTTTGGTCCAGTCATTAAAAAAAAGAGCAGAGATAAAATCTGAGATGAATTAAATGTTTTAGTCAGGGACTGTTCGGGGGTGAATGAGGGTAGGAACAATGAAAAGTGCTGAAGTATCTCCTTAACAGGCAATGGAAGAGGGATGAATATTTTATCAGAAAATTTTCCAGCTAGCTTCTACTTAATAAACTAAATTCATGATGCAACTCACTCCAGACCTGGGTGAAAAAAAAAAAAGTGGCAAAAACTTCACCTCAATTTGATGGAACTGGCTTTATTTTTCCTTTTAATGGTTTTCTGTAAATATCACTTCCAATTTGGCTTTAATACTTCAACTTTCTTTGTTCTTTACATCCTTCTCATCTCATTTAACATTTTTTCTGACACGACAAGGATGCAAGTGAGAACATCACCCAAGTCCAAGCTTGTTCACGTGGCTTTAGTGTACAGACCCAAAGTGTCAGGTCCACTCTGTTGAGGATAGAGCGCCCCCCAGAGCTGCTCAGAAAGACCTGTGTGACCTTCTGGACCGTCCACGCCTGAAAAGCCAATCAGCCAGATTATCAGTCAGGGACAGACAATGAAATGATAAAAGGAGGACAATGAATGAACATGTTTGGGGCAGAATTTTTCTTTTTGACTGTGGCTTGTACGAATTATGTGATTTGTTCTGGTTTGAATTGTCGATATGAAGCTTTTGAAATGAGTGATGTCTCACTCAGCTGGCATTTGTCTTCTTTGTAATGACAATGCAAGACAGGAGCCATGCCTAAATTTTGCAAACCATACAAATAATTTATCTTGTTTAACTCTGTACTGTATTTAATAGTCTTGATTTACTTCTTTGCAGGTCTGTTATAATAATCCATGTATTGCAAATGATTAACATATTTAAACTATCGTTAACTTATTTCAAAAACAACCAAATCTTTTGAGCATCACGTATTATGAGGATGTTCCAACTGTAAATAGCTCATCAAGCCAATTGCAGTTAATTATGCCACCACAGGGAAAGGGAATCTAAACCTTCTACATACTCTTGCCTTGCTGTGAGGGAAAAGGCAGGCTCTTGGCTCTGTCTGGGGAGTATCCTCTGCTGCTTACGCTGGAGCCGGAGCGACTGTGGGGGGAGCGGGCCACCTCTCGGCGCACTGGAGAACGCTCTCTGAGGGGAGGAAACAGGGCCGCCTTTCTCCTGTAGGGGTCTCTGTCCTCCCTAAAAAAAAAAAAAAAAAAATAAAACAACCACAGTGGGAGGATATGTGGGTCAAATTGGTTTGAAAGTCCAAAGCAACAAACAGCAGTTCTGCATCATCTCCAATTACCAAACCTCTATAGCTACAGCTGTGATGATCCATCTAGTTTATGCTCATACATAACAATTTTGAGTCCACATGCATTTAGTGTGAAAAGAATTGCACTATTATGATTAAATAATGTTGTTCCCAGTATGTCCTTGTAATTAATGAGAGTCAAATATTGCTGGATTTTCTTTCTAGCTAAAGAATAAGCTGCAGCTTTGCTTGCCTGTAATGAATATGTAATATATACTTAACAAGAATGACCAGAGGATGTTCTGAACAATGATGTAGCAGATCTATACTCATACCCTCTGTCCAGGTTCCGGATGGCTTGCACTAATGTGTCTTCTCCACTTTCTGGGAGCGATCTGGGTGCTGGATAGATGCCCTGATTTCGCACACTATGAGGTGGTGGTGCACGGGCGCTGAATGGGTTTAGAAAGGCATGTTTGTGGTTGAAGACACATACTGTAGATTAACAATGTACTAAGATGTAGCTCTAATTCAGCATGCAAAAGGCTTATTGTGAAATCCTAAGAGGTAAGCAATTCACTCTTGCCAAGAGCAATAAAGACTTTACGCCTGAGCACATGAAGTGGTACTCAACAGCTGTACATGAGGATTTTAATCTATGTTAAATAAAATTTTCTGAGTGTCTTCTATGTGAATATAAGAGCAGAAACAAGAGAAAAGATAAAGCTTCATGTTCTCCAAAAATGCTACTTCAAGAGATCTTTCAGAGCATCAAGAATGATAGCTCACCTGTTGTGTAAAATTTCAATTGCTTCACAATAACAAATCCTTCTTAGATGGAAAACATAAACATGTACATCTTTTATTTATTCTTTTTCTTTTCTTTTTAGGCAGAACTTGTATCACTTTTTGCAACACTTTCAAACATTTTCTCTGGGTCTCTTTGCCAAAATTTACAAGCCTTTGTACCACATTAACTAAAATAGTCAACATAACTGACCTCATTTCTCTCTCTCAGAATAAACTGTTTAATTCAGAGCCTTGTATACATGTGTGCATGTTAAATAAATTAGTTTTGCCACCATTTGTTTTAGTTGTGTAGGCCTTTATATTTCCACCTTTCAAGTTGTTAGAACTGTGAATTTCTCTTGGAGATTAATAACATATTTATCTACCTTTCTATCTATCAATCAAAAGATTGCAACCTGCAATCTTTATCAACATTCTCAAAAATATAGAACTTGCAGTTTCTTGCAGCTATGAAATTGTCACCTTAATAAAAAAAGCAGAGCCAATCATGTCAAATTAAGTTTAATCTGCAACCCAAATAAAATGCTTCTTTTATACTTGCAATGAACTCACAATTTTATAAATGGTATATGCAATATGTGACTTTTTAATTTTAGTATGTGAGTACAGAAAAATCAATAAAAAGAAAGACACTGTGAATCAAACTCTAAAGAACTGACAGTAACTTTAACAGTGTGATCCCCAGTGGACACATCATGAAACGTGAATAGGGTGAAGTGGGCCAATTTAGGTCAGAAACAGACCATGATTTATGATTGCTGCTGTGTAAACAAACATTCTGCAAAAAGGAGGCCAACTTCTGTGGGGGCCATCCTCTCTGCCTAAACCGGACAAACTGAAACACAGAGGACTTGTTCAAAAGTGCATGCGTGCATGGGCAAAGCCTGTCCCCTACTGTCCAAACTGAGAACACTGGATATTACATATAATGGTATCACTTTGTTAAGTTATATGTGTAAGTTTACCCAAATTCCAAAGGCCGCCCTGCGTGTGGGTCCTCCCTTGACACTCTGTAAGGATAGTCCTCCTACACAACAAGGAAAAGGTATAATAAAAAAAGATATAATACAGTTGTAAGTATGCACATTGTATACATAGAAATGATTTCCAAGTGAGTTAAACCCTAAATTTAATAGCAAACAGTACTGACATGTTAAATGTTCAAACCAAGAGACTGTTTCTGACCAAAAAAATATGCTCATTTCGCAGTTAAAGATGGCAACACTGTGTCAGCAGAGCTATTGCTGTTATATTAGCTCATCTGAACAAAACTCCATATATGTTAGGGAAATAAGTGTTTGCTTTACTTTTAAATGTGAAATGATCTCCAGTTCAATCAATAAAGGATTTCAGATATTGAAATTAAGAGTCCCCTTTGTAGTAACACTTCCAGTGTCAACTGTTTAACTGCAGAGCTTTGCTGTTCTAATACAGGTTGACTGATGTTAAACATTGTCTTAATAAGCCAGACCACTACTGAAAAGGACATTGTCATTGGACAAGATTGTAGTCCCAAACCTGTATTCATACATTTCTATCTGTATTGACGGCGCCTTCACAGATATACAAACTGCCATCGACCATGTAGTCACAGATGCTGTTTTTAATTTTTACTTTGCACTGATACTAGACTCGTGATCCTCTTTTTATCCTAGAGAATGAGGCACCGTCACATTCATCTATAATTTGTCAGCCAGGGCAGTTGTCCACATGACCTCAAAAAATGACCTCAGGTCCCAAGGATGTTCATTTTTCATTGCTTTACAGTTTAAACTTGGATGCAGCAACAAACCAAGCTATGTCTACTCAGGGTAAGAATCTCTAAGCAAATTAAGATTTGATTATAATTCCGAGAGCTGTTACATGATTAAAAATGATGAATGCATCTCTACATATAACTTCTCTTTCCTCGTTATGTGACTATTTTGTAGTTTCAAAGTGAAGTACCTGTAACATTTAAATCCAATAAACTGCACAATGCAATATAAAAGCCCTGGCTCTGAGGGAAAACCGGGGCTTCCTGTTTTCCCACGACTGAATATGGTCGAAAATAATAACCAGTGAAAGCTGCAAATAGTGTGTAATTTTCTTTGTCCCTTTTTTAGTTGGGATGAGGCTTTCCTCTAATTGACAGCAACCAGGTGTTTTCCATCCCTCCCCAGCTGCAAAAATGTCATTTGATTTCTCACATTTGCCAAAATTAGAATATTGCACAAAACATAATTTATTTCAGTAATTTGATTTAAAAGGATAAATAATATATTATATAGACTTATTGTATGTAAAGTGAGATATCTCCAGTATTTATTTGTTATAATTTTGATAATTATAGCTTACAGCTTATGAAAACCCTAAAATGAAAAAGTTCAGTGTTGTCGCCTCTAAGTGCCATACTCTAATCAGCTAATTAATGGACAACACCTGCAAAGGACTTTGGAACATTTAAATATTTCAGTAGAATTCACAATCATGGGGAAGGTTGCTGACCTGACAATTGTGCAGAAAACCATCATTTACACCCTCCACAAGGAGGGAAAACTTCAAAAGGTAATTGCAAAAGAAGTTGGATGCTCTCAAAGTGCTGCATCAAAGCACATAAATAAAAAGTTTAGTGGAAGGGAAAAGTGTGGAAGAAAAAGGTGCAAAACCAGCAGGGATGACTGCAGCCTGGAGAGGATCGTCAGGAAAAGGCCATTCAGAAATGTTAGGGAGACTCACAAGGAGTGGACTGAGGCTGGAGTTAGTGCTTCGAGAGCCACACTCAGACGGATCCTGGACATGGGCTTCAAATGTGGCATTTCTCTTGTCAAGCTGCTCCTGAACAAAACACAATGTCAGAGGCGTCTTACCTGGGCTAAAGAAAAATTAACTGGTCTGTTGAGCAGTGCTCTTTTCTGATGAGCAAATTTTGCATCTTATTTGGAAATCAAACGCCCAGAGTCTGGAGGAAGAATGGAGAAGCAACAATCCAAGACACTTAAAGTGCAGCGTGAAGTTTCCACAGTGGGTTGATTTGGGAGTCATGTCATCGGTGTTGGTCCACCGTGCTTTATTAAGTCCAGAGTCAATGCAGCCGTCTGCCAGGAGATTTTAGAGCACTTCACGCTTCCTTCAGCAGAAAACCTTTTTGGAGATGCTGAGTTTATTTTTCAGCTGGACTTGGCACCTGCTCACACTGCTAAAAGAACCAAAAACCTGGTTCAATGACCAAGGAATTACTGTGCTTGATTGGCCAGCAAACTCTCCTGACCTGAACCACCATAGAAAATCTATGGCGCATTGCCAAGAGAAGAATGAGACACATGAGGCCGAGCAATGCAGAAGAGTTGAAGGCCGCTATTGAAGCATCCTGGTCTTCCATTACACCCCAGAGGTGCCACAGGGTGATAACATCCATGCCACGCCACACTGAGGCAGTAATTCATGCAAAAGGGGCTCAAACCTTGTATTAAGTTTATATGCATGACTATATTCTTCAGATGGTTAACATTTTCTGTGTTCAAATTCTTTTTTTTTTTATTTCAAGAAATATTCTACTTTTCTGAAATTCAGATTTTTGGGTTTTCATAATTCATAATCATCAAAATTATAATGAATAAATGCTTTAAATATGTCACTTGGCATGTAATGAGTCTATATAATACATTATTTTCCCTTTTTAAGTTGAATTACTAAAATAAATTAAGTTTGCACAATATTGTATTGTTTTGCGTTTCACCTGTATGCCCACGTCCTGATGCATCTAAGATTTGATCATTTAATACCGCCCTGAGGATGACTAACTATAAAAAAATAAAAAATCTTAATCCCATTGTGATTTGTGTGTCTGTTTTCAGTGCAAATTTTACTAAATCCTGACCGCTATATTCATTTTTTATTACAATAAACTTTTTTTTTTTAAAAGAAAAAAAAAAGCAATTTCTTAGTTTCAACATTTAATGCTTACTTTATGGTATATTCAACCAAATGTGGAATTTGAATTATTTGCTAATCATTGCATTCTGCTTGTATTTACCTTTTACACATAATATTTCAACACAAACCTAAAACTATAAAACCTTCAATTGACTTTTGGTGTGTCAATCTACAAACAAACAGCATTACATTAAAAGTAAGTTTAATTTAGTTCAGATTCTGTTAGTACTAAGGCAGTTCATCTTTCTGTCTGATTTTCTTATACAAATTTTATTCTGTACAGCTAGTTTACTAATATAGTTATACTAATAAACAGAATAAATTTATTTGACATTCTTACCCTCCTTGCTGGTGGAATGGCTCTGCGTTCAGGAAAATGAGGGCCATCACCTTGGTAGCCCCTCTGATCTTCATGGTAAGGTCGGGGACCACCTCCATTTGGGTAAAAACGGGGACCTCCTTCATATTCATAGCCACCCCGACCATAGTCATCCTCTGGCCTGCCAAAGGGGCCTCTCCTTTCCACTGCTCCAGCTACCCGGGGATACGGACCCTACACAGATGGGTATAGTTTATCATTTTGACTTGAACTTTATTTTTTAAAATACATTCTTGTGAGTTTTTCCATGTATTTGCCAAGTAATTTTGCAGGAAAACTCAAGGCTGTTTGGAAAAAAAGAAGACTTATGCAACTTCTTTTGGAATCTGATAACATGAGGTACAAAACATATGATATTTTGCAAATCACTCACCGGCCTATCTGGTATAAAGCGCTCATCATACACTTCTCGTATACTTCTGTCTCTTCTATATGTCACTGCAAACAGAAACGAATGAAAGATGTTGTGTGTGTACTGTACACAAAAATAATGATTTATACAAATTCCATCTAATTTCCCCAAGAGGCAGTATATACATTATATACAATACATCATTTAGCTTTAAGGCACCCATCTGTCAAAAGCAACTTTGTTTGCTTAAGTTAATACACAGCTGTTTCATCGCTTCAAACTAGCGTCGAGTAAGTGCTTTGTGAAGAGTTGGTATAAACATAAATGAATACAAAAAACCTTACTTTTTGACTGAAGGGCCTCTGTGAGAATATCTTCAAAACAACCTGTGAAGATATTTATAAAACGTAACTATACACATTTTCAAGCGTCTGCTTTGAAATAAGAAGAGTTATAAGAATGCATGTTATACAGAAGATCCTTGTATGTATCCTTAAGTGCAACCAAGTATACAGCAAGATAAACAAATGTATTGTTTTAAACTGGGATCCAGCAACTGAGCCGCCGGCTTAAGTTTGCTCTTGCACTTGACTGAAGGCGTCGGGTGCCCATTTGTCCTTTTAATAAGAAGCGCTTTGCTCGACGTTGCACCCGATTGTAACAGCAACAAATCAATACTCACATTTTTGTGCTAAATGATTATGCTACTGCAAGTCCATGCAAAATGCAGCGCTAGTAAAGCTAATTCGCTAACCCCGTTGTATTCGAAGAGGGAGCACGTTATCTCATCTTCGCTGGTACAAAAATCAAAATAATTACAAACGGCCACTTATAGTTAACAACAACAACAAAAGTTAAACATTTAAGCGCTAAACTGCAGTCATTTTTTTACCTTACTATATGGTTTAGTTAGCCTAGCCTTCCCCGGTAGCTACAACGGCTATTTACTGTGGAACACCAATACGTCATCAAAATGCGACGGATTGAAACGCAGTTTGTTTCTGTTCTTTAAACAAGAAGACAAGTACAGATGAGTACAGTTGTGCTATTTTAACATATTTCAGTCCTATTATTTCGGTTATATCTGCGTTGGTAAGTCATTTGGTAAATGCAGCTGCTTGCTTGAAGTAACGTTAAAATATTAAAGGTTTGTTAAATAGGCTCAAACGTTAGCTCAAATAATTTGCGTGTTTTTCTTACAGTATGTGTCCACTATGAGCGGGGGTTTAGCACCAAGCAAAAGCACAGTGTATGTGTCAAACCTGCCATTCTCTCTGACCAACAATGACTTACATAAGGTAATTATTCATACATATTCGTAATTTAAGTATTACGAATATGTACAGCGCTTAAGTTGCTTCATAAAACATAAATAAATAAAACAACTAACTTACTGTCATTTCAGCTGTTCTCCAAATATGGAAAAGTCGTGAAGTAAGTAATGGTTCTATCTCAATTTATTGTTATGATACACTAAAATACATCTCAAACACAGTTTGCAATTTCCAAAAAAGTAGTCACAATACCATTTACAGCCTAAGGTCTTAAGATTGGTAACCATTATGTGTACCTCAGGGTTACTATTGTTAAGGACAAAAACACTCGCCAAAGTAAAGGAGTGGCGTTTGTTCTCTTCCTGGACAGAGAATCAGCTCATAACTGTGCAAGGGCAGTGAACAACAAACAGGTGAGCTCTTATAGTTCTCACATGTATAATGTCACTTATCAGAAACTACTGTCTTACTTCCAGCGATCTTCCTTAAATGGATACTGACTTATCAGGGTGAAAACGTATTTGTCTCCTAGTTATTTGGCAGATCAGTTAAAGCCAGCATTGCCATAGACAATGGGCGAGCCACTGAGTTTATAAGAAGACGAAACTACACGGACAAGTCCAAGTGCTATGAATGTGGGGTGAGCGTGCACTTAAATTTGTTTTTCAATTGTGGAGTAGAGTATTGCAAGTATATTTATTTATCTGTCCTCTCTGAATGAATAAAAAATAAAATAAAATAAAAAATTACATATCCTCAGGATACAGGACATTTAAGCTATGCCTGCCCCAAAAACATACTAGGAGAGAGGGAACCTCCAAAGAAGAAAGAAAAGAAGAAGAAGAAAAGGGTACAACAACCTGAGCATGTGTAAGTATTTTGTGGCAGATATTGACACTTGGTTTTGTTTTTTAAATAATTGCCTGTATTACAGAGCATTTCTTTCTTCTTCATCTAGTGAAGATGAAGAGAGCGAAGAAGAGGGAGAAGACCCAGCTTTAGATAGTCTAAGCCAAGCCATAGCTTTTCAGGTAAGGATGCATAAATAGAAATTGGATATTTTCATTTTACAGTATGGTATTATACAATTTTATTTCAGGTGCAACATCCATACACATTGGGGCTTTAATAACCCACATTGGTATTATTAAAGCTAGTGGTATTAATAATAACATTAATGCCACTTGCAAGTGATATAAATTATATTAATATAAAGTTACAATGCAGTATTGGGTTGGCAATATTTCTACTAGAAAGCTAAGCATTGTTGCAGACCATGCACAACCCTTCACACTGAAAAAATTGCTCAGGAAAAGTTTAAGGAAAACGACAAAGAACCTAAGTTTTCCCTGCTCTCTTAAATTTCGTACATTTGAGCCAAATTCGTGTTAGCTGCATCTACAAATTGATCAGAAACAGGAACACTGGACGCACACGTGACTCCGTTAATACTACAATTTGAATTAACAATGCTGAATCTTTTCATGCATGCACATTTAATTGGGCTTGCATGAGAAAATGTAAGCATTCCACATAGTCACGAATTTGTAGGCTGCATGTGATCATCCTAAGAGGCACCTGATTGCTTAACACAGACCTCACGAATGAGCGGACGCTTTTAACATAATTGTTCAACAAAACTGATATACGGTAGTTCTACACCGCAATTCCAAAGACTTAAAGGATCAGCCATCATTCCAGATGCCTTATTTGATATGTGGCGGTTTTTAGCTTTAATTACAATTTTTAGATGCCAAATCTAAACTCCAATCATTCAAAGACCTTCAAACAATTAATCTATTAATAGTTGATCTACCTGTATTTGAACCCTTTTGACAAGAGCCCAGTGTTGAATTAACAACTCAAAATGTAAATTTCCAGCTGAAAGACTAAATTAATATTCAAACCTGTTGAGCAATACATTGTCCTACTGAAGAAGCCTTACAGTCACTCTGAAACGTTTGGTTCTGTGTCTCACATGCATCCAAATGGTGATGCTGAATGGGTTATATTTATATTCTGCTGTGGTTTGCATACTAGTCTGTTGGACACTGCTGCTATTGGATCTAACAAAGCACAACTTTAAAAAGAATATATAGTTTTACATTTGTCATGTAATTGGGTTAGAAGTCAGTGACCGTAAGACGCTAACTTTAAATGTGGTAACTTCATGTCTAGTCTTTGTTTAAATTCACCACACTGACTCAAGAAGAGAGAAGACCCAAATAACCTACTTTTTGCAGTAGAATATGTAAAAGCAATTTGATTTACTTAAATGTTTATTATGTTATCCATCAGCTGCCAACCTTATTGTTTTGTCCCTCCAGCAAGCCTGTATTGAGGAAGAGGAGAACAAACAGAAAAGACAGGCAGAAGAGGACAGTGCTCATGCTTCATCATCCTCAGACTCAAAGAAACCAAGGATCAAAAAGAGTGCATACTTCAGTGATGAAGAAGAGCTCAGTGACTGATAGTATGCACACTGACTGTAGCAAGATGTTACATGAAAGATGGAGTCAGTTTTGTGCTTCATAGGGTGTGAAAAATATGTCTATAGATTTATTGTCATTCTGTTGTTTTTTTTTTTTGTTGTTTTCTTTTAACTGCTGTGCTTAGTTCAATAAACTAATTTAATGTTTTATTTTTTACGAATTTGTGGTGACAAGTGTCTGTTGGGCATATGGGTACATTGGATGAACAGCTGTTAAAAAGATGGAAACAAAAGAGGTAAAACTGAAAATTAATTTATCCAGTTTAAAAACTGAGGGTGCACATTGAAAACTCAGTGATCTAAGCTCCTATGAAACTGGAACTATTGAATTGTTTTAGTTAAGAATGGATTCACCTGCAGTGAAATCTTGAAAACGTGGGGGGTTATTTGTGCAAGTGATATAAAACAGTTAGGAGACCTTGGTGCCTTTTTTGTTGGCTTCTACTTTTCATTTTTTATTTTCCATTTATTTATTTTTTATGTCTGCTTGCGTCAGCACGAAGAGTGAACCAAGGATTTCCTCGTTTAATGCGATTGTGATATAAACAGCTGCGACATGTCTGTGCGCGATGCCAAAACAAAGATGCAAAGGACATAAAAGGCTTCACAGTACACGGTATCTGTTTTAAGCAGGCGTCCCACAGCAAAAATGATTTTTTTTTTTTTTTTTTTTTACAAGTGGGAATTGGATAAATGAACTATGTAAGATGTAACTAGAAATAGACCTTCATGGCGCAAAATTAGTAAATTGTGTGCTGTGTTTATTGTACTACTAAAGTACATCTTGAGAGTGGGTTCATTGTTTGGCTTTGTAATATATCTGATTTTTGTTTTGTCTTTCAAGATTTGATTAATTTGTTATGAATAAGTTATTTTATTACATTTATGTAAAGACTGGCTAATTTATCATAATCAAATAGTCATTTAGCGGCCTCAACACGTAGATTTAGGAGCGTACAAGGTGTACGTGAAGGCAGCATTGATTCATGGAGAGGAATGTCAGCCTCGGGAAGTAAACCAGCCTCTGATTGGCCACGTCGAATCACGTGCTTATTTCCCAAGCGGAGTTTCCACGACAGCTGGAAGCCGAGCGGTACAGGCGCATCGTTTCTTTGCTAAAATAATTTGAAAATAACAGACTTCTGCTCATCTCAGCTCCTCCACATAAACCCTGGTCTGGCATGGGCGACAAGAGGAGCCCCACAAGGTAACTAGCGCCTTAGCGTGTCCTGAAAATTCTAGCTAGGGGAGGGGAGCGGACATCGGCGAGCGCACTGGGGGGAAAAAATGGGTTTTCTCTCCAGTCTCTCCCTCTCTCGCTGCGTGTGTTTATGAGCGCGTGCGAGGAGCCCGCGTGCGGGTGTTAAAACCTCATCGGCAATTACAGTGTCAGATCACAGCGCGCTTGCAGATGATTTCTTAAATCCTATAGGCTCAGCCAGATGTTTGCTATCGATAGCCTCCGCGGATAAGAGCCGTTCTCACTCGTTTCTTATTTGCTCTTCTCCCCCTACCTTCTGATTTCGTTGTTAAAATTCTCTCTTTTTTTGTTTTTACATTTATTGTCTTTTAAAGGCCGAAGCGTCAACCGAAGCCCTCCGACGAGGGGTTTTGGGACTGCAGCGTGTGCACGTACAAGAACACAGCAGAGGCTTTTAAGTGCATGATGTGTGATGTCAGGAAGGGGACATCAACAAGGTAAGGCGATAGATTTACGCTAGCTTTAATGTGTTTAGCATTTGCGGCCCTCAGTAAGGGGGTCCCGAAGGATACAGAAGCAAAGCCACCACATCTCTCTTTGCAATTTGTTTGTTTGTCTGTTGATTAAATATGTCTTTATATATTTATGGTGTTTAGCCCATCCTGTTGTGAATATCGTGCATGCAACCCAGACATAGACGAAGTGTATTTTAAAAATACTTTTCTTGGTTATTTATTTATTTTGTGTAAAAGAAAATGTATGCAAATTCTCAAACTCAGTCAAACTCACTATGTCGAATTTCCTGATATTGCCTTCCACATCCCCTGCACATTCGTCTGTTCTTGTCCGGGTGGTGACACTATAAAATCAGGAAGAGCTTCCTTCTTTTCGGTGCACACATTTATCTTCTTGCCCCGGAGATACAGAAAGGAGAGGAATAAATAACTCTCAGAGGGGTGCACATGACCTCGCTTATGGATACTCGCACGTACAAATAAAGAGCATGGATGTGCACCCTTTGTGCCCTCTGCGCCTGTGGCTGATATTTCCCCTGACATCAGTGATTTAAAACAGGAAATTGCGGTTATTTCTGAGTGGCAGTCATTATCAGGGGGGGAAACACAACAAAGGGTGAAGGAGAGGAAATGTAAGCTGTTTGCCTCGGCTGTGGGACACATTATGTGTTGTTACATGATCTCCCTCTTTAATGCATCACTAATTATCCTCTTCTACATTAGCACAACTTTCCCAATGATTAAGCCACAATGAAACAACAGTAGATTTTTGATGCCTTTTGTGGTGTTTATTTCTTTGTGTGTACATGTATGTGTGTGTGCGGGTGGGAGGGCTAGCTGTGAAAAGAGGTTGTCAGAGCAGCTGCCAGACAGACAGCCGTAGCTCATTACTATGCAACAGCTTAATCAGCCTGCTGTCATCAGAGGCACACACACGCCCAGATGCTCTCATCATGCAAATTTTCAACATGACCGCATGCACATTTGGACACAAACACAATCAAACACTCAACAACTGTGTTGTTGAGTTTAGCTTAAGTTGTAAACATGCTTCTATGATTTTTGTCCTTATTGCAGTGTTTATTATTGTGGATACTTCATTGACTCTGTGTGTAGGAGAGGGTAGATAGAAACAGTTTTCAGCTCTGCCAAGAACCTGTCTAAATCCCCCTGACACTAAAAGCTGTGGCATCCTTTGTCTTCTCCATCTGGATGATTCTGAGGAGTTGGCAAGGACTCGATAGCGAAAATTCCTCGCTACAACCCCGTGACATTTAAGCGACAAATTTAGAAAATGTCTGCAAGAAGGCCTTGGTTGATGTCAATAACCTACCGTCTTTCCAACTGCAGTGCTCTACTCCACTCATGTGGTTACGCTCATGCAGAAGGACACGCGTGAACACGTACACATGCCAAACATGGTCTGACACTGCAGCGAAAGTGGCCACACAGGTGGCCGCAGCTGTTAATGGACGAACACGCCGGACAAGTGGATTTCTATGCAAGCAAGCTGAAGGTGCTAAAGGGCGAACAACATGCAGAATATAAATGGTGGCGCCAGTTCCTACACTGGTTACTAAATAAGCATGGCTGAGCTATTGCTGCGAGGTAATGAATTAATGCTCGACAGGAGCATGGAGTGCCCCACAAGCAGTTTAAATCAGATCATAACACTGACACAAAATGTCACTTTGCCCAACTGGATCTGTGTATTTCTTTGGCGGAAGACTATTAGTAAAATAGAGAAAATATAATAGCGTGGTAGATATGAGTGTTTGCATGTAAATGCCTGTCAAGATGGAAGATGAATGATTTATAAAAGGCGATCTATTCTGTATGATGGGACATGATCTCCTGCAGGAGTCTTAAGCCGGCAGCTTATTGAAAGTAAGATGTCGAAGCTCTGAATCTGACTGCAGACAGAGATACATCAGCAGAATTTGACTCACTTATCTGAGGAGGTGATGCAAAAGGAAGACAGTGTGACTAAATGGAAACTGGCTGATGCTCCACTAATTCTGTCAAATCAAATTTAAAGAAACACAAAGTAGGACCTGCACACATGCAGAAAAGTTTAGTTAAATTTCTCTTTCTGTGCCTTCAGTTGCAGAGAAAATACCCCCCTTGCTGCAAAGCTGGTGCAGATATTTGTTTAAATTAACACAAAACCAAATTATGTTGATCTTCGACCACAAGCTGCAAAGTCACATTATTTAATTAAAGCAATCCTAAAGGAGCTCTTGGATCACAACATATCACGCAGTCTCATTGATTTAAGGCCCTGCTGAGGGAAAAAGTCTTCCTGCAAGTGATTGGGCTCAGTCCCAGAATTTGAAAGGAAGCCCTGCAGATGTAAGTAAGAGTTCATTGTTAAAGGCTTTAAAAAAAAAAAAAAGCTGCAAGGTTACAGGTTTGACTTGTGTAGTAGCTGAATTATCCAGGCAGTCCTTCGGCAATGCACAGAAAGCCTCCCACTGCATCCATTAAGGTTTGCTTTACAACTTTACACATAAAAGGAAAGCTAAGGCATGTTTTAGATAATTTGTGTTGCTGACAGACAGCTGTTCAACCTTAACGCTCTCCTTAGATAAATAATATACAGGGTATAATAGAGCGATGTGTGACCTTCTCTGGTGTCTGCACCACCTGCAACAGTTCACTGAGCTGATCTGACAAGTCAGAGCCACCAGGGAAACTCTCCACATTCAGGAGCCTGTTTGGCAGCGTTATAGCATATTACTGCAGGTCAGGACACAGAGCCCGATCATGTTCCTATTATTTTGCTCTCATCCCCTTTCCACTGTTATTTCTTCCTTATCTACGTGACCATCGTTTGCTCTCCTTCACTGGCGTCCTCTTTACCCTGGATTTGAACTTAACCCTGAGCGTCTTTCTGACAGAGTGACTGATGTGCAGGTTTTCATCAGCTCCACTTAAACAAGCACGAGCCGTTCTGACTAGCCGGGAACCCGTCAGCGTTTGGCTGTTTCAGATGTTGTTTTCACATGCTCTGCAGCAGCTCCATGTGCAGCATGCACTTTAAAAAGTAGGCCATAATTGTGCTAGCATAGCTTATGTCATGCTGGAGTTTTCTTTTTTTTTCCAAGTTAAAAGAAAAAAAAATGCAAACTGACTCATAAGTCTGGCAATTATTTTCTCTTTATTGTCAAAATGTCACATCTGCAAATGTCTTAATGGTGTTCCAATACTTTTCTTTTGTCATTTCTGACTTGAACTTTGGGAATCCAGCCAGTAACTTCTTTCAGTCAACATCCATTACAGTTAGAAGATAACGATCAGCCTGCTGGAGCTGTCAGATGTGTGAAATGGAGATTGTGAGTCATGGTGGAGTGTTACAGAGACGAGTCTTTCCTCATGGTGGCAGTTGAACGCCTACTATGTTAATGCAAAGAAGAATGTGTTTACCTTACCTTACAAAATGGTAGACTTTTATACATGGAGAGGCCAGGGGGTAGGCAAGACTTTATCAAGGGTGGCATATAGAAAGAGAGGAAATTATTCTGTGCCTGCTTACATTGCTGTGATAACTGTGGTACCATTAGAGACACATGAGAAATAAAATATCTTTACATTAATAATCTGGATCACCAGGTGGAAATATTTTCAGAAAGTTAAAAAATGTCCACAGAAAGGTAAGTTGGTCGTTTTGAGGCACAGTATTTGGCCCTTTTTTTGGTAGTAAGGAGATCAATGGCTTCTCCCCGTAACAGTTCTAGCTTACTGTCTGGTGGTGGTAGACTGGATCCTTGTGTCTGGCCACATGACTTGCGTTGCTACCTCCACGTTGGGAGTTTTGGGGCTCCTGACATTGGGGCTGGGATCTGTCTCGGCCTGATTAGTGTGCTGCTTCTTTACATAAACGTCAGAAATATTCTCATTTCTCCTCGTTCTAATAGATTCTTCTATGAAGTAAGACTGGATACATTTGTCCACATTTTCATGCCATAACTTACTTTAGACGAGCGGCCTTGTTAGCCTCCTTTTTAAATGGAACTGTGTTATGTAGCTCTAGCTTAGTCAGCGCTATATAACTTGTATACTAAGGTATTTATTGAGCATCTTTATAGTCTGTTTTCAGCTTTAATGTAAAAATCTTGATTAACTAGGTTAATGTGTAGTCTCTAAATACACTCCTTGAAAACTAAATATAACATGATTTCCCCACATTGAAACTCTTGAAACTAATCTAGAGTAGCACTGCTGCGTAACTTCATGCTAACATCAGGTTAAGAACCTATCATAATGTAAGTAGCTGTACTTGCACAGGGATAAAAATCTCTTCCAAAAATGTGCAGCCAAATGTTATTCTGGCCACCTCTTTAGCTCTGCCCCTACTTAGAAGTACCACATATTATGGAGATGTAACTTTGTTGTAACATATCATAATGCAGATCCACTTCCTGAAAGAGACGTGTTTGAAGGGATGCATATTTGCTTCATCTGGATTTTACCACTTGATTCCAATCGCAAGGCCTTTTCACACGACTTATTGAAGATGGCACTGTTGCGCCTATTCGTCTTGTTGGAATGATGATTGACATAGAAATGGGATGTATACATGGGGCATATGATAAAGTAGCACAGTCTCTGCAATGAAGAGGATCTGGGTTTCAGTCAGATTTTCTGATGAGATTTTTAACATTAAACTTGGAGAATAAACAGTATGCAGAGTAAGCTGGCTCTTTATATTTGACTTAAACTAATAGACTTTCAATTCAAGAGATTATACACGAAATCATGATCAGAAGAGGTATTCTGCTTTTTCCACATCAGAAAGAAATAACTTGGTACTTTAGTTGCCAAGGTGTGCACAAAAAACAGCTTTTAAGATTCAACCAAAGCATATCCCCAAATTTTTTATTTTTCTCTTTTGATAGTGCTAATGCACTTTTTCTCTACTCTGATTACACTAAACATGCAAACAACAGAAAAACAACACCTCAAAGGCATGTGTTTTCATCCTGTTAAGTGCTGCTGGGTTTGGTTTCATTACTCTGCAACACCTTTGATGTGTGACTTTTTTTCTTTTTTTTTTTTTTTTTTTAGTCAAGGCTTCTAAGAAAAATAAGTGTTATGAAACACATACAGGTTTTATTTTTCTGATTAAGAAAAAGAACATAGGTCACCTGATGATATCAGATAGCAAAATTAGACCAGGCAACAGCAGACAAACCTGTTTTAAGAGCAGGTATTTTGAATGAAAAGCAGTGGTAGCAATAATAACACAACAATAACTCATTAAAAATAGTATCTCTAATAGGTTGTGTACACTTAAAGTAGAATATATACAAGCAACGATTCAAGATGCCAAACTATTTAGATGATAACCTCTTGTAATAAGTTTAACAATTGGTTCAGATGTGTGGGTTACAGACATTTGCACTCACACAGCATACACAGTGTTCACAGCAGACAATGAATCTGGCTGTTATCACGTCAATGTGGCTCAAGATTATAGCTACGTGATAAGCCTGTAATTACTGCGGTGACACTGATGCATGGCACTGTGTGTTTGTGCAGGCAGGCGCTTGTGTGAAAGGAGAATGTAGCATAGTGTGGCCAGCGGGCTGTAGAAGGCGTCATAAACCACAGGACGTGGAAAGCCATCTGTCTCTCTGTAATATATATATACACACACACACACATATGCACACGTAGTGGTAGCATGTACAGGCGGAAAGAGACATTAATCATTGGGTCAGAGGAGCTACCAGGAGCAGCATTCAACCTGCCGATTAAAAAAAAAAAGAAAAAGACCTGATGCACATACACACCTGGATTGAAGGTGTTCAACAGGCCATAAAATGAGCTATTTCACAGCGATCTTACAATCATCACAGAACGGGGGTGAGATTTGTTAATAGCCGCATGCTCTGATGCATATTTGCAGACCATCAGCTGTCCTGTGGGCTGTTTGCTCATCACACAATGTACTCGATAGCTGATAACACACAGTCCAAACATCTGCAGATTTCTGTGCTGCTGCGTCTCCCCTAGCACCTCATTATCAGATCATCCGTTTAATAGATGAAATAGCTTCAGCTGATCTGTCACGATGCTTCATTTCACCAATCCCCGTGCAGTCAAGATAGCAGATATGTTATGAAACAAGTGTTCAGCTTCTAACAGGCACTTTTCATCTAGGTGGAGATGGAGATGTATTCTTTTTGGGTTGAGAATGATGGAATAACCTGACCTCATTCTTTGGGCCCATAATGTTGCTACCCCTGACCAAAACAACCCCAGATCATAGCGCTGCCCCCACAGCCTTGTACAGTAGGCACTAGGCATGATGGCTGCATCACTTCATCTGCCTCTCTTCTTAACTGGATTTGCCCATCACTCTGGAACAGGATAAATCTGGATTCATCAGACCACTTGACCTTCTATTGCTCCAGAGTCAAATCTTTATGCTCCCTAGCAAATTGAGCCATTTTTTCCAGTTAGCCTCACTGATAATAAGTGGTTTTGCTAGACAGCTGTTCAGTCCCAATCCCTTGACTTCCCTTAGTGGAAATGTTCTTACTTTTATAGCGCCGAGTCCTACAGTCTTTTTTTTGTTTTTTTTTTTTTAACAATTTGATTTCCCCAAATGTCCTTACCGATCACAATCAGGATTTTTTTCTGACCACTTTTCTCCCCAGAAAACTATTGTTTCCCACTATCCTTCCAGTTTTTAATAATGTGTTGAACAGTTTTTGTAGTTTCAGCATCTCCCTAGATGTGTCTTTGCTTGATGCATGCTAATGCTTTGACTCTTCTGAAACAGACTAACATCCTTTCCATGACACCAGGATGTGTCTTCTGATTTGTTGTTTACTTGTTTAAGTTACCCACTGCATCACTTCAGGTGAGAAGAGCGTTATGAATTAATATAAAATGTATTGCACAAAATTATGTCAATATAAAACTAAATGAGTAATACCTGCACCCATAAAGAAAGAAGTCATTCATAGTCAAACATTCATGTTCCTCCAACAACAAAATAAAGGCAGGGCAGGCAGTGAATAATCAGTTTTTCTATTAACTCTTAACTTAAAAAGGCATTTTTTAAGTAAATATGTAATTTAGCTGCATTTCTGTATTTCGGACTCATCAGACATTCTAGACCTCTAGAACTTGAAGTGATTTTTTTCAGTATTTACTGTATTTGCTTAAATAATTAATCCACTGATTAATAATTTAATTTGAGTGCTCCTGGTTAACTTGTCATACTGATGTTTTAGGGATTCGTGGTTCTCACAGGATTGTAACATAGTGCTGTGATCCCCATTTTGCAGGGGTCAACTTTAATCACAAGAAAGCCCCTGAAGGTGCAGAGAGAATTTATAATCTGGCATATAAGTCATTTAAGACAACTGGAAAAATCTGTGAATTCGAGTACTAAAGTCATCTTTCTGACAATTCAACACTAAAGGACTTGCTGCGTGCTTTCATAGCAGGCAAGCGGCTGGAGGGGGAAGAGTGTGAGGTCAGCAGGTTGATCAGAAGGAGGGAGAAGAGTGTGCGATAGCAGTAGATGAAGTGCGCACATGTTTGTGTGTTTGTGTGAGACACATTTGAGAAGGGGTCAGCTAGAGTTCCCAGTCACTGTGAGATGTGAAGGTTTAGCAACAGCATTTTTTTTCTCAGCCTTTGTTCTGCAGGATGAAGCATGTTTGCCTTTAGCTTGTGCTTCAACGATAGGATTACTGGCCGGAGAGGCCAAGTTTGAGGCTCATGCGTATTTTGTTTAATCACCTGCAAAATGGAAAAAGGAAGACACGCAAGTCAGTGAAAGGAAAAAACATAAATAAATAAGTGAATGCAAACAGTTTTCTTAAAACCCCCTGCAAACTGAGAAGAAAAACAAATGGTAGCAGTTATTGTTTGTCCTTTTTTTCCCCTTTGAAGCAGAGTTTGGTGTGCATATATAAGCTCTCCTATCCTCCTATCTCCTCCTATCCTAATTTCCCAGCACGGGACTCCATTAGCTGTTGCAGAATGGATGGCATGAGCGGCGCAAATATCGACTTTAACAGCTGTTCCAAAAGCCAGTATTAATGTCAGAGAGAAAAGGCGGCCACATTATGCACAGAAATTCTTTTTGGAGTCAGTAAACACACACAAACACACACTCTTCATCCAGAGGGAGGCCAGCAGTGAAGGCCTAAGTGGTAAGATAAACACCATTTGATTGGGTTAACAGAGGCAGCTCTGTTTACTCTGAACCCCCCCACCCCCTCTTGTTCACCTTCAAGTCATTTAGCTGGCTCTGTTGGAGGCAAACAGCTTCACTAAAACATGCTGAGAAGATGGGATGAGCTTATCATTGGCCCCATTTGCAATATAACATTATTAAACTCAGGTAACAGATTTGCTTGAAGGAATTTATTAGAAACAGTCAGCATTAATGTAATCCAGAATTAAATTTATTGATCACAAAAAAAAAAGTTTATGACTGAGGCATTGTTTTGCCACAGTAATTTAGTCCATGTCAGTATAAACAGCCTTTGTTTATGTGCTGTTGGAGGATCAGAAAAAAGTGTAAAATGTCAAGGGAACACTAAATTACCCAAAACGCTTAGAGCATTTGAAACAAACCTATGCCTTTCATTTATAAAAAGAAGGGTGTCAATGATTCTGCTGGATCTTACTGACAAGACCAACATAGTAGAGCAGGGGTGGCCAACGGCCGTCCTCGAGAGCCACCATCCTGCAGGTTTTACATGCATGCCTGCACCGACACACCTGACTTAAACTAATGAGTCATTGTGCAGATCCTTATAGGCTGTTGGATCCATTTAATTTGAGTCAGGTGTGTTGGTGCAGGGATGCATGGAAAACCTGCAGGATTGTGGCTCTTGAGGACTGACGTTGGCCAACCCTGTAGTAGAGGATCTAACCATCTTTTCCTTACCAGACAGTTATATAGGCCAAGAGACCCATTTGCATCTCACTGTAGCCTTGCTAGCATCACATTAAGTTTCTATGGGGGCGTTGATAACTCTATGAAAAAAAAAGTCTCTTTGAAGCTGGACCCCAATTTAGGTCATCCCAGAATTGTTAAACAACCGCTTAGCTCTTAGAACAAGAAAGCTGATCACATATTTTCTCACTGAAAGTGAGGTGGAAGCCTCCTCAAAATAGGACACCAAGGATTTTTTTGGCAAAAAAAAAAAAAAAAAAAAAAATGCAGCACCGAGCAATGCAGTGCTTGTCCAGCTACTCAGACTAATTCTGCAGATGGGTCCTGTTAGGTCAAATACATTTAAAAACACTCCATACTTGTTCTGTGTTACCATCCTTATGATTTAATTAGGCAAGCACTAATTAATATTTATTTTTAACAAGGTATTTGGATGCCAATTTTTGCTCAGTTTTACTAGTACAGCCTTTAGTCACGTTACTGGAATATAAATGCAATGAATTATAACTCGGATACATTTCACAACATTAAGTGATGGTACCATTTTGAAAATGCTGATTTCAAAATCTCTTTGGCTCTAATTACTAATAAGGCTGCTAAATATGGCTCAGAAAATCCTATTCATATCATTATTCCCTCATGCTTCATCTGCTCTCTGCTGTGTGTGTGTTTGCATGCACGTGTGCAGTCATGTGTACAAATCCACCTCAGTGGACTCGCCGGTGACTGAGTACATTGCATCCGTTTCTAACGGCGTGATTATTTCTTCACATGGACTCAGTTTTAAATTGCTTTCATGTTTGGGTGCAGCAGATTTCATGCTGTGATGTCTGCAGCCTCATTCATACATGCAACTGCGCGTGTGTGCAAATGTGTTGGCGTGTGCATAAAAAAATCATTGCTAGATATGTGGACCATCTCAACAGATGGCCTTTTCAGCACACTTGCCTCTCGGCTATGGCTCTCGCCAGCTCTAAAAGACACACATACACAGAGTCTCGACAGAGATGCTATTACAGCCTTCGTGCATGCACATAAACTGGTTGCATAACGCATCATCTTTGAGGCCGTAGACATTGCAGGATGAAGATGCGACTGTGAGGAGGAACATTTTAAGTTAATTATGTTCCACTGTATTGTAGCAATTTGTGGACCTTTTATATAAAAGGTCACTTTTCAGGAAGTTGTTGCTATCTGCCTTCAGTAAACATGTTTTCCACTTCATAAAAAATTCAACCAGAGTCCAGTTATTCTGTAGCAAGCTCAGAAATTCAGGTGTTTTTCCTCAAACAGCCATAACTTTGTATAATTGCAGTTTTGTTTATTTACACGTGATTACATAAGAAGTGACAGAATGTCCTACTTTTTCTCCTCCCTCATTCGTATTCATTCCTCATCAGCTGTCATGCTGATCCTTATTCACTAAACAGCCTGCAGTCAGATATGCTGCAAAATGTCTTTAGTCAAATTAGCTGCTCATAAGTGCATCAGTGTGAGGCCTTGTTGATATTGTGCTAATGAAAATATTAGAATATATTGTGCATCCTTGGATTTAAAGGTATAGGATGTAAATAATTACTGACATGTACAGATGGGCACAGCAATGACTTAAAATGCCAAACACAGTTGCAATGACTGCACTACAGGTAATTACTTAAAAATTCTGTACATGATACTGTCTTCTTCTTTGTTCTTTTTCTCGCAGGCGCCCCGAGTGCTATCGCTTAGATTGCCGACAATTTCTCAAGAACTGTAGTTTGCAACTCAGTGAGGAAATTGTGATCGATAGCCGATCGATTACCTTTTAGGTGATCTACGGAGGTTTTCCAGGCATTCATATCCCATCCAGGAAGTTTAAAATCCAGCAGCAAAATTTAGTTTATTCAGAGACAGTTTATTGTAACTCCACAATAAGTGATCCACGATTACACGATTATTCATTGCAGTGTTGTAATAAAAAACAAAATAGATTGGCATCACTACCATGTTACTAGACCTCTATTTTGACCCAGAACACTTCTTCTCAAACCTTTGATCAATTTGAAAGCTTAAATTAACGGTAATGTCCATTTAGGAGTAGCTAAAAATCAACAAATGACAAGAAATGATATGCCTGTCTGAAAAAAAATTTAAAATGGTCTTCTATGGCTGAAATAAAGTTAAGAAGACATTTTTGATGTGCGGTAGCACCAAAAACGAGCTGAGTTGGAGCTGGTTTTGTGTGAATAGTAAGTTAATAGTAGCATAAATATGTACAAGTAGCAAGAAAAGCCTGGAGGAAAAAGTGTAAATGTGTAAGTAGTTTCTGTTGTGTGTTTGTTTCAATGGCAATATTCTTTCTCTTTAAAACCAAGACTTGAGAAAATGAAGTGCAGATGTGAAAAGGCTTGGTCACTGTTGATCTGGGTGATATTTCCTCAGAGTGCTGTTCACTGCTTTTGTTTTGTTAGGTTAGCCTTCATTGGGCTATCTGTATTGATACATTTTGCATAATTTTAGCCTCATAATCGGTCAACTGAGGCTGTCCTAAAAAAATGTCTGTATGTTAACTGTGATTAAAAGGGTTTGGCTTCTACATTCATTTTTACATAAAAAAACCAAAAAACAGGTAGAATAAAAGTAGCTAAATGGCTTGGAGTTTTAAGGGTTTGATGTTACTTATCCCAAATGGTTCTCTTATCATCTGTCAAACAAAGTATGTAACACAGCTTTAAAGCTCAGAGGGTTCTCATTTCACACACAGTTGTGGATCCATTCAGAGACACCGTGATAAGAACAGTGGCACAAATGGGCAGCACCCACAGCAAGTAGACATAAGTGGCTCAACTTGTTACACCTCAACTGACTGAACCCAGTAGTTTTGAGTTTGAGAAGAAGTTTTCAGGAAAACTGGACAATCCACTTCAATCCTGTATTTGTTAGGCTCTAACGCAGGGGGCTGAAACTCCGGTGCTCGAGGGCCATTACCCTGCAGGATGTTTCCCTGCTTAAACCTGATTCAAATGAATGGATCATTGTACAGAACTTGACAACAAACTGTTAGATCCTTTTCATTTGAATGAGGCGTGTTGGAGAAGGCAAGTGTCTAAAAACCTTGAGGACCAGAGTTTAAGCTCCCCGCTCTAAACTTGTGAGATGAACTAAAATCTGTTTGAAATGCTTTGTCTTTTAGCATTTATTGTAAATCAGAGACTTTGCCTTTTCAGTTGTCCGTGTATCTTGAAGGTGATGCAATGCTCATGTCACATCATGCTTGAAAGAGAAAAGCAGGTATATGTTGCGTCAGGTATGAGTACTGTTGCTTTTTCTTTAAAGTAAAGCGTGTACTTTGATCTGATGTCTTGGCTTATACCCACACAAGGAAAGAGTGTGTGCAGCAGAGCAGCCTTTCTCCCCAGCTCATTAACCCGCATCAAGATAGCCAAACATTCGATGAGCTACAACCTAATTTCCATCAGATCGAGCCATCCTTGGTGCTGGATGGTAACATCTGTCTCGGTGCAGCTGGCTGTGAGACAAGTGTGCAGGGCTGTCCATAAAGTGGAACACTGCAGAGAGTAGCAAGGTCGCTATGTCTCGTCTCACCTGTGAAACATGCTGCTGTTTATTTTCATGTGGATTGTTACTAGAAAGCTGCGTGCAGGTTATTTATAAACAGCTTGAGAAGCTGCTACTGTCCCTAACCTCTCTTTTATTTCCAAGATTATTGAGAAAGTTGTATTTCACCAGCTTAATGACTTTTTAAATGAAAGTGGAAATCTTGATAAATTTCAGTCTGGCTTCCGACCTCATCACAGCACTGAAACAGCTCTGGTCAAAGTGTTAAATGACATTAGGTTGAATACTGATTCTGGTCAAGTATCAGTCCTGGTTCTGTTGGATTTCAGTGCTGCGTTTGATACTGTAGATCACAGAATCCTGTTGCACATTCTGGAAAACTGGGTTGGACTTTCTGGAGCGGTCCTTAACTGGTTCAGGTCCTATTCAGAAGGCCGGAGTTATTTTGTTACGGTCGGCAGCTATGAATCTGAGCGAGTGGCCATGACTTGTGGAGTCCCCCAGGGGTCACTCCTTGGACCTCTTCTGTTCAACTTGTATATGCTCCCTCTGGGTCAAATATTACAGAACCATGGCATTAAATATCAAAGTTATGCAGATGATACACAACTTTATGTGTCTCTGTCACCAGATGACTGCAGTCCAATAGACTTATTGTGTCAGTGTCTGGAGCAAATAAACCTGGATGAGGGAGAATTTTCTACAATTAAATGAAGACAAAACTGAGATTATTCTCTTTGGTAGCAAAGAGAAGAGGGTCAGCATTGGCAAAAACCTGGAGACTCGGGCTCCTAAAATCAACGACCAAGTTAGTAACATTGGAGTGTTGATAGACTCAGACCTGACTTTCCGCAGCCACATCAAAGCTGTCACTAAGACAGCTTTTTATCAGCTCAGAAACATCAACAGAATTAAAAGTTTAGTCTCCCAGAAAGACCAAGAGAAGCTCATCCATGCATTCATCTCCAGTAGACTGGATTACTGTAATGGTCTTTTAACAGGACTTCCTAAAAAGTGCATTAAACATCTGCAGCTCATTCAAAACGCTGCTACTAGAGTTTTAACCAGGACTAAGAGATCTGAACATCATACATCTGTGATATGTTCAGAGAATATAAACCTAGCAGAGCTCTTAGATCCAAAGACTCTGGTCAACTAGTCCAAACCAGAGTCCAGACTAAACATGGAGAAGCAGCATTTAGCTGTTATGCTGCAAACAAGTGGAACAAACTGCCAGTGGAGATTAAACTTTCCCCAAATGTAGACATTTTTAAATCCGGGTTAAGGGTTGCCTTTTACTATTTCTAAATATCTGTAATGCCTTTGTTTTATGTAAAGCACTTAGAATTGTCCTGTGCATGAAATGTGCTATAAAAATAAACTGCCTTGCCTTGGTGCATTTTTGCAGTTTTTACACATGTGAAGTTATTTTGAATCCAGCATGTGAGCATAGACAGATCTTATCTTGTCAATGTGGGTGTTAAAACAAGCCTGTGCAGGTATGCTATTATTTTTCCAAGTTGTGTGTTGCTGCTCGCTGCGGGTGTTAAAAACACTTCAACACCACCATCCTAACCAACACTGGCAGCAACTATTGGCTCTTGATTACAGCGGTAGGCAAGCATGAGGCTGTGTGCTCTCTGTGATTTTCCTTCTCATTAATCTGCCACATTTCGTCTCTCACTTTCTCTTCCCTTGCTTTATCTCTTTCTTCACCCTCCTTCCCGCTGGATCAGGAAGCCTCGTCCAGTCTCTCAGCTCGTCTCTCAGCAGCAGGTCACGCAGCAGTTTGTGTTGCCGTCGCAGCCCAAGAAAGAAAAGAAGGAGCGAGTTGAGAGGGACAAGACCGACAGGGAGCCGGCGCTCAAGAAGAACGGTCACAAGAAAATGAGGTAAAAGAAAAAAGCTGACACAAAGTTCAGGTATTGACAGGAAACAGATATGAGAAGGGTGATGTTCATGATGTTACTAAGTTTAAGGTGTCACATTTCATAAACTCCTTTAAATGGAGAGGAGAGACATACTCTGGAGATTCAAATCGACCTAACATGGTGATTTTACTTGTTGGGGGTCAGAAGAGGAGGTCAGAATTATATAAATTTCGGGGCTTAAACACCAAAATTTACAACAAAAAAAAATAACAAAAAGAAAAACTTGTAGTATTTGATAATATACATATACATAACTTAAATGTTGCTTTGTTAAAAGATAAAAATTGTGTTACCTGACAGGAGGGTTAGATCACATCTCTCAGCTATAGTGTCATCAGTGAATGAGATGATCAAATTATTTTTATTTAGAGTGTTAAAAACACAACTAAACATTTGTAATTTTAGCCCAGGATTATATTATTATATGTAGATATACAGACTTTAAAGAAGCACTTGTTCATTTTCCTTTTTTTTTTTTATTAAAAAGCAAAACAATCATTTGGACTGATTCCTTTATACTGTCACACCTGTGGTGAGCTAAACCTAATCCAGACTTAGAAAGTTGAAATGTATTGTTTCGTGGCATTATATTTACTTTTTTGTTGTTGTTTTAATCTTTTAATCTGCTAATGTCTATAGCCTAAAGAACTTTTGTTAGTATCACTTTATAAAGGATGGCTCCAGTAAAGCAAAATAGAAAGTAATGTAGGGTGGCTCAAGGCTGTTCTAGGTGTATGGCTCTTTTTTTAATTTTTAATTTGATAAAAACTTTTATGCCTAACAAGAAATTGTCTGCTGTTTTTTTTCTCCGTCATCAGGCCCAGATTAAAAAACATTGACCGGAGCAGCGCCCAGCACCTGGAGGTGACAGTTGGGGACCTGACAGTCATCATAACGGACTTTAAGGAGAAGGTCAAACCGTCGTCCACCTCGGCCACTTCCTCCAGTTCCGCCTCATCAGCTGACCTCCACAGCCAGAACGGCTCCAGCTCAGAAAACACAGAGAAGGGCCTGTCCCGCTCCTCCTCGCCTCGAGGAGAGGGGAGCTCAGTCAACGGGGAATCTCACTGAGTCGGCCCCTCAAAACCCCACCTCCCGGCCTCCACCCACATGTCAACTATAGGTCACAAGTACAGCATCCTGTGTTTCTTGTAAAGCTGCACAATCATCAGAAAACCTGGTCCTTTCTTTTTTGTTGCTTTTGTTTTTGAGGTTTTGAAAGTTACTAACGTGATTTGACACACTGAGTCAATTAAAGAGTCCCCTGAAAACTATACAAAACACCTTTTTGCTGGGCGTTTTTAGCCCATTTATATTTTAAATGGGATGTTTTGTGTAATCAGAAGGATGCCACACTGGCAAAACCTGCTGCTAGAATATTTACTCTCAAACAGTTTGAATATTATGAGGAGCTTTTTCAGAACTGACCTGAGAAATATGTCTAATTAAAGTTTTGGACAAGGTGCTGGATCCCTGTGTTTCACGATCGTCATCCACCTTTTTTCTTTTTTCCTCCTCTACAATATGTTTATTAAAAGAAATGTGCAGCGCCCCCCTTGCTCTCATCATTGGCCGGCAGAGTGACCTCTTCTTCCTTCCCTGTGTGGAATTTTCTGCCTCCGTCTGGAATCGTTATCGACCCGTTAAGACCTGAACCCTCAGTGTCCACGTACTAAGCAGTCACTCCTGATCTTGAAACTTATTCAAAGAATTTCCTCTTGGACTGCGTATGCTGCGGAGTGGAGCTTTTTTTTTTTTTTTTAGACAGCATAGTGACTGTACTCTTGGCACCATGTGGTGGATTTAATATTTTCAGCAGGTTTGATAGTGAAAGTATGATTGTTATGATTGAAGATGAAAAGGCACAGTATGATTTAAAAGGTAAATCCTGTTGTCATTGTGTTGAACTTTGTGTTCATTTGCTTGTTTTTTTTTTTATCTCTGTCATCCATTTTGTGCTGTTATTACCATTCTGAACTCATTTTTTAATGTCATTGTAAAACTATTACCTGCCTCTTAAAACACTCATAGACCAGCTATACATCTCCCATGACAGTGGAGGACTGATGCTAGTGATTGTAGACCAAATTAACAGTAGGATACAGCTAAGAAATGCTAATGCTGCTCAGAACGCAAGAAACACCACTCTTTAGCCACATTTGAGCACCCCCAAAGCTGTACCTCCTCAAGCCGGCTGTGTCTGAGCAAGAAAGAAGCACTTAAACGCACCACAAAGGCAACAGCCTAGATCCTGGATAGATTTTAAACAAGTATGCAAAAAAATCATTTGCATCTTGGATGATTAAAGTCAGACTATTAATTAAATGTTTAGCCTCCCAGCTCTGTTAGGCCTGTTTTAATGTGTTATAATGCTGAAAAACCGGTTTCAGTTTATGTTAACACATTAAATGGATTGTTCTGTGGGACACAGCTAGCAAGAAGTGCTCATGCTTTTCCACTTAAGTCTAAAATCTCAAATTTGGGTGAATTAGTAGTAACATATGAAAAATGTCTATTCTGGTGGCTGCTCTTGTCTCTAATGAGCAGGTATGAGCTGCAGTGTTGTGTTTGTGTACCTTAAGTAAATCAGTGAGACAGCAGGATGTGTTACAAGAACAGCACACACTGTGTCTTTATCACGCACCACCTTTCCTGACATTGTTACAGTCCATGTCAGCTCCTTAATAGCAATGGTACAGCCTAATGTCATCTGTTAGTGAGGTGAACTTACTGTTAAGACACATCTAACAGATTACAGATTAAACATTTGGTGAACTCTATATTTGACTAACAGATTTGTAAACTTACAGATGAGCAATATCATGTCACTTGTGTGTTTTTATTTTCTTATATGTCCTCACTTTAAGTCAGGTTTAGCAGTAGCTGTAAATGACACCAGAACGCTCCTTTTTAATCTTTCTGTGCTGCACAAACAGGGCTGCACTTGTTTCAAGTGCCAATGGAGAAGCACAGGAAGCCGATTCTGCCCTCCCTTTGGATACATAACGGGAAAGAGTCGACTTCTGGACGTGAACTTTAATGAGCTGTGTGTGATGGACTTCAATAATTGACGTAGCAACATGGCAGAGGATATTAAACTCCCAGCAGAACAACCATAGATCAACCTTACTACACAACTACTTATAAAACCTGTAGAATAATTAAAGAGAAAATAGATATTTCTAAAATATTGTACTACAATGTTTCAACGTGGTTGTATTATTCATCATATCAGTGTTGTTGAGATTTTTACTTCACATTTTAGCACACATCCTGAAATCTGTCATGGCATGATTATATTAAAGTCTTGATATATTGTGGGACAGGCTGTGTCTCTTAGCTTGTAAGTATTGTTTAATGTGTTTTCTCTTTTGTTCACTACTCTAGCTGGGACTAGGCGTGTGAACTGAGGAAGAACTGTTCTGATAAACATTGGTGGGAAAAAGGGAAAGGACACATAACATGTTGGTGTCACTTATTGATAGTTTTTTTCCCCACTTTACCATGCTTATTTGTTAAAATGTATGAACTTAGTTATTACATGTCTGAAGAAAGAAATAACAAATGTTCAAACCAGAAAAACGTCTCTTTCTTACGCAAGCAGTTCCTACCTCCTCATCATTTTTCCTGACATGCAGGTGCATGCAAGTCTGTCTAAGGTGTTGGTGTGTTTATAACTAAATGTAAGGTTCAGAGTTTTTATTATAGTCCAACCCTGAGTTAAGCTAAATAATATTTATAAGGTAGAGTTCTTCAACTCTGGTCCTCAAAGACCACTGTCCTACATGTTTTAGTTGTTTCCCTGCTTTTACTCACTTGGCCCAAATGAACTCCCAGGGAGAATTTAGAAACACTAATCATCCCAACAATGTTTCTGGGCTGTGGCAGGATGCTGGAGTACCTAAAGAGAAGCCATGCTTGCAAACTCCACACACACAGAGAAAAACTTTGTTGTTATAGAAAACAAAAACCACAAACAAAGCAGAAAAACATAATATGGATAACTAACCCAAACAGCACAGCTAGATTTTAGAATAAATAACAAAAACACAAAACCAAACACTTAAGATGGAAAACAGCCATTTTCATATTTAATAAAATACTTGTGTTTTTGCTGCATTCTTTGGTTTTGATGTGTTTTACACTTGGGCCCTCTCCAGTTACACACACGCACGAACCGCGTTCCCACACTTAATGAAAATTTAACTGACGTCCAGGTTTGTTTGACAATTGAATCAAGTCAATAAAGAGCACCCTTAAAGCCGCACTGAATGAGCCTTTTCAGAGGTAAGACCTATTCACTTTTCGCTCCCACCCTTCCCCCACAGAAGTTCTCGGCCTCCTGCTTCTGTTGCACGAGCTGCATCAGGTTCACGGACAGATTAGAGAGAAGAACCGGAAGTCTCGTTTGCAACCTTCAAAATAAAGATGCGTTTATTTATTTATTATTTATTACGCTGACCTGACCAGAGTAAATAATATTTGCTTTTGACTTTTTCCTCACGAGAGACTTTACCATCGTGGTCAGTTTCCAGGTAGAAGAATGAAGGTTTTTGTTTTTTATTTATTTATTTTTTGGAGAGGTGCTTGTTGCAGAGGAAAAGTAAAATAAAATGGTATGCCTGTAAATTGTATTTTCTGTTAACAACATGAAACTATGGATTCATCCTGCTTTGTAGTAACAGTTTAGACTGGTCTTAGTGTGACACAGTTGCAGAGCCTCAGCACGACCATCAGATGGCGACATTATCACAGCTGCCATAGTCATAGAAGAGTTATTTTCTGAACGTTAACCGGAAGTTCTTCATGATGGCGTCTAGCTTCGCAGCCAGTCCATAACGACAGTTTCTCTGTCATGACTTCAGCTTTGAGATTTGCTTCCAAACTTCATTATGCGGCGTTACATACGTGCACTAATATTGTGCACGGTGTTTGCCGTGTTTTCGGGTTTATATGTGTACAGTAAGCTGTTTTTCTCGGACGTGCCGGTCGGAGCGAAGAGAGTTTTCATTTCACCGAAAGACCCCGGCGTCAGGCGAGGGGCCGCGGACAAAACTGGGCCCCAAAATCCTCACCGGCATAATAGGTAGAACTGGATATTCGGGATTTTTATGGGCTGAAGTTGAAATTATAAACGTTTATGTTGAAAATGTTACATTAAACGGGGGTAGATACGTTGGGGGCCATCGCACCAACACCAGGGATGTATTGGAATGTGGCATATACTGAACGGTCTCGCGCAGACTGAACTTAATACAAATGAGCTGTAGTGTGTAATCTGATGAGGGCGCGAGACCTGCTCAGGTGTGTGGTTACTTCTGATTCTGCCCTTTTTCTTATTTTATAAACCCATGCTAAAGCTGGTGCAGAGGAAACACCCGTATGCCCACAACCAACACAAGTGTTTAATGGTTGGAAAGTTTTCATGAATTTTTTTGAGTGTGCAGAAACATGATGTGTTACGCCAGGTAGTTGCTAGATATTTGTTTTCAAAACTGTATCAGCTGATACAGGTGTGAATCAGCTGAAGTTCAATGGAGGATGCAACAATTGACATACCCCTTACAGAGGTCATTTGTTGCTTTTAGCAAGACCTAATTGTTTATTTATGAAGGAATGCATCTTAAAGTATTTAAAAGCAGGGTTTCCTATGACCGAAAAATATGGGAGTAATTTGAAATATTTCAATATATTATGAGTTGGTATTATTCAGGTCTGTATCTCCCATTCAAACATAGTGTCCAGCTTGACAGTTCATGTTCAGTCGCATTCAGATGCAGCATTTTGAGACACACTCCAACTCTGTCCCTTCCTTCAGGTACATCATGCGCCAGCGCGGTCAGATGGAAACTGCTGGTAATGGTGTTAAGAACAGACCAGGGCCTCCAATGCACCTGGCTGTGGTGGCCTGCGGGGAGAGGCTGGAGGAGACTCTCAACATGATCAAGTCTGCTGTGCTTTTCAGCATCAAACAACTCTACCTGCACATCTTTGCTGAGGATCAGCTCCACGCCAGCTTCATGGAAGCTGTGAGAAGGAATTTTAAAAAATGTTTTTCAGTAGTCCAAGCCTTAATACCTAAAAAATTGATGAGCAAATGTGTTTTGGGTGTGTGCGGTCCTTACTCAAGTCCTTAGACTTGACTTTTTGCCGTTTGTGTTGCAGTTGGAGTCGTGGTCTGGTTTAGTTCGCTCCAGGTTTAACTACAGCATCTACTCCATCAGTTTCCCCAATGAGAATGCAGCAGAGTGGAAGAAACTCTTCAAACCCTGTGCTTCTCAGAGACTCTTCCTTCCCGTGAGTTTCTCACAGTCACAAAATTTGTGCCAGTATGTTATTCTCATATTATTTGTGTTACTTAATTCTTTTGTGCTTTGCAGCTGATCTTAAAGGACGTCGACTCGATCGTGTATGTCGACTCAGATATCCTCTTCCTGCAGCCTCTAGATCGTTTATGGGGCTTCCTGTCCAAGTTTAATTCCTCTCAGCTGGCTGCTATGGCCCCGGAGCATGAGGAATCCCGCATTGCCTGGTACAACCGCTTCGCCCGGCACCCATTCTATGGAAGGACGGGCATCAACTCGGGCGTTATGCTGATGAACATGACGAGAATGAGGAGCGCATTCTTCAAGGTGAGGTTGAATGTGTTGATGTGCTACTTTTTATCAACCACAAGATGTCCTCCTTCCGCTGTGGTGTGGTATGCTGTACGCTGAAATCCCAGAAGTTTGACTCTTGTATTTGCTGGTCCTTGTCGACAGAATGATATGACATCAGTGGAGCTGCATTGGGAAGAGCTGCTGATGCCTTTACTCCAGAAATATAAACTCAATATAACCTGGGGAGACCAGGACCTCCTTAATATCATTTTTCACCACAACCCCGGTAAGACTGCACCCATTGAGACCCATATGAATAAACGTATTATTGCTATTATTATATATTAGTACTACTGTAAGTATCATGATCCCCGTTGCATCATTATTACTGCCTAGTTTCATTATAATATGAATAATGAATCTGTTATTACACACTGAGGTATGGAGAAGTCGTAGGATTTATTTTGAATTTGCTTATTCCCTCTCCTTTTGAACAAGGCATTTTTGTTATGATTTTTTTTCTCCTTTATGTTTAAACTCAAAGATATAGTATAGACTGACTGGCCACTGTATTAGGTTCAATTCCTTGTTAACACAAATGGCTAGCCAGCCAGTCCCATGGCATCATTTAAGTTTGTAGACATCATCAAGATGATGAAGTTGAAACTGAGCATGTGAGCGGGGAAGTGAGCTGCAGTTGTATAGATCAAAAATGTCTTGTTGATGTCAGAGGAGAATGAGCAGACTGGTTGGAGATTATAGAAAGGAAACAGTAACTCAAATAGCCACCGGTTGCAACCAAGATATGCAGAACAGCATCTCTGAATGCACAACACGTACCACCTTGAAGCAGATGGGCTACAGCTAGGCCTGTCACGATAACAAATTTAGCTGTACGATAAATTTTCTCAGAAATTATCGGGATAAACGATAATATTGCGCAAAGCGCTAATGTGTCATTTTGAGACCATTCTCAACTAATATAATGACATATGCCATAATAATGCAAGTACACATTTTCAAAGATCAATAAACTAAATAAATAAAAGCGCCTTTTCACATACGCCGGGACGCCGGCCCAAAAGTAATGCGGCCCACTGGGAATCCTCCCAAACCTCTCGATTAGCCGGCATTGCTCTTAATGTGTATTTTGTCAAATACGCTAGTATATAGGCTGACTCTATTTGCGTAATGTGCCTGCGGATTACAGGGGTTATTACGGTAGACCAGGAAGTGGGGGCTTTGTACTGACCTCGTAAGCTAGAATGTGTGTGTTCTGCTTACATGTGGGGAGCAGCGAAATGATAAAAGAGGAGGTGCTTGCATCTATTATTTCTCCATTCGACTTATTTACATATTTCAGCATGAGAATCGGAGGTTTAGCGCAAGAGCGTGAGAAGCCACTTAAATACGCAAGTCTCACGGCCATTGCGTGTTGGCAGCCCTGCAAAACAAATGCGGCTTACCGGCTCGTGCTGCAACATGCTGCTGTCAAGTATGACACCAGAGAGATCACTCCGCAAGAAACCAGAGCGTTTAGTCGAAATACTCCATAGTGAAACCTATTGTCATACACAGTCTATGGTAAAGGGGGGACTAATAAAAATTATCGCGGCCGGCAAACTTATCGTGCTCTTATTTTCTTATCGTTCAATTAATTGACTTATTGCTTATCGCGACAGGCCTAGCTACAGCAGCAGAAGACCACACTCTTGTGCCATTTCTGTTTGCTAAGAACAGGAAACTGAGGCCAAAATTTGCACAGGCTCACCAAAATTGGACAAAAGAAGATTGGATAAAACATTTCTTGGTCTGACGGGTCTAGATTTAAGCTGAAACATTCTGATGAAAGGGTCAGAATCTGGTGTAAATAAAAAAAAAATGCATGAATCCATCCTGCTTTGTAGCAGCAGTTGAGGCTAGAGGGGGAATAGTCTAAGGGATATTTTCTTGGCATACTTTGGGGCCCTTAGTACCAGTTGAGCATGAATTATATATCACAGCCTACTCGAGTATTGTTGCTGACCATGTCCATCTCTTATGACCACAGTGTAGTATCTTCTGATGCTACTTCCATGAGGATAATGCACCATGTCACAAAGCTCAAATCATCTCCACCTGCTTTCTTGGACATGACATCGAGTTAATTATACTCCAATCCCAGGATGCAAACACTTTGTTTCTTACACCTGGGCTAGTTGTTCAAAAGATTAAATCCGGATAAAAGTTATCTGGATCTGGATTGGATCAAGTCTTGAAAATGGGTTGTTCAAAAGCAAGGATTCTGTAACTTATTATATCACATAATCCAGTCTTGGATTTTATCTGGATCAAACCTTCAGTTTGTGTTGTTCAAAAGTTTTAGGTCTTATAGGGACATATTTGATCCAGAAAGGCTGTATTATTCTGATCCCAGGAGAAGAGTGGATTTAGTGTGGATTCCAGGAGCAAAATATAATAAATCTAATTTAAAACTGGTCAGATAATATGTTTGCCATCACAAAGAAAAATAGATAAAGCAGCAGTTTCCCTATTAAACCTGTCAGTACAGTCAAATGAAAAATGGTAAAAAAAAAAAAAAAATTAATTATCCCTTTAAATAATTTTCAGTATCAGATTAAAATTATTTCAATTTAATTTTAATTTCTCACTAATAACTACAGTGACGCAGTTCAAAATAAATACAAACAATTGCATCTCCTGTCAGTCCCTCATTCTGGGACATTGCAGGAGAATTATCTGGGTCTTCAACAGACTTCAGTTGCATCATAATCTCAAGTCATGAATAAAAAGTTTTGTACTTTTATCTATTGGACATTTATCGTTTGTTGTGATTTACAACACTTTTTTTTTCATGGGTCAGATGACTGTTTTAAAAAATATATATTTTATTTTCTTTTAGAGTTTGATTTCTTTCTTTTCCAATAAAATCTTTTAGTCCCATTTAGAGCACTTTTTTAATCCAGATTTGGTCATCCTGGAAAGGCTGTGTCTGGGTCAGAGTAATCAAATCCAAAGTTGCTTTTAAAAAAACCAGGATAAAAGTGAGACCAACAACATGATCCTGCATAGTAAAAAAAAAAAAAAGAAAAATGGGTTCAGAATTCCCAAATTTGGAAAACCTTTGAACAACTGGCTGCTGTTGCTCCTGAAGTCAACAGTCATCTCAAGACATTGATGTATAGTTGACAAATCTGCGGCAACTACATGATGCTGTCATGTCAGTATGGACCAAAATCTCAGAGGAATGTTTCCAACACCTTATTGAATCAGTGCCATGAAGAATAAAGACAGTTCTGGAGGGAAATGGGATCCAGCCCAGTAGTAGAAAGGTGGACCTAATAAACTGGCCAGTGAGTGTAAATGTTTTTAAGATATAGATTAAACAGCAGCTTACTGCAGCTATAGGGGTTACTGGAAACCTGGTTTAAACCACTTATTTGTTAAGTGCTCTTTCTCTGTGTGTGCGTGTACCCTGCATTTTCAGAGTTCTTGCTGGAGTTTTCATGCAAGTGGAACTATCGACCGGATCATTGCATCTATGGCAGTAACTGCGCCTCAGCTGAGGAGGATGGCATCTACATATTGCATGGAAACAGAGGAGTTTACCATGACAACAAACAGCCTGCTTTTAGGGCTGTTTATGAGGCCATAAAAAAGGTTGGTATGTTTGTGGAAGTGTGTGGGTTATGCATCCCTTTTATATTGATTCCAGTATGTTGTTGAGCCAGCACTCACACTGGATCAAAGTGCCTCTGGGTAAGTCTTGCATCTGTGCAGCTGTAATGAGAACTCCCTGGTCAGTTATTTTGGCTCAACGATATCAGGTCCCTGTCTAAAAGAAATGAGAAGAGAGCCATTATTGTGATTTCAGAGGTCATTGTGAAAGTATGTATAAAGCCATTTGCTGGAGGATCACAGGATTCATTCCTGTTTTCATTAGTAAGAGAGAAAAGGAGCAGGCGCCTCACTTGTTAAGTCTCAAGGACATATCAAAGTTTATAAAGAGGTCTTGACAAGTTTTTTCAAAGTCTTGTTGGTTTAATTTAGCTCAACATGTGATGAAAAGCCCTTTTATAACCCTAGTTGAACACCTGCTTTCCTCCGCTCCCCGTCACTTTACCCTCCTGGATGAGATTTTGGATTGGTTCTGACCTTAAAGACCCAAAGTGCTTCGGACTCCGATTGTCTGAACCGAGGAACACAAATCTCCACCACATACAGATGGCTGGAGTGAAAGCTAATTTCCCCCATGAGGATATTTATGGGTTGCTTACCCACATTGTAATGATATTGACGACACAAGTGGCGTTTACTTAATGAAGCCATCAACGCCGGGAGTCTCATTGCTTCCTATTGAACATAGATCAGGCTGATGGCTTATTTGGATGCAGTTAAGACTGACTTTATAGGACAGGATCAATTACAGTACTAGACACACATGTTCTTGTACAGTGTGCTGGCACAGCTCAAACATTTTTCTCCAACAGCAATACTTCTATAGATTTGTGATCAACTCTGGTTTGCTAGGAGGATGCAGGCTTATGGATAAATTTTCTGTTTGGTTAATATCTTGGGACAGACCAACTCATCTTTTTCATCTCTAGGCTGTACTTCATGCTATACAGTACTGCTGGCATGGCAGTACTTCAGAGGGAGGGTTCAGAAAAGTGCTGGTGAAAAAAAAGCAGAGCATTAACAAACTATTTGTTCTTATGATTTCTATCAACTTGGAGGATATCTGAAAGATTGCAAATACTAGAAACAATACAACAGAGCCCTAGACAGGCTTACAGTACATTAGCATGTATAATCTAATAGGAGTTGGGTCTTTTTTTTATCTACTAATAAGGCTGCACAGAACAACATACATTGGCAAAGACTAGTTGGAGTTAAAAGGGGGAGACAGATGGTGAGGTGGTTTTAAAATAAGGAAAGTTTCTAGAAAGAGAGGCAACACAGGTCTGCTAAAAGAGTGCTTGCTGCTTGGAGAGCACAGATATACTGTGGCTGAGGGCTAATTTCTGACAAGGAACTGGTGTGTAGTCAGGTGTGGTAACACAGCCCAATACAGAATATTTTACTTGGAAAAAGTTTATTTCGGTGTAAACTGTCTGGCCCAGACTAAAAACATCCTGACTACTCACCTCTTTTTTTTAAATTAAACATTTTTATTACATGAATTGAATTTAGGATTTTGCATTAAAAACAGGTTACTCAGTCTATGAAAATAAGTCCAAAACAAGGATAAGCCAACCCAACAAATGTGTAGACCATTAACATGATGTGTGCAAGACTGACCAATTCCACGAAGCTTAATTAGATTCCAAATATAGCCCTGTTTGGGTTAATGTGAGGAAAATGCTGTTTAGATGGTCTTATCAATAGGAAAGTTTTAATGGGGCTAATATTGATATGCCGCCACGACTGCAAACACAGCCACTGATTTAAAAAAAAGCTGCTTCACAGATGATTTGATCCATGCAGCTCAGTGAGGCTTGAACTGAAGTAAAGGTGCCTATAAGCAAGAAACACACTAAAGATGGCTGTTGTGTAGGAGAGGACTGATCAGCTCTGAAATATAACCAATACCATAAACGACAAATGCACTTCATTGCAAATCCCAAATGTCCTGCACGTCTCTGATTATCCAGTATAACGTTGCTGTCGGGCAAAAACCTCCTATGTCCAAAATTTGTGATTTTCTTTTTCATTTATAAATTAGTACTATTGGTCACCCTTTATGTCTGTCTGTAGTTTTACAAATATTTAACCAAAGATATATGATGTAAAACACAATACCAAGTTTGGTTCATCCTTCCTGATTAATGCTTAACCCAGGATCATTATTCCAGCTGTTAATCTCTCCCAGTAAAGTGGAAGCAAACTGTTCCTGCTCTGCATCTTTAGACAAAGAAACAGGGACACTGTCAGCTCTGTTCCCCCAGTCTAGTGTCTCAAGCAGACCGCTGCAGCCTGTCCGTCATGCGGCCCCTCCTCCCTCCCGCCGCTGCAAAAAGCAGCAGTTAATTTTTACAGCCAGCGGTAGGTTTGGAGTTGGAGCCTGCGCACCAGCAGTGCCCCATCAGCCGCACAAAATCAATACAGCAACTGTAAATGCTGCTTTGCGATCAGCGGGTGTGTATAAGTATGTGCTCATAAAAACGCCATTCTTTTTGTGACCCAATATCAAGAACCCAACTGGAAGCAAATGAGCTGGCATAAAAGATGTTAATTCCTCTTTGATTTCCTCAGAGCATTGTAAAGGCTGCTTCATTATTGGGAAGACATGAAACTTCTACTGCAATTTCTGCTTATTACTGGGCTGTAATTCTATAGCATTAAAGTGGCTCCTGCACTGTGGAGAGCTTTATGTTTAGCCTGGCTGACCGGTTAGATTCAGTGTCCCGAAGGACATCAGCTTGCCTTAACAATTTAGTTTATTTAATTTATTCCAGAAAAGAAATCCTTGGAGTCTTAAGTTGCGGTAGTATAATTAATTTAGCCTTGCAGGATAAAACTATTTGGATGCATTAAAATAGTTATATTCAGTAATACAGTAGAACATTTTAAGAGATATTTAGCTTTTTACTGTGCACTTTGTCAAAGTTTTACTTTAGAAACTCATAAAGAAATCTAACATTTTCTCATTGCAGTACACTTTTGGCACAGACCCCATCTCTTCTTTGTTGGACCCTTTAAAGAAGGAACTGCTGAAGACAACACACACTTATTGTGGCAAATCCCACATGCTTTTCACTAAAACACTGACAAACAGTCTGGCGAACATCAGTAGGAAAGCTCCGCACGAACAGTGACGAGACAGAGGCAGAAAAGCAGGACCATGCTGCAGCCTAACTTCCACCTCAAGCTAGTCTGCCTAGACCAGACTTGTTTTGTTATTTTTGAACAAAACAGCTGCAATGTGGTAAACAAGTTTGTATCTGACAGCCTGACAAAGCTGTTCAACCGTACCATTTTCAGACAGCTTGCAGACAACTACGGTGTGAAGCTGTGAAGTTCTTTTGGAGAACAGCTGCTCAGTAAGACAGCTGGGATTGTGTAAGACTGAGCCTAATAAGCACTCACCTTTTGTGTTAGCTCTGAATAAAAACATGATGTAAATCCCCGAAACCTACTTCAACTGGAGTGATGAACACAGAATCATATTTGTTATTGATATATACAAGGATTTTCTTTTTCTTCCAGATGTTTCATTACCAAATTTATTTCCAGTAAGCTTCTTCTGTGTATCACTTTCTTCTTCACGTACTTTTGGTTACTAACTGAATGTGCCAAAGCTAAGAAGAGTCGTGCTGGACTTTCCATATTGGAGAATTTATTGAATCTTGTGAAACACTCTTATTTAAAAGAGGTAATAACTGCAACAGAGCTGGACAGGTTTTCTGCAAGAAGTTTGCACTGCACCATTTTTTCTTCTTTTTTTAATCTTATAGAAACCACTCAAAGATTTAAGAGAATATGTATAAAAGTCAAATTTTAGGACTTTAATTAAGTCATTTAACTTGGGATTATTTTGATATGTTTGATGTGTCAAAATGTTTGTTCTGTTCCCCTGAAAAAGCTGTTTTGACTCAATGTCTGTCTACATATTTGACGTCAGGGCATAACTCCACTTTTGTTTTATTTTAAATTAACGTGGATTTCAAAAATGTTTATTTAGTTATTTTTTTTATATCTAGAATTGTTACAGTTTAGACATGCAAAAATATGGAGAATGTGAATTTAAGCATATGATACTGTAGCTGTATATGTTAACATAACCGGGTATTGAAAGATGACTGAATGTGTGAATAAGCTATGAGTTCTCCAATGCCAAAGAATTTTTTATGTCAGTAATGACAGTTTCTTTACAGTTGAATGTATTTGAAATGAGTGTGGTTGCAAGATAGGTCATGTAACATTTCTGTGCATATTTGTGTTTTTACATTAAATACCATTAAATACCATTTCAGTTTGGTGTGTTTTTGTGCAGCAGTTTGGTATTTAACAACCAGAGGGCAGCATTTTTTTATATCTCCACCAGTGTACAGACAAAAGTGAGTGTTTTTAAAGAGAGAAAAGGATTAAATATGAAGAATATAAATTAATGTTGATATAAAATTTAGATAAATAAGATAAGATGAAAACATATTTCAGTTTTCTGTTTTTTATCAAGATGAGGCATCTTCGTTGGCTTCATGAAGACCTCTGGAGCCATAAATGGACAATTGTATACCACACCTCTAAAGTTGAAGATTGATAGAGTGTTTTCAACACCTCGTTGGACAGATCAATGGACTTGCCAGTAATCTATGACTGGGCCACCCGATGTTTCACTGTTCCTGCTTCGGTTCTGAGGTGCTCATAAAGTGTAAGTGATGGACCAATAACGCAGCTCTATAGGTGTCCATCTATGATGCCGCATGCCATTGACTACAGGGGATGAGTTTATGCTTATTCCCATTAGGTGGGGTATACAATTGTCCATTTATGGCTCCAGAGGTAGTTTGATTCATTGCACCAGAAATGTCCTTCATTCATCACTATATATCCATATGAGAGCTTATCAATTACTGCTATTGACCCATGCGCCTGAAAGCAACATGTAACAAGCCTTGTCCCCAGAGATGGGGAGGGAGACAATGGTTTGAATCGTGTCTCATGTTAATAGTCCATCCTCCAAGGTTCCATTTTCCTGAAACTGTATGTTATGTTGTTATAAATATCTCAGAATATTTTTCTTTTGTGCACTCATGGCTACAAGAGAAACTGTTCTGAATAAATTTGTGACCTCCAGCTTTCAGAGAGGGTTGAGTGGAAGATGCAGGGAAAGTGGGGACACTGCAGGATAATTAAATATACGTGTGTCCATGTGTGGGTGTTCATGATGGACAAAGAGAAATAATAGAAAAAAAAAGTAAGGTTAGCCCTTTTTTTTTGCTATTGTCACTGGACACAGCGTTGAAGAGGAGAGATGAGTGAACAGTGGGAGGGCAGAGAAAAGGCTGATGGGAGTGTGTTTGTGATGAAAGAAAAGAAAAAGGCCATCATAGCCGATATAGCAATTAGGGTACTTTGTAGATTCAAAGCTGGATCTTTTTGGAGGTTGCATGAAAACAGAGTTGAACCTCTGAATGGTTTCATCAAAAGAAAACAAGCAGAGACATTTTTAGAGAAAATGTAATGCATTTGCTAATGTAGTCTCATTCAAGCTACAAAAAAACAAACCAAAAAATAAATAAATAAATAAAACAGCTATTGGAGAGCCCCTTTTAGAGAAGTTCATTTTCTCCTGTGGATAAACAGTTTGATAAGTCCAGCATGAACAGTCTGTCTTTAATATTCATTCAATATTATATTAGTGCAAGGTAGGTAGGCAATAGGATCAATAACAAGCAGCCATGTTATTAGAGTTTAGTCCAAACCAAAGTGGGTCACAGGTTAATATCCTTTGCATCCTTTATGTAGTGCCCCTTATTAGGCAAAAACATCTCTTTGGCTAATTTACCAAAAACGTAATTAATTTACAATCATATGGATCTTGTCATAAAGAGAAGATTGTTAGCCTTATTTTGCAGAAAATCACATCCAAACCGAGCCAAGTTTTTTCTTTACTTTAATATCTCTCCAAGCAGGTAAAAAGGAGGTCTGGTCTAGAAAGACTCCAAGTCCTTTTTCGGATTTGGAATTTTAAATGTAAGGAAAACAGGTTACAAAAACAATTCAGTGAAATGGTGGAAATATTAGGAATGGCTAATAAATGCCTGGATGTCCAGAGAAATAATTTGTGAGCCATAAGAATCGAGTGAATGTCCAATCATGTAGAAAAGCCAACTGATGAACAGTGTTAAGTTTGGAAGTGTCCACCATCTGTATAACACGTTGGAGGTAGCATGATTGATCTATCGATCGATAAATAATAATAATAATAATAATAATAGATAAAGAGAGAGAAAAGAGAGAGTTTATATTATTTGGTGTTTCAGTTTCACCAGCAATAATTTGGAAGCAGCAGTACTACTAGGTTTAGCAAAAGCTAATCACTGAAGCATAACATGGTCCATTTTATTAACATAGCAAGTCTTGATGAAAAAATGTGAGTGGGGGGGCCGTGCTCCAGTAGTGCCCTATGCATAGTAATGCCCCAGCCCCTGAAACTGACTCCTCCACTTTGGAAGTACCAAATCAAGTTGTTTCAATGTCCAAAAAACATGTAGACTAAGCAATAGATGAATGCTGATCTGTGAAGCTGCAACCATAAAACCAAATAATGGTTTTATGCCTGAAAGATGCTACAGCTCTAATAGAGCGAAGAGGAACTGTACAAGTCTCTGTGGTTTCATTATTCTGTCTTTATTTCACTTCTGCAGCTCTGAAAGAGTTCAAATTGTTCTTTTGAGCCCAGTGAGTTTTTGTTTTATGGTTAACTAATGGTCTATAAAAGAGTAAATTATTCATTAAGCCTTATTAAAGCAATCATTGAATTTTAAAATCTCTTTCAATGTGTGTCCTATTGGAAAAAGGAAACTATTTCATCATGGGTTATGAGAACTTTGTGCTTATATTTGTGCTTTGAAGTTTCTCTTTTTTATGTGGATTTGCACACAGAAAGGCAAAGCAGTATCTACGTAAGTCTTTTCTACACACTTTTCTTTTTAAGTCTTACATACACACAATATAGTGCACAAACAAACACACACACACGCACAGCTAATGACGCTAGGTTTAACTTCTGCTCTGCAATCTAGCATGCATGTCATACCCATACTTCTAGACAAAACAGCAGGGGGTCATTTACATGCTGTAATACAGTCTACATGTCACTGCTGCAGCAGATGAGAGGCCCAAACGTCCCCTACAAACAGAATGTAATGTTTTGCAAGTCTTTTTTTTTTAAATGCGTGTGACTGCAGGGTATGTTTGATGCCCACTGAGGTGGAATGCAACATCTTTGCTCACGTTAACACTGAATTTGCTTCAGTGATCCGTTCAGAAGAAAGACTGTCAGAAAGACTGGCAGGTATTTTAGCAGATTGCTTTATTTGACTCACAGCTTATTTACTGCGAGTGTTTGTCAGGCTCTACACAGCTAATGCCATGAAGCCAAGCCAAATTATATTTATTTAGCTCTGGGAGAAATTGTGTTGCTATAAGCTTTGCATCAGGCTTTCAGAATTTAATATTTTCTTTTCCAGTCTCTTGATTTTACTTTTCTATCTTTTTTTCTAATACTCTCTTATACTCCTAAACACCTGTCTTCACACATAATTTCTACAAGAATCCCTTTGAAATCCACCTCAGTGATTGACCCACTTTCTAATGTCTGATTTCTGTTTATTTCTGTACCAAGAAGGAAGAAAAAAAAAGATTTTCCCTACTGCAACTACAAAAATTCACGGAGAGATTTTCCTTGGAGCGGGATGCTCAAGAAATAGCAACAAAGAATTTTCAAGGATTTAGATGCAGCTGTACCCTTAAACATGTTAGAAATACCCACTTGAGTTTGTGCCTACTTTTAAGTGCTGGCCTTGGGGATACAAGCTGCTTTGCTTTGCACCTCACCATGGGCACACCAGGTAAAAACAAGGCTGCTACAGTGCAGAGCTGTATCCATAAGAACATAATTGTCTTTTAAAGTATGAGGTAATTGAGGTGCTGCTTGCAAAAAATAAACAAATAAAATAAAATGAGGTTCAGAAAGGTTTTGAAGTGTTTTGAGAGGTATATAAAAGCAAGAATATGTCAAAAGTACTGGCCAGTTTCATGGTTCCTTCCATAAGCTGCTCTTGCATCTTAATAGTAGAGCTAAAGAGTGAAGCTGCTGCTAGCGAGGGCTAATAAAATTTCAACAGTATTCCACTTTTGTGCATGCTCTTATTATTTATTTATTTATAATGTAGCTACTTAGATTTGCTAAGGAGGAGAGTCTTTCAAAAGATTTCTAAACTTCACTGAGCCATGCTAGCTTATGTTATCCTGTTACAAAGATCTTACACTGGATCATTAAAAACAAAGTTAAAAGTAGGATTCAGGTTAAATAGTTTCTATAACTTTAAATATTCACTTTTATATGAAGTATAGGATCAGTAAGTACACTTTTGAGGTCATGCTTAGCAAATGTTTTAGCTATGACTCAAGCTAGGCTGGCAATTAGCTAGTCCTGTTATTACCATGGCACTGACGTTTATAGGTAATTTTGCTAGCAAGGAAGAAACTCTACAGTCTCTCAGCCTTTCTGTCATTTTCTCCTGGTGGCTTATTCTACATTACAACAAGAGAGGGAAGTAAATATCCTGCAGCTTGAAAAGCTTTTTCCCCCACAGGCCACCAATATATGAATATATGCTTAGTGAAACTGTTAAAAATGAAAAACAAGGTTGATTTTACTCATTCGTATTACCAGGGTAAAGACATAAAGACTACATTACCAAGCCATCATTTGTCTGTGAAGGGTTTTCTGAATTTTTAATCCATGGATGTTTCATATTCATTCTCCTAAGTGATTGAAAATGCTGCAGAGAGTAATAGGAAGTAGCAAGAGGGATTATAATTTTTTAGTTTTACATTACCATGGCAGCCTGTAAAATCCAGAATTTAAAAGCTATGTCTTAACACGCAAAACTGCTGACAACCAAGCTTCATTGTGTCTTGGTTTAGCTATCAGGTTTTTGGCTGTGGAGACCTAGAGCTTTTTAAATCAGGCTAAAATCTCACTTTATTAATAAAACTAAAGTTTGTCATCAACTTTGTGTCTTCTTTCTCTCCCAAGTTGTTATGTTTCTGATCTTCTGTATCAACATGCCAAAATGTTTTATTGTGAGTTCTGTTGTGCTGTCCTTTTATGTCTTATTTTCCCCTCACCCCAACTAAAAGGCTGATGGCTGGCCTCCCCGAGTGTCATACTGCAAATGGTTTTGACTTGTTTTAAAAGGGAGTTTGTTTGTGTCACTTTTTCAGCAAATTCTTGCTCTGAAGGAATTTACTACTGCAAAGTAACTTAAGATTATTTCTGATCTGAATTAGTGTTAAAGGTCTGTTTTTGATTGTAAAAACTTGGATGTTTTTTGTGTATTTTTCATTGTTCTCTGTTTCTTGAAATTAGTTCTCATCATTTCTAAAAACAAGCCACAAACTCACAATGGAAGATTATTGTTAATTATTAATAATTACTGCTTTTATGCAGAGAATCGGAGAACCATGGTGGGAAATGATTTGCATGTTTTGCATTATATGCATGTAGACATGAAATGCACACACACATACACACACACACACACACACACGAACCCACTGCTCTTCTGCTGTCTATAGATTTCTTAGAAACTTCAAGCCACAGCAGAGGGGGGGCTGAGACGGAGAAACTGACATCAGAAATGAGAGTGACCCTGCTGCTTTTTATTTGACTGTACCGTGACCCTCTTTTCTCTGCCTCGTCCTCACTGTACAACAATAGATTTCCCATTACGGCCCCCTCCTTCACTTCATCCATCGACTGCACCCGGCAATATTTACCCCCACAGTGATCTGATTCAGAAAAGACATCATGCCTCTTTGTTTGTGGTCATGTGCTTACTTGTTCATGTGTGCAAACAAATTGTCATTGAAGCATATGTGCATGTGCAGTGATGTGCAAGCATGAGTGACTGTATAGAGCTGTATTGTACTCTTAAAGCTCTGTGCTTATCTTCTTTCTTCGTATTTTACTCTACTCTCTACACGCCTTCTTTCTCACACACACTCACATACATCTCTCCTTCCCTTGTGGGCTTTTCAATTAGGTAATTACAGTGGCAGTGAATAGAGCCTGCCTGGACACTGACGCTCTATTGTAAAGGCACCTGTCCCCCCATAGACAGCAATTACCTGGCAGGCTGGAGGGGAGTTGGAGGCTATTGTCTGCGTGCACACAATCTTCTGTGTATGTGTGTGAGTGAATCTGGGACAGTGTCTGCAAGTCTCTTCTGTGTCTGTGTATATATATGCATCTATGCAGGTGTGTCTGTGCACATCCCCACTTTGGCTCTAAGGAGTCCACTGTGCATTAGTCAAAGATGGTGATCACATGTTTAGGATGTAATTTTATTTTAATTCACATAAAAAAAAAAAAACTCACAACAACAGCTCATCTTTAATTATGAATATAGTACATTGCCAGTGAGACATTAGGGGGTGTGTGATCAGCATGCAGTGGGAGGTCACCACCAAGAATTCCCCTGCAGGGCATGCTGCTGCCTAAAGGCAGCACATTTACCATTTACTATTAAACATTTTCATAACATTTTACATTAGACTGTTTTTTTTCCCAGTCTTAGTGGAGATCAAGTGAAGATTTATGAGCTTGGACTGATTGTAAAATGCACCTTTAGCAGGAGAAGTTTCCTGTCAATTTGCATTTGAGGCAGGATATAAAGTGGCCAGGGTTGGCCCTAGCCTTTTTGGGGCACAAAGCATAATTTGATTTACCCCCCCTCCACCCCCCAACCACCTCAGCCTTAGCACAACCAGTGATTAACTTTTACTGATCCTTGATCGTTTCATACACTGTAAATATAACACATCCATTCATTTTCATTATATTTGGCTCATATCATACTGGTGTAATTTTGGCTGTGGTGTTAACCTTAATGGGGTAGCAAATTCAGAAAAATGATTTAGTATTAATCTGCATTAATATGCTTATGGCTTAATATGCATTGTGATGAATTGTTGGATAACCAGTTTATTTACTTATGTTTTCAAAAATGCAATCTTCCACAACAAAATGGCTTAAAACTGTAGCCAGCTTGTCCTTGACTCCTTAGGTCAGTAAACCTTAAATATTCTTCAGCGCTCTGCTGTACAAAAAAAAAAACACGTATTATTTTTATACCAACCATTAAATTTTCATGGGTGGCTTGCAACCAATAGCATAAAATTAAGTTTTTGTATGTATTACTATTTTTAATCTTAATTATTTACTGATATATTTATGTTTTTATTAGTCAATTTATTTAACATTTTCAAATCAAGATACAAGATCTTGACATTTTAAGCACACTTTGGTGGGCTCATGGTGGTGTGGGGGCCTCAAGCAGTTGCTGGGTTGGCTTATTCTTCGGGCCAGCTCTGGAAGAAGTTTAATTGTAAATAAATAAATAAAATGTAAGCAAAAAAGGGCATACATGGATAGACAGTACTGACAATCTGGAAATCTAAGATTTATAAACCTTGATTTATACACCTTAGATTGGCCAAAATTGAGGTTACATGGAGCTCATGAAATACACTATGTGCGTTGCAAGTTACAGCAAAGAAATAATCCACCAAACACAAATTTTCTTACTTTTTTTTGTGCTAAGTCTATGTCACTGTGAGGCGGAATTTAGTAAATAATGTTCACCTTGTTTAAACATGCCTTTGCAAGAGAATATTGCTGTAATTTCTGCACCTAAGTACTTGTTGTCTACTCAGGCAGCAGAAGTGTATTTGTCCAAATTACATCCTGGTGCTGCTGTCCTGCTCCCTGGTGTGTTAATTTACGCCTGGGTCCATTTTATAGTGAGCACCTATTGATCTGCCTGGACACACATGTAAGCCTCTAAAGCTCTGTTAAGACAAAGCAAAATGCCTGCTGAAAATTGATGGAAGGCTTTTGTGTCTGTTCATGTGTATGTGTGTGGCAGTGCTTCATACTGTGTAATTCTCAAACCTATTTCAAGGTGGCAAAACATACTAGCAACATCCGTTCCCATCTGTTCCCATGACAATAAAGATCTGTCCCACTGATTAAATCCCTTTTACTACCCTATAATGTTGTGATGAGATGTACAGGTGAAAATGTGAGGAATTTTATCATAATACACAAAACACACATCATAATTTAGTGGGTACTCTAAATGCTCCTCTACCTTTCAGTTTATTTACAGCTGTATTAATTTCCCCAGGTTAAAGCTGTAAAACGTGAAGCTTTATGGGCATATATGTTCCATCACTGGTTTGTAATCCTTAAATGAAGTCTATGAGTAAACCACATAACAACTAATGGTTCAGCATCTTGGCTTAATTCCAAATAGCATTAATCAAATGCATGTTTATCAGTGATGTTCATTAAGCTTAGCTCTCCTGTTGTTCCGAGTGGAGGCTGCGAGACAGGATATGAGGCTGATGGTTGTGATCAGTCTCTGATAGCAACACACGGGACTAACGAGGCACCTTAATGAAGGAACACTGACAGAGGATGCAATTAGAAAAACTCATAATTATTGCCCTCAAAGATGAATACATACTGTTTAAAGTTGGTAAGGAAGGAAAAGTGACATAAAAGCCAACAGACACCAGTTACACTCTGTCTTATTGAGTTTATAAAATAAGTTGGTTTTACTATCATTATCTAAAACAGACCTGCCAGAAAGGATATGGTAAATTGTTTGTGCCAAAATTACTATTATCTAGTAAGATAACATCTTATAGGACATGGTTCACCTTCTTTACACTGTTGAGATGCTGCTGGTCCTATAAATGAACAAAAGTCCAAGATACTAATGATCCAACAAAACAAAACTAGTTGCTAATTAATGAATTGTATTGTAGTGCAATATCACATTAAGACTGAGAAACAGATTATTTTAATTAATATCCAGCTTTTTTTTTATTTATTTGTCAGTGTCATATGTGTCATATGTGTCCAAGTCGAAATAATGTTCAGTATTTGGAGATGTAGTCCATGTTAGCTGATTACAAAAAGATATACAATAGCTATGTTGTGTATTTTTTAAAAGCTTTCTTTCTTTTCCAACAGTAATTTGTCTTTGTTGACAAATTTTGTAAATCATGAGCCAGTGGTAGTGACTCCTACTGAGGCAAAAATATGAAGGATGGAACATCTGCACAGACAGGCCTTACTTTTTCTGGGAAGTCCTCAGCGCTGACATCGCCACCACTTTGTAAATAGTAGACACTCACTGTTGAGTGCACATACCCAACAGGAGAAAGATGAGGGTTACAAAGTAAAATAAATAGACTTTGATATGTGGGCTTTGTAGGGGGAACATCTCAATTGAGAAAAATTGGCAGCAGCTTGGCTATCTCAAAAATAACTCAGTCTGACTTTAGTCAAGGTCACACGCAGCTTGATGACTTCTAAATCTTTGCACCCTCAGTGATTCAGTTGTCCAAGAGAGTGATTCCATGTTCTAAAGACCTATTAATTGAGAGCTTAATGACTTGAAATGAAAAATTAATTTAACATCCAATGGAATACTCCCTGAAAATGTATGTTACTAGCTTCAGCTATCAGCCAAATGTTCTTCAAAATGAATGGACTCCTCCCTTTTTAGTGAGCTCCATTTCGCCCATACTGATATCAGATATGGGCTGCTGCTTTTTCCCCTCAGTCAGATTCAATTTATGGTTTAATTAACATTTTGGATGCAGAAAAACACTCAAGTTTTCAGAAGCCCAGCTGGCCTGAGATGTATTTATGGATATGATGAACTGAAAATGAAAAACCAGAGATTTTGTCTGACACATTATTAGATTAAATGACTGTACTCAACCAGCAGCTGGTGGAGACTTAGTGTCATTGTATTCCACTTAATATTACAAAAACCCAAATTCTGTATTCACTTGGTAGCAATAAAAGCAAACAGAGCAGCTTAAGTGAACCATGTTTGCACTATGATGACAACTTCTAATCATAATTTACCACAAACTCATGATGGTAAAGTTGCTTTTGCATAGTGGTTAATTCCAATTTGATTGAGTGACATCGTAAAAAAGAAATTCTCACTATTTCAGCTGTCAGCCGCTTACATTGGCCAATAGTGATTAAGGCTTTAAATTTTGATTACAAGTGATTTATGCTCTGTGTTGTGATTAAGCTGTCACTGCAGTGCAAGGTCATTCATGAGAATGATACCAGCTGCTTTTCATTTACAAATGAGTTTTTACTGCTTACAATACTACATCGGTGAATCATAGAAACAAACACAAGCTAATTTACGAGCAGATATATGCACCATATAATAAATTAAAACCAGCTTCAGGCCATCATATCTGCATGTACCTACAGGTGCACATTTAATGAGAGGAATACGCAGTCTGCCACAGTCTGCTACAATTTACTTGTTGGACCCAAAGTAGATATTAAGAGGAAATGCTGGGTTTTATTTGGATTTTCAACATGACCTATTTAACCCTGTAATGACCAGGAATGGAATAACAAGTGTCATTTTGCGTCGACGGTGGCGAATTGTTAAAGGGTTAAAGTTTGGATATCTTGCATTGAGACACAATGCTTTCTTATCTAAATGACATAATTGGTCACAAAAAGCATTTTAAATATTTTTTTTTTTTATCTGATATTGACTTTGACTCTAGCACTGTTGAAACAGAATTTGTTCTCACAAAAATCTCAGTACTGTGATAGGCTTCAGCTTCTTGAATTGGACAAAGTGGTGTAAAAAAATGAATGAATTAAATATATCACTGTTAAAAGCATAAGAAACTTCTTATTCTGTCATTACATAACCTGTGTACAGGACAAAGATAATGTTCCTCATTTGTTTGAGGATTGTGTGTTATTTAAATAAAATTGTATTGTTAATTGACCATAATTGCACCTTACATAATTTACCTTGCTTCCTGTAGCAGTTAGTAAAAATGGAAAGGAAAAACTTTCTTCTACTTTCTACAGAATGAGACATAGAGAAGGCAATTGTCTGTCTCCAACAGTAGGAGGTGAGATGGGGGTTTCAGGGAGAAAATGATAGGACAGCAGGGAGTCAAGAGAAGAAAAAAAATCCCTCCACTTTCTAACTGCTTTATCATATTCAGGATAATGGAGTCTCAGTCACATTTCTATTTGTAAGTTCTTCTTACAATTATATCTCTTGATTGTTTAGGTGGAAAAACAAAAAAAGGGTAAATTACTAGGTTGTTATTTCTAAGTCAAGGAGTTAAAAAGCAGTGTTTGTTTTAGCAGTGAGCTTCTTTTGGTGCGCTCCATTTTAAGTCAGAAAATCTTTTTTGCATCTACAAAATATAGTGTAATGCATCATAATCAACTTGAATAGCTAATAACAGCGAGCCTGGTCAGGGAGCAAGTTTCTCCTAATTTTCCAGTTTGCTACTGGAACACAATCAGCTAGGGCATAATGTCATTCCCAGCTCTGAGTTTCAACAGGTGAGGCAAATAGGTGAAATTATTTGTGCAATGCTGTGTTTTTCCTGTTTGACTTCCTAGAAAAAAAGCATGTGTTAACTTTGTGAAAAGCCCTCTCACTCTCTTAAATGTATGATTCACGCTAACTAGGTTACAATACTAATACTAAAAAACAAACAAACAAAAAACAAATGCAGTGTATTTGCTGTTGCTCAATATGAGTAAATGACCTAACGCGGCACAACTGAACTTTGGCAGATTTTTGCACTTGAGGCTAGTTTGGTATCCACCTTGCATCTTGTCTCTTCTCTGAGCTCTCTTCAGCCAGTACAAGTCAGTCCAATATTGACTGTCGTCTTATTTTTTGCTGGGCAATTTTCTTTTTTTTTGCCTCTCTTCCTCTGAGGATCTTCCAGTTAGGCTTCAGCTTGTTTTTCTTTACTGAATAGTGTTGATATCCAGTTGCTAGTTATAAAGTGATGCCGTAAAACAAAATGTAAGGTAATATAACAGGAATCCCCCCCTTTAATGTGTTTTTTAATGTCTGATTTTAGTGTATGTTTTGTTTGTGTTTACATACAAATCCTTTGTGTTGTAGTCCACTTCCTGTATTTGGTTTACTTGAAGCGAACCGAGAGCTGAGTTTGTAGGCAGACCATAGTTAGTTTCTTTGATCTGCAAAAGAGTTTGTTTGTGCATTCACACCTCCCCAAATGAACCAGACTTTCCGAACAAAAAAAACCGATCATAAGCGCTTCCACACACTAGGTTTTAATGTGCATTTTCCTGTCACATTTCACACATGACTGTGCACATACGAGCCACTGGGTGTCGTATGTGCACATTTTGAGTTCTGCCTTTTGCATTCCTCAATATTGCGTTGTCAGTTAACAGTCAAGAAAAAGTAGATGTTTTAACACTCGTACATCAATATTGAATTGCAATGCATCTAATGATAATTATTCCATCTGGGCTGTCATGTGCTTTAAAAGATAACAGAAGTTGCATCATTGTCACAGAATTGGCACAATTTCCCTTTTTTTTTTAAACCTGCCTTCTCTGCTTGGAAAACATAAAACACTGTCACGTTTGTTTACTATCCTATTTGTCCATTGATTTTGGAGTATACTAAATGTACAAATGTTGGTAAGAGACTGACTAGAGAAAAGAAGATTGGATGCTAAAACAGTTGTCAAGGGACCCAAGTGCAGGCAGAAACAGCAGGAGGCAGACTGGTGCAGGTGAAAGGGTTTAATAAAGGTAAACTTAAACTACATAACACAAAATCTCTGGAGGCAAAATGTTGCCATGGCCCATGGGTCATGGCATGGACTAACTAAACTAACAGCACAACAGAAAGCAAAAGCAAACAATGAATGGGCAAGGAGTAACTGAAACCAATGGACTATAAATACACATTGGAACTAACTAGACACAGGTGAGGTGAATGAACAATCAGACCAGGTGAACTAATAAGCAGAAACCAAAAAACACAGAACATGACACTGAACACCAAAAACCAAGAACATAAACCCAGAACATGAAAGAACATAAAAGTAAACCAAGGAACATAAAGCGGAAATCATGACAATACGTTTCAGCGATTTTTAAAATAATAATAATAAAAAAAAAAACAACAAAAAAAACAAAAAAAACAAAAAACTGTTAAACTACCTTGTACAGATTTAAACAGTTCTTAATGGGCATCCCACAGTGCATTTTGTGACTGTGATTTAACATTCAAATGGCTAAATTGCTGCCCTAGTGAATGACTCCTGCACTTCAAGACAAGGACAGATATAGATTGTTTACTGCAGAGGAATAATTACAACTTCTAATTACACCAAGTTGGTGCTCTCAAGGGAGCAACGCTGCTCCAAAACAAAGAAAGTTTAATAATGACATGATGAGACATGAACTATCAGAGGATGATGCTCTGGGAGGGGATGCTACGATTTAAAGATCTGGACAAGCTAAGCCTTAATCACTTTATCTGATTGGTATTTGAAGCCATGAATCTCAATTAGCAAGCTTTAAGATCCTTTTGGCAGTTATGCAGAGTCCATTTCCATGATTGGAAGCTGGCTGCTTGTCAGGAGGAGTTAATATGCTAGACTGATGAAAATATTTTGAAAACAGCATGACAGAGAAAGAGATGTGAGCCAAGATATTGAATGAGGATGCAGATTGGCATTTCCATTACATTTTTGCTCCTTCACAGATGAAAACAAGACGCTTCAAAATTTTTTCCTTTTTGTCTTATAATTTATGATTTTCTGTCTTTGCTTCTCTGTCTATATCCCATTGTCTATCCATGCTTGCCACTGTGAGCTGTGTTGTTTCCTCTTTGTCTTCCTTAATTATAGCAGAGTAGAAAATGGGCTTTTTCACCAATAGGCCTTTCTCTCTGCCACCAGGTTCTCATCATTCCTCATCATTTCATATTATTCCTTTCTACTGTTTTCTACAGGGAGCCTTTGTTCCTGCTTCCGCTATACCTCAATTACGAAGGGCCCAAATGGTCATCAGTGTTATCTGCAGATAAGCAGTTTGGCTAATTTGGTTAGTTTGTTATCTCATCTGTCGGAAGGTAAAATGAAAGATGCTGGGAAATCATATAATTAGGCTCTTTGATGTATCGCCGCTCTGTAAGTACACAGTCAGCACAAAGGCTGCTATTCTTACTTCAATGCTGAAATCCTGGATTAAAAATTTTGATTTTACTCAACATTTTTGTTACCATCCTTGAAGTATTCACTTTTTGATATCCTGTTTTTGTGTTCCAGATACACATAAAATAAATAAATAAATTTAAAAAAATCCAGCCGTACGATTCTCAGTGCCTCTTTAGCATCACCTGAGGAAAATTTGAATGAATGCTAATCTGTGATTCGGTTTGATAATATGTGTATGAAATATTCACACTTTCTCTCCCTCTCAGAGCGCTGATTTTAGCATCGTGTGAGAGGCCTCTTTGTGGCAGCATGTGTCTGATATTGGCAAAGGCTCTGGGGAGGTGTGATTGTGTGTGTGTGTGGATGACAAGGGGGAATCACTCAGACGAGTATCCTACTTGACAGTTGCTCGCTGCCATCCGAAGCCTCTCACCTGAGGCGCAGGCACTGACATCCCTCAAAACCATCTGCCTGTCGTTCACTGCTAATTGATTTGTCCTTGGATAGAGGTGTCTGGGAATGCTTTAGGGAGAGTATGCATTTTGACAGATGCAATGCGAGAGACCATGTACCGTGCACAAAAAAGGGTGGGGCCTTGACAAGACAATGTTTTCAGCGCCTTGAGGGGAATTAGTTGCCTTTCTGATGTGTTGAGTTGTTTAAATAAAGCAGCGGGAAGCTTAATGGCAATGCATCTGGGCAATGTTTCAGCAGAAATCTGGTTTGTTTTGCTTCACCTTCATAATACATTAAAGCCTCTGCCTCAGTTTTGTTCTTGCTTTTTGATTAACTAAGGCAGCGCTTTTCAGTCTTCAGGGATTCATGCCAAAAAAATGGAAGAAAAGGCAACCACAGGAGGAAGTGACCTTTGACTTGTGAATAAAGCTTTGGAAACTGTTACCATCATCAGTAGTCACATGCCTGAAGCATTTAAATGAATACATTGTCTTTTTTTGACATAGAAACAACCCCCCAATAATGAATACAGGAAGTGTGGAATTATTCAGACATAAAGCGCTGCAAGCCACAAGTTGAATACTGAAGCCTTTAGTTTGAGGTCACTCCAGGGATTGCTTCAGAACTGGATCTCTCTGCATAACAATTACAAACCTTATTGCCCCTACTCCAAAACAATGTTTTGCTTTCAACTGGCTAAAACATCTATAAAGAAATTCACAGCCTTTTCTTATAAAAAGATAATTTAGATGGCTTTAATAGACTCTGTGATACCCATTTCAGCAAGGGGAAATAGAATTATTCAGTTATCCATCTCGTCACATTGTTTCCTACACATGATCCATCATTGTCAAAACACATCTAAAATAGTGAGGATATTAAATATTTATGTGTTAGTTTCATTACGCTCCACAAGCATGAAGAAGAGGGAGTTTGCAGTCATAATAAAGATGTGCTGACCTCTAATATCAGATAAGTCTTGATATGAAATCCACCAAAAGCAGCTTCTGTTTTAGTATTCTGTCCTAATTACCATCTACAGTAGCTTCCAGTAGGTGGGACTCTCCGCTCCCTTTTCTCTCCTTACAATGTGTGAGTGAGCGCCGACTTCAACCAGTAATTGGTGTGGCTCTGAGGATCTATTCCCCGATGTTTCTATCGGGCAAGGAGAGCAGCTAATGTATTGGTGTCAGAAAAGGTTAAATGCCTACACCGGCATTAAAATGTAATTAAGCTTCTCTACTATCATGAAAAATGAAAGGAAACAGCATATTGCATATTATGCACACAAAACATTTTTACTGTTATGAAGATATATTTTTTAATAATCCACATCCCACTCTTTTCATAGCAGCAACAGACAGAATAATAATTAGGATATAGAATCTCGCTCATCCTCAGACACCAATGCAAGGGAAGTTTTTAAAAAATGATGCTCCTTCTACAAAAACATCCGTTATTGGAGGCCGGGTCAACACAAAAATGAAAATATCCCTTGGGTGGTTAGGGGGAAAGCATGGCAACGCAAAAATGCAGGTTTAATTATTTGATTGTACCTGAAATCGCTTGCCTACAAACCTTATAATGGCACAAATGTTTGTTGAGGGATGGGTGTTGATTCCTGAAAGGCTGTGGGCTACAGAAAAGATGATTAACCATTTGCATTTAGATTATGTGTTGTCACACAATACAGACATGTGGCCCCAATGATTCAGATAGGGAGGGGAAGTTGTCAATGGGTGCCATTAGTATGTTTTTGTGCGTGAATGTTTGTATGTGCAGAGGCAGTCTGATTTTAATAGCCACCTCTACGTTTCTCCCCCGCGGCTTTCCTCAGGTATTTTCCTCTATCAGCGACGAAGGATGGGAGGATTCGTAGTAGAAGCTCAACTGTAGCTTAATGCTTGTTAGCAGGCCTCAACACCCTTGGGAAAACTCGAAGGTAAATATAAGGGAGATTTAAGAAGGTGAATGGGTGGTTTACGTGATTATGGAGAGCCCTGCAGGGAAGTGTTGGTGTTCGCAACGAGCTGGCGAGAGGATAAACCTTAAACTTAATGAAAGCAGGGGGAAGGGGAGAGAAATAAAGTCTGCGATTTGTGATGAAAAAAAGCAAACACAATAAGTGGTTTCATGACATTATTAGTTTTCTGTATTTTTCCTGTTCATTTTCTTCCCTTATAGACACCGACTAACTTCATTCCTCCAGCCTCCTGTGTAATGTACAGTAGGCCTACTATGTAAAAGTTGAGCCATATTATTTATTTATGTATCCCCAGAAAAAATAAATGCAGTGGTGTAAAAAAATGTTTGCAAATGCAAATCCAGTATATAGGGCAAAGACAGAGTTTTTGTAAAGGTAATATTTTGTATGACCACCATTACTTTTCAACAGAGCCTGAAGTTAGACCAGCTCTCTTGTAATAGCTTTAACTAATCTTCAGAAAGGCACAGCTCAAAGTAAAAGTTAAAAGAACACTTTGAAAACAAATTTGATCTCAATGGGAAAAATAACACTGGATATCTATACTAATATGGACTGGTTAAGGATGCTACATCATTTGATGGCACTGAAAATGATTAAACACAACCCAAAAATCAAAGTGATAAAATTACATCTAGTCCATTTCACTGCAGCAACTCAAGCTTGACAACACTGAAGCATGCTTCTAATGAGGCAATGTATGGTGAAAATCTCCTCCCAGATCTAAACCAGGGCATCACTGAGCTCCTTGACAGTCTGAGGGTGACAACCTGGTAGCGTCAGATGAGTTGAAAGATGAGTCTTGTATTTGATTTAGATCAGGTAAGTGTGGGGACCAGTCCTTCATCTGCCATCTTGCAGGAACGGCCTGCATACTGCACCAGGAGGAACCTCCATTAGAGGGTCTGACAATGGGGTCAAGGATTTCATCCAGTTACCTAATGTTAATCAGGTTAATGTCAGTAGGTCATCTGACCTACAGAGGTCTGTGCATCCCTTCCCGTCACTGACCCAACACCAAACTGGTCACACTGAACAATGTTACAGGCACTATAATACTCTCCACAGCTTCTCCAGACCCTTTCACATATGTCACAATTGTTCAGGGGAAACCTGCTCTCATCCTTGAGAAGTTCACAGCACCAGTTGCAGATCTGCCAATTCTGGTGTTCTATGGTAAATTCCAATCAACGTCCATGGTGCTGGACACTGAGCACAGGGCCCTCAGGCCATCGTCAGGAAGTCAGTTTCTGTTTTGTTTGGTTGAAGACACTGGAGGTGAATTTAAGTCTCTGGCTGAGCTCCTCTTGTTCCTCCTTGCACTAATGAGCAGATACCAGTCCTGCTGATGGCTCTGCTAGAGTAACTGTGTGTATCCTGGACTATTTTCTGTGTTCTTGAGACTATACTGGAAGGCACAGCAAAACCTCTGGCAATGGCACCTATTTATGTGTCATCCAACCTCCGTAAGATTCAAACATCACTTCATCCTACAAGTAGTGAAAATGACCCTAGTCAAATGCAAAACTAGTCAAAACTCATGAGAAAAGAGGAGGGGGACTAAAAAAGTTGATGCCCCCATTCTTTAAGATTAGTCCAGCTTTAGGTTTTTTTTTATTGTTGCCCCTCAAGTGCACCTGCTATTAACATCAAAAGCAGCTAAAACTGATTAAAAACTCTGCTACTTGACCATGTAGATAAATATTCAAGAAGTTGAATTGCCTTGATGCTATGCTATGGTTAAATGTTTTTTTTTTTTTTTTGGTTTTGTTTTTCTATATTTACGTATACGGAAACATTGGCAACAGACCCTTTTAGACGAGTTGGTTGCAGTATGAGGGGTTTGAGGACTCTGCATACTTCCCACATGCACCGTCAAATTGGTATTTGGGGAGTTGGATAGCCTGGTAAACACTCTAGAGTTTTTGTATGCCTTTTGAAGCTTTTCCATTGCATGGTTCCACTGCATGTGCATGTTACATTGCATTCAGTTACTTTGCGTTTTTCTCCTGTTCTGCTTTCCGTTACAGTATCCCTTCAATGTGCATCATTGTGCTGATAATTTGCTTTGTCAACACCGCATGACAACATTTTCTACAAGTACTTGGAGCATTTTTAGTTCAGTCCAGTTTTCTAAAAAAAGTACACTGGGTCAGGACTATTCAGTGCGGTTCTACAAAGACTACAGTCCTACAGGTTTTCAATGTGTGTTTCAGGTGAATCAGGTGTGTTGGAGCAGGGAAACATTGAAAACCCGCAGGACTGCAGCTGTCGTGAGACCAAATTGAATAGCCCTGCACCTGGGGTTTACACAACCTCCTGGAATAGTGATGCTCAAAGCATTCAGTCATTTTCTGTTTGTTTGTGTTGGATAAAATGACACAAAAGCACACCATACACACAGTGTCTACAGTCAGAGCCACAGTATGCAGCAATTAATAATCAACAATATCCAGGTTGTTGTGAAGTTTCACTTCGTGTTTCTGCAGAGCACAGCAGCTTCTGTGGGCTGCATCCAAAAGAGCTAAAAATCATTGTTAAAATGTTTAGATTTCAAGGTTATGAATGTATTCTGACAGTTATTTCAATCATTAATCACACTGAGATGACTGACCATTTCATGTCATAAAAGGTTATCATTTTTTGTAGTGACAGTGATGTACAGAACATTTAATTTACCTTGTGAGCGTTATGTCAAGAGTGAGTTTAATGATGCATAATTTTGGTTCATTTAAGCAAAAGTAAAAACTTAAACTACAAATAGATGCTTAGATAAGTTTGGAGGAGTCCAAGATTCATGGTGCCTCGGTGCATTTCAAAACTAAGAGTTAACTGTTTCCAAAAATAATTAGTGTAGCATCATCCCAATTTAAATGTTTTAACCTTAAGGTGTATTTTGTTTCTCTAATTTGTGCCTCGTAACCTCTTATTATACATGCATGCAACCAAGAGATGGAAGGATGTCTCCATTCCTAACATGATCCTTGAGAAAAGAAAATTAAGAAGAAAGCAAGAGTTATAACCAAGGTTACACCAAAAGAATTACACCACTGTTTCTAAAGAAAGGAGCATGGCACATGAACTCCACATTTAACTTCAATTAGAAATAAATATTTTTGTTATCAAAAATATTTTTAGGTAGAAAATAAATAAGCTGCACTGTAAAAAGAGAATAGTTGAACCAATTTAAATTGTTTCAGTTGGTAACAAGTGATCTGTTCAATGTGAAAAGAAGATATCTTAAACTTATACATTTACATATTTAATTCCTAAAGTTGGAAAATTTTACTGTAGTAAGAAATATTCAGAGAAAACAACAGACATCACTCAAGAACTTAATCTAGATGATGGTTGGTCTCATTCCCTGTACTGTCCTTCACATTTATGGTACGAACTTTAACATTCAAACAGAGCAAAACGTCCCAGCAACATTGTCTTAATGTAAATTAAACAAAGCACATAACTAAATTTATAGGGTAGCAATCACAAAAGGTTAAATTGAGTTGAACTAACCTGATAAATTAACTTGGATAAACTTAATTCAATCACTTGTTACAAATGGAAGCAATTAAATTAAGTTGGTTTGATAATTCTCTTGATTTGATTAAAGTTCGTTGGTTTGAGCCTCGGCTAGGGGGAGGTTCGAACAGTGGCCTTTCTGTGTGGAGTTTGCATGCTCTCCACAGGGTACCCTGCCTCTGACATGCTAATTGCTGGAATTGGGCTCCAGCTTCCCTGTGATCCTGAAGTGGACTAAGCGGGATAGATAATAGAGGGACGGACAAAGTAAGTTGTTATCACTAACCAAACAAATAAAATGGGAATCAAATAGAAAAACTACTTTAGATCAATTACAACCCAAAATACCTTTAAGAGTACAATTCATTAAATAAAAGTTACATATGAAATTGTTGGATTGGATTACATCTACTTTTCGATTCAATGACAGTGAAGAAGAAACTTTTTTTAAAAGCCACACTACTAAACTTTGGTCGATTTTTAAAAAATACAAATAAAATATTAATAAAAAAGGATCTTAAATATCAAGGGCATCCATACATACATGATACCTCTCTTGGTAGGCACAAAGACCACCGTTTTGCATGTCATGATGCTGGACAGGACAGGGTTAAAAGAAAAAATAAATTTTTGGCAGATTCTTACACTGTGACACCCCCTAACAAAGGCCAGCATCCATCTTGCATCCTGTCTCTTCTCCGACCTCTCTCCAGCCAGTAAAAATCAGTCCGATGTAGATTCTTGCTTTGTCCATTTCTCTCAGAATCAAAAATAATGTATTTATCACAGAGGGATCCAGTCAAAAACTCTTCAATTAGTGAGGATAATAGATAACAACCACATTTGAGCAATTTCCACCACATTTGACGTCTTACATCTGAGTTGTTCTGGTCTTAATTTTAATTCAACACACAACAGAGCGTAAAGCTTTGGATCAGAACCACCCAGAGGTGAAGACCCACCTCTTCTCTGCTTTTTATCACAATGTTCTTCTCTGAGCTTGGGTAAGAAGGGAATGAATACAGAATATGCAAACAGACATTCAGAGAGATAAAAGTTCCTCACTTAGAGCCCTGCATCTTTGGTTGAAGGGATTAGGACATGAGGAGAGGAGTTTAGGAGAAGCATTGAGATCTGCAAATTAGGAAGCAGGATAATGGGAAAGAAAATAAATGTTGTAAGCCAACTTTTTAATTATAAAGCTTGCAAATGGGGGCAGATCAAGACTTGCATGATTTAAATGACAGATGACGTCTGAAGCAGAAGATGATGTTTTTCTCAAGAAAAAAACAATGTAAAGTGGCACTATATTATAAATACAACTGTAAGAACGTTGTTTGTTAATGCTATCTATTTACAGCACGTTTGTTTCATATTTTTGTAAAACGCTTCACAGAGCCAGATGGCAATTACTTCTGGCAAATAATCATGAGAGGGCCTGCTCTGGTAATAACCAAAATGTGAGGATGCAGCTAAGTGTTGACTAACATGACAAATCATAAGAGTGACTCAATCGATCAGAATGTGAGAGGGAGAGACCAAAGCAATACTTAGAATATCCAGATTTAGGCTTTATTGAGCTGCTGTTAAGTAGATATTAGGAGAGCTCTGCTGTGTGAAACAGTTAATTAGTAAGATTGATCTCAAAGCTTACGGTTCTCTGTCATGCTGTCAAAGGAGCCGCTGTGGTTTAAAGTTGTTTTTATTGATCCCCCCCCCCCAATGTTTCTAGATTGTTTTGCTCACATGAGCCCACTATTGATTTTCATCTTTGAAAATACTCCTTTTCCTGCCAAATTCAAAAGGTACGTTTGCACAAGATGAAAAGTTGAATTCTATTTTGAATCGTGTACTTAATAACTGCAATGGTCTGGTGTAAATTTATTATACATGAACAACAGCTGTGAGCATGCTGCCAAAGCTTTGGGTCACCACTAGTTCTTTTTCCTGAATGTTTAAAGCTGTGCTACACATTCTTCTTGTCCTCAAATCTACTTTAATGTAACTGAGAAGAACTTAACATTGTATAGCACTGGGCAGGAGGGGAACTTGTTGGAAAATGCAAGGTCCACTGGCCACCTTGATGTTGTGCAGGGGGTGAAGTCATTTTTACAGTGAGCAGGGCACTTTCCAGTGTTTCACAGTTTCTTTCACATTTCTGATTGACTCATACATAAAAGTGCAGAGATCATCAAAGCCTCTCTTGGTGTATCTTGGGTACCTTAAAAAACTCCAGGCATTTTTTTTTTTTTTTACTATTTTCAGTCCGTCTGTTTTTAAATTTAAAAAATACATCCAGGACCTCAACATTTGAAAGCCCTGTCAATAAATATAGCACCATAAAGGCCAACCAAAAAAAACAAAACAGAAATTATTACTTTAGGAAATCACACTGATCAACAGTGACCAAGCCTTTTCTTATCTGCATATCATTCTCTCCAGTCTTGGCTTTCAGGAGAAATATATATTTGCATTGGAACAAACACACAACAGAAGCTGTTTACATTTTTACACTTTTCCCAGCAGGCGTTCTATGCTATTTACAGTTATTTATGCTACTATTTACCTACTATCAACACAAAACCAACTCCAGCTCAGCTAGTTTTTGGTTCCAACTTGCATTAAAAACATCTTCTTTGGATTATGTTTAGCCATAAAGGACCGTTATTTTTGTTCTTTTCAGACAAGCACATACTTTGTTGTCAATTGTTGATCTTAGGCTGCTTCTTATTGGACATTTGCATCAATTTTAGCCATCTAATTTATCAAAAGTTTGACAGGAAGTGGCTTCATCATAATCTCTGTTTAAAAATAGAGGCCTCTTCACAATGTGGTCACGGTAGTAATTTTTTTTTTAATGTGATAAGTGATTGTGTTTAATGGATCACTCTATGTGGATTTACTTCATTGAGTCTCAAAATCAACAGCAAATCTCGTAAGTATTGGGGGGCATTTGTTACCAGACATGACACTATTAAATTTAGTTTACTCTTTTAATGTTTCACAAGCACAATCTGGAGTTAAAATATTATGTTTAATGACCAGATGTTTCCCATATTAACTATAATCCTTTCAGACTATTCTGTCATCTGTGCTTAGTTGTCATTAGTGAGCATTTGCATTATAATTTGCTGAACAATATGTTGATTTGATTAATTTTATGCTAAACAGCATTATGTTGGGCTTGAATGCATGCTGATTTTGGCAAATTTACATCAAAGTGTCACTGTCTCTGGGGTGTGAAGCGATTCATTGTGCCAAATATGAAAACTGATATCTTAAAGAATAAAATAAAGCTTTGGCTGTTTTTATTAAAAGCAATCCTGTTGTCTGTCAGTCCTGTATGATCTCATGGAAGTATGTAAAATGATAATCTGGTTTGTAGGGAAAACATGAAATAGCCACAACACAGAATCTACTGTATTTGTGTTGAGGAAACAGGAAAATAACAGTAGTGCCACCCAATAAAACTTTTAGTGTAAAAGTGTCAGTAGCTGCGTTTATATGGAGCACTTTTTATCCGATCAAACATCCACCTGTCAGCTGATCCAATCAGCTTCAATTTTCAATCTGATTGAGGGGGTGGTTCAAAGCTTTTCAGGATCTGTTCAAGAGGATAACATAACTATGTACACTTATTCCAATGTTTCTGTGGTATGTTGTTTCTGTGAATGCTTAAACCATGTAGGGGTTCAGTTACATAAGCCTGCTACACACATAACGATTTTTGGGCTGTTTATGTCCCAATTTTGACTCTTCCCGACCTCGGACGGCAAACGTGAGATTTCCCTGTCCAATTATCATTTGGTCCGAGGTGTGTTATGAGCCGATTTGTCCCGATAATCCGCTCCGAAACGGGTCGTAGCCGACAATTGGGAACATTGAACATGTTTAATATTTCAGTGCCGATTTCTGAGGAACGCCAACGACTCGTGCATTGTGACTGCGTGGACGGTGACGTGGTACAGAGTGTAGCCAATCAGAGAGTGGTCTGGCTGGGGAACAAGGAAGTAAATAAAGTCCGTGTTCACACCGTTTCCATTCTGTTATTTTTTTCATTTCTGTATTTGTCTGTCAACAATAGTCCCAAGGCCACCATCATTCCCTCGTCCTATATATCCTCTTCTATGCTGTGTGTTGTGTTTTCCGGTAGTTATCTTCTTCTTTGTTTTTTGCCGGTTGTTGCTATGGTTCTTCTTCTACTTTTCGACCTTTGTCCGGTTCGGAGGACTTGATTGTAGATGAGTTGCTGGACAGCATCGTCGTGGGTGTTGTTCTGTGATTACATTATCGGAGCACACCGCACCCAGTATGATCAAAACTGATTTTTTATCTTCACGTGTGAGGTCTTGACCAGATAAAAAATCTCATAAGATTAAAAAAGTCATTATGTGTGTACCAGGCTATAATGAGTTTCAGGAAAGACCTGAAAAATGGCGGCAGGACTGTGGCGGATATTTTTGTTAGAAACTGAAAGAGTGAAGAATTACTGAGCATTGCCAGTCAAAATGTTCACAATTAAAAAAACAAAAAAAGAAAACACTTGTTTTTCTGAACTAAAAGGCACTGCATATGTCACAAGCTTTAAAATTGTATAAAATCTTTCCATCATGTAACCACACAACTGATCGGATTACTTTGTCTAGGGTCCATCTAAATGTGGTGAGCTGGGCCTATAAGTAACCCCGAGTCCCCAACTGCAGAAAAAAAAAAAAAAAAAAAACTCACTGGAGGTTAGCCGTTATAATGAAATGTCTCCCACCACTAAATGGTTAATTCACACACACACTTGTGGGGGCAAGTTTAAAGTAAGAAAATATATAATGAAAGTAAATTAAAAGCAATCTAATCCGAGCAGGGACTCCGGACCAAGCAGGGGCCCCAGGCTCAGGACAGAACAGCAGCTTTCCCTCAGCCTACATCAGAGTGTGAGCAGCAGTCCATACCTACAGCAGACAGGCGCTCCTCAGGCCACTCAGGTGGAAGCTTGACATGTTTCCAGTTGTGCCAGCAATGATCAACACAGGCCTGAAGATAATCCACTGATGGAAGATCTTTGACACCAGAAGCCACTGTTCATGTGTTGGGGTGACAATCATAAACATAATTATAAACATATCAGCTGGAATCTCTGATCTGATTGATTTCAATAAGATAGATTAAATATTTGCCCATGTAAACGTGGCTACTGATGTTGGGCGCTAAATGTGTGGATGCTGGACTGGTGATACAGGATTCTGAAACCCTTTTTTCTGTTATCTCACTTCAGATTTCAGTCGGTATGAAGACATCTCATGAAGACATTTCACACTGGCACTTATAAAATGTTACTGAACATATATGACACACTGCAATGCTTCCACGTGAAAGTATGGACAGATATTTGTTCATTTTTTTGATTAAATACTTTGTATTTTGCTGTCAGCTGTTTTTTTCTTTCTATTTTTGGAGAGTGCCATTTCTTCATTATTTTCCTCTCCCTTGATCTCTCTCACCCTTCTTTTTCTCAACTTTTCTACATCACAGTCATCTTTTTTCAGCTTTCTCCAGCATTTTTCTTTTTTTTCTGCTGTTTTTCTTTTCTTTTTTTTTACCATGTCTCTTACCTCAAACTCACATCTGTCTGCACTTTACGGGCTGGAATGTGCAGACTTGATTGGCTGAGGCTGAGTGGTATCACGTGGTATAAGACATATGTAATTGGCCTGGTCCTCATCCATTAAACTGAAGAAGCTTCACCTGTTGTAACAGAAATGCTCCATCAGGTTGTAAATTATAACTTTGTATTAGCTTTGTATTGAGGTTCAGGTTTGTATGGGACAGCTCCTGGATCCAGACCTAGACTGCTGTCTGCAAATTAGTGGCCTCTGGTGTAGACTGTTGTTACATATTTTGATGCCTTGTAATGTCACGAAATATGTGGATGTTACATTAACAGTCTTGTGAGTGCATTCATGAGCAAATCTTTGATATCAAGTGCCACATGCTTTCACCACAAACAAGCATGTCATGCAGTTAAGATATGGAAATATTTGCTGCTGTGATCATGACATTTTGTTAGAGCTGTTCCTCTTTCATACTCAGCTAAGACTTGAACAATTCCCCTTTAAGCAAGATTTCACCAAATTGTTCTCAGCATGTTTAGAGCTCCATCTCACCACCCTCTGTGACTTAACAACAACATCACAATGCAACTTCTTGTAAACCCAGATAAATTGGTTCAAGTGGGACAAATTGGGTTTAATTTCCTGTGTTCATTTTTCACAGCTTCACAGGGGCCGTGGAAGAGGGGAGCACCATCTGTGCTCTGTTGCCAAGTAGAGCAAAAACATGCTTTATCCGTGTCTAAGATAATCTTACTCAGGCACTTGTTCTTCTAAAAATCCTCTTGCCACTGAAATCAATTTGCTTTCATCAGGCCTAATGGCACTTGGTTAAGGCCCCCACCTCCAACTAGGCCGTTCAGAGACTGCTTGTGGAGGAGGATGAAGTAGTGCAAACACTTCAGTGTACAGTGATCTGTATCCTGAAATCTAAAAAATATTCATCCATTTTAATTCATGAAATTTACTTTACTCCTTTTTTCCTCTTGAATCAAAATGTCCTTTTATACTTCCAAATAAATAATAAATGTATGTGACAGATGCAACCATCAGCACAGACAAGCAGCTTAAAACAATGTTATAGATAGCATGAATAAGAATCAAATAGTGGACTGTAACCTATAGCTTCTATGCTAATCTAAAGATTATATATATTACTACGAAACTCTACATGCTGGAGACTTAGACATAGATCTGTGTACACCTTGACATGGCTCTGTTATGGCCTCCACTTTCCAAGCAGGTATATGTTGATCGCCTAAATGGAAAGTCTTCAGCTGTCTGTTAACCTTTTTAATGAGCATGATTTCTGAAAAAGGTTTTCCTGTGTTTTTCTTTTTGCTTTTTGTATTGTGCTCAAGGGAGCTTTGAAGCACCCAAGCAGAGCAGGGCTGGTATTCCCAGCACAGCACTCTAAACCACAGAGCCCATCATGATGCCTTCACTAAACCAGTAATAACTGAACAAGAAAAGGAGCAGTCAGCCAGATCAATACTTGAGCACATCACTGTTCAATCAAAGCCTTCACCCCACAGGATGAACCAGGCTTTAGGCCAGCTGGCTTATAAAATTAGCTGTAACCGGCTGCCATCATTCCTGCTGTGTTTGGGAAAGAAGAAAACAAGCTTTCATATGCTAATATTGCAGATGTGTTTACAAGACAGAATGTCACAGCTTTTTTTTTAGTGTACGCCATAGAATTTTTGGTCTAAATTTCAGGTGTTCTGAGTATTAACATGCAATCCTTCAGGTGAAATGCCAATAACTAGATGGGAACCATGCTGATGCAACTAAGTGCAGAAACAGTGCGACTCTCATTTATTTAACATCATCTCTCCCCCCCCATCCCACAGAAGAACAGTTAGTCTTTTTGTTTCCCACCACCCTGCCCTTTCTATATATTCTGTTCCAATTATCTCAAGTGTTACTGGTGCACTGGTGCTGGGCCTCTGAATATTTCATACCTCTCATTAAACACAAGTTGAGCCACCTTTATTGTGTCTCTACATGCGTTTTTATTTGAAAAGAGCGGCTCTTAGCACTGTGAGGTCTGGGAATGTAGTTTAAAAGACACTGGTAGAAGCAACATCTGTAGAAACCATGGTATCAGCTCTATGTGTAAAGTAACTGGTGATAAGTCTACTGTTCATCATTTAGTATTTAAAACAATTTAATTTTGGCCATTTTTGTGAATGTGACTTTGAACTATTTCGTAAAATAAAAAAAGGAACTTACTTGTCATTAATAAAAATATCCACTCTACCCCTTTGTTAATAAATGTCTTAATCTCCAGTTATTGCTAAATGATTCCTTGCTCAAACCCTGAGAGGAAAACAGGCCATCAGAATGTTCCCGTCTCCAACAAATCATGAAACCAGCACAACAACAAATTAAATCAGATATGACTGAACTTCCAAATGTGTATGGTTATTGTCCTTCATAGGGAAATGACAGCAAAAGTATTTTTGTTAATTAGAAATCTGACTGAGCCCTTAGTCTATAATTGGGGCCATGAATAGAGGTTTAATGAATGGACAATTATCTGTCATTACCCCGACTTAATCATTCATTTATTCCATGATAATTCACATCTCGTGATTGTGCTGCATATGAAAATGTATGACTGACGTAGCTGTTGTTGTCAAGACAAACAACACTGATTAATAAAATTTACATCTGCAGGTCTTCTATCCCACACTGCTCTCAACACACAGACCTTTCAAAAGGAAAACATTGTTGATTCTCCTTTTACCCCTTAATTTACTGTGCTTGGCATATTAAAGAGCTTAGACACATTCACGAACCTTACACTGTTTACCACTGAGTGACTTTACAGAAGAATCAGTGACGTGCTGCGGCTGAAACTAGCACTTAATGACACCATTCTGAGGGGCTATATTCACTTAAAAGTGTGTCAGTGCAGTTCACAGTCAAAGTGATAATGGTGTTTCTTCATAAATTGTATATGCAGATATTCATCTGATGGATCCATGTTGTTACTGCTGTTTGAATGATTGCAATGCAGTGAGCATGTCAAACATTGTCACACACACCCACAATGCAAACATGTTGCCTCTTTTGATATAACACCTGTTTTTTTTAATTGTTAATTAAAAAACAGTAAAACTCAGAAACTGCCCTCGTGCAACCCTGTAATGGAATAATCACTTATTGACAATGGATAGATGGATAACACAGAAATTCAGACCAATAAACAGAGACTGTTATTAAAGTATATATATTGAGACAACAGTTAAGATACTGTAATCTATTGTCTTTATACAAGGTTGCACAATGAAATAAATATAAAAAAAAAATCCTGAATATAGTTAATCTCAAAAGAGATTTCTGAATAAACAGGACTCTAAATCATCTTTATTGATCATCAATGTGGCTGGTATTCAAAAGTTACCAGCCAATCAGTATTTACACTAGCCCATTTTTTTTTCTTGGAAAATAAAATTGTAAGTGAACTTTATTTTAATTATAATTCTTTTAATTTTTTTTACTTTTTTTCATGAAAATGCCTAACAACAACAGCCTTCTCTTTCCCAGCAAGAAATAAAACAACTTTTGCTCTTAACACATTAAAAATAATTTACTTAAAACTTTAGTTATTTAGATTTTTTACATCATTACTTAAACAGACCATCCTAAATATTTAGTCTGTTTTTTTATGCGCATGTGAGCTCTATTTGGATTTGGAATAAGACATTATACAAATTAACTATAAATTCACAGACGTGTAACTTTTTATATAGATTATATTTTTTCTTGCAATGGAGCATCAACCAGAAAGTTTCTGTTAAATTAAGGAAAGCTGAGGTAGCAGACTTTTTCATCTGAGCTGCACCGTAGTACCACTCTAGCTGCTGGAACTTGAATGAGACAGATTTAGACGATGAGAAAGCGAGATCAACTTAAATATACTGTATATCTAATGCTGGTTTTAGATCATTATATATTCATAAATATGCTTGTGATCAGAGTGCAAACTACATTTTTTTCATTATAAAGTGCCCTAAAATGTAACCACAATTATTTTTGAAAAAACTTGCAAAGGTCTATCATGCCAGTAAGCACACAGAGTTAAATGTCAGTCTTTCATCATGGGCCAAAGTAGAGGCTGATAAAGTCAGTGCCATCTCTATGAAAGTCAAGAACCACCTCTAATTTATGAAAATATTGCAAATGAAAGGAAATAAGATGCAGCATTTTATTGAAACGCGTGTAATTTAAATATTGTCAACAGAGTTTGTAGATTTCTGATGAGTTTGAAAGTCAATATTCACTGTGTTCAACACAGTTTGTATCCTCTTAGATAAATTTTCATTTCTGTAAGAAGTCACCGTGATTTATTTTTCACGCTTCTGGAAGAACCATTTTGAATGTTAGCTGCCTTTTGTTCTGTTTTCTGTCAAGATGATTCCACACTGCTGCATCTTTTAGATCTAACTGTGTCAGATTTTAGTGGATTTTCTTTTTCTTAGGATACTGTTCACCTTTTGTTCTCAATTTGTTCAGTTTCCTCAAATTTTATGAGGACAAACAGCAGACAGGAGAGAAATGCCAGGTTTTCAACTAACAGCTCTCTAGGAATCAACTTGTTGGTACAAAAATACTTTTTTGTGTCTTTTAAAATCCATCACCTTGTACAGGGTTAAGCAGATATAGAATGGTAGATAAATGGATGTCTGTAGAGCTGTTATCACTGGAATTTTTCATAGATGCTGCTAAAGAAATTGAAGTAAATTTTGGGAGCATTTTTCCAACAAGCTGCTTGTAACAACGTGCCCATAGATATAATTTAAAAAAGTTTCTTTGCTATGCTGTATGTCTAGACACAACTCTGGTTCATCCTTGAGTAAGAATTTTATTATTATGCTTGTGTGATTCATAGGTCAGTGTTATGTGGTTTAACAAAACCAACTGGACTGACAATTAGTGGAAAAATAGATTTATAATAGTTCATTGAGATATTTGTGAAAGAACTTCACAAAATCGGGACAACTTTAGCTTAAGGTCATTTAAAAAGACTGCAAAAAACTAACAAAGTAGAATTAAAAATATAAAGAAATGAGGGGTTGAACAACTATACGTCAAGGTACAGTTCTTTGCTTAGAATCGCTTTATTTTTTGTATTTTGCATATGCGTTAAAATGAATACTGTGTACCAACAAGATCTTCCTTCAAACGGTGGTATAGCTCCTTAAATCTAATTTTAACCCAAGCAGATCACATCATTTCTTAGAAGGTTCCCTTTTAAATAGTATATCTGATATCAAAACATGGTTAACAGAAAAAAAAGCTCAGAGAGAAACTCACTTTGCACCCATCTAAAGCTGTAAAGAATCTTGGTGTTATTTTTTGACTCAGGTCTTAGTTCATTTCTAAATGTTGCTGAAAACTATTTTTTATCATCTTCAGAACATCATCAGAATACGACAGTTTCTCTCTGGAGCCAATGCAGAGACACTTTGACAAGCTTTTATTACTACCAGAATCAATGATTGCAATGCTCGACTTTCTAATCACTCAAAGAAGTTACGAAATAGTATGAAAAGTGTTATATAAATAAAATCTAATTGATACTTGATTGATAAAACACTTTTCAGATTCAAGATTTAAGATCTTTATTGTCATTGTGCAAGCATAACGAAATTTGCTTGGCTTAGTGCAGATAAATAAGAAAATAAAAATATAACAAGCAGACATAAATAATTAAAAATGATTATATTAAAGATATAAGAATGCCTCTATATTTACCAAAAGTAAAAATTCAAAGCAGAAAGTAATATTTACAGGGTGGATAAAGTGCACCCTAGTTCAAGGATGGGAGTATATGTGTGTGTGTGTTTGTGTGTGTGTGTGAGAGAAGGTGTGAATCTTCAGTGTGTGTGGCTGTGCAGGAATGGGTGTATGTGTGCGAGTACCGTAGGGGGTTGTAAGTGTTGAACTACAGGGGGGCTATTGTTTTCTCAGTTCTGGGGAAGAGGCTTTCTCCGAGTCTGTATGTGGTGGTTTTAATGTTTCTGGGTTTCTGCATTGCCTGGGTGGGTGGGTGGTGTTGGCTGCAATACGTCTGGCCCTCATCTGGACTCGGGCAGTGTAGATGGAGTCCAGATCTAGTACACGGCGACCCACAATCCCCTGAGCTTCCTCTTGTTCTGCATGTGTTGTGCAACTGCTAATATCACACCATCAAACTGAGACACAGGATGCTCTTAATGGCGGCTCTGTAAAAGTTCACGAGCAGCTGAGAAGAGAGCCCCGTCCACTTCACCTTCCTGAAAAAGAAGAGCCGTTGTTGGGCCTTCTTCACCAGGTGTGAAGTGTTCACAGTCCAGAAGAGGTCAGAGGAAATGTGGATGCCCAGGAACTTAATGCTGTCCATTCGCTTCACTGCCTTTCCAGAGGAGCATGCTCAGTCTTCCCAGATTTACTGTAAACTACTATGACCTCCCTTTTCTTGCTGATGTTTAAGAATCAAATTGTTCTTGAAAAACCATTTTGTGAGAATCTAAACCTCTTCTCTCTAGTGTGTCTCATCATTATTGGTCATGAAACCCACCATGGTAGTATTGTCTGCAAACTTCACAACCATGCTGGTGGGGTGGCAGAGCAGCCCTGTGTGAAGAGGGTGAAGAGGAGAAAGCTGAGCATACAATCCTGCAGCACTGCAACATTGAGAATCAGTGGTGAAGATGTTGACTTCCCTAGCTTCACCACCTGAGGCCTGTTGGTGAGGAAGTCACTGATCCAGGCGCAGAGTGATGCTGACAGACCCAGGTTGTGGAGCTTCAGGGCCGGCATGTCCCAGAGAATGGTGTTAAAGGCTGAGCTGTTGTCCACAAACAGCATCCTAACAGGTGTCGGGATGTTGCAGGTGAGTCAGGGGTGTGTAAAGTGCATCCTCCGTAGAACGGTTCTCCCTGTAGGTAAATTGCAGGTTGCCCAGGCCAGCAGGTATGGCCTTAATGTGATGTAGGAGTTTGCTGATATAATTACATTCTGTATTTTGCTCAACCACCAGTGGATCTATTTTCCTACTAACATGGTAGCTCCTCTGCTGCTCTGCTTCTCTAGCATCTTTATCACATAAAAGACCTTATGGAGCTCACTCTGAGCATGCACTTTCTCCTGTTTCTCCCCCTCAGCCTCCACTAGATCAATGTGTGGTCTTTTTCCCATAAGGGTGCACTTGCAGTTTTTTTAACTACTCCTGAAAAACCTAATTATTATGATTCTGCCCCACCTTTATCAACCCCTACAGCTCATATTTGTCTCATGTTTTCCTCAGCTCTTTGCATCCAGTACATGCAGAGACACTTCTGCAGAGCTGTGTTTTTAGTTATTTCAAAGAAAAAACTTTGTAAATTGGAACAGCCAGTGCCAGTGTTTGCTGGCTTGCATCTCCTAAGAAAAAAAAGCTTACCTTTTTCATACATGTTTATGTATAGTATCCATTATATCATTGAGATATTATGTTAGTGTTTTTAGTGATGGCTATTTGTTTTACTCTTAGTCTCTTTTATTATTTAAATCAAAGCTGGTGCCTTATGCAACTTTCCAGCATTCATTAGTATATTATTTAATCTATAACCCTCATGCTGAAAAAAAGTAATAGAATTGGAGAAATGGATTTTTTTGCATGGGTATGGAAAAAAAAACTACGCTTCTTTGAGGAAGCTTATTACTGTAGCATGTATGCAACCTAAGCTTCATAGAGATAGCAATCAGCCATGTATTTTGGTAATGTTATTATGTTTCATATATGCATGGAAATCCTAGTTATTTTCCTGCCTAGGCTGACATAGTACCACTGATGTATAACAGATCAACATTCAAATACATTCAATTATCTTTGCCTTGCACATTGGGATTAATGATTTATAATTCTAAGTCGATTGGAAGGATTTTTTTCTCAGTTCTTGTGGCACCTCCTGTCACACAGATATAGCATGTTAGAAATAATATAAGAAGATGGGTAGGCTTTGAAAGAAGTGGGTGCAGTGCTTACCTGATTTAATATTATGCATAAAGACCTGGTGATGGGGATGCCAGTCTGAAGTGTCTCATTAATTCCTCAGTTCAGTGGGCTGTGGACAGACACAGCAAACTGACAGGGGATGAAGGGGCTTCATCTGTGTCTTTTTAATGCTTTGAAATGAGAGTATAGATAAGCTTTGATGCTTCCTATCGCTGAATGGACATGCACCCCCTCCACATGTGCACATTCCCCACGCCCATACCAACCCCCTCACACTGTCAGTCATTCCAGTATGAATGCATAAATGCCGTAAACTAGCGACTGGCTAAATTACTCTGTGTGCCATTATGCCATAAACATCAAGATGCTTTGATTTCATGCAAGCGTGGCAATGGAGATCAGGAGGCTCTGTGTGGTAAAGCCTGCAGAGTGACACAGTAGTTTTTTTTAGCTGTTCCAATCTGATTCAAAATTGTGCTGTTAATCAGTGGTTATATTCTTCATAGCCATTTCACGATTATGCACCAGTGGACAAGTTGAGTTTGGACTGGCTCCCACAATGTGACAATAAATCCTTGGTGGCTGGTTTGTTGGTCTCTTGAGTCAATTTTCCTAATACAGATTTTTACATAAAATGGATGCATTTAAATTAAAGCACAGTCTTTGTACCCCAAAAAAGTCCTACAGCCAGTGAGAGCATAACAACAAAAGCAACTTGTCCCTATCTAAAATCAGAAAGGACTTGGATCATCACAGCCTTTCTGCCTCATCGTTCAGACTTTCAGGGGTGTTTGCTTTTCTTTAAAGAATGTTTGATTCAAGAAAGGCTCACTTTATTTTCCCCCATTCGCTTCCATTTAAAATAACTCTTTCTAATGAATAACAATTACTGGCAATGTAGCCTATACCGCCTCCTTCTGGCAACACCACACAACCTAATTTACTTATACATTCTAATTTATTCACACCAGTCAGTTGATTGTATTCACATGACCTCCCATCCAGCTCATTACTCAGGCGTAGTATGAAGCGGTGGTCAACTTAGCTCTCTGTAGACCACAGTGTGTTTGGCAACAATCTCCTTGATCACTATAAAATCGTGAAATTAAATGAAGAGTGAGCAAAGACTTTTATGAAAATATCCATAGAAAAGTGTCTTGCAAACCTTTTGTTGGGATCAAAATGAGCTGAAACAAAGCGTGCCAGAGTTTGCAGTAATTACTTTTTTAAAGGTTTGTTAAAACACTTTACTTCAGTTATAAAAACTGTGGTTGGTAAGCAGAAAGGCGACAAAAACACTTGTATTGAGCTCATTTTAACATAAGCTTGTGTCTGTGCGTCATTCACTCATTTACCAAGATGTTATAGGAATCTTAGTCATGAACATGACTTATATTGGGTTCCTGTGAATAATCTAGGTCAAGGTTATTTAACTCCAGTCCTTGAGGGCCACTCACCTGCAGGTTTTTAGCTGTTTCCCTGCTTCAACACATTAATTTCAAATGAAGTGGATCTCCTCAACGCCTTGTTCTCATGTTCTGCACAAGTCGTTTAATGAGCCATTTATTTGGGCCAGGTAAGTGCAAGCAGGGAAACACCTAAAATCTACAGGACAGTGGACCTTGAGGTGTCGAAGAACTCCAATCTAGGCCATGTCAAACAGCTGGTTGTGCAATGTTATACCAATGTAAAAAGAACACTATAAAAACACCCAAATGTGTACTTAAAACACATAGAAACAAAGCAGGATTTGTTGGAGCAGCCTTCTATGCCACTGTGTGCTGGGAGTAGCACATAGACAGGAAGAGACTTAACAAACCGAGAACTGGATCTTTCCTGGGCTGCTCACTGGACTTCGTCAAGGAGGTGGCAGACAGACGGATGTTGGCCAAGCTAACATCTATCATGGACAGCGCCACCCACCGATGCATCCTGCTGTAGTGGCTTTAAGCAGCTCTTTCAGACAATGTTACTACACCCCAGTGCAGGAAGGAGCGCTACAGCAAGTCATTCTATCCTACAGTCATTAGAGTATATAACAGCTCCATATAACCCCAATGTACAATTCAGTTCCTGCCAGCTCATCACACCCCATTGCCTCTCACCACTCAGTTATATGTAAATAACTTTTTAATTTTAAATTTCTTAATATAACATCTCTATATAATATAGTAACTATTGCTGCTATTGTTGTTTTTGTCCCTCCCTTATTCTTTGTGTGTGTCCCATCCTATGTCCTTCTTGCTGCTGTGGTATGTAAATGTCCCCACTGAAGGATCAATAAAGTCTTATCTTATCTCTCTCTTATTGTAATCCCAACTGCTTTTACCCATCCAGACACAAAGACATTCCAAACTTTTCTATGTTTTCATACATGGCATAAGAGAAGATTTTCTAAAGCACCAGATAATTTGAAATATCGGTGAACTGAACTACACAGTATTTCTCCACTTCAAAGCTTAACCATTTCTTAGACAATGTTAAGTGTAAGGATCTATGCCAACACATAGGTCAACTCTTTTAACCCTTTAAAACCGCTGGGGATCTCATCAGGATTGCTGGTGCCCCTGACATCAGGAGCACCATCAATCTTAAAGTATCTACTAACACCAAAATGTTGTTACCACTCTAAAAACATCTCACATCTTCCATGCACATTAGCCGTTTAGGTTTATTTGACCACCACTTCACTCATTTGGATGTATGACGAGGAAAATTTCTGATTCACATTTCGTTTTTCCAGCTTTTCAAAAAAGTCTTTCAGATTAACTTAGCTAGTGAATGAAAATCCATCTAGTGATTATGGACACCAATACTTTCTTTTGGTAATACACTGTCTTTTTTTTTAATTTTTACTCAGTATAAGGAGGTGATTTAACCACATAACACTTTGAGCCATATTGTGTTTTGGATGCTCCAGTCTATCTCTACCTTTACATTTAATTAACCTCAACACCACTTCACTTTAGTAAGAAAAACTCCTAAATCAAAACATTTAATGATATAAAATAAGTTAGGTTTGTTGGAGACATTTGTTTTTGGGCTCTTTCTATTTAATAACGCAACGTCACCGCCACAGCAGATGAGTCCACTGCTTGATCCAGATGCTAATGGAATCATACTTAATGCATGAGCGCTAATTATCTTGCAGCTCACATGCTCAGCCAAGCTTCAAGTAAAATGTTTAGCAGGCATGTTCAGCACTTAATTTAGAACTTCTGACATTGCCAGTATGCCAGCATTGCAATATAAGGTGGACATAACGACACTCTGGTAATGACTTAGGTAATGACAAAAGAGGCCACTGACATGGGACACCTTTCTGTGGCTTTATTATTCTTTTATTACAAACACCACCATCAACAAATACTTAACTCAAGGCCCCTTGAATTAACTTTACATTAAAAGCAGCAGTTTTGAGGTCAAAAGCTGCAAATACAATACATAGGCTTGACAACTTCTTCAAAAGTGTTGCCCTCTCAAGTCAAGCCACTTAACGTAGATGAGACAGAACATAAAAAATAATTTACAATAAATACAAACAGCAGTTAACCATATAAATATAAATACAAATCCCATGAACATTTTTAATATGAATCACTGAATCACTGATGGTTTTAAATTAAAGTTAGAAGGTTAAGCAATTGATCCCATTAGCCAAGTATTCAAATCTCGATAGTTTGATTGCAAGCTGAGGTAAAACTGTTTCAGAGAGCCCTGCCAGATTATGAATAAAATGAACATTTGCGATGGCATATTGATATTTTCGGTGCTTTGAACTGAGTGCTATACAGCTGCCAGACAACTCTGGCTCAAGTGACATTAAAATACAATTAAAACAACATTTTTATATGGGAAGATTTCCTCCAGCAATTTCAGATTTGTCTTTTCTCTCCTGCTGGACTGGTGTTCAGCATGGGCTGCAGTACAATCAAATAATCTCACCTTGACATTAATGGTTTGGTGATAAAATATATATATAAAAAAACAACTGCAAATAGCGTTTACAGTGCATTGTCATTCAGTGTAAAAAAAAATCCTTACAAAAAGTTACAGATTACAAATTGTGAAAAATACTATAATTTCCTCATTAAAAACTGCCACATTGAACGAGGCAAGTGAAATCGCTTCATTTGCTATGAAACTGATGAATGAAGAGTATGGAGACACAATACAAAGTGTACACAAAGTTACTGTGTTGGTTCCTCTATGTTCTTCATGAATCTGTTTGAACCAACATGCTACTAGTTCCCCGTTCATCACCAAAACAGCCAGAGTAAAACCTCATGGTTTCAATAGCTGAGGTGTGATTCAGATCACTGAACATTCTTAAACTGTAAGTACAAAGTTGCATCGCGAATGCTACAAAAGTCCTTACCATTGACATTTTTTTAATTTAATCTCACAAACTGAGACTTTAAAACCAAATGGTGGATCCTGACATGTAGGCCACCTAATATAAAAGAGCTGAGTATTAAATAAACCGTATTTAAATGGGTCCATTAAACTGTGGTGACAGAAAGGAAGGCATTATGTACTTTGGAGCCCTCCGGGACTCTTGCCCCATGGCTCATCAGTTCTTGGATTGTCATCCAATTGTCCAAAATCTTTTTGTTCCTTTTTTTCATCATCTTTTTGTGACTGAGCTCTAAGATATTGATCTCTTTCCTGCCCTCAGCTCCACTCGTTGTTCCCTCCTTTAGACACTCAAGGCGGCTCTTCTGCATGAACTCTCTCCTCTTTCTTTGCTCCCTGGCCCTTGCCAAGTGCTGCTTCCTCTCTTCTTTGCTCCAGTAGCGCCCCATCTTCATCTCACTCATGGCATCGTCGTCTGTTGTCATCCCCCCACTCCTCTCTTCTCTGATCCTTAGTGCCCGCTCCCTCAGTATACGGTCACGAGCCGGCCTTCGTGCAACATACCGTGTCCCATCGGCACGAACTTTGACTTTCCACTCTAGACGGGGTTCCCCAGAGCGTCCGTTATGATGTACAGGATCTCGACAGACACTGAGGAGACTCAGCTGGCTTTGAGAATACTCCAGGGATGAGTGCTGTTGTAGCAGCTGCATGTAGCTCTGCAATACAAAACAATTTTTGGGTCACTGTTGCTATACTCACACTCACATCTGCATCAGATAAACTTTTTTTTGAGTTAGTTAGTTTTCTTCCTCTTCTTTTTTTTTTTTGTTTGATGATACATACCTGAAGTTGTTTGGATCCTCCATGGCCATGATAGGTGGCTGTCTGAAAGGAAGAAGCATAGGGGAACCCTCTCTTCGAATTTCTGGTCCTCCCCTTCTTCTCACACCTTTCATCATCTGCTGGGAGAGCTGGGTCTGACTCAGATCGGGAAGGATTGCTCTGGTCTGGGCTGCTTGAGATAAGTGGACCTGGATCTGCTGGTCTGCAGCGTTGAGTTGTATCTTGAGGCTTGGGGATAGGGATTGGACTGGAGGGTGTGGAAGAGGCCAGTCTGAGGTTTTTCTGGTTGATGATGCTGACATGTCTCTGCAGAGAGTGGTCAGGAGATCTCTCCCTACCTAGTGGTGTTGACCGAGCACTCTCTGCTGTGTTGTAGGCACTGGAGCTGTCCTTTTCCCGGGTCTTATCAGTGTCTGACCTCTCTGGGTGTTCATGAATGTCTGCCAGCCTGCTGTGTTGCTTGTGTCCATCTTTGAGGCTTCTTCCTGGTGAGCAGGGCAGGGGCTGTGATCGCTCCAGCTGTTGGGATTGGCGTAGCTGATGGGCTTGCATAATGCTCTGGCATTCCAACTCAATGCTACGCAGCTCCTCGTTTAGCATTCTCAACTCTTGCTCCACCCCTCCTCCTCCTGCATCATCTTCCTCTTCTCCATCCCCTCTGCCTTGTTCAGTGAGACTACACTCTATGCTGTGTCGAATGGAGTACACTCCGCACTCGCCTCCATTACGAATTTGACACTTGAGCTCGAGGAGTTGCTGGAAGCGGTTCTCTAAACCAAGGATCCCACCTCCATTGCAAATACTCACCACACCTTCATGGTCTTGCCCCGTGGGCAATGTTCGTATACCCTGGGTTTTCTGTGGCACAGCGACTCCTCGCCTCGTTTGTGGATGCTCAGATCGCCATCGATCCCTCAGGCAGCGGGCAGGGCTCCTCCTGTGAAGTCTTGCTAGCAGGGGTTGGTGTTCTGGACTGTCTGTACTGCGCCCAAACCCACTGTCTTGATTGTTGGAGGAACAGGTAGCTGTGTCTGTTGTCATTTCCTCTTCAGCTTGATGCTGGTACATGAGAACCAACAACAACAACAAAAAAAAATATATCTATTTGAGGCAAATCTGTACCACATGATTTAAATATACATGTAAACTGCTGCAGTCAGCCAACAAATAAAATTTATTATTATTATTACTCACTCTAATGTTTACATTTACCTTTATCTCTCCAGTTATTATTAGAAATGTACTCTTAGGGACACTTTGAAGCATTTAATGGAATCTAAACATAAAGTGAGCAATCCCAACCTCATCCTCTTATAAAGGTCATACAGAAAAAGACTAAAGCAGCGGAGAAAAATACCAAAGGCCCAGCTGATAATTAGTGCTTGCTCATTTTTTCTGACTGTCATTGGAACACTTTTCTCAACTTAATTATTTTAAGATCTTAAGGATTCTTTATTCAATCAAATTAAATGAAATGAAAGTTCAAGGCCAAAATTTTGTGATATTTGCAAAACCCTAATTTACTTTATGTAGGGATATAAAGAGGACAAAAAGCTCCACTGATTTAATTAATACAGGCAACTTCCTCTCTGTATAACTCTAATGGCTCCTTAACTACCTATGCCTTTTGTAGTAATGACTACTTTCAGTAAATACAGCCTTCTCACCATCCACCTATTGCCATCTTTCCCATGGCCTTTTCTTTTCAAAGTTTTGGTTTGTTTCCCTTAGTTAACACCCTAACCTCATCTTTGTCAAGGTTATGCTCCCTCTGCTTCCTCCGCTCCTCCAGGATCTTCAGCTCCTCAACCAGCTCTTGTTGCTCATCATCCAGCCATCCAGCCTCTTCCTCCAGCTGTAATCACAAAATCTTGTCAGTAACAAGTCTCTTTGGTTTTGTTTGTATTTGAAAATGTGTGTGAATGTGTAGGAGCTGCAAGCAATCACACTGAAAGGAAAGGAAAGGGAGAAACTCAGTTGGCTGTTCTTTCTATTTGACATGACAGAAATAGTCAAGACAGAGCAGGGGTGCAGCGTATAGATGTGTGTGTGTGTGTGTGTATTTACCTGGATTTCTAGTCTTGTCACCAGTAATATGATGCTCCTTGCTTCTTCACTTGACAACAAGGCAACAGCTTTCTCTCTGTCTTGCACTTCACAGCCATTTATCTGGATCAAAGACAAACAAAGATGGTCATGAAATTAATTAATTGCTTTAAATCCATATGCACAATGAAGCATGTAGAAAAAAAACTTGATCTCATTTTGCAAGACAACATAAGTCACATCCTGATTTTCTTCTTCCACACATTTCTTGACTCTCCACAAGCCATCTCTACTACCCACCTTACTTCATTTCTGAGAGGCAATGGACAGGCTGCAGAATCACTCGGCAAAGGGAATCAGTTATAAGAGTCTACGCACACTACACCATCCAGACATACAATTAACTCTTCTTTGACAGGTGGCGTTCATCTTTTCCTCTACTAGACTAATGGGGCTGTCAGACGAAGATAATAGGGCCAGAAGTACAGCAGGCCTTACTCCCCCATAATCATTCAAAGAACTAGGAAACAAACACTATATTCAGAGAATGGAGGCACTTAAGAGAGCAGCACTAGAAGAACAGTACATTTGATATATAGTCTGCTGCTGCCCAGATGACTTAAAATGTAATTTTTATTTAAATTATTGGCAACATCACAAAGAATGTTAGCTCATTACCTTGCCATCTTGTTTTGGGAGGCAAATACACTTCATATCCCAAATTATTTTAAAGTTAGACAAGACCTTGTTGTCTTATTTAGCATCATAAAATGGCAATGTCATTATAAATGGCCAAATTAGCATGCAGTCCTGTCATAGCATAATTTTAACACTGAAGCTATACAAATGCTTCAGACCTTGCAGACTGGGATGTGATTGTTAAGTAGAATAGAATAAAACACAATATTGTTTTTATTACGTAAAGTGCTTTTTGCAGCTTTTGTATGAAAAGTCATTTATAAATAAAGTTTGATTTGAATATGTTTCATTATCATTATACAGTGTCAGGTACAAATAATTTGTGGGTGTTCCACTTGGCTACTGTGCAAACATTGGTGTATGACAAAAAGAAAAATATAAGAATAAAAATATCATGGTATGGAACATGCAGATATACACTAAGGTAGAAGCACTGACCAATCAGGAAGAAGGCTCTAACAAGCACAAGGTGTCCTGTGTGAACTTGTTAAATAGCTGCAAGAGGTCAGACCTATGAGATTCATGTGCCCTTTAGTGTCTGGCAACATGCAAATTAATGCATATACATTAAAAAAAAAAAAAAGATGAAAAAAATTTGCAGCCTTTTGTTAAGGCTTAGCAAAAGGCTCCTTGCTTCAGTAACACACACACATGTGGCATCACTTACTGAAAAGCACTGAGGCTACCTTTTATCTTTGTGGGGAAAAGCAATTTAATAAAAACTACTGTAAATGTTTCAAAAACAAACTCTAGGCATGTCACAAAAACACAATTATTACATTATTATTTAAATCATTACCATATTTAGCAAAAAGCCAACACTTGTAAACATTTTTACCCCCTAATCCTCAATTTTATTTGCTTTTAATGCAAAAAGTTCCTGCTCCAGTTAGACTTACAAAGAGGGACCTTAGTTAAAAAGAAAGCTATTCACAATGTCTGACTCCATGGGGGTTTTCTGCATAATGAGAGACAAAGCAGGGCTGCAACAAAGAGAGTGGTCCTAGAGATGATGTAGTGCCTGGTATAACTGCAGCTAAGGACTTTAATTTTCCCTAGTAAAACGAGGTGATTAAATATACATATCCTTGCTCAGACTGGAGACAACAGCTGCTTGAATATTCTCAAGCAAGGCTGTCTTACAAGCAGCTTAGAGGATCTACTGCCATGGCTTTTCTACCAAGAAAAAAGAATATTAAGCCTTCCCCTATTCTTTAGTTTCCACGGTTATTTGAAGAGTACAGAGATGTAAATGAAGGGAAGAAAATCAGAAGTCAGAAGTGATGTAAGTTTTTGATATAAGCAGATGTTATTGCATTTTGCTTAGATGAAAAGGTTCACCTGAAGAATGCGATCGCCTTCTTTGATGCGCCCATCTCTTGCTGCTATGCTGTTCGGCTCCACCTGCATGAAACAACACAAATCATCACTGACATCTAGCCATTGTGCATTTCTGTATTCTCCAAAAAACATCAGTGATGTGTCACACTCTTGCTGTAAGGAAAAGCTTTTTTTTTTCTCCTCAGTAGCAGCTGGATTCAGTCTTCCTGGTTTTAGTAGCTGGTGACAGTCATTGATGTGACTTGTAAGTCTTTACACAAATAGTGTATGTGAGCCATGTTGGGGGGTAAACAAGGAAATGAAAGCAACTAAAGATAAAAACTTGCCAGTGTTTGCACCATGGATGCAGTTCTATTTTAACTGAATGAACCAACACCTGTTTTTCAGATGGCATCCCAGTGGATATGCCTGCATGCTACAGCAACATCCAACACTTGCATATATTTTGTTGTACTGGTATTGAAGATCAAGAGATATTGTGACAAATGAAAATAGGAGAATAGAGTAGAGACGGGATTATAAAAAAAGAAAAAAATATCCTACGCTTTTCAAAGTTGCACCAATACTACCCATACATGCATTTTAATGAGGTAGATTAGCATTTTTATCCTTTTATCAAACATACAAAAATAGATGTGTGCTATCGGTGGGAGATCGTTTTCACAGTTCAAGGGGAACAGGAGAAAAAACAAAAGAATAGCTGGCAGTTTAAGAGTTCACAAATTAATTCACAAGTGTGTCTTTGTAATTCTGCCTGGATTGTCCATTTGTTGGTCATCTAATCCTCATAGTAGCTCTTATTTTTTCACAGCTTTGCTTGTGTGTTCATAATGGGATTGAAACTGCACCTGGAGTCAGGCTGAAGATTTGTTCTAATTTAGCTTGCACTGCTTAAATTCCTTGGAATTGCTTCATTCATTTGAGTTTGTCTTGGACAGCTCAGTAATTTGTTTTCATTCTGCCTTATCACCAGTTTTGCAAGAGGAAGTTTTCTTTCTGAGCCAACAATGATTTGAATTAACAAAAAAAAAAAGAAGAAAATCACTAAAATATGTTTTCTTATTCTCAATGGGTTCCACTGAATAAAAGAATGTGCCATTTATCTTATTGTTTGGAGAAAAAAAAAGATGAGCTAATTAAAACTTTTCAATTAGAAAGCGAGGAGGAACCACAAAGGCAGGAAGGGAATCATATTTCAAACATGACTTCCTATTTGGTCATGCATGTCTCATTCTAAGTTTATATTTGATTGGAAAACATTTTTTTCTCTTTCCCCCTAATTCAGTTTGACTTTTGCTCCGCTTTGTAACACAAAGATGGGAGTGCATACGGGATTTCATTTATCATTTCCTGTTCCAAAAAATGGCCATAATGGGACCTTCACAAACAGACCTTTCTTTTAAGCATTTAAAAAGCTTTTAAGAGCTACTCAGAGGACTTTAGCAAGCAAACTTCACCAAAACTGAAAACAAAATGGTTAAATAGTAGTTTCTCTGCACCTGGCTGACATAGATGCCAGTGTCCTCTTCATCATCAGTCCGGTAGCACAGTGTCAGGCCAAGCTTTTCCTGGGAGTTCTGCCTATGCAGCTCCACTTCCTGTTACACATGAAAAAGAAGCAAAAATAAATGTATGCACATGTTTTAGTTTTAACAAAAGGTCAAAATTTGACATAGAGTAATGAAATATACATAAAAATACAAGTTTATCTCTCACTCTCTTAAGATTGAGAATGATTGGCCTTTAATAAGCTGCAGCTTGACCAAATACAAGGAGTTGATGTAACTTAGATGTTTAATGGAGAATTTTGATAAATTGTTTGACCACTCTGATATCATTTGAATTTGTTCTCTTGACCGCAGTCCACATATTTTTGTATAGGGCTGAGGTAAAAAAATATTCAAAAGATTTTTCCAAAATATAATGTTTACTTGCTTCATCAGTTCCCCAACCATGCATGATGTTTGTTTGGGGTTCATATCAAATTAAAATAATTTAATTCATCCCAACTTTCCACTCAAGGCTGGTTGAGTCTATTTATTTTATCTATTTATTTGTGTTTTTCTAAATTGCTTCTTTCTTTTCTCTTTTTCTTGTTAGATTATTTATATCATCATTATCATTATTAGTTATTATTTTTACCCTCATATAACATACAATATGTACAGTATGTATATATGCGTATATGCATGTACTGTATATACTGTATACCAACTTGACGTGAGGAACAAAATGAATCAGGTTGTCAGATGTCATTTTACATAATTACATTGGGATTCTAACTACTTTTAAAAAGCATTTGAATAAAAAAAAACACAAAACTTGTTCCAAAAGCTTTAATTTTGGTTAATTGCAATATAATGTATGGAAATATATTAGTCCATGATGTGATTTATGCATTGATGAATTGAAAGCCTGTAAATATCAACCTGAACCCACCATGCAGAAACACGAAGCAGGTCTTTAATGTCTATAATCCCTACCAACAGAAATTTCTCTCTATTTAGTCCTGCTAACAACTGGTTACTTTTGATCTCTGCTGTGTTTAAAGGTAATCGCATGAAGATAACTCCAGGGTTAATCTTTATTAACCTCACACTACCAAATTCATTTCACCACTGCAATGATATGAAAGAAGGGGTGCGGGATTGGCTGTGGGGTAGAAAAGGATGTGAAAGCAGTGGGGGGTGGGGCAAGAATTAAACTTCAGCCCCCTGTTATTCCGTCTTGGGAAACCATGATAGCAGAGATTGACAGGGGAAGAAATTAATTTTTGTGGCATTTAACCCTCTTGTGAACACAGCCTTGACCTTCAAAGACTGGTTGTGAAGGGAGTTTATGAAACTCTAACAGCGTGTGCTGCTCTTTATTTCTCACACTCCTTGCTAGTTTGGTTGATCTGTACAAACCCTGACAGTAAAACAACAGCTGTGTTAATTCAGATTATGCACCGTCATCTCAGGACACATGGGGTGGTTTGCCAGGTTTCAGTAAATTCCTGGCATTTGAGGCTTGATTAGTGGTGACTGGATCATAATGTTTACGATGTGTAGACTTTGAATTAATTTTTTCTGACTAACAATGTGAGTAATGTCTGTAAGAAAAATAAAGACATACTAACATGAGGTGGCATTCTGTCTTTTAGGGGCACATTAAACATCTGGTAAAAACATTACAGTCTGGCATGCACTTAACCATTACTTCCATGTTTCATTCAGAAGTAATTACCGCCAAGTGTAATGTTCACTGGCTCATTGTTTCCTCATTACAGACAATGATTATCCCCACCACACACACACATACAGCAGCTTACCACTGTGAACAGGTAGATTGTTAAAACATTCTCTGACTAATCCACTCTAACATCACAATATTAATTCTGAATGACTGCTCAGATGATATTTTTTTAAACTACTCTTAAAAGAATATTCTGTTTTTATTTTCTATTATTTCCTTTTCCATTACCTGCAATTGGCAGTGGTCTCAGCTTAGTAAACCAGGAAGGAATTCAACAGAACAAGAGCAAATTTAGCTTCTTTAACCACTCAAATCCTATACTATTTAAGCAGTTAAACTGCACCTATATTATACATTTTTCCTTTATTTATTTTTTGCCTTATACTGTTTGCTCAAACTACAATAAGTTCATGTCATTTGAGTTGCTCAAGGTGGTGAAAATAAGCTTTTTTCTGTACACGTCATCTTTCAATCTGTGGATAGTTTTCAAACGTCTATCAACAATTAAAGTTCATTGGTTTATAATTGAATCCAAATCTGTTTATTTGACATGAATAGGTGCTACATTTTAAGGAGGTATTTTCCCAAATCACCAAATCCATCAACAAAAGATGGCAGAAGGTAGAATTGTCCTTTTCTGTGTTTTGACTAAGTAGGGAGAATATCAAATGAAAAATATCGTATCAGGTGTGTGGAATGTTAATACATGATTTTCTCAAAATTCTCCTTCATACAAAAGAAATTTCTACCATAAATTGATGGAGAAAAGGCAAATGAGTGCCAAAGAACACAAAAAAAGTATTTGAAAGGTAACATTTACTGTAGTAGAACCCCATCATTCCCACTTTATCATCTCAGTAAATGACTGTCTTTAAAGACGAGTTTGTGTGGAAGTATTTCTTTTTGTTTAATAATTGGTATGGAATGAATAAATCCAGTATTTATTTCACCTGTCTAGTTGACAATCTATTATACAATTCTATTAAACAGATAACTGGTAACAGTTTGGCACACCATTTGTCCTGTTGATCAAACAAAGCTTTCATTAAAATATGCTTTTATTTAACAGCACTTTGCCCAGCAGAGTGGTATAAATATCCAAATACAGTTAAAGCTGTTCTCTATTAATTTTAAACTCTGGTAGTGTAAATTTGTAAGTGGAAAGACATTATTTATTCTTGCAGTCAAATACTTTATACATCCATACTTTATGTAAAAGTGGCAACTAAATTTCTGATGATACCTGTCAGTATTATGGTGTGGTAGATAGCAGAAGTTGCAGTATATGATCCATGTACTTGTGTGGGCAATTGGTAAAATGTGAAAGTAAACCTGCCAGCCAGAAGTAATGTTTCTGGGAATAGCAGCCCTATTCCATTTCATCCAAGAGGAAAACTATTCTTGTTTCAGTTAGATACACATGGATAGACATGACAGCTGGTTTGGTGTGTGTATGGCAGGTGGGGGTAAAGTATATGAATGTTGTACAGCTGACCTTGTTCTGATACAACTGTTATTACCACACACAAGCCTCCCACCACCCTACCTCCAATCCACACCGAAGGATCTTTTAAAGACAATACTGTAAGGTATAAGACCACAGCTGGCAGCAGAGAGATCATAAAGACCCACAATGCAGTTCACTGAACCAGGAAGTGCCCATTAAACCAGGGAGGATCACTAACAGTAGCAAAAATCACCCATCACTGTCAGCTTACAAGGCCTCAGGTTCAATGAAGTGACATACCTGCCACAATGGATAGTGTGCAGAATGTAAATGCAATTTTTTAAATAAAATAGGGTAAAGCTTTCATTTTCGTTGCTCTTCCTGAGTTAAGTTTAATATTTTAAGTCTAAGTGAAATTTTTAAAGTGGTGTTCCCAAAGGAGGCCAGCCTACAGAATAATTAAGATTATTAAAAGTAACCATGTGTTGACCATTTACACATTTTTTACATTTACTAATTAGGATGTATATATATATATATATATATATATATATATATATATATATATATATATTTTATCAGAACCATGGTCCATAGAGCCAGTGAAGAACAATTAATAATGCAGTGATCTGTCCTTTTTGGTTGATTAGACTCCTCTTTCTGAAACATCTGTAGAGGTTTTACTGTACATGCTGTAACGCCAGCTAGAACATCATTGCAGAAGGAACATGACCAAGAGACTGATACAATATGGTCAGAAGTGGAGAACTAATCCTCTAATGAGCCAGATTCTTGTAACTTGAGCTTCTTCTCAGCCTAAATAGATGGATCAGCATGGTCAAAAACTGGGTTACATCAAACATTTATGATGTAAAACTGTACCTCATACTGATATTCTTCTGTCCTCTCCACATCTGCCTGGTTGTTAGACAGATACTCTGGACATTCATAAAACTCGTGTTCCATGGTGTGGATGGAATGACAGCTATGAAGGAAAAATCAGTCATGGTAAATATTATTTATATACTGTTTATCCCCATATGCAATTCATATTCTCTCAATAGGATCATTCTCTCCCATATTTAATAACTTCTTGCTTATATCTAATATGTATCTGCACACATTTCACACATTATGTGAACCACATTTGACCAGCTACTGTTTTTATTGTTTTATGAAAGAAATTAATTTCATTTGCTGTGCAGCAAACCTTTTAAATACACACAGAATGGATGCAGTATTCTGATGCCTTTTCTATCAGCCCATTGGTTTTTAGTCAACCAGGAAAAGTCCCAATTAAAGAAAATGGATGTAGCACACTGGACCAATTATAGCATGCCGGTTTGGCTGCACATAGTTTCACAATATTTCAGCTTACTTGGGGGTTTGCACACTGACACAGATGCTTAATAGCGCTTATGAAATGAAAGAGAACAGCAGTGGAACATTAGAAACGCTTCAGATTAATTTGTCATTAAAAATAAATAAATAAATGTTTTCCAACACTGATTCACAACATTTTTAGGACATCTATCTTATCTGTCTGTGACATCTCACTGTATGAAATTAACACTTAATTAACTCAGTTATCTTCTATTCAATAGGTCTAATGCCAAAACTTATCCACAATCTTACAAATAAGTGCTTGACCTCACCTGTCAGAGAGCAGGAAGGGACAGATGTCAGGGACTGGCGGGGTAGTGGGCCGAAGCTTGGCCAATGCCATGATGTGCTCAAAGGTGATGTCTGTTTGTGTGCAAACGTCGACCACACAAACATCTTGCGGTGAGCCGCTGGGGTTATGCACTACAGCATTCGTGGCTCTGGTGGGGGTTCGCCGGAGAACCTGCACGACAATGGGATCTCGCCTGATGGCCTCCACCACAGCTTCTTCATGTTCAACCTTGGAGAAGTCACGTCCGTTTACCTGGAGTAACAAATCACAAAGTTTCATAAGGTGAGTCTTACATACTGTTCATGAAAAAGAACCAAGACCAAACTCCTTTTAACAACACTAATTTAAAAGAAAAAAGTTGCCATTTAAAATGGCAGAAAAATAAAATCAAACATTTAACCCTCATCAAACATATTAGCTCATCTTAAATTTGATGGCAGCAATACTCCAAAAGATGAGAGCGGGGCAACAGCAGGCTGGAAAAAAAGTGGAACTAATGAAGAAATAGCTGGAGGGACATGATGCAACTAATTGGCAACAAATCAGTAACATTAAGCAATATGCTGTCAAAAAAGAGCACCTTAGGGCAGGAGAGTCTCTCAGAATTAAAGACCAAGAACAATTGAATAACAATTCTAGAGCAAAAGTAGAATAACAATCAATTTAATCAATTTGGCACTACATTAAAAATAGCTATAAAAATTACTACATTCATTTCCAGAACACTTGCAGAAATTATTGTCTGTAAACATAGTTTATTGTGCCATCCACAAATGCAATATTCTGTTCCGTGCATATTTGTGTAATATTTTAAATTAGCATGGTGCAGTTGTATTTTGAGGTACTCCAGAAAGATTAATCAGTTTTAATTCTCCCAGATGTCTTTAAATCATCTCTGGACTTAACAAAGAACAAATATATGAATCAAACCAGTCAGTGGTGTTATTGTAAATGTTCAATTTAATGTTCTCTCATATAGACTCAGAACGTTTAATGAAATGAATTAAAGTTGTCCAGATATTTTAATGCATTTCGAAAACACTAAATGCGAGTTTGAATACGTACATGCAAACATTCTTTGATGCAGTTTGGAGAGTTTTTATACACTGGGCACACACATTCACTGTAGAAGAAAATGTGAAATCTTTTATGTCAAATCTTTAAAAGTTTACAGGAACAAACTTTAATCAGTCTTTTATGCTATATAAGCATGTCCATGTTCAGTGAAATCAAACAGTGTATTCAGTCTTTAACTTGTAGAGTTGGATAGTTTCTCTCATTATCAACGCACCAATATCTGTATTTATTTATTTATCTATCTATTTTCTATAAGAAAACTTATCAGTTAGATTGTGGTGTGTTGATCTTTTATTTTTTTTTATAGTAAAACTGGATACTATTCAGTATAAAGTGAACCAGCTTCAAACTGGAAATTCCAAGCTGAACCTGAAGTTACCTCAATAAGCCACTGTTGTCGTGTCATTGCATACTGTAGGTCCACAAAAATAGAGAATGCTGTATGTTGAAGGAATGCTTTATTTGAATTTTCTGGGTGGCAATAAGAGCGCTATCACAAGGGAGTACCCCAGTGCAGAAACCAATAACTAAAGGTGATTAAAGGCTTTATTATGGAAGAACAGTAAGGAAATAATTTCAGTGTACACTTGACACTGCACAGTTATAGGTTGAGTGAGAGACTTAACTTATGTTAAAGAGTCCATAGGGCATAAAGCAAACAGGAAACTGTCAATACACAGAGCTATTTATTTGTTTTTTTGGCTCTTTAGCAGACAGAACACCTTACTGCCTTTTATCCATGAAAAAACATTATGAAAATTCAAAGGAGGAAATATTTAATATGTGATGCTCTTTATTTGTGATTGCCAGTAAATGTTTAGTTTTTTTTTTTAAATCTCAGTGTGCAATTAAGTCTGTGGTGTGTAGGATCAGGAGTTTACCTGGTTTGAATACTCTCTTTAATGATTTCTATACTTGCTAGAAGGCCACATCAGTGACAGTTTCATCAATTTTTCTTTTTTTCTACCTTCCAAATAATTGACTCCCATTGCACTGAGTCTCATCTCTACAATGGTTTCTCATCCATTATTTCACTAAACTCTTGTTTCATTTCATCAAGCCTGTTGGTACCCTAAGGATCATATTCGATTCGCCTGTCTTTTAATGTGCCATATTTGAAATTTAAATCAAATTCTTTGCTGTCATTTCACAACATGTGGATTTTTTGAAGCACTTTCTTCCTTTGGATTTTCTGGTATTCCCTTGGCTTTCTATTCTAAGTCCTCCATCACAAGTGTTGTGTCGACGAATCGGACTTCGATCTGGATTTCCCAAAAAGAGAACTTGAACAGGGCTTGTCCATATTTGATACTGTGGTCCAACACCGGTGTAATTATGTTCTAAGAAGCTGGATAACACATAACTGTGACCAACTCAGATGGACTAGCATTTTAAGTTTCACATCTAAAATCCTGAATGTCACAATGAGAAACCCTTCCTGTCATTAGTAACTTGTCAGTTTTGTCAGTTGGCATTAAGGTACCAATAGCATTATCACTTTGTAATGCCTTAAGCTTTCCTACCAACCCCTTTGTACCAGTCATTGACCAATCAAGTATGCTGCCTCTCGGTGACGTCAACAATGTTACTCCATCAGTTTCAGCATTCCTGCTATTCAGACATAAAGTAATGGAGCATATCTTGTTATTTCATCCCTCTGTTGACTCACATAGAGACATTTCTTTAAGTATCTCAGCACAAAGAGCACCTGACTGCCCTTTGTAATTCAGAAATGGCATCTGTGTCTGGGGGTTGTCACAGACAATGAGACATGTGGCAGCTAATGATTCCAAGTCCCAAAGGACCGCATACCCTTCACTAGAGCCAGCAATCAGCATTTCTTTATGAAATTTAATGAAGCAAATATCATTTAATAGCTCATGCTTTAAAATTAAGTGTTCTTTCCCTTTTATATGTAGCATAAAGATTATGTTGGAATTCTTTGTTGAAACAAACAAGTGATCATTGTGATTAATTGATGTTGTGGTTGATCAGAGGCAATGGTAGTGTGTCCCATGGACTTTTGTGGAGCGACCCTGAACTGCATAACTACCTTTCCTGTTAAGATATCCCATACTGTCAGGACACCATCAGACCAACAGAGATAAATTGCTTATAAATACTGTGATAAAGAGCACTGCACACAAGCATGCTGTTGGATGGTAGTACTTTGTGAAAATGATGTGTGCCACTAACAAATTATCTAGATATTTCTGAGTTTGCTATGGTCAACTCATGGTCGTGTACATTGTAGCATACACTGGAAATCTGGATCTTCTTCATGCTATCAACAACAACACTCACCTTCAGGCCATATTCTTACATAGATAAGATCTAGGGCAGCGAAGTTTACTCATGTTACACCTTTACTGGTCCAGTTGCATTGGCTCCCTGTTTCTTCCAGAGTTCATTTTAGGATTCTAGTACTTATTTATAGGGCTCTGAATGGTCAGGTGCCAGCTTATATCAAGGAACTCTTACAGTGGTATGTTTCCAGTAGATCCCTTAAATCTTGCAACCAGGGCCAGTGGCTTGTACGAGGCTAAAAACCAAGGGTGACAGAGCTTTTTCAGCAGTTGCTCCAGGACTCTCTCTCTGTCTCTCTGAGACTTGTGGAGTAAAAAGTGCAATAATTAAAAAAATGTTGACTGCTTTATAACAATTGGTGTCAGTTTTCAAATGGAGAACTGGCAAATTTCCCACTCCCGTCAACATCATATTTCTTGAACAACTGCAAGGTTTCAGTAATATCCTCAGCATTGAATATTTTAGATTTTTCTGATTCTCTGCCAGTTTCACTGTCTGTTTCTTTTGGAGGGTTTCAGTGTCTTTCTAAGCTAAACTCCAAATCCTGATCCTTTGATGAGTCAATGATGTTTATTTTGAAATATGACATCTTGACAATTTTAAATATTTGAACATTGCATTTTGATTATTAGAAACTTGTGCAAAATTGGTCGAGGAAATTGTACTTGTCTTCAGATATTCTAGAACTTATACAATTTAAACTTATATCAGCTGTGTGTCTGTGTGGAGAAATAATTCAAAGCCTAACCTTAATACGTAGATGGGGTGTAGGGGGTCTTTAAAGAACTGTATCCATGGCACTTAAACATTTCCAGGGTAGTCACTAATATTTATACCAAAAATTATGTACAATCCCTGAGTAAGCTGAGGCCAGACATGGCATTCACAGAATTCAAGTCAATAAAAGTCAAGTTTATTTATGATCGTGTTTAAAACCAGCAGACATTGACCGATTTAAAAACAAAACCATTACAAATTACATACAGAAAATGAATTCTTCAAAGATCTTAAAAACTCTGGCCTGTGTTCTGTTCTGACTATGGCTTTCAAAGTCAGCGCTTTGATGACAAAGTAATGCAAATTACTCTTAATGGTAATATTTGCTCAAATGTGAGATTAATGCACACAAAGGCTGCATAGTTTCAGGAAGTGATGGAGAAATACAGTTGTGGTTCTGAATCTAAAACTGACAGAGAATGCACTTTTACACAGTTTTGCTTTAAAGCTCTTTGAAGACGGTTCTCTGGACAGGACTAAGGTTAATTTATATCTACTGTTGATGTGAATTGAGTTACCACTGTAGTACATCGTGTCTTCCATATCACCTGCTGGGCAAGCAAACAGCTGATTCAGAGTGCCCTCCTCCTCTAAAGATGGTCCGCGCTGGATAGCTTCCAGACATCCTGATGATTCTACAAACAGCAACATTTCAACAGCTAATAACAGATGGATAAACTAAAGAAGTTTGAAATGGTGCTAAAGCACTGCAGGGAACTTATTCCTTTTTTGTTTTTGAATGGAGGTGAGGCTGTCAGAAGTGCTTTGAGAAAGCATGTGTATGACCGTGCATGTGTGTCTGTGAATGTATATAAAGTCATTAAACCTCAAGTGACCTCTAAGGACATTTTTTCAACAAAAATAAGTTTTTATTGTACAAAATCAAAACTGGAATGATATGGTGACACACAAGCATGATTTCTAATATATATATATATATATTATATATATATTAAGTCCTCTGTGAATGTTAATATTCAATATGGCCTATAGGTAAATAGTTCTTCAAAAAGAGATGCTTCAGGAAGCATCTGAACATTTAGCCTTCTTCTTCTGAAGGCACTGTAAAACTGCAATAAATTAAAAACATAGATATAAGTTAAAACGCAAAACCCACATAACATGGCATAAAGCACTGCGTTAATACAAAATAAATTAGAATGAGAAGCAACCAAAACCAAAATGATTAGCATTACGTGTGCTTGCTCAATGCTAACACTGAATGGAAGTGGTATTCCCACAGACACGCTAACCGTATTAGCATTTACTCTGCGATAACACAAAAGCACTAAGAAAAATTTTGCTCCCATCACAAATATGAACTTTACTTGAAAGTAAAAAGTGTGTGAGTCACTGCGACAGTTACAGGCAATTATTCACACTCACTACCTTCCCCTAGTGGTGGCAATACAGTTTAAACGCTGCCACAAGAGTACTACTGATTAACTTCCCAACTATGGAGAGAGAAAATGGATTTAGGTTATAACGCATTAGTCCTTGTTATTCTAAAAAGAATGTAGCTCATAATGAGCTTTACTAACTTCTTCCTCAAAAACAAGAAAACTGGAAAAAGTCAACTCGAATGTCTTTACCAAGTCATCCTTCTACCTCTATGTTGTCAGATTTTAAAACTCTCATCATTTAAGGGTCACAAAAAATCCTGACTGGACTTTTACTTTAAAAGTTTTACATCTGTATGGCATTTTCAGCCAAGCTAGGTTGTTTTTTTCCAGTCAGCAACCGTTTAGTATGCAATGGAACGCTTTGCCGTTTTACATTTCTGTATCACACCAATTAATCAAAGTGACAAGGTATTTAATGAGAGGCAATTAAATGTTAACAAAAATGCTAATCAGACAAAGAAAGAATGCGGAATGGGGAGGATTCGTGTTGGTTGCTTAGGGTATGTTTGTGTGTCTGATTAGCATTCCAACTGGTTTGAGGAGATTTTATTTAGTGCTTTTATTAGGACTATTATTGTCTAGAATTCAGTTCAGTTTTGTTTGTTGTGCTTCTCTTTGCTGGTGACTGCATCTATGTCCATGTGTGCAAGTGTGTGCGCAAGTTTTTTTTTGTTTTTTTTTTTTAAACTGGCATTGGCTCCAAAAACAACCAATTAGTTCTGCTTGAGAAAGTCAGTATGACGCATTAAACATGAAATTAACAGCTGCTGTCAAGATGGTTGTTAAATAGTCTGTTCAGGTCAATTCCCTTAACATCACACAGCATCTTTGTGAAGTTGATTTGAGTGTTTTTCCTCAAAAACAAGAAAAAACAATCTGTCTTCGAAGCATAAAGAACTACATGGATGTTTTGCAAAAGCATGACATGTTTTAAGCTGTCTCACAGAAACAACATTTCTTGACACTCTTTGGGCCCCTTAGCACCACTGAGCATCATTTAAACTCTATTTTTTACTAACAATGTTCATCCTTTTGTGTCCACAGAGTACCCATCTTCTAATAGATACAACACTTGCACACAGCACATAGGAATTAGATGGATATGAATTTTGATGGATTAAAACTTCTGCTTCTCTTTCTTTTCAATATACAAGACTGAGGAACATAAATGCTGAGGTTATATGATTGAAACTGTTATTAATCAAATACGTACTTGCTTTAGTAGCAATGCTTACCTTAAGCCTTCTGCAATGATTCATTAAAACATCAGGAACATGTCAAAACCAGTTTAGGCTTTAAACCTTTACAATTTGCCTTTAAATGTGCTTTAATTAACATGTATTCAAGCTGCATTCATAGAGCACAAGGAGTTCACACAGATGTTTTTTGCAGGAATAGCAGTTTCTAGTATTATAATAATAATGAGGATGGTTATTTTACAATCTTTGCATATAACAAGCAGCTTGACTGCAAATGTAAATACAATATTTGATTTAGTTTGTGATTTGATCCCTAACTACATCAAGTAGTTGTGTTTGCTTGACTGAGACCAATGGCTCTTCTTTCTCATTTTACCTTATACCTTCACTGTAATTCAACAGATGTGATTCAGCTGGTAAAATATATTCCATGTAGCTAAAGTTCTCCATTAACAAAGACATCTCCGTGCACGTCTATCCTCCCTGGCTTAACACGGACAGTAGAAACATGCACAAAAACATCAGAGACTTATGATTGATATTCCAATCAGCTATTTCTGACGTAAGTAGGGGAAATCAAAGGTTATCATGTGTCAGTAAATGCATTAGAAGCAATCTTGTTTCTTGAGCTTTGTGCCACTTCTACATGCAAGGCAACCTTCCTTTTAATTAGGCCTCATGAATGCAGATGTTTCCAACCATTACAGCCCTACAATGAAACATGATTTTTCTTGTAGTTCTCTTTTTGGATTTACGAGTATGTTCCTTAAGTCACAACATATCTACAACATTATATGTGCTGATACTTTCCAGACAAAAACAACTTCCTACTATGTGAACTGCAGTTGAAACAGCTCCTTATGCAACTTGTAGCACAAGAATTAAAACCTGATGGTAAAAGTCAAGAGCTCTGCTTAAAACAGTCTAATTGAATCCACAGTCTTGTTTGATATCTACTATAACCTGGGATATTCTCTTATGACTAATGCCTTCAGCCTGGTGGGCTCATACATCATGTGTCTGTCTTGAACTAATAGGTTCTGTGTCTTTAAGCTGCCACAGATGGCATGGGTTATGACAAACTGCATCAACAAGACATTCATTACCCTGAACATCCTAGCAACCAAATCACAATTACAGCAATCCGAGAGTGGGCACCAAGCCCCACTACCATGCTCTTATTTCTTGCACACCATGTCACCAATGCATAAATTAGTCTAATTTTGTTGCATCAGGGGGCCAGTGGGCTGAGAATTAGTGCAGTTTGTTTTCTTCCTGATGGCACGGGAAGCACTAATGCTGGTTCACAGCAAAACTTCTTCATTTAGAAATCAATCAATCAGAAGAACTTTCATTTTCAATTCTGTACACATCAATTTGTTTGTGTCTGGGGATTATTGTTTTTTTTATGCACACTTTATGCACATAATTGTGTGTATGTGCATTCATGCAGATAGTTGCCTTGACTGACTAATGTAATTGGCCTGTGCTGTAGCAAGACTCTATTGTTACACTGTGTCTTCCCCACAGTCATTATATCGCCATTAATCTCTCATCTGCCATTAAAACAACAGCCACAGAGCTGAGCTTAACAATGGAGTGGCCCGTACTCCAACCCCATGACACATACTGGCAATGAGTTTGAATTAGACTCACGGGGGTCACCGATTAGACCCACATAATTCATCCAGACGGCTAAGTTCAAAAAGAGGTTAGCTCTCTTTTCTCTATGGAAGTGCTAAGCAACATAGATTCTCAATCTAAGCATGCCAGTTATTCTTGTGTTTTTGCCACTGATCTCCATTTTTCGAATTCTTTAAGTTATGTCCATATAGTATATATATGAGTCTAAACTCGTCACAAAAATTATATATTCAATTTATTCATAAATTATGCAATAGATGGAACATAAATTATTTGATGTATCTATTTTTTTCCACTCTTTCATAAAAACAAGAATCCACAGAAGTTTGAAAAGCGACTTAAAAACAGGAAATGAGAGCGTCCCAGGAGCAAATGACTGAAGGTTGCATGAATGATGTGTTATTCCTCGAATTGTTTGTATACAAGCTAGCTGAAACACATCTGTAATTTCTACAAATGTTATGTGTCCTTTTATGACAATGCAAGTAAGCACAAGCCCCCAGTGTCATACTGGGGTTGAAAAGATGTCTAAAACATTTGTCTTGGGATTATTTGTTCAAATCTTGAAGCTACAATGGAGGTTTTTGAGTTATTTTTTGCGATTCAACAGAAAGTGCGTTAAATTTTTTTAACTTTACTTACTGAAAGCATTTTTGTTTAATCAGTGAACTAATATTTGTTATCATCAATTCTAATGGCATTGAGCATACCTCCCCTGAGTGAACTATTATGCCAACAAAGAATTTGAAACTGCCTGTGGCGCAAATGGTTTAGTAACTAACAATGACGAATCGCTTTGCTGTGTCTGTAAAAACATCTGTGGACTTGAGTCCAAGTTTGCTACCTTAACACAAATCAATGTACTACGTTTTTTTTTTTTTTTATCATTATTTAACCATTATTTTACCATGCAAAACATTCTCATTTACAATGTTGGCCTGGTAGGTGCCAGAAAACACTTGAGGGGCAGGAGAGGAGAGGGAGACAAAAAAAAAAAAAAAAAAAAAAAATGTAAAAATGTTTTTGGAAATGTGGGAATTTGTATTATTGAGGTAAAGCATAAATGAAAATCACTTTGTCAGATTTAGCACAGTATCTAATGCTGATCTTTTGATGGTACTGTCAAGTTTCCCTTCAATTCTGTTGAACCAACCACAGTGCTGGAGTTTAAGAATAGACACATTGTCTATTGCAGTGTCATGAAAGTGGCACCACATCCAAATATCAGATAATAAATTACCAGAAATTAAAAGGTTAACTGAGACTGAATGCATTCTGACTGAACAGCAGGAAATTAGTGCAGACTCTTGCTTGAAGCATCAACGCAAGTATCAAGAGAAAATTATAACCAACTTCATAATCTTATAATTTTAAGGGAGAATCTATGGAAGAAAACATATATGAGGTGGGATACAAAAATATAAGCAATGAGAAAATGTTCATTTGTCAGAAGAAAGAAAAAATTTACCCATTTTCAGTTCAGTTTTGAATGATTCTTACTCACTTGCATTGGTTGAGGGCATAAAAGCCAGCTCCAGGTGCAGGCGGGATAATTAGAAAAAATACTGAAGCTCAGGCAGTGAAAACATCTTAATGGGGAGCAGGAAAATCAAAGCTTTATGTGCAGCTTTTTGCATAAATCTAAATTTTTTTTTATGAAAGGCTTGAGTGTGAAGTTAACATTTTCCTTCTTCTCGCTAAACTTTTGCCTTTTTCACTTTCAAGTGATTCATGTTTAAGCATGAAAGCCCCCAACATATTAGCATAACTTAGAGGACAAAGTTTCCACAGTCTGCTTTTTGGTGGCGTAGAAAAATGGCTTTACACTTTTTTGGATTAGGGATGGAGAAATTTACTGGTTTGAATCTGTGATCTGACCCAAACATTTGTGATACAACTGCACCTGTAGCTTCAGTGTACCAGCTAAATGCGCAATGTGTATTTTTCGTGTCTGCATCAGTAAAACCCATGGTTACATTGATCATTACATAGTTTATCTCCTCTGCACCAGTGTTTTTGAACCCCCATGAGTCTAATTCAAACTCATTTCCAGTGTGTGTCATGAGGTTGGAGTCACTCCATTGTTAACTATCAAACATGGGAACCGAGACAACAGGTGAAGAGGAAATTTTCAGCGTATGTAAGTTTTGTAAGTGTTTTGTAAAAAAAAAACACTATTAGTTAAAGTACGTGAGAACTGGACTGTTTGTAAATGTGTTTGTTTTTTGTCGTTGTTTTTTTATTGCTGTTTTTTATGAAGAGGCCAAAAAGAAACTGCTTAAATAAAGAGTGAGAGTGAGGATTGACAATAGATGTAATGAAATATAAAATTCTTTATGTTTTAGTGTTTAATGGCAATAAAACAATCCTTTTACTGTCCCATACTGAATTGCATATTCTTTTTAAGTTGGATTTATTTGTTTGCTTAATAGATAAGCACCAAGTATCGAATGCAGACAGATGATAAAATCATTGAAATGTTGTTTAAAAACCAGATATGGGATATAAATCTTTTGTACTGTGGTGAAACATTTTGAATTGAATTTATAAAGTCAAATCATTGTCAAATAATTAATAAATCACACCACTTCATGATTAGGGGTGAATCGTATTGGATCATATCTGCAGGGGGCTTCACTGTATCGTTAATATATTGTTTAGCTGGCAGCGTGTTGAGATGTGTATCGAATCAGCCTCAGTAGTGGGGATTCCCTGATGTGAGCAGGAGAAGAGTTCTCCTTGCAGTGAAAAATACTCTTTGCCCAAAAGCATGGCTGATTAGCTAAGTAATAGATATGCTGTTATGCAACTTACTTCTTATTCACCTGGCTCAGTCGAGACTTCACATCGTATTCAATGTTTCAAGGTGTGTGTAAAATTGCATCATGAGTCGAAATGGCTTTTTAAATCTTCCAAAGTATAAAACAAATAAGCTGACTTAATATGTTACCAATAGTTACCAATAAGGCTGCACAATATCGATCAGTGTTGCACACAGGTTCAATCCTGGAAGATCTGTATATATAAGAGCATCATCACAACATCTTGGACTGCTGTCACACACAATTCAAAAAGGGCTACAAAATTATGTCTTGGCCTCCTCGTAGAAAATCGGACCACAACACTGTTTTCCTTGTGCTAAAGTATAAACAAAAGATGACACAGAAGGGGGTTTTCACGAAGCAGATGAGGCACTGGAACGACTAGGCGGAGGCTACGCTGCTGGATATTCTGTTGGACGTCGACTGGGATATGTTCCAGCCCAGCTCATGGGATGTCAGCAAGTTTATGAAGATGACAACTTCATTGCTAAGCTGGTAGATGATGTCATTCCCATGACAACTGTCCGGGTTTTCCTGAGCCAGAAGCCGTGGGTGGACAAATCTATCTGTAAAGCTCAGAGGGAGCGGACTGCCGCCTACACCTCAGGACTTCTCACTGGCAAGATGGACTACAAAGTGGCATCATACAGAGTGCAACGCGCTGTAGAGGATGCTAAGCGGAGGTACCGAGACAGAGAGTGGAGCTACGCTTTTTCCACCATCAAGACTCCAGGAGGTTGTGGCAGGGACTGCAAACTATAACAGACTACAGGAGGAGAGCTCCACTCAGGTGAATGTAGACGCCACTCTGGCTGAGGACTTGAATAGTTTTTATGCATAGTGCATAGTTTGAGACTGGCACTAGCTCCACTGGTGTTAGCATGCTAACTGCTGCAGCCATTGGGACTCCTTCTGCCAGAGTGGTACATACGCTCACAACACCGAATCTCCACAGGGCTGCGCCCTCAGCCCTCTGCTCTTCACCCTGTACAATCTTTACTGTGTAGCCATGAACAGCTCCAACACCACAGTGAAGTTCGCAGATGACACTGTGGTGGTTGGTTGCATCAGCAACAATGATGAGAGGGCATATACAGGGAGATGGAGAAACTGGCAGAGTGGTGCCATGCTAACGACCTCCTGCGATATGTACACAAAACAAAGGAGATGATTATTGACTATGGGAGGAGACAGCAGAAGAACTAACCCCTCTGAGGATTAATGGGATTCTGGTGGAGAGGGTGAGCAGTTTCAAGTACCTGGGTGTGCATATCACTGAGGATCTATCCAGGACTCTGCACATAGACAGCCAGGTGAAGGAGGCAAGGCAACACCTTTTTCACCTCAGACAACTGAAAAAGTTCAGAGGCTATCTGAAAATCATGAAGATGTTCTACATTGGTGTGGTGGAGAGTGATCTGACTTGTAACATCACCCAGTGGTATGGCAATAGTACTGGTTGTGACCAGAGGGACCTATAAAGGGTGCTGAGGTCAGCTGAGCATACCATGGATACAACATTCCCCACCTTCTGGGACATCTTCATGAGTAGAACAGCCCCCAGAGCGAATAGGATCATGAGAGACCCTCATCATCATAGCAACTGTCTCTTCATGTAATTACACTCTGGCTGGTGCCTAAAGGCCCATTAATGCTCCCTTACATACGTAAATAGTGACATCCACTGCAGTCGTTAAATTCAGAGTTCACTTCCACGAGTCAACGTCAGTTTCAGACATAGTTTAGCGTTGTTAATATATCTCTATAAAATTGTTTCTAACTGCTCACCACACCCTAAACATTTGCATAATAGTCTTTCTCCAAAACCTCACACAATTTCTAGAGTTATTGTGTTTGTTTTCATTTGTTTGTTTTTTATTTGACTCGCAGTAATGGAGGGGCCATAAGATGATGCAACACAGAAAACATCTGCTGGATTCGTCTGTAGCTCTTTGTGGTTATACTGTAAGTGGCAGCGGAGATTTAATGTGTATTCCCTGGTGATTGGCACCAGTGTTCAACATGTCTTGCAGAGCACCCGTGTTTGCAGAGTATTGTGGCATAGTTGTAACATTTTTTGCTGAATCATCCAATTTAATTTGTTCAAATGAATTTTGATTTCTTTTTTAAAGAAGTAGCTATTGCATATATTCCAAATTTTAACACCTTTAATAAATCTGGGTCACACATTTCCACAAACAGCAAGTAAAAAAAAAAATACAGCCAAGCTTCAGACAGTCTTCATCCTAGGGGCATTTCCCATATCAGCATAAGGCTCATGGTTACACCTCCTGCTAAATGTAATCACCCCCCTACTATGCAGATGGTTTAGTGTTATTCTATCTGTAACTAGACTCGTTGCCAGGCTCTGAGTGGGCCTAATGACCCCTAAGCCCAAGTTGGTTAAGTGCGAACTCAACACCAGCTTTCTGGGTAACTTAATCTCCCTTTAGACCACCTGGTCCCAGGATACAGCTAGTAGGCTCAAAACACACTTGACAGTGACACAATGATAGGCCATTTGCATATTTTAAGCATCTTCAAGGCGAATACTGCATGGAAAATTATTTTGCCTTGAAATATTCTGCAGAGAAGTTGTGACAAGAGGCTTTGAATGAAAACCAGTTGACAATGCAAGCGGTTATCTGAAAACTCAAAGTCTTTGTTGTTTTGTTAAAAACATCTGCTTTGTGCATAATTGTATGATGAGACAAAGAGCATAAAGACAAGATAAAAGTGGAGGTTTACCTTTTGTAGTGTAAGTGACACAGACGAGAATTGCACCTTTGCCACAAAAAAAAAAAAAAAAAAAGAAGAAAACTCCTCAACAGATCTGACAGAGAAATTTTATGCTAACATGATGGGTACTGCAGGTTTCTATGTTGCACAGGTTGTATTTAAGTATTGCCCCTTTCTATTAATTGCAAAATATCTAGAGGTATTTTTTTTCTTGCATATTGCATGTGTTTATGTGCATTTTTGATTGCAGCAAATGCCTTCACAATATCCATAACGTCTCCAGATGGTTTATCTTAGTATCTCTCTTACCTGACAAAACATAGCCTGCAGCATGAGGGCATAAGGAGCATTATTGGGTTATTCTGGCACATTTGATGTCAAAGAGTATAACAGTGACTGGCTGACAGCACATACATCAGAACTAGACAAGATGACTTGCTTTTTCTGCCACATATGAATGAAGGGCCACCTCTGTGCTGTCAAATGCTTTTTTTGTCCCTTCCAGGGTCTTTTCAGCAGCAAAAAAAAAAAAATAAAATAAATAAGCATCTTTAAGGGTGGGGCAAAATGTATTAATGAGTCAAAAACACAGGGAGAAAGACAGACAGGAGCAGTGAAATGGAATGGACTTGAAACAGTGTCTGGTGACAGATAAGTGATGGGAGGAGGATGAGGAGGAGGGTGAGAGGTTATTTTGGAGAGGTTAAGAAAGGAGTTGAGGGATTTAAGCTTTATTGGTGGTGTTCAACACATCTTTTCAAGCTTTCATTGGTTTAACTGCTTACCGTTCCTTCTATATCCTACTTTTCTCTTTTCCTCTTATGTTTTCTGTCTCATATGATCTTGTCCAGGCCACTTGGTTGATTGGTGAGAGTAGTAATTAAGGGAGACACTGATAACAACTGATAAGTCCTCTTGTCAGGTGCTTAGAGTCTGAAGGACATTTTAACATTGTTGTAGAAAATGGGAAAAACCAGACTAAAACTGATGAATGGATGGGTGGTACAAACACTCATAAAGTCAGTGCAAATATGCATATCTACCTTTGTGCTGTGCAATTGTGTTTACATGCATCATGTGTGCACCCTTTGCCTTGTAAAAAAGAGGGGGTGAGAAGTGTCACTCTGCCCAGAGAAAGGCTTTTCATCCTGAGCTTATCAGAGCCAACGCAGGGAGAGATTGTTGGCTGGTGGAGCAAAACGGCGATTGTTGCTGGCCTTGCCTTCCCCCAACCACACGGGATCTGTGTTCCCTTGACTTTATGCCCTCCCAACACACACCCACCAACCCCCTCACACACAGATAGAAAGGGTATGTTTGCTCATAGAAATGCAAACATAAAGACATAGCTTTGTGCAAATATTGCACTTTCAGAATCTTTCAATCATCTCTCACTCAATATCATATAAAACAAAAAAAATCATGAATATTTTTCTTAAATATCACACATTTCTGTTTTCTTACACACAAGGATGCTCTTGTCTGTGTAAGGCTGTCAATGAGTGTTCATCCATTTCCTGTTTCCATTTTTGGCCACCAACCAGAAGATGTGCAACCCATGGTGCCAGTGACAAGGCCATATGCACCTCTAAATCATGTGGCATTATCACCACGCTGTGCTCCAATGAGCAACTATAACCGTGATGGAAGACACCAAATGATCCATGTGAAGCACCAGAGTTAATTTGCATAATGCAAGATTAATGTTTTTTGGGGTAGAAATAAATTATTTTATTTTTAATCAAGGAGTTTACCCCAGTAATTCTACAACTTCCATTCTCTGAAATGATAAGGAAAATCCCAAAATAAACACAACAAACCTACAAATCAGCAATTATTGCTACGATGCAGCGGCTTCTGTGTTAAAATGGATGATTTGTCTGTTTTTTTAACAAGCAGTACAAAAATGTCCTTCAAAACTGTGCATTGCAAGTGTATGTTTGTATACATGTGCTAGAGACTTGTCAGAGAAAATTATGCTCACAGGTGAAAAGGTCAAACTCACTGACCCACACAGATGGACAGACAACTTGTGGGGCTGAAAAATGCAGGAAAAATGGAAAGGTCATTTCATTCAATACTTTCTGCAAAGCTCCAGACACCAAAACAGAAACAAAAGAGTGGGTGTTGCACTTTTCTGATAGACAGGACTACATTTTAACACACTGAACAGAGGTGATACACAAGAGCAGATAATCTTCTGTGTCATCATACTCAAAGTATCTTGTTCTATTTTCTGTGTTACACATTTGCCTTTAGTCCAAAAAAAAAGAGAAAGACTCTGCTTCTCTGGATGATGTGAGAGATAGCATTGGTACATTTCACATCCCTTTACAAATTAAGTCACGGTCCAGGTTTGATTTGACCATATGGCGGTGACGGCTGTGTGGGTCTGACCATAGCCTCCCTTACTCTGCGTGGCACTCACTGGACACCATAGGTGGTGGCGGGGTGAAGGGCTGTCCGTCTAGCCCCCTTTATGCTGTCTAACAGGCTGGTCATGAGGCGCAGCATCTGTCTCTAGAGGAAATGCTCACACCAGAGATTGCCCTAGTTCTTAGTTCAAAACCAAACACACCTTTAAACAAAGTACGCAAGGACAAAATGATACATATTGTCAGAAAACTGACTGGAATGAAAGTACAGATTTAACTATTTCCCCCCAAAAATGGGGTCTTCCTTCCCATGTCCCCCCCATTCTTCTATTTTACAACCTGCAACATTAGACACCTTAATTACCACAAAATCAGCCTCATGTAAATAATGGAAAAAGCAGCATACAACCTAACATCAGTGGTCAAAATATCCAGTTTTGGCTGTCTATTTGTGAACTCTGCAAACAAAATTTCTGGATATCCTCAACCTTGATTTTTTAAGGGTTCATTCTAGGACTGGGCAAGTTAACACATTATTATCATGTTAACATATTAATTAATGAACATAAGCAATTATTTTATCATGCCTTCACTCAGTCTTTTTTAAAGTCTGTTGTTCCCTGGCTTTGTAATTGTACAGACAAATCCCAGGTCACAGGGGTGGTAATGGCTTGGAATGGCCATCATCCCACATCTCAACCATTAAAGGCGTTTGCTGTGTCGAGGTCCATTTCCCCAGACACATTTATCCATATACACACATATAGACTGTGTGTGTTGTTCCTCCAGCTCTGCTAAAGCTTCACTTCGTCCACATGGGAAAAGAAACATGCACTTGCTGAAAACTAGCTTCCAATATACTACACTCATTTCATTGAATTACTACAGAAAGTGTAAAGCCCAAAATTTCTTTTATTACAGCATTTAATTTTATTTTAAGGTTTTAAGTTTTAACAAGGTCAATAAAAAAATAACTTCTGTCTTTAACAGTTACAATTACTAAAATATATACAAAACTTCTATAGTAGATTAAAAATTTTCACTTTGAATATAGATTTCATGTGTAAATATGCTCATTTACTTATCCTCTGTATTGAATAAACATGTACATTTCTTGTTACTTATTATAAATCATAACACGAATTATAAGAGAAAATGTTGAATTGTATTGAATATTGCACAAGTATGAGGTCATTGTCTTGCTTGAAAAAATCTGTCATTTTTAAGGAATAATTTTAATGGATTTTATCGCAGACAGACTATTTTACTAGATTACTTTTACTGGACCCTTGCTGATGTAACAGGACTGTTTTTGTTGCAGTATCATCTGATATACTGAGTACAGTATAGCTTCAAAGATAAATTCCTTTTTTTGACTGGTCAGAAATAAATGTTTAATGAATCTACAGTTATGATTGTAGCCTGGAATGGTATATATTATTTAAATCTAAAAAAAATCTTAACTTTCCAGTGGTGTGTAACGTGTACTGAGACTGAATTGAGTAGATACTTATTTGTCCCGCCCATGGGATGTGGTACCAACAGTTAAAAGTCTTTGCAAACCAAATCTACTTTAAAAAGTGTTCAATGCACCTCTTCTGAATGAGTTTTTTATTATTATTATTATTATTATTCATCACAATCAGTTGTAGAAAATCATGTTTTTAATTATGAATATTTTTTTTAATTATTTCCCAGCACCAGTTTATTTTAAACAACCTCAATCTTTAGTTGTAGTTTCTTTTAAAATAAGCAGTGAAGTCCATATTGGACACACTATTACCTCAGCCAAAGTTAAAAGGTATTTGTTTTCTGCCTACTTTACAACTTATTAAAGTGGGCTTTCATTGCACTCACTTAGTGTGATGCAATAGGACTGATTTTAGTAGGACTAAAAGCACAACATATGAGTCCTGTGAGACACTTCAGGCCAGAGGCTGTGGGACAATTTAATGCAGCCACAAGCAAAATACACAGAATGGCATTTGCTACCACCTGAATAGAGCCCCGCAGAGTGAGTGTGCAGGGATACACACTCATGTGGGATCACAAATGAAACATTTAATGTAAATGCTCTGACGAGAGTCATAAATCTCTCAGTGGCCGCTGGGCAACCGGGGTCGAGCAGCAAGCAGTCCTGTCAAAACAGTGCAGCTGTGAACAGAGATAGCCAGTAGTGTAGGGGAGAGTGAGGCAGGCCTGCAGGCATAAAACTAAAATTGGTCTCTAAAAAGCTTCCGTTTTTAATAGGAGACATCTGTTCCAAACTTATTGAAGAGGAGGCCATTACCTTCCATCCAAAATACATATAAACCATTTTGACAAGTTAGAGCCAGGTTAGAAATGACTTCAACTATCTTTCTAAAGTGATAATCAAGATTTTATAATGGCAATAAAAGGGGCATTTTCTAACCTAACCGCAATCTGCTACACTGGTGATGATGAATAACTTATCACTTCACATTCAAACAGATAGTTCACACTTCCAACAACAGCATACCAACACCCCACTGGCAAGGGTCTCATTTTCAAGAAGAAATGATATTACTATGGGCCAGTCGCTGTGACACCAAGAGGCAAGAGACACAGGGAGCATCTAGGCAAGTGCTAATACAGTACATCAGCAGGCCTGTCATACTAAGCACCTGTTCCAGCCAGGCTTTAGCTACATTATCATCATTCTAAGTTTTTCGCTGGTGTAACAAGCATGGAGTGTCCTATTGTGTAGTGCTGTTGGAAGTAAAACAGGGCAAACACAATAAATGTTGTGTGTGTGCCAAAGTAAAATGAGCGGCTGAAACAGATTGCTGAGAGGGAGGAAAGCAGACGGAGAGCGGAACTAATGAAGGTTACAGAGAAGGAGAAAGCATGAAAAAGCAAAGTGAAGAAAATGAATCTGGTATGATAAAAGCAGAGAGAGACAGAGGGATTGTTGAGAAATCTCCCTGGATTTGTAGAATCCCCTCAGCCTCGAATTTCAGGACAAAGTCACACTGACACACTTACTGCCTTGTGAACCTCTTTCTTTCTCTCTTTCTCTCTTTCTCCACTTTCTTTCACACTGGTAATGAGAGCCGTAGGTGTCTACCGACTGTCATGCAGACTAACACACACACTTAGAATGTTTAACAGTAAGCGGGTGTTCTTACTTCCGTACACACACACACATAGAGCATTCTTGGACATCGTCCGCATTGCCAAGAGTCCCACAGTGTGATGCAGAAATAAAACTATGATGGTCCTTTCTGCATTCGTTCTAGCCAATCACCATTCAAACACATTTTATGTTGCATCTGCTGTTATTTCATGTTTTGTTTCTATGTTTACAACCCGTAGACATCTTTGCTAAACCGATAATGCCATAGCCCTCTACCATAACTTTAAGGTGAAAAAAAACCAACAGCTGCGACATATAAATAAAGCCAGCTTTTGAAAAAGTAGCAGAACACTGCTCAAATTGTTGGGTTATTTTCTACCACTCTTTCTGCAAAAAATCTAACCACTCAGCTTGGCTGGACGGTTTGTGACCATTCATCTTCCCTTTGTTGTCATTCTAAAGGTTTTCAACAGGGTTCAGATTTGGAGATTGAGCAGGCCATGACAGGCTCTTGATGTGATGATCCTCCATCCAGACCTTAGTTCACCTGGCTGTGTGGCCTGGAGGATTGTCCTGCTGTAACAATCTGAGTTGGGAAGCAGAGTTTTAGCATAAGGAAGTAAATGTTTTTCTAGGATAATCTTGTATGTGACTTTATCAGTGCTTCCTTCGCAAAGAGAGATCTGCATGATTCTAGCTTGCTGAAGCACCCACTGATCATTACTGATCCTCTATATTTAACAGTCACTGAGAGACACTGTAGCTGGCAAGACTTTCCAGGTCTCCATCTAACCATATAATGATTAGGTGTTGAGCAAAGTTGGAAACTGGACTGAGAGAAGATGAGCTTTCTCCAGTCTTTTACTGTCCAGTTACTGTTTTTTTTTTTTTTTTGTATATACTATTGTTTAAAGTGGTTTTGTGTGGATACATAGATTTCTTTAAACAATTCTGTCTTTATAAAAAACTTTAAATCAAAATCATCTCTATCTGAATGTGGATGTAACCTCAATGTCTTCAGACTGATTTTATTCTTCTGAATCATGTTATTTAAAATCAGCTAAAGCATTTTATGTAAAAGTCATCACTTTTTTTTTTTTAATCAAAAATAAACTGTAAAATCCCATTATGCATACCTACAATATGGTTTACCCCACCTGTAATTTCTATCCTTTTCTATAAATCCTTAAACAGCTAATCAGTGTTAAATTTCTCACTGGGTTACATAAGGCGCTTGGGTCTTTGTTTTGGCAATTAAATTTCATTGACTTCAACATCACACAAGAAGCTGTGACCTCCTAGAGTTTCCTTTAATAGAAATGGCACATTTTCTTTTTCTCTACCCAGGCATACAACGCAAACATCCAGCATCTTATTCCTGCATGGAGGCATTTAGTGTGAGGGAAAAATTATATTGAGATTACAGCACTGAATACGGTTCATAAAAACAGCATCTAATAGTTGTGGAAGGTAGTGGTAATGTCAAATTTATTTGAGTGCCCATACCAAGCTAGCTATCTTATCTAACTCAAAATAAGTGTCAATTATCAAATGTTAAAAATGCCTAGACATTGTTATTAAATACCTTTAATGGTAGCATGATTATAGCATATATATTACTGAACTAACCAGCAGTCTCATTATGCTGTATTCAGTTTCCTGGTGTCTGTTACACCGTAGGATACTAAATGATGAATGAATCCTGGCCTGACGCTTGCCTGTACTGTACTCTGTTATAGAGAAAACCCCCATGCACGTGTTTCCACACAATCTACTTCACACATTAACATAATGCTGTCATGAAACTATGTAGCGGCTTGTTGCATGTTCACATTTTGATTTAAAGTTTGAAACCTGTCAAAAAACATCTCTGTTGGTTTAGAGAAAGTAGAAAATATAGGCGCAGAGAAAAGTCGAATCTTTAACTTTTTTTAGAAAAGATTCCCACTTGCTGACACCATCTATTCAACATTTTCTAGCCAAGCGCAGTGCAATATGACAAGTTGTTCATTCACCATATTTAACTGCGCACAATTACTGAATAACAGATTTTTTTTAAAACTGTGTAAGCATGTTGATATTGACTTGTATCATAAATGACCATTTTTAGTTCAGTCTACATATATATTTATATAAACGTAATTATATTAATGGAAAAATTTACTTTTGATAAACAGCAAATCATTTTCAGTTGCTCAATAGGACTCTTTACACTCGTGCAGCAGCAGAAAACACCTTGCATTATGGGTCAAGAAGTCCACTTCTGACAAACACAAAGGAAAACAGCAGAACACATTTGCTGGTTTGTCCTTTGAACTGTATTGCTTTTAGACAGTCACAGGCAGAGAAGACGTGATGAATTCCCCTGAAGCCAGAGCAGGCAGAAGAGCTGAACTTGTTCTCACATCTTCTGCCACTGAAGAGAAATAACTAGCACTACTCACTTTGATGGAGAGAGAAACACACACACAGGCTCTCTGCCTGGCTGCTTGGAAGAAACTCATTTTTGTACATTTCTCTCTTGTCCCCTTTATTTTCTTCCAGGTTTTTTGCCTCTAAAAACCTGCCACCTGTCTCCTCTTTCCAACATTTTTCTGACATCCCTCAGGTTATCTTTTGCCTTTCTTGCTTATTGGATTAAAATCCAGTGTTTCCAAACCCCAAATTGTTCTTGTCATTATTTACATCATACGCTGTCATCATGACTCACTCACCTGTGCAATCTCGTAGAGCAGTTTGTAGTGTTCCTCACGTTTTTGCAAGGTGCACAAATTGCAGCCCATTCTAGTTGTCAGGGAAACGGTGCTGAGTGCCCGCTGGAGTGTGTGCAATGTTTGCAGTGTGTGCAAGCTCCCCCCGGGGCGATACACACTTGGGCTCCTCTTCCTTGGCTCCCTCACTCCTCTCTCTCATCCGTGTATCATCCGAGATCCCCCTCTGTTTCTCTCAGCAAGCCGCACACACACACATGCTTCACTATAATATATTTCAATGAAGGTTATTACTGTGTTTGTTTATGCTAAGAGCTTCAGCTAAGTAAAGTACACCTGGCTTTTCTTTCCCCCTTGCCTGTCCCTCCTTTCTCTCACTCTCACTTGCATGCCTACAGACACTCTTTACTCCACCACCTCTTCCCTCAGTGTGAGCTCACTCCTGTTCGTACACACACTCTTGGCTCATGGAGACACACCTCCTCTTGTGGCAGGCTGCCTACACATGCCTGTTCCCACTCCAGCTCATGAATAGACACCAACCTCATTGGCTGTTTCAAGGAAGGAAGGGGAGAGGGAGAGGAGTGGTCTTAACTTGTAAAGATTCAGTGACTGAATAGTGTGTTGTTGCGTGTAAGAAAGGCAAAGGACATACTGCACAGGCGTGGGTTCACCTGTGTTTGTTTGCTCGAGAGCATCTCTTTCTTGCTTCTGTGTAAATATTCTACAAAGCATCTTTAATCCTTATGCTTTACTCCAAAAATACAAAACCTTAAAACAGCAGTTAAAATGCCATCTCTGCAGTTCATCAAGTTAGTGACAGGACTATTTGTCAGTGCAAACATTTTAACAACTGGATTTGGCATCTAAATCAATCTCATTTGGATTCAGTCAGATAGCCTTTGCACTCGGCATCGTGTTTGGAAGAGTGGTGTTTAGTGGCTGCCATAGATTTAAAGTCAAGTGATAGTCCTCAAACGGATGCTTCCCCTCTCTGCCTGCAGTAAGACAAGGGCACCGAACTGGGTTGACACACAGGAAGAGACACAGACTAATATTGATTGGCTTCAAATTAGCTTCCAGTCCTACTGCTCCATCTCTTCGGGGGAGGACAGAGGGGAAGACAGAGTGATGGAAAGTGGAGGAAGGAGGAGGATGCAGGAAGGATTCTAAAAAAGTGAGAGTATTTATAACATCCTTCTGTAGATATTGTGCTTATGTGTAGCCAGTTTGCAGCATCAAATATTCTTGGAAAGGTGCTTTTTAATCTGGGTGGTTGCAAAGTATTGATACTGTATATATCTGCAAGAAAAACAATAGCAACATATTTAATTTGCCAACCTACAATACAAAAATAATCCCTTAAGTTGTTATTACTCATTAAGATGCTACTGGTTTTGGTAATAAAATAAACATTTATTTTACATGAAGCACATTTCACAAAATGTAATTTATTATTCCTTTAAACTTTGACTAATATTACTTTTTGTTTGTCACAAAATATTTTAAAACACTAAAAATATCCAAATTCAGAAACAGAAACAATAGCGATGACATAGCCAGCATGTTTGAATAGAACAGACAGTCAGTAGCTGAGTTGGATAGTTCAAGTTTCTTTTTAGATTTAGCACGGACCTCCACTCTGTCTGTCTTCTGGCAAACTGACATCTATTAGCATCAAAGGATGCAGAGAACTGGGGGCTGCATAAGGTGTAGATTTTGTAGACTACCAGATGTACCATTGTGAAGGCTGGCTGGATCTTTAATAAGTCGTAACTTAGAGCCCTGCACTGGACTATTTTTTAATCCTGCCCACACCAACTACAATTCTGACCATTACTGCCTGCTACCGCTACCCGTTTCAATTACTTGGATTATATGCACCATTTTTATTATCTCTGCGAAGGCGGAGGTCATGTATTCAACGCCTGCCTGTTAGCAACATAATTCAAAAAGGAATGGTTGTAGTTTGATGAAATTTTCAGGAAGTCTCAGAAACAGAATAAGGAACAACTGTTTCGATTTTGGGGATGATAAAAAAGATTCTGTACTATGGAGGAGATACAGTAGGGATAATTTTTGAAAAGCCTCTAACTCAAAAATAATGTCCACAATCATTGGTAAAACAACAACAACAACAACAACAAAAAAAAATACAATGACTTGGTATTTACTCTCTGAGTGTTTCTAGTTACACTTGTTTTATTAGTTGGCCTATATATATAACAGAAGAATAAATATAAATCAATTCAACAAAAGATGCAAGAGCAATTCTATTAAACAAATTTGCCAACATTGCATTAATTTTGAACAACAACTTATAAACAACTTAAAACCTTGATAAGCATTAAAAAGAAACTTAGTCAGACTTACTAAAATAAGAATTACCTAAAATAAGAAGGTACAAGTACGATAAAATGGATGTCTTACTTAAGATTGCTGTGCAGAAAGAGTATATTGCTAACACACTGGTTTAAGGCTCCTGCGTCTTCAGTACCTGCTATTCATTCTTAGCCGTCTGTTCCCATACAATGCAACCTGAAAACTGCCCGCTCATGCGAGATTTGCGTTGGGTCCTGCAGGACATTGGGGACCCCAATACAGGCCTTTAAATAAATAAAGCAAAATCATAACATTTTCAACCTGTAATAAAGACTGATAAAGACAAAATAAGCTCAGTTAACAATGTACAATATATGGACAGCCTCAATGCTGGCTAACTTGTTCTCCCTTTATACAGTTATTGCACCATAGGTTTTTTTTCTAAGAAAAGCACAATTTGTACTGGTAAGTAGCGTAACACGTGTTATGGCATAGCAAGAACGCTTAGTCACAAGGCAGATACACTTGATGATGAATAGCTGTCACTACTAAGACAACGAGCAGAGAGCACAGATGCATCATCCTCCTTATCACCACTCATTCAGGTACAAGGACCGCAATGGTTCAGTCAAGGGTATCAGAGCAGATCCAGGAACAGCCTTCTAGATAACACTTAACTCTTTCTCTCTGACCAATCTTGTTCTGTCTTGTCTCGTGATAAGGTCACTGCTCTCTACTAACCTCTGCAGATGACTTTTTAGGGTGATGTCATCAACTAACTTCAGGGTCTAGTATTTAATGTCAGCAGTCTGTATCCTTTCCTTTGTGAAAGCATTTTCCACCCTTTTTGAGTGTTGATGCTTGTACTCTGGTTAAATTATTACCAGTATTACAAACTGCAACTGTGATCTTTCATAATCTTAGATTTGCTAAGGAACACATACAGCTGGAGAGATTAACACGTGTCCAAGACAACCCCGTCAGAAAAAGTCATGTTAAAAAAAAGCTGTTAAGCTAAGGGGTCAGATGATGAGTAACATCTCTAAACCTCTTTGCTGGAAGGCAAATGAGGCCAAACACTTGGGGTGGGCTGAGACATACCAGAAGATTGGATTTATGGTAGACAGAAAGATCTGCACAAACAGGAGACACACTGTGATTAACATTGAGGAAAGGTGCTTTTTTTAATCTCTCTGGAGCTAGAATTGACTACAACCTGACCAATGAGAAGTGAATGTTGCATTCTTCAGGGTACTTTATGCTAGGACTACTAGTTGAAACTTTGAAAGATTCAAGCTAGCAGAATGACGATCCTAAAAACATCCCAAACCAACAGCAAAAACACTTAAATTCCCAAAAAGGTCAAGACGTGTTGACCATGATGGAATTTCTTCCACTGTAGCTTCGCCTAAAACCAGCTGCACATTTATAACATAAGAACAGAGGCTGTTTGAAACAGCGTCAGACCTTGTTGAGATAGCACAACTTACAAGAATTCCCACAAAATGGAAAGTCTTCCAGCCAACATGAATGCCTCCATCACTGAAATATAAAAGATACAAAAATATGGCAATAATGTTTGGAGAAAAAAATTATTGTACCCTTTTTACTGTTCATAACACCTAGTTTCCATCATATGCAGAGTTTGCCTCTGCTTCCATCATCCTGTCTTATTGGTCTTGTGTAAATGAAGTGCTGGACTGGCTCATGTTCTCATATAAAATTGAAAAGACCTGCATAAAATTGGAACCCGAGGACGACAAAATGCAAGTTTTCAAAAACAAAATGTGACTACATCTTTGATGCATTGAAAACAGGACTGGCAATAACAGCAGTAAAGTGGTGTCATACCTGTAAGGTTGCATGCTCAATATACTCTGACAGGTAGTTAACTTTAGGGTGAGAGGGGCTGAGCTGGCTTCAAACAGCTGCACGGGTAATTTTATATATTATGCTTAAGTCTTTCAGAGGGACCTGCCAGTCCCTCAAAGGTTAACCAAAAATAGCTTGCTGGAGACGGAAAGCGTTGCACTTCAAAGCAGTCTCTAACCCTTATTAGCATAATGTCCTACATGGCTGACTGAAAAAATGGGCCACTTTGTATATTTCTCTGTAAGTCTTGAACTATACGGAAAAATGTACATTTTAATAAAGAAACGTAAAGGTTCTTAAATATATATTCCCATTAAGAAATTAGTGACTCTTTCACTTAGATGTTCAAAAGCTCCAGCACACTTAACAGAAGGGTAAGTTCGTCATGTGGGTAGAGGGTCGGATCTAAACAGGAACGATAATTGTGCCTTTGGTCTGTGCTCAAGGGCCCCACACAAGTGCCATTAGATAAATTACCTGTGCAAACTTTCCACTCTCTCCCACTGACAAAGGTACCTTTAAGCACATTGATGTAGACACAAAGCTGAGGCGATACAGAGGCGAATCTTTAGTCTTAGACAGAAACCACATTCGAAACCTATTTCTTGTTTTTGTGATGATCTGAAACTGTTGTTCATGCACTCTCATTAATGAGTAAAGTGAGATATAAAAAGTGTCAGAGCTTTATGTGTGTTAGCTTTAGCTCGATATGAAACGCTTTACCGGACCTTGTATCATTCAGCAACAGCAACACTTCTGAGCATCTCAAAGTCAGTGGCGTGAGAAGAGCCTGAGGGTGACCAACAGACAGCTCTCAATAGCCATAACTTGTGCATTATTTAACAGTTCGAACCATTCATCTGGGTAAAAACACAATTAGAGTGGTGCTTACAACATGAAGCTAAAGGCCGAAGGGAAATAATGGTACATGACGGTAATTGAAAAGTGGAGTCCTTTTTTTTGGTAGTTTTTTGTTCTAGTAATTACATTTTAACTATTCATTATTGTCTAATTACTTTGCAGGAGGCCGACGCTCAGATCCATAATGACTGTCTCTCCTCCACTCATTGTCTCCTGATCCTGATTGTTGGAGCAAAACGACTGACTGTAAAAAATAGAAAAACAACCCAAGTGATCCCAGTCATTTAATTATCAAATTATTAACATAGTTCTAAAAGAAACAAAGCGCTGCCAATCCACAATAGCTAGAAAACGATAAAGAACAAAACTGGGATCCATTCAGCAAAACACAGAGGAACCTTTTGTGCATAATTTTCAGACTGCCAGTTGGACAAAAATCACTCATTAGTGAGTTGTAGCAGACATGCTGCGTTTTAAAGTCCAGTCTTAGTTGGGTATCTTTTGAGAAGCTTGGCTATATAGTTGCACACATGCACACAAATTTGCACAAAGCATGTGATAATGAAGCCATTTGGGGTTTTGGGTTTTACAAACCAAGGAGCTTTTTAAGTAAAGGAAATCACTGTTAAATCAGCCACTTATCCCTTCTTTTCCATTGCTTCATTTAACAAAGGTATTTAGAGAAAAGGCAAATGGCCAATTCATGATCCTTCCTAAAGTGCTGTGAAAACACAGCCAGAGGCATCGCAATACGCTGTGCTTGATTAAATTTGCTATTCAATATATATAAAAAGCTACAAGCAAAGAATCAGCGTGACCAAAGTGAATATGAGACTGACAGCCTCTGTACTCGATAAGCCAGCAGCCAAACTGGCGTCTGACCACCTGACCCCACACTGTGTTCACCATGCAGGGTCAAGTAGCCTGTAAGGGTGGAGATGTCCTCAGGCACTGGAATACAGATTCAGGTTTCCTTCTGCAGCTTCGCTGTAACTGCTTTGCAGCATCAGTACACACTGCTGACTCTAAATCAGCCTGTGAAGTGTAGATGCTGTAATTCCACTTAAAAGACAAACCTACACCTTGTTAGGTAACAAAATGATGCCTCAAAAATAAAAGTTGTCAAAACTGAGCTAGTTGTAGATGATTGTATGGAAAATTGTTGGTGTGAGTCTTTGATTTGATTTGATTATTTCTAAATACATAGACATTTTTGAGAGGTCCTTGGTAAGAAGATGAATAATTTTGTTGATTCACAAAATTTCATCGTAACCAGACGCCCGAGTCACCTCATTTGGTTCCTCTTGATGTTGAGGAGCAGCGGCTTTACTTTGAGTTCCTCCCAGACGATCAAACTTTTCATCCTCTCTCTAAGGAAGAATCAACACATTGTCAAAATGATTTTCCACCACAATCTCATTTTTTTGGTCACCACCTATGGATCTTAGATGAAGGAACATAGATCGACTAGCAAATTGAAAGCTTCACCTTTTACCTCAGCTTCCTTTTCACCATGACAGGCTAGAAAACATTAGATTTTTACAGTAAAGTAATCACAGCCAATCATTATTTAAACAATATAGCTATTTTTGTAAAAGAAAATCATGTAATTATTTCATTCTATGTTGGATTTTTATTCACATTTTGGTCTTCTGCTTAAATGTCCACTCCAAACTACTCCTAACAATTATGATGTTGTGTTTATCATATCATCAGCTGTGGAGTAAACCAATGATTCAGTGAATGCTTTATCCCAACAACTAAGCATGTCTAATTTTTTCCTTGTCATTTTCCTCAGAGACATGGTTAACAAACTTGAATCTCTGGTTCCTTACCAATTCTTTGAGACAACACTACACATAACCAGCAGAGAAGTAATGATATAAAATCCAGTGTCATTGTTAATTAGCCCTTACAACACAGCTAAGTCTTTAATGTTCTTTTATTTCGGGGATAGCAAACTAACTGCAGCTGAAATCTGCAGGATGACAGCTGGGAAAGTGGGTAACCAGGTTAGTGGCAATGCCTCTTGCCTCATCTGTGCCAGCGGTTGATCAGCACTCTTGCTGACCACAAAATACTGCTTTTTTTATATTAAATCCAAAAGACTTCAACACTGCAAAGGTACTTTAGGCACAGTAGTCATTTTGGCTTCTCTTTTTTTTCCACAAAGTTTGGGTTAGTGGGAAGCCAGTGTTAGATTGTATTACTGTCCCCTTTATGTATGTTGGATTGTCAAGAAGAAAGTGACGCGGGATTAATTACAGTATATATATATGAATCTTATTACTGATACCGGTGTATAGTAACATTTTTAATTGTGTTTGATACTTGTTCATCAGTCTCACACTACTATTGTAAATGTGGTAAGCATTATATAAACTCAAAATTGATGCAATCAATGCAAAACATGATGCATTACACATGGAGAGTTGGCTTAACTGCTTACTTTTAAGCTTTTTTTTTTCTCATTCTATGACCTTCATTTTTAACAAAAACGTATATACACATGCAGGCAAATATAGCAGGATGTGATCTCATGCAGTCATTTGATTGCATCATCTAAATCAGCTGAAGTTCATCTGCAAGACAGCTGAGACTCAGGTTTCACCCTGAACATGTGTATGGAGGAAGAAAAGAAACAGACACATTACTATGTGTGTTGTTGCCCAAGGGTACAAACATACACAGATTCCCCCTGTGTCCTCACACACACATTTACACTAGGTCTGACCCTGTTGTGTTAACCCAATAGAAAAGCTCTAATAAAACTGATTAGAGAAGTCTTCCCCTGCTGCTCCCAGGCCTTGCTGCTGGACTAATGGTGCAAGCGGGCCCCTTAAACTTTCTACAACATCTGTGCCAGTATTGAACCACAAGGATGGATGAAGCACCAGAGCCATGAGAGCACCACTGGTGACCTGAGGGAGATAGAGAGGAAGACATAAGACAGAAAACACAGAAGGAAAGAAAAAATAGATCCAAGGGTAGCTAGACAGGTCTATTCTATTGACGTCCTGTTTTTTCCTTTTCTTGTTCCCTCATCTCAGTGCAGTGTACAGCATCCTCTCCTCCACTCCATGCTGCAGTGCACAGGAAGGCCAAGCCAGCTGTTCCCCTATTGTCCAGGTGCTTAACAGGATTACAGAGGGGCACAAGGCCAGCTTGGTCCGTGCACACATGCACACGCACACTCCTCCATACACAGACTTGACCTAAAACTTCAAAGGCAGATGGAGAAGCACAAGGACACATCATCCCTAGGCTTTATGGATAAGGACTGGAGCTATGCTCAACCAAGCATGCTGATACTATACTGTTACTAGGTTACTCAATATGACACAAAAGGGTGTGAAGAAATAGAAAAAAAATGCACCATAGAAAAATGTGTGTTTCAATAAATTCTACATCCATTTGAGGGAAATTTAAAGAAAACAAGAAATAAATATAATTTAAGAAAAAAAAGTAATGTTGCTCTCATTAATAAACAACTGTAATCATAACACATCATTTCTCAATCTTTGATATTTGGATAAAGTCATTAGTGTTTCTTTTATCACTGGGAAAATAATATTAATTGAGCCACAAATATAGCAAAGTTGAAGAAAAATTGTGCCTTTAGATCTTAATTTGCATTGCTTATAATCTCCACACATCATTCGCTTCCTTCCTCATAAAACTCCCTTAGCTTTTTTTTCTCTATTTCTACATTGTGTTTTTTCTTCTCATTTTCTGTTAGCCTGGAGGTTTTGCCAGTCAGGAGCCTTTTTTGATGCTTATCATTTGCTCAGTCTGGGCTTGAAAAGATCCTTCATGAACAAATACACCATTTTCTAGCAGTGGCAGTAACCATTCAACCTTTGTCTTCATTGACATTTGAAGAAATGAGTTTTGATTTCCAGAAACCTGTCAGATTTTGACTGATTTTGTCAACAAAGATCTTGAGTAGCTTAACACATTTTTCTTTTTCTTTTTCTTGTGTCTTTAGGTCGCTTTTAGCTCTGTAAAAGCACTTTGGATATAACCTATATTTAAAAAGTGCTACATAAATTAATTGAAGTTATGTTAATGCAACTGTAAATCACTTAACATAATTATGGTAATGCTACTGATAATTTTCCATGACTGGAGACACAAGATTTCTCTTTTGAAAAATATTTTTCAACCTCCCACTCTTCGCCTTCTGGACCTTTCACATGTATAGCCTCCTTTGGAGGAGCGTAGGCCTTTGGATTTTTATCAGCATACTGGTTGGGTTTAAAAAGGCTCTGTGTTGTAAATTAATGTGGCCTTAATCTGGTCCCCCACACATGGTGATAAAGCAGGGTAGGAGACAGAGCATGTTTGGTCAGAAGACTAAAGATCAGTCATACTCTGCTGAACTCCAAAGTGTGGTTCATGCTCCTGCGTGCCGTCTCAGTTCCTGCTTCGAGCTGTTGGAGCCACTTTTCCCGTTTAATCCTGACTACTAGACAAGCTACTGCCTGCGGGGAAGATAAGGAAGTAGCCATTGTCTCCCTGATCCGCCTTATGCCTGTATATCGAGGTGCTGCTTATGTTAGTGTGCCAACCTGATGTGGGGTCAGAGTAAAAAAGACTCTGGAAACAATGCATCCATCTGGTTAGAAAAGGAACAATAAGGACATGTGATCAAATAGCATTCTTAGAGGTTTTTTTCTTTTCCTAAACCTGTATTTAAACATGTGCATTTGTCATCAACATCATGGTCATAAAGAAGAATGAGAGTTAAATTTTCGAGCATATTAACAAACCTTTTTTTTAACCTATTTTTTTTACAAGTTAAGTGAACTAACTTTACATCCGAATGCTTTGTGTGTGGTATGTTGCATCCATAACAACACAGATCTGAGTCCATGTAGTGATTTAGCAAATCCTATCGATTCTGCACTCAGTGTTTGGCTAACTGGCAGAAGTTGGCTTTATAGTCAATATGCTCACAAAAGGTGCCTTTTGTAATTTAGAAAATCCCAAGGAACACAGCACAGTGGGATTTTTCTGCTGCACAAATACAAAATCTACCCACAATTCTTTTTTAATTTCTTCAGTCAAAGTTTGGCCTACTGTACAACTAAGGATGAATGGCATTCTAACCTTAGTCTAATGTAGCCCTAAGAAGCATCTTTCAAGTTGTTTTAGTCAATGTAATTACCTCACTGAAATGAATGTAAAGCAACTGCGGATCAATCTTGAAATAAGGTAGGTACAAACTCACATGAAAAACTAAAAAACACAAACAAAGCCAAAATGCAGAAATAGTGTGTGAAAAATTAAGTTCACCGCATAGTTCAATACCTTGTAGACCCACTTAAAACAACAATAATATGAAGTAATTATTTTCTGTATGACCTTATCAGTCACACATCGTCATGATAAATTTTTAGTGTGTTTTTCTTTGCAGTGTTAACATATTGTTATGGATTCTTAGCAATTACAACAATGATTAATTAAAATGGGTGATTAACCCACAAACCAGTCATTTCTGAGCTCACCTTGATTGTCTGTTGATAAGTTACAGCATACGGTTGTCTTAAAAAAAGAACTAACTAACCAAAGGCCAATTTCTAGAGATAATGAAATGAAACTGGCTTTTATATTAACTAAGTTGATACAATAAACTTTAAACGATGCAGTTATGCCTTAAGACTAAACTAATTGTGCCTTCAGGGTTTAACAAGATGCACTACTGTGAGACTGTTGTTGCTACAGCTTGGGTATAATAATGTCACCAGATAAATCTAAATGCCCCATATTAAGCCATTTTCACACACTAACATCAGAAATCTGATGCTATGAAAGCAGCATGACATTCAACAAATTAAACAGTGGAAATTGCTGTTTTCTTTACAACGCATAGAAAACAGCAGATAAGGCTCTGTGTTGAGTTGGTGTGAGTACTGGATGTGTCTCTATGTTGGAAATGGTAAATTCATACCAGAACAATATGCTCACATGAACAGCAATCACTATGAAATATCTCCCACACACAAATAAATATGATTGATTGCTTGATTGACTGGGTGTGTCTTTAGGGCCATGCTGGTCTTGGTCTTTGCCCAAAGCAACCAATAAAATATTTACTGTCCCCTTGATGGCCATACTGAGAAAAAAGGACCCATCACACTCATTTTATGTCCATTTATGTCTATTTAATACATGAAAGAAAAAAATAACAGGTAAAAGGAATTTGTTTCTAAACTGGCATTCATTTTTAGATACAAATGCTACAGCTTTTATATGATGTACAGAATCATGATCATTAATGATTCATTTACAGAAAACAAAAGAGAAAAACTGTTATTAAAGTTACCATCTGTTTTAATATTGACATATTGGTAATTCCATAGATTCTTTCTGGTTTAAAGCAGACTGAACTCAGGCGGTTTGTAAAACACACAAAGCTATAACACCAGCTCTGTTATGACCCCGGAGGTCAAAAGGATAGAAGCTCAGATGGCCTAAGTCTTTACAATGCTAATGAGGATTGCAGAGGAGCCCTTTTTAACAAGTACTGAATCACATACATGCTGTTTTTACATGCAAATTAGCATGCTTAGACAAGCTTTTGTTTCTTTAATAATAATTTAAAAAAGCAAAACATAGGTACTCCTGCTAAACCTAGTAAAATAAGTTCTCTTTCATTGCTGCAATGTTTACCCTTGGTGTCATTAGATCTACATTATATTTAGAACTTGTTATATTCAGTAACTATTACTACCTCCCAGGAGACATGCCTGAAATTAGGACAAAAACGCATTACATTGTGTCCTATAGGCTGTCTTGAATCACCATTTCTGATAGTCACAAATCTGAAAATAGAGTGAGCTGTCAGCTGTCTTATAGATGGTAAAATTGACCAAACAGACTGCAGCATCCTCAGTGAAAGGTTAGCATGTAGACCCAGGTCCCATTAACTTGGTGCCCAGCCCAGGGGTTCCATGAATGGTTTTGCAGCTAAATGAGAAATTTGTGGTAAGATCCACTCTCTCAACTATAACTGTAACCAAACTTTAGCCTGACCACTTGGAAAGAAAAGTATCTGCCAGGACAAATTCTCCTTCTTGTAATTTCAAATGAAAGTGATCTGGATCACCACCAATATTTAATGGCTAATTTCTTTACTGAAGTTTCACTTCAACCAGCTTGTGGTTGGTCTTTGGATAATCTTGATGACAAGGAGACAGATAAGAGGCACTAAAGTCAAGCCAACCCTTTAAAAGTGTAAAACCTTTGTTCATTTATAAATAAAAATGTTCTTGCATGGAACAGTTATAATAGCTTTCTCTATGTTCAATTTCCACTCTGCCTTTTTAAAGGCAGCCGTGCCGAGATAACACACTAATTGGTTAGTTTGCATAATTTTTATAGATCCTCAACATGGAAAATTTGCACTGATGTACTTTGTCCCTGAGAGTGAATTTAATCATTACAGCAATGACGATGTAATAAAAAAAAAAAAAAAAGGAAAAATGTTTTATGCTAGCACAACCTGGTCTTGACAGTGGTGCTAACAAAGAGAGTGGATGTTTACAGCTTATTTTTACTTCTCAAAACTGCCTTTTTTTCTAATCCAGCAGCAGCCTTGTCAGTTGTTTATGATCCAATACCAAGCCATGCTTTTACAGCCACACTGGATTGGGGGGGGTGGGGGGGGGTTCAGAAGGTCAGAGTGTATGTTTTTATTAGTACATACCAACAGTAAAAGTCGTAATGCTGTCAGAAGCATTTTACAGCTCTTTCACTGCTTGTTAAAGACAAATCAGCCTGTCAGGGATTATTGGACTAAGCATATTTTCATGAATTAAGACAGCTCACATGTATGTGAAATGTGTGCCATTCGTTTGTCACAGCACTGTCATTTAAAGCAAGTAGGGTGCTGGGAACCTTTTTTTTTTTTTTTTAAACCTTCATTTCTTGACATCATGCTGTGGTTGTCATAGCAACTATGCAATATGACAGAGCTGATGACAGAGGAGCTCTAAGCAGAGATCTGTCACTGAAATAACCTCATACGGTGGAGCCATGCAATAACGATGTGAGCACCTGTGAGTGTGTGGATGTGTGTGCTCTGATGAATCTTCTGCTGTGCTCACAAAAAAAAAGCAAAATAACTTTGGTATGATTTGACCTGGGAGCTCCGCTCCCAACAGAAATATGACAAAGAACCCACATTACATGTGTTTGACCAGTGTGCCATATATTGATGGCAGACAAAAACAAATAAGGTTTCTTTGTTCAGGTTTACTGATCCAGGTTGCAGGAGTAAGTGTGACCTGCAGAAAGGGTTCTTGCTACAAATATTTCTGTCAAACTGTCTCTGTGAGATGCAGCTAAATGTATTTTTTCAGTGTTGAGATGTTTTATGGAGTAGGGAGGTGGCAGAGGGTCACACTTTAACAAAGATGGATTTTCTAACTCATTGTAAAACTATGTACGTATTTGGAACCAGTTCTTTCTGGTTAAAGAAAATAGTGTTTTATTTATCAGCTCAACTTGAAGAAGGACAAAAACAAAACATCTCACAGTGGAGACAAAGCTGCTGAATATGAACAATGTCCTGTTCTGTATTTCATATGTTAAAAAACAAGTGAAGTCAAAATCCTAACAAAGATTTTCCTTAACACTGAGTGGAAATAATCTGACTTGCACACCTGAAAATATGTTGTTTACCTGGTACATTACATTATTTTATTAAACAGATTCTTTGATAAAGAAGCAACATTACATAAGTTTATTATTATAAAACTCTTACTTGTTTTGATGAGGGACAGCAGTGGCTCAGGCAGTAGAGCGGGTTGTCCAATGACCGGAAGATTGGCAGTTCGATTCCCACTCCCCCAGTCATCTGTCGTTGTGTCCTTGGGCAAGACACTTCACCCTCCTTGCCTCCAGTGTTGGCATTGCTGGTGATGAATGTTGATGAATGTTTGGTGATGTTAGGAGAAGCCGTAGGCACGGATTGTCAGCCTGCCCCAGGGCAGCTGTGGCTACACATGTAGCTTACCATCACCAGGTATGAGTGAGGAGTGAATGAATAATGGATACACAATGTAAAGCACTTTGGGTGCCTTGAAAAGTGCTAAATAAATCTAATCCATTATTATGATTATTACACTGATGTTCATTTGGCATTTCTGGAGCTGTTATCCCAGCCCAAGGTGCAACATTACTGCATTTTGCTTTTTAATACTTTGTCACAGTTCAGACACAGAAAAAACACTCTTGCTGGTTTGGACATGCACATATAGCTGATTCAACAAAGAAACTAGAGAATATCTTCAGAGGAAACAAAGAAAAGAAAGAGAGCAAAAGATTAGACGTGAGTCAACATTGTACTGACTTTTCCTGGCTGGAGAGAATTCTGAAAAGAGACAGGATGCAAGACGGAGGCCGAATTGGCTTTTGTCTTTAGTTCAGTTGTGCTGAAGAAATAATTTGACAATGCGAGGGAAGCATTGGATTTAACACCAGAGATGAAAGAAAACCGTGCTTAATGTTGTTTTTCAGTTAGAAATACTAAAAAGGTTAAAAAGTCTAATCTCAAGAAAAGAAAGCAGTGTATTCTGCATCCAGATAACATCCAGAGTATGTGGAAGAGCTTTGGGTCATTAGAGAAGATCACAAAACAAAAATACAAATTTTCAGACTCTGAAATTGTTCTCAGTGTTTGGATAGAAATAACCAAAACAGTAAATAGATCCAGGTTTGACTCTACAGCCTTCCTCAGACTCTAAACTCTGAGGACTCAGTAGGCTCTGCAGCACAAACATCATTTCAAATTTAGTTCAGGAACTGGGACTGTGTTGCAGCCCAGCCAGTGTGAAAGAGCAAGAGAGAGAGAGTCATATCTGAACTACTCCTGAATCATCTCCTCTTTATTCAAGATATTACAGCACAGCATTGCTAGGAAAAAAAGAAAAAAAACTTTAAATCACTATGATTCTCATGCTTTTTATGAGTGTGCGCAATATGATTTAGTCAATCAAAATAAAACGAAAACATGAAGCATCTAGATTAAAATTAGGACATTGCACTGACCTTTTGTGTGTGTGTGTGTGTGTGTGTGTGTGTGTGTGTGTGTGTGTGTGTGTGTATGTGTGAATCTCTACTATTTGTGTTGTAACTTGACCTCTAGAGCCACATTTTTATAAACTCACCATTCATCAGTTAGTTTGCAGGGATGAGCAAGAACACTTAAAGCTTTCAGAATTAGGGGTAAAAAATATGAAAAGCTCTATTTAGAAGTCCTACCATCTAATCAAGTCACAGCTTGATGCGATAGGTCTTAATGACAGAGTACGAAATGCATTTAATGGACCATTTCTGTCAGGCCTTTGACTTCTCCAGCCCTTACAGCCTTAATCAGTACCTTTTTTCATATCATTTCTTAGTGTTTGACATTCCATTTCTATTTTAAATTTTAAGTTTTTACGCTGGCCTCAGACTGTATAAAACATTGGAGCTATACTCTATAATATCATCGGATGGTTTAGCATGTTTTTTTTCCTTAAAAGCATTGAGGCATTCAATTAGCAAATATGACCTGAAAATCTTTAGATCAATCAGTTGCATTCTTTGAGTCTCCTGAAGACTGAAACTATCTATTGTATATGTACTTATTGCAATGCAGGGTCACAGGGTGAAGCCTAAATCAAAATATATAATTACAGCGTAAAAACAGTGAAACATGATAATGTCAGTTATCAGACTCTATTCTTTTAGCTGAATAAATAATAACCAACTGCAGAACCACTATAACCAAGTTTGTCAGTTTAGAAAATTATTAGATGTACTGTAACTAACAAGTAATTCATATAATAGCCAAAATAAATACTGAACCTGTTGTAAGTGTTAATGCCATAAATACGATGTATACTTGTATAAATCGAAGTGAGAGATATAGGGAAACCAAAAAGTACTGAAAAGAGAGGAGCATTTAAACATTAAGAAGAATACAGGGGGTTAAATGATGGGAGGAAGCAAATGGTAAAAGCAACATTATGATGAAAAGAACAAGGCAAGTGTACAAAAGTACGAGGAAAATCCATTGACACTAATACAATAAATTGAAAACCTTCAAACCCCCACATATATTACTTTTTGTGCAAAATCAACTAGTCCTGTCGATGAACCAACTGTCTTTTTCTTTTATGTTATCTTTCTGAAAGTATAAATAAATGAATAAATAAAAATGACTAATTGTCTACAGCGCAGTGTCTAATATAGATTTATGATTCTGGTCAGAAGCTGTTCCTCTTCAGCTTTGTCACAGATCATCAACTTTATGATCATATGAGGTCAGATGAACACTAAAGTCATCTTCAAACGCATCTCATCAAACTTCTGTATGTGTCACCATCTGTAACCTATACATTTTTATTTTGTTAGTTCTATTTTAACCTCACTGCACAAGAAACACATCTAATATTTTTGCTTTTGCATAGAGAATTAGCATAATAGTTTTCCCTTTTGTATGCTTGACTAACATAGAGCTCTCATTTATTCATTTAATTGCCCAAAGAAGAGATTTTACTTTTCATTCTCCTTTCATCTCCATCTCTCAATGACAAAAATAACTTCCACAACACAGACTTTTATTTACTTACACACTTGCACATGTAGAGCAGCACTATAGGATCAAGATAACCTAACAAGTTAATGATGACAAAGTAAAGAACACAGCTGGATTCAGATGGTTGGTTTTTCCTTTGTATGCAAATAAAAAAAATGAAGATCCAAGGAAGTATTGTTGGGCTGTTTGCTTAAATGATTAAAACCAAAAGTATGGGAACTGGCTGATGTGTCTTTGTCATGTGTGAGCAGAGATGAGGACCCAAATGCAGATAGATCATGCAGAAGTTAAACTGTAAACAAAGCTGATTTATTGACCAAAACTCAGGGACAGACAGCTACACATCACAGGGATGACCCACAAGGATCTGACAAGGCAAACTGAAAACCATGGGGTATTTGTAGACAGAGGGAGTAAGTAGGAGCAGGTGAAGTGAATGAGAAATCAAACCAGGTGAAGTAACGAGCCAGGAACAGAAAACTGAACTAAACATGACAAAACTGAAAACCTAAAGTATGAACATAACGGAAACTAAACAAGACAAAAACCCAGAATTATAAATCAAGAGCAAGACAGAACTAAACATGACAAAAACCAAAACCTAAACAAGCTGAACACAACACCAAAACTATAAACCAAGATCAAGGCATAACAAATCAAAACAGACAAGAACAAAATACAAGAATCTTTTTCTGAAGAACTCTGGATTTGCATGAGACCTTGCACACATAACACAGCCTTTTGGACCAAGTTTAATGATCAGTAACAGTCAGTGCACTCATTTAAAATCTACATTGGTTCAAGTAAACCATGAATTTAGCTTATAAATAAGTTTATTCAATTTCAAGCCTCAGTCAGACTGAGCTCTCAGAAGGGGTCATTTTTATGAAAAACAGCCCCTAGCTTCATAGATAAAAATATCTTTTTTAGCACACTCACTACACCAATACAAACTCATGCTCTCTGTAACATCTTCAGGTTTTTTTTTTTATCATCACTACTAATTAGGTTTCAAACTAGCTACAAACCAAACCTGCTTTTTTAGTCTCAATCGATCTTTGCATGAAGGGAATGCAAAGCTTTTGCACAGACATTTCAGGGTGAAATAAAATGTATGGAACATTTGAATGTTATCAAACAAAGTCTTGTTTAATAGATTGCATTAACAAGCCAATTGTAAGGAGCAGCAGAGGTATAAGCTTATTGTATTCTAAATACATTCCCCTTCTATAATGAACCAAAGTATTAAATATTTGTAGCCAAGCACAGAGCACATCCATACTTCAAAAGGCACTGGCATGAATAATGAGTGAACAAAAACACTCATTTTCAACATGTCTCTAATGTATTCCCTCGAATGCTTTTTTCCCTCAGGTTGATTTTAAAAGCAATGCTTTTTGCTCGAAAATGAGAAGATTTGGCTAGAAATTTATTGCATTTATGAATTCAGTGGTAATTTGAAAATGCATTACACATTAAGAAAAGCTCTCAGTAACGCTCATTCTTATCACAGTTGCAAAGCAAATGCTCCTCTTGCTTTAAAAAAATAAGAAAAAAACCACAACAAAGTCTTACTGTTCATATATTCAAATTAATGTATGCTTTAAGGTAGATAAGGAAACTGCTGGTACTCGAGGCTGAAGATCTCTCATGCAACACTGTTACTGGGTTTGCTGGACTGAAAGTAACCTTGTTTGAAGATTCAGCCATAAAGCTGCTTTGGCTGATAAAGATTTGTGTTGTTTGTTTCGGTACATCCTTGCAGAGGCGACCTGTTGACCCATCTGTTCTGCTACTGATTATCTTTTCACTGGCAGAGAAAAATATGTTGCTCATTACAAGCGGTGGAGATTGATTGCAGCCTCCTTGCCTCAGCACAGTGTCTGATTGGCCTGCACTGGAGATAATTGCCAGGCTAGTTGTCTGATCAACCAGTTTTCATCGCAGTCTTTTTTTTTTTTTTTTGTCTGGCTGTCCTCACAGAAACCCCTGAAACACATCAGGTTTGTACCCCTCAGCAGCTATGTGCCATGTCAGAAATGGGTAAAAAGTGTATCAATATACTGAGCCAAGCTGCAACAGAGTGGTTTGTGTGTCACTTTGTGGAAAAACATGACTGTCCTTTTACATTTTTAATTTACGGAAGAAAAAATAACTTTAAACCGCAACATGTCCCTCTCCTCTACTTTTTGTTCCCATCTACTGCTAATAACTATAATGGCTCATCGTTACCCAAGGTCATTTCAAGAAGGTGAGAGGTCACATAATATTCTACATGCTCCACTGGTATTTATGCTTCACCATAAAGGTTTCTTTCTAGTCAAAGAAGTGACTGAAACATAAATTTAAAGACTGATTTGAAACATTTAACTGGATGATAAAAAAAAGACCTCTTTCAGTTTCACTTTGACTCCATGCATTTGTAAAAGTGTCACAGATTGTAGGTATTCAGTGATGATAGTTTCTCCTTGAAAAGTAATAGTGCAAAGACTTATACAAGGAACACCTGACAGCTACTTTAAGAGAGCTGGTGCGATGCTAATTGTGGAGAATTGTGATGATCCAAAGAGCATAAAGATTAGTCTTAATAGCTTTTCTGATGCCAATAACAAGGAAAACAATGCAACACAGTGTATCATGTGAATGATTATTATGGTCCTGATTGGTTTCTATTAAATCTCAAAGAACCATTTGCATCAACTATTACAGTAATGTATCACTGCCTGACCTCATTACCCTGAGGCGTCCGTTCTCTGACCCATAACCTCATCCTGACATTCCTTATATCCTGGGGTCACGTCCTCTCTTAACAAATGTCACCACTCTGACCTTTGCACTGAATTAATGCCATCTGCTCATCACAGGAGGTCAAACTCCCCAACTTGTTAGTCTTCTTTTCTCTTTAGTTTGTCCTATATTCCTGTTACAGAACATATTTGTTTTGTTTTATCCTTTCCTTTAATTGATTTACTTTGGTGGCCATCCTGTTTATCCACATACTGTCCTCTATACTGTATGAAACATGAGAAATGGGTTTAGAAATCACAACTGACAAAAGACAGTCTGAAATCGATGGCTGAAGCCTTACTGCACAAGGGGTTAATGGGTTGTTGAGACAGGGGATTGTGCATGTCTGCTTTTAGGAATGACTTTGCTCTTGCTAGACTACACGCTGTGGAGAATGACAGGAAAGGTGAGACAATAACATGGCGCCACATGAACCCAATCAAGGACCGAACTCAAGTTTGAAGCAAAACACAGAGCACAGGCCTTTGTGAGATGATCCTCGAATGGCTTGGTGGAACCTAAAATGGAATGTTTGCCATTTTAGTAGAGCTATATTCAACTTTTTCCCTACTTATAGCACTCAAATGAAGAAAAATTATTGGTAATGTAAAGTGGGCTGTTTGATAAAATGAGAAACTGATTATAATGTGCATCGCATTCAAATTTAGAAGTTGATTACTCCTAAATGTAATGATGCTGGACTCAAACTCTAAAATCAGAAACACCTCAACATTTTAGGACAGAGAACATGAAGAAGTTTTCATTTTCATGGCCCAAGTTGTAGAGTTTAAAAACTCTACATCATTACTTAAGAAAAAGAACTTACTGATTCCAAAGGAAAACCACATTAAGAGGCATAAAATACTCATAACATCACCCCACTCAAGAAACTGCCTTTTATATATTCAGTATATTCAGAGCAAATCTGTCATGTTTTCCTCATCTTCAGCACTGATAAATTTCTAAACAGGTAGTCTAAAACTAAACTACTATTGTTTCAGACAGATCAGAATTTCAGATGCCCTACAGAGACCCTGCATATGAATAAAAGCTATGGAATTTTTCAAGAAACTTTAGATTTATGAATTGTTTAGACCCTTAGCACTGTTTATGTTCCAATTTGGGTTTGTCAAATTAAGCCCATTGCTCTGATACAAATAAATATTTACTCTTACCTCGCTACTGTTTCCAGTTACTGACATATTTACCGATAAATTCATCACTGTGCCATTAAAGGCACTGTGAAAATGTTGGTGTACCAGGATTCTTTGGCAGTGTACCTAAAGAAAAAAAGGTGTGCCTTTGTATAACAGTTAGTCTGGATTCCCTTTCAATCCCTTCATGCTCATGCTTCTTTTAAATCCTAGATCTGAAATAGAGAGAAACCCAAATGTTTCACATCGCTGAGCTTTGAATAATGTTTCATTCAAACAGAACAACACTCTGTTCCCCTCCTCAAAGAAATGGTTTATACAGGCTTATTCCTTCAAACAGAAAAAATTAGAAATGAATTTAGACTCACAGAGGAGAGGTGGTGACATCAGCAGGGAGTAAGCTTAAAGACTCAGCTAATTTGTGTAATGCTCATCAACAGTAGCGGCTTCACTGTGTCATCCATCAATGACTAAGGCAAGGCTGTGGAATCACTTCTACTGAGAATTGGCAATTTGCTGGGAATTTGCAGAACATACTCAATTAAACCCTTTCCTCAGAAGAGGAAGAAAATACTGCATTTATTCTGTAATCAGGTATTTGTTCATGTGAACCTGCAGAATTTTAACCTCATTTGCAATTCCCTTTATCTTTACTAAGCCTTGTCACATCTGGTTTTTCCATACCTAGCTGTTGCCATCTACTTTATAAAACCAATTTGGTATAAAACAGTTTAGAAGCAACTGTCAAATATGAACACTTTCCATCTTGAGAGCATATTTTGCACTTTGACATTTATAGTTACATCCAGTGACACTATCTATACTTAGTTTGCTCATAACTGTCAAAAATCTGTGTGGAAAGCTGTCACTTGGTGTATAGCAAAAGAGAGAGAGACCATGTCATGTCATATCATGTCAATTCTAGAGGCCATGCTAATGTCAGCTAGCTAGTTAACAGCATCAGAATTTTATTAGGAATTAATCTGTGTATGCTGCTTAAATTTTCTTTCTTTTTTTATATTTTTTATTTTTACATGTCAAATTGTCATTCTAACTGAAACACACACACACACACACACACACACACACACACACATACCATATTTCTTCCATAATGCATTGTCATAGACCCGAGGCAGTCCAGTATGAGGGCTTGGTATCTTGCCCAAGGACACATCAAGTGATGATCAAACTGTCAACCTTCTGATTGGAGAATAGCCCCTAACCACCTGAGCCAAGACTGCCCCCCATGGGCATGTGGCCAAAAGCACGACATGTTGTAGAAATATACCGTACCATAAAGGTCAGATATTACTATTGTGTCATGAGATTGTGGTTCAGGGGAGGACAAAGTGAGTAACTGATTGAAAGCAGATGTGTAGTGGCCACAGTGGGTGCACACCTTTTACATGCCAGTGCAAAGGACAGTGTGCTGAATAGGCAGAGGTTAAGTACATAAAAACAAAGGTGATTTTAAAAACAGAAATCTTGGGGCAGACTGGGACATATTTATGACATTAAGCCAAGAAGGTCTGATTATGAAGGCTAAAAATATAACTTTTTCAAGAAAATGTTGGAGTTGGTAAAAAATCATTCTAATTCAATCTACAAGATGTTTGGTTTTAACTGCCTCCTTGAATGTTTTTCTTCCTTTTATGAGCTTAACTAGTCTTGTCATCTCCTCTAACCAACTCACACCGGTTCTCATAATAAGAATGGACTCAGTAGTAGTGTAAACAACAAAACTTCTAAAGTGTGACATTTGATGAGTGCTTTAACATCAACTACCACCAAAACAACAAGGTAAATAGACTATAAAAAAAGTAAACACAACAGCTGGAAATAACTTTCTGATCACATTCTGATCCTTAACCGTAAACATCATGTGTGCTATTTTTGCCATTTGTGTAACAAACTCGTGGTGTGCAGTTTCAGATACACATGCAGTTTAAGGGACACTACGAAAATGGGAGTCCATCCATATTGTCGAGTAGTTCCAACACCCGTGTCCCCTGCAACACTGACCCAACCAGAGTTTAGAGCTCAATATACTGGTAAGACATGACAACTTGAGTGAAAATTGTGCATTTTTCTAGCTTTGAAAAGACATTAAACTGAACTTGCTAGAACCTCCTGTGTAGTTACTTGCATGACTACTGATTTATGTTATTAGCTAATCTATATCTACCCAGTTTTTGTATCCCTGCTTAAAACTGGTCTTTTGTACATTCCATGTGAGAAGAGATGGTTGCAGATGGATGTGTGTGCAGTCATGGTGGAGATGCAGGGAGCAGAGGAAAAAAAGCTGGAAAGGATGGAGGACCGTACTAACAGCAGCTTCAGGCCCTGTGTGAGGATGCTCATAAAGCGAAGCGCCAGGAGGCAGAAACTGCCTGGTTCCAAATGAAGTCTGCTACCTTCGATCAGGCCTTCTTTGTGCAGTTCTTTCCCATTTCAAAAGTTAAATCTGAGAAGATTTGGTTGTACACCCAATATATTTAACAATTTATATTTACAATTAGCTATAATGCAAATCAGGAGCTTTAGGCTTCATAGTAATAAAATTTTCAAGACTAAAGTATGTAGATTATATTATTCATGCTGCTAATGCTGAAACATGGCTTTGAAAGTGAGCATATGGTTTCCCCACAATCATTAAATCTGCTAAGCTGATATTTCATATTCAAAAATGGGTTAATATAAAAAAAATGGAAAATCAAGAAGCTAACAGCAGAGAATAAATAATCTTTATAAGGCTGTGGGTGTGTCATCAGGAAAGTAAAAAAAAATTAAAAAAAATAAAGATATAGGATAAAATTAAATCTTTAGGTACTGCATCAGACCCTCACATACTTCACAGCCCTCTTCCTCTGCATCCTATACTATTGGCACTACTGAATTTTTTCAGGTGTATCCCACTCCTGCTGGCTTTCTTCTCCCTGGCTTTCACAAAGACTGAAGAGTACCAAATAAGTAGCATGCATTTGACTAGTTCAGTGTGACTAACTACAACCCATACCCTGGATTTTTTTGTTGTTGTTGCAGGTTTGTTCTTCTGCTGTCAGGTGGCTATTGGCAGGAAATGGTTTTAGGAGCCAATTCAGCCAATTTGTTGTTGTTGCGCTAGTGCAGGGCTACTCACTTTGGTCTTACGAGAGCCGCAGTCCTGCAGGTTTTTAAGGTATCCCTGTTCCAAAACACATGCATTAACCCCTTAAGGCCCAACCCATGAAAAAATTATAAGAAAAGTCCCATTTTTATTATTATAATTATTTTAATATTAGGTCTTTCTTTGGCCATTTAACAAAATGTAACAAAAAATTTACATTCTTGGGGGGATATCTACCATTTATTACCATGAGATATTTTAAAAATATTATAATGTGGTTTTCTGCTTCTGGGTATCTATCAGGGGACAGAAGACAAGTATCAGATTGTGTTCAACAGGATTTTGAGCAAAGTTTATACCATAAATTGAAGCAAAATGTCTCCGAAACTTTATGTAAGAAATATGTCACGTCAGGCTCTTATAGGTTAAATTAAATAGCTCCAACATCCTGTCTTGCAGATTTTTGGTCATGTTTGAATTTTGTCAGTGCCTTCAACCCACAGAAGTTGCTCAGGTAGTGCAGCTCATCCAGGGTGGCACATCAATGCACGTCGTGGCAAGAAGGTTTGCTGTGTTTCCCAGTACAGCGTCGAGAGCATGGAGGAGATACCAGGAGACAGGCCAATAAACCAGGAGACATGGAGGGGACTGTTGGTCAGCCTGGGAACTGATCTTTCTACTTTCATTTTTAGTATGATTCTGAATTCAGACGTCCATGGGTTAATGATTTTTATTTCCATTGATCATTCATGTTATTTTGTTCTCACCACAAGATTTTTAACTGGAATATTTCATTAAGATCTAAAATGAGTTGTTTAAGTGTTCCCTTTGTTCTATTGAGCAGCAGACTTTGATGAGGTCATTAATTTAGATGATTTCATAACAAAGGCACACTAAGCATTCTCATGAGTGAAACTGGTGGCCTTTTTGAGGAGATTAGACATGCACAAAGCAGCAACCGAAACATCTGCTAAAGTTGTTCATTTTAGCACCCAACTGTGGCACAGTCTGCAGCCCACTGAATCTCCTGAGGCTTGGACAACTGACAGATGGCAGCATGAGAAAGCACTGTGTATGTTTCTATGCTCATCTTTCTTTGTGTATTTGAACAGTCCTCTTTGCATTTGACAAACAATCTTTGTACACTTGTCTGCACATTTGCATCCGACAACCAGTCCGTGCAACAGACATCCCTACTCTTTCATTTGGCCCATTTTAAGCAACTTTAAATCAACTTTGGAAGTGTGCTCAGAGCTAAAGCTTAAATATAAACACAGCTAAACTAGCATGGAAAACAGATTTATTTGGTGGTTGAAAAATGTGCATATGAAAAAGCCTTTTTGACAGAAAGCATGTTGAGTTGAAGGCTCAACTACAAAAGCATCTTTCCAATTACACCTGGATAATTTGTGCTTTTTAGGAAAAGAACAAATGCAGTTTAAAAAATTTCACCAGGGGGAAAGCATTATAAAAAAAACTGCTAAGTTTCGTCTTTCAGCAGCAGCCTAAAGCATAGCTGGGCCATTAGCATTTTCACTTACTTGGCATAATTTGATGCCTCTTGCTTTGAACTAGAACCATTCATTAAAAATGCATCCATCTCTATTAACGGGATAACACCTCAGCTCATTTTTACACAAAGATGTGTCACCTTTTTGTTTTTACTTGCATTCGTGTGCATTCAATGTGGAATTTCATTAAGGTTCTGCACATATTATGTGTAATGATGGTAAAGAGGCATTTTGTTAATTGTTTATGTCCTATTTAATTTACTACCTCACAGGGAGCACGTGAAACAGTGTACTAGTTGTTCAGGTGAAAGTTTATCAAAAGGTAAGAAAATTACTTCAAAATCAGAAGAAGAGCAGCAATCTCAGCCGTCATATTCAAACAAGGAGGCTTTTAGAGTATGTTTAAACAAAGGGTCATATAATATCTCTGCCTTCATTTTCTTATTTGGGTTCAGACTTTTTATGATCTTATAACTTGCTGTTTGCTTAATAATTCTTAGAGTATTGAAAATTTAGCAGCTCTTTTGTTAAAAAAAAGGTTTTGGCTTATTCTGGAGTAAACTAAACCATTTGCAAGAGTTTAAGTTGATTCACTAATCCTTTAAAAGGGGAATATTTAACTTATTCTTAGAAGTGTTTGCTGGGGAGTATGAACTATCTGAATTATTAAAATGAAGACTAATAAGCAACACAAAAGGCCTGTGACAAGACTGCTGGTGGACAGGTGTAATCCACTTATGTAATTTGATTAAATAAACTTTTAGACCACTTTTGTATGTGCAAAGGAAATGCTGTAGAGCAGATATCTCTGCTGGAGCAATGACCAAGAATGACCTGCAGGGATGTTTTCACAATGCAGGACTTTAGTTAGATAAGCAACATTCAGATATGGAAAGTCTTTCTAACTTTTTGATTGCTTTCTATTTTAATGTATTCATTAAAGTCTAAATACAAGATACATGACTGAAGAGTAACCAGAGCTTGTTTTAAATGTAGTTTATCACTGAAACACACTCATAAATATTTGACAAAAACATCTTTTTACCTTTTAGACTGTCCATCATAATTTTTGATTTATTGATAGTTTTATTTGAACAAAAAAACTAATTAAAAAACGGGAAAACAAAAGTAAAATACAAAAGAAAGGAAAAGTAAAAAAAAAAAAACGAAAAGTGGGGCCTGAAGAAGCCGGTGCTTATTCAATCCCACCCCCTTAGCCACACACCATTCACTGCCTCATATGTATTTCATGATATATTTATATAATATCAAAAGATCTATGAATATGATTAAAGTATAAAATTTAGCATCAATAACAATTTTTACTCAACAACCATATTGACAATGCTTATAATAATAATAATAATAATAATAATAATAATAATAATAATAATATGGCCACTGAAAATCCCTGCCCATCATTTTTATACTTTTGGATGACCATGTTCTTATATGATGATTTAAATGAGTATATACTTGGACATTGCCTGTGTTTGTCAGCATGTTCCACAGTTCAACCCCAAATACCAATACACAAAAACTTTTCCTTGTGGTTCTCACCAAATACATTTTGATTATTGTATTTCCCTGTAAATTATGAGTTATCATCTAGTATGAAGGTTAATCAGTTGTCTGTGTTTGTTTCTGCATCATAGCTCTCCATTAAAACTTCATATTCAGTTCCGCTTGTAGAATTTTTATTTTCATTTCATGCTTTTATTTCAGCTCACGAAAGGTTTTGCTACCTTTTCATGAATGGTAATTCTTTGGAGTCTCTGCCGAGAGATAATAATGATGCTGTTGCATGAATGGAGCGAACACATTAACTTTGGGGTGCCTCTTGCCCCCGGGTCAAATTTATCCCCTCTTACATAAATAAATAAATAAATAAATAAATAAATAAATAAAGAGCGTTATTAGATATAAAATACTCAATGAACAAAAACAACGAAGGAGGAGGAGAAAGAAATGCAGTAGAAGAATCATATATCATATATATAGAGTTCTTTATCTATAATTTGTAGTTCTCTGGACACTGGTTCTCTATTTTGCCAAGCCAGTTTATTAGTTGTGTTTTGTCTTGGTGGTCCACCACCAGTATAAACCTGCTGTCTTCTGATTTCGCCTTTTATTTAAAATGCCAGTTTTAAGTTAATTCAAAAAGTCTATAAAAGCAGTTTAATGGAAGTGATGCCATAGTAAAACTATAAAGAGAAGATGAGATATAGTGACTTACCTGAATTTGTTGGACAGTTGTTTCTTTTCTTTTTTTTTTTTTTTTCTCAGTTGCAATTTTGCTGTTTTTAATAATTTTTGTAGTTTGGCACAATTTCTTTAAATGAAATATTTTCCTAAAAAATTTTAAATGACTGCCTTTTTTTTTCCTCTGCTGTTGTTTTATTTTCAGATGCACACTAGTACATGGTGTTGTTGATTCCATTCTGGGTTATCATTATCACCAGCCTTAGTTAATCTGGGACTTTGGAGTCCTGGATTAAGCTAAATAAAACAACCTTAAACCAAGATTAGGAAAGTGACTTAAATGTGCCAGGTAAATAAAAAAATCCATGAGATCTGGGAAGCAGGATGATTGTAAAGTGTAATTATTAAATATGGGTGAAGGGGTAGGAATAAATAAGTTTTACTTCTCCCTACTCCCTTTCAAACATGTCAGTTGGGTACAATTGTATTGTTAGATGCCTATATGTATTTGTGTATTTGTATTTGTGAAATTAATTTGACCTAAACATAAAGGCCTGTTCCTGACTTACTCCAAGCACTGTCTCTGAAATCGACCACAAATGTTCTGAGAGCCAAAATATGATTGAAAAGACAAATAAAAAGGAAAATGTAGTATTAGCAAAAAGCAAAAGTTAGCATGCAATCACACCAAATGAAGTCTAATACCCACTAAATGTTACCATTTTAGCATTACTGTTAGCATGTTTGAATGATAACACCAACATCTGAACTTATTTAAGGTTTTAATGGAAATAAATAGACAGCTAATTAAAAGTTTCACATGTTTTTAAAGATCCATTGTCCATAAAAATACAGAAAGGCATTTATCTAATCTGTTGCATAATTTAGTTCATTCTCTAATCCTGGACTTGTGTGTCAGTTATATTATCTTCCAAGCTTTTTAAAAGGTGACATTGTCATGTTCAATACACTCCCCTTATCTACTCAGGCAGGACATAAGCAAATGGTTTATAATTGGTGTCACCATTACATTAAAAATATGGGAACTATTGTCAACAAGATACAGTTTGGCACATGCAGAAAAGTCCCTTATAGGAAGTGGGAAGCTGTCGTCATTTTTCTGTGGAGATAAAATTTCGTGGCTGTCAGAGGATAATATGTCTTGTAAAGGTGGATGTTAGCTGATGTAAGTGATTTAAGAAGACAGCCTTTTACTTAACGCAATAACACTAATGACTGCATGTAACAGTGTCAACACGCTGTTTCTGAGGCTGAACCTGAGTCCATAATACCTGATGCAATCTGAAAGCCATGTTGACACTAGTCTATGATGATGAGAGTCTGAGCATTGAAAGAATTTCATGTTGCTTGCTGTCAGTGAATTAAAAGGGGAAAAGGCTAAATCCCCAACAGAGCTACCTTTAAAAAAAAAAAAAAGATGTACAGATGCTTTGATGGAAAAAAAAAATAAAAATGCAACCATACAAAGACACTGCTGGAGGCCCTGTCTTGCTGTGCATCTTCTCCCACTTCGGTTTCAGATAGAGATAACGTTTTTGACTTTTGAAGTTGACATTTTCATCATTGCTCAGACAGATCCATCAGCACGGTCAGGAAAGTGAACAGGATATTTTTGGAGGTTGTATCTCCTTTGAACTGCCTCCAAACTCTTAACTTGATTTCTACTTTCATGTCACCCCCCTGTGAGGAAAGCGACCAAGTGAAAGGAGGAGGTGAGAAATCTACTCATTACTCTGAGGCTGTGAGGAAAGATGCAGATGGTACATTATTTTTACTTCCTCCAGTTTTCCCTTTTTTTTGCTTGTAGTGTTTTTATACATACTTGCTTGCTTCTTGCTTCCCCTGCTTCCTTCTCTACACACTTTTCTTCCTGACACTTCAGGTATCACATGTTCCTTTTATCAATCTGACAGCCAGCCTCCACTGTCTGGCCTGCTGTGTGACAACTGAAAGCATATCATACTGATGGGTAAAGAGTTTTTTCCTGTCCACAGTCAAAGAGAAAGCAGCATAATTGAGCAGATGAACATACATTTTTGCAAAAAGATCAACAGTTTTTTTTTTTTTTTTTACATTATTAAAAACTCTGGTTTGAAGATATTTAAGTAAAGCTGGCAATATGCTGCCATAACAGGTCCTGTCATTAGATCACAAGACGTTTTGGACTCATCTGTGTGGAGATTGTTTCCAGGTGGCCTGGTTTCCTCCTGCAGTCAAAAGATACTGTATGTTTGGATAATTGATGATTCTAAACTGACTAATACTCATAACTTTGAGCATGAAAGCCTTTATGTTAAACCTTTGATTGACTTAAAGGTCCCATATTATTCAAAAGTCACTTTCTAATTTTATTCATTTTAAAATAGCAATACTATACAAACTCTGTATAAATTGATCAGCTGTTAACACATTTAATTTAAATCCAGAAGATCCAAAAAATGACAGAAGGTCACTCTAGAGTCAAGCCTTGAAATTTCATCATAAGTGTAACAGCAAGTCTGACATTACTCATGAGCTAACAAAACACGGAAGATGTTTTGAGTGTAAATTTGAACAGAACAAGCAAACAATTAGGACAATTTGCAGGGTAAGAAGTTGGTTTTGGCAGCCAGGTATACCCGGATAACAACATGACAGAAATTAAGAAATCTGATCCTTGTTGTATTGATATAAAAAGTCAAGGATACTAAAACCTGTTAAAGTATTTAAGAGTCAGAGGAACACCAAATTGTTTTGATCAAGCAACAGTGGGCTCTGAATCTTTGTGCACCATTTCATAACAAGCTATCCAATCTTATTGAGGCACTTTGTAAAAGAGGGATGATGTTACAGTAAAGATTTCCTATTGATTAAGTTTAGGAGCACTGGGAAGGCTGAAGCACCAAAGTGAGCACAGCAGTTCAGATTACATTTCCTCTATTTTTTACAGTTCTTTTAATTAATGGCATTAAATAAAATGAGATTTGGAGAAAAGGGGTTTAGTTCTCAGCAGCAAACAAATCACAAAAAAAGTCTCAGATGCTTATGACTGGATGAGATTCAGTGCTGGTTAAGGTTATGCCTAATGGTCTTGAAGCAATGCATGTTGGTTAGAAAGCTTGTCGAACTTTAATGGACACAGAAAAATGTCACCGTGTCACCCGACATTAATGCCATGAGCAAAGTTGTTGCAGTCTGGTTAGGTTAGGTAGTGTTTCTTCTTCAGCTGTGCCAGGTGTAAAACCCTCCTGGGACAAAAACTCTTATCCTGTGGTTTCCATTACTATCTAAACCCATTTACAGTGCACCTAATCTTAAGAAAACAATGTCTACAAAATTAGCTGTGGACTGAAAGCATTAAAAGTCATTGTTCAGTTGTTTGCATGGTTAAAATATCAAAGCAAGGACAATTTTCAGGTTTAATGTGTGCCTCTCTATCCGCTACTTGAATAAAGCATTGACTCGTCTCTTGTAATAGTTCAAACCAGCAGCTTCCTGCATTCTTATGCTGCCTGTTTAAAGTGCGGCTACACAAGTCAAATAATTATAGCCTTCATGGTGCTTTGTGATCTGCCCATCCATTTTAGTAATTGCAACAAAAGAACATCTCCTAAACAAAAACAGAAAAGGTATTTACAGTGAGAAAGGGTTCTTGGCTCTGTGGATTTACTGCTGTTAATCTTTAATTGGACTCAAAGAGGATTGGGAACCGTTTCTCTGGCATCAGCACCGGGAAGTATCAGGTCTGCCAGCTCAAGACAAGAGAGGGGATTTGGTGTTTCTGCCAAAGAAGGATGGGGGGTCCTGGTGCAGAGTGAGCACATATCTGGCAGGAGACTGATGAGCTACACAAAACCAAGTCTCACAGTGCTACATCCTATGTGTTATTTGAGAATTTAAATAGCATGTCTGGGGGGAAATATCCACAAAGGAACTTTCCTCATTTAGCCAAGAGACAGGAAAAAAGGTTTTCTGTGAGTGAGTATAATGCCCAGTAAGCAATCCATTCTCCCCCAGTACCACACGATACAGCTAAAATGATCCCTTTCAGCCTTAGGTGCCATTTTTTTCTGTTCTCTAATAGTGAGAGTGCCTCCATCCAACATCTGCCTGACAAAGTACCACCACAAGGAACAAAGAGTACGTGTAGGAGACATTTTTCACAGGGTAAACAGGGTCATAAACTATCCATAGAGGAGCCAATTACTTTCTTACCTGACACTGCAGCCCATTTCAGCCAATCAAACAGCAGGAAAAAGCAGCAAACATGGTCTTGCAGGCAGCTAACCAGGTTAACCATGCTGCTAATACAGATCAGCTCTGCCTGGTCGAATTATTCTAGAAGATTTAGTGGAGCTCTCACCAAACCCCCAGGAGCCATCTGATGTTGCTCAGTACTTAGCTCTGTGGGGCCAGGCCAATCTAGTCTGGGCTAACTAGCTAGCAAGCCAGGGGGCTTGCCTTATGTATGTGATTTATGGTCCAGTGCGAAGGCTAATGCAAAGTGCTTTGCATATGTCCTTGTTTAGCTCTTTGTTGAAGCTAGTTTGAGCTTTTCCATAACTTTAATGCCCAGCTTGGACATTAAATTATATGAAATGGGTTCTTCATTTACATTTTTTAGTTTGGTGTTGTGCAAAACTAAAGTCAGTGTGGATAAGAGAATCACTCACAGAATCTGGGCTAGAAGGTTGAGAGGATTTGATAATGTTGCCATGTGTATTTGAAAAGCAGAAAAATCACACAAACTGAGCACGTTTTGAACGCTAAGGGCTCCAGCTCCATTACAAAATCCATTAATGTGCCTCTGCCATCACAGGATAAATGTGACAGAAGTTTCTCTTGATCAAATCGAGTAGCAAAGGGAACATCTAATATGTACACAACCAGCTGCATTTCCACTGCATCATGGGAGCTCATTTACTGTATTTAATATTTGGGATTCATATTCTGTATTAATTTAGTGTCTATGTCAAATGAAATGAAGGAGTTTCATTGTACAATCAAATTTTGTACCACAACAATTTATGTAATTTTTCTGTGTCTTTCATGAAGATTAAAGGTAAGACTGATGTTAAAGTTCTGAATGAGAAATGATTTATCCATGTCAGATTTCAGCTTCCTTTGGTTTTTCTTCAAATGAGCTTATGTTAAAGGAAAGGAACTATACTCTGCTTCTTTCTCAATTCTGGAAATAATTGCATTAATCTAACTTGTAACAATCCAAGCTTTCTAAAAATGGCTTGTTGGTAACTCATATTTCTCCTTTTATGCCGTCCTATGATCAATCTGTTTCCAATTAGGCTAATCAGTTGTGTGCAATTCCACCAGGTGTTTTGAATCTCTTTGAAGTAAATCTGCTTTCTCCTGCTTTTTGAAATGTTGAAAAGTAAAATCAATCAATTTACACAAGACTATATAATATTTTATTAATATGTTTAAAAACCTAAACTATGAATTTGATCTGTAACCTTCTACCATAGTTAATTTATTCACCAACCTATTAATCTATTAATAGCTTATACGTATACGTATATGTTTTATGGTCACCTAAGTTATTTATTCTGTTTGTAAAAAGAAAAAAAAATCACAATGAAATAGTTGTGAAACTTTATCAAATAATCATAATACATTAAATCTGGCAAAGAACATTTTCCTATCGTCCCAATTGTTACGACCCCTTTTAAAAGTTTAGGGAATTTGGGGTCAATAACAAAACAAACCAGACCAACTTAAAGATATTTAACAATTTATTACAATCCTAGGTTTTTAACAAAAGAACTTCAATAATAAATCAACAAAAGGTGTCCTATATCAGGTAATATGATGTCGGGTACAAAAAGAAAACAATTAACAAAAAGGTGTCCTCACTATGAGGTAACAATTAACGATTATCAATTAACAGTTAAATCTAGAGAAATAAACAAACTAAAACACAGTCTTACACTTATTCTTATCATTACAAATTAAAGCTTCTGTACAAACCAAAAATCAGCTACCAAAAGTCTTCTAATAAGGTAAACCAAAAATCCTATACAAACTCAACACAAATGGCTACTCAGAAAAGACGAGAGTCCTGCTGATTGGTCCTTGGGTAGGAAGTGCGGAACGAAGTTTAGTCAAACACCGCTAATATTTCTTTCAACACCTGCTGTAATTTTCAGCCTTTTTTCAGATGAAGTAAAAGAAAAATTATGGTATCATTCAGTCATGATGAAGAAAAAAGTTATCAATACCAAATTCAATTAGCCTTTCTAAAGCAAGCTCCTGTACAAGTTTTAATATGCAAATAAGACTACATGCTGGCAGAGCTTTATGAGCTGCTGCACCTGGGTTATTAATGGGAGTCATGGCTACAACAAGAGAGCTACCTTGTTGAAATAAAAGAGAGTTTTTTTAAGTTCTTTCCAGAAGATTATTTGACCCAGAGTAAAGCAAAATATGTTGATTGCTGCCAGTCAGCTGTGTTTGTATTTTTGAGAATATGCAAACAAAACGAAGGCTGTAGAAGGGAAACATGCACATTGACCAAGTACGAGGTCAGGGCACCAGGACTGAAAACTCAAAGCGATACGGCTGTATTCCTTTCTTTTCTGTTTTTTAGGCGATTCCTTCAGTTTTTACTCTACTTAATCTGAAAAAAACAAGAAGCAAAAAGCCAAAAATATTTCTTTAAGTCGGCTGTTAACCAAAATAATTTAGTCATAGATTTGATCTGTTAGTTTTAAATGAAACAATATGCACTCTCTACGAATGGCAGTTCCATATATTTGTTAATGGCTGTAAATTGTTGCCAGCAAACAAAGACACAGGCTTACACATCTGAATAGGCTTAGAATGAAACGGTTTGATCCTTAATTTGAGCTCATAGCACTGAAATAAGTTCAGAGCTGTGTATTTTAAAGAACATTTAAGCTGTTTCCCCCATATATTTATTGTCTTTTGCTTTAAGTTATAAACAGATTATTTTGATGCAAAAAGGATCACCATCATCATTGTGTCACAGGCTACTCCATCAGTATTGCTGTCACTGTTCCAACATCCCAGTGTATCCTGTTTTGACAGCACAGCTCAGAGCTGGAGTTCAGTTTGCATATGCATCCTTCATCAGTTGAGTTAACCAAGTCACCTCTTCTATTTATGGTAACAGTCCAGGGGATTGTGCTGCTTCCTGCACATAACTTAGCACAATATTACAGAGACCACCACAAACACATACACAGTGATAACTGAGCATTAGCAGAATCTTTTGGGGCTGAAATTCTTTTTAACCCCTTAAAATCCTTCAACTGTTGCCTAAAACATGTTTTTATGGATAAAGGACTTGTTGATCAACTATTTTACTGGACTACTTTTATTGGACCCCTTCTGATGTAACATCCCCATTTTTGTTGCAGTCGCATCTGCTTATGGAGTACAGTATGGCTTCAAATATAAACTACATTGATGACTGATCAGAAATGAGTGTTTACTGAATCTACAGTTATGATTGCAGACTTGAATAGTAAAAATAATCCAAATCTCAAGAAGCTTAACTTTCAGAAGGTATATAACATATGCAGGTACTTGGAAGGTAGACTGAGTAAAATACATATTTATTTTCCACGTCCCACCCACAGGACATATAGTACCAATGGGCTAAGATCTCCAATAACAGATTGAACAGCATGTACAATGATATTAGAACATGCAAATTAGATGGCAAACAAGTCTATAACAATGAGAAGAGTTGCTGCAATACACACTGCATTGTATACAAACTAAACAATATATTGCTGTTTTTTGTCCAGATGAGAGCCATGCTGACCATGTTCATAAAAACAGGAGGAACCACATATTACAACAAGAGGTTTTTCAATATCCTCCTGTGGAGGGACTTTTACTACACAGCCATGGAAGACTCACCTTTGTGCATCTGCTGTGATTGTAAATGATGGCAGCATTGATTTCACTTGAGATCTTTCTCTGTCCGTGTAATTTGTTTATGGGGAAGGAGGTAAAATTGGAGAGGAAAAAGCTGGTAATGGAGGTAAAAACAGAGATAAGAGCCTCCCACACAGAGACAGCACTACTCTATACAAGCAAGCTTTCTCCAAAGCACCAGTAAAAGTAGCTACATAGAGGGACAACAAAAAAGCCTCTTTTCATTGCCAACATGCTCTTTTCAATCCGAATGGGCAAAGCAAACTACAGTATATTCAGAATGTGTGAATTATGAACTGTGATGCTGAGCAAGTGCAAATGAAGTCAGTTAAAGGATGATAAAAAATGTTATATCAGTCTGTGACTGATGCAGATAAAATGGGTGTGTCAGTATTCAAGCTACAAACAAGTCATGATGAGATGGGAGTGATGGGTAACTTAGACCCTGGTTAGTAATGTGTGGATGTACTGCCATCTGTTGATTGAAATCATGCCTCATGTTGCAGTTTGTAGAAGGTTTAACCTGTAATTCTCTGCTAGTTCCAGGTCCTCAGGACCCACTACCCTGCATGTCTCAGACGTGTTACTCCAACACACCTGATTGAGATTAACAAACTTCCTTATCCAGTTCTTCATAAGCCTGTTAAAGAGCCATTCATTTTAATCAGGGTTACCTTTAAAACATGCAGGGCAGTGGGTCCTTAGGACCTGGATTGAGAAACGCTGCACTAGATCACCAATGATCCCGAGAACTATCACTTAGATTGTGAACATTTTATCAGGAACGGCAGTGTGTAGCTCTGTGGAGTAAATTGTAATCGATAGTTTATCTTTTAGGTGATCTATGTGAATTTTCCAGGCATTTATAACTTGTTCAGGAGGTGTACAATCCACCTCAAAACATGGTGTTTATTCAGACACTATATCAGAGGTGTCAGACTCCACCATTTGATTTGAATCAGGTGTTTTGCAGCAGGGAAACACCTGTAAGACAGTGACCCTTGACATCCATCTTCTATATGGGAACGCCACAATGAGTGATCCATGATAACACAAATATTTATTACATTTTTGTAGATGTTTTATTCGGGCCAGTGGGACTTTGTAGTGTCTGCCTGAAGGTAGCAACTGAAAGGAGGTGTAGAGTGGGTGGGAGGGGTCCTCTGTGATTAGGGGGCTTTTCCTGGTCACAGAGCAGCTGTGTAGTTTAGACAAAGGTGTTTGGGGTGAGGTGATTATTTTACTGGCCTGACTGATTACACGTTGAGATTTGTTTTGTGTTTGATGGTGTGGTGACTGAACCAGGAGGAAACACTGAAGGTGAGTACAGACCCAATCAGTGATTTGCACACCACAGTTAAAATGTCTTTGCTGACACAGAAAGCCCTGAGTTTTTTACAAACTTCTAAAGATTGTCAGCTTAGTTTACCTGTGAAAGTTGTAAGACATTCTCTGTTGTGTTTCTGTACAGGTGTAGCAGCTAGTTGTCTGGTGTTAGGTTGGATCGAAAGGTCGTTGCTTCTGTCTATTGTATCTTTGTCTCCTCTTTTTTTCTACTTTCCTTTTTACTTCTCTTCTTTTTTTCTGTCCCCTCTGGTCAGGTCCAGCATGATTACATAAATTCCATAAGTCCAAATAAATAAGATAAAACAGTTAGTTAAATAAATATAGAAATAAAAAATTTGATTATCAAGAGGAGCCTTATACTCATAAGGGTCCACTTGGCAAAGCAAATTGTTCAGCACAACACAGCAGCCAAACCATCATTCTGTTTGCTATAATGCTGGACAGGACACGTTTATAGAAGTTTATAGCATGAAGAGTATTTTTTAAAGGAATCTTTTATTACTAATGAACAAATAAATAATGAAGGAAATGTGATTGAATAACTGCAATTTTGTTAAAGTTATAGATCAATATCGCCCTCTGCTGGCAAGAAACAGTGCCAACAATTGCTGGCATTCATCTTTATACAGTGGCCGTCCAAAAAGCAGTGGAATCACCCCTTGTACAGCAACATAAGGCCGCTGTCTCTGAACATTTCTTTTTTCCATCCTCAATGACTGTGTTTAAAAACTGCCCGTTGGCATCAGCTCAGCACCAGAGGCAGCAGAAGCTAGTGCATGTGCTAGAGGGCTTTCCTAGCATCTACATCATCGCTGACGTGCTAATTGCGGGTGAAGGTGTGACGCAGGAGGAAGCAAGTAGGGACCATGGCAAGAAATTTAGGAGCTTCCTAAAATAGGTGCAGAGCGAAACAAAAACCTGAAAGCAGAAAAGTTCAAACTGCTGCGAACAGACATGCCCTATATTAGACATCTGCTGACAGATCAACCCAGAGAAAGTGCAGGCGATCAAGGAAATGTCACAGCTGACAGACATCAAAGGAGTACAAAGACTGATGGGTATGGTGAACTGCTTGTCAAAGTTCTATGAACATCTGCCAGATGACTGAAAATCTCAGACAACTCAGAAACAGAACATATGGAAATGGACAGCTGCACACGAAGAGATATTTTAAAGACTGAAAGACAAAAAATCAGACACACCTGTCCTAAAATATGATGATTGAGAAAATGAGGTGACACTACAGTGTGATGCCTCAGAGACTGGACTGGGAGCCGCCCTGATAACGAGTATAGGGCCCTATAACACCCACTGAGAGAGGATATGCACAAACTGAGAAGGTATGCTTAGCTATAGTGTTTGAAAAGAAAAATCTCCATACCTACAGTAAATGAGTGATAGACCATGAACCTCTGGCAAATGTCCACTGAAATTCACTCCTCTCAGGACCAAAGAGACTTCAAAGGATGCTTCTCCGGCTTTAAAAATGTGATATTGATGTGATATATGTACCTTGATAAGATATGTTGTTAGCTGACATGCTAGATAGAGCAGATGTGACAGACAGCTCCAAAGGTCACATTGAAGTGAAGGTAGACTGAGAACAAGGTTAGTTATGTATGTGTGTCTGCTAAGAGATTGATTGCTATAGAGGGTGGCAAACCTTACTCTAACAGGATGGCCGACGAACAAAAAAGACATTCCAGCAGACATCTAGAGCTATCACTGTTTCCAAGAGGGGCTTAGCATTCAGGATGGCTTCATATTTAGAGGTGAGAGAGTGGTAATTCCTGACATGCTCAGTGGTGACATCACCCGCCATATCCAATCATCACATTATGTAATGGAAGGATCCCACAGGAGAGCAAGAGAACGTGTATACTGGCAAGAGTTTGATCATCAATGCTCTACAACACACGATGGAGGAAGGAGGCCAACTCTTGTCAAAAAAAGGATCTAGAATTCAGAGGTTAGGCCGTAAACTCCTGGTGATTTATTAGGTTTGAAGTGTTTAATGGCAGTGAGGACTTCACTAGGAGTTAGGTGATTCATAAATGCTGTGAGTGGGAGCTACTGTGACTTACAAACTGACTGTTTTTTGTTCGTTCACAGCAGGGAAAAGAGATGATTGTATTAAAAGCTGAGCTGAAATCCAGGAAGAGGAGCCTGACATATGCATCCCTCCCCTTCAGGTGAGTAAGGGCCTGATAGACAACAGCTGCCACTGTGTCAGATGTGCATCAGTTTTTCCTGAATGCATACTGGTAAGGGTTCACACTGATGTTGATGATGTTCCTCATGTGTGCAATCAACAGCTTCTCAAAGCACTTCATGACTACAGATGTTACAGCTGCAGGCAGGTAGTTGTTCATGGAGGTCACAGAATAGGACTTGAGTACAGGAATGATGGTGGCTGCCTTAAAACATGGTGGCACTGCAGCCTTTGCAAGGGAGATGTTGAAGATGTCTGTCAGCACACCTGTCAGCTGGTGTGTGGTGTCCCTCAGAACACACCCCAAAATGCCATCAGGTCCTGCTGCATTCTGTGGGTTGATCCTGAACAAGGACCTCACCACCTCCTCAGTCTCACCACACAAAGGGGAGACTCACCTGATGGAAGAATTTGCCTGGTGAAGGAGGATTTGTTAGAATTCTTAAGGTAGGCATGGTAAGTGTTCAAGGCCGCCAGTAAGGGTCAGATGAGGAAACTGACTCCTTTTGTGTCATGTTGAAGATAATTTTGATATCTTTCCACATGGTTTGTGGATTGCCAGAAAGACTGCTCTGTGCTTTCGAAGAATAGCCTGCTTTGGCTCTTTTAATCCCCACATCCAGGTATCTCCTTGCAACCTTCAGTGCACATGCATCCCCAGACCTAAATGCAGAATCCTGTGCTTTCACGACAGTGTGGATGTTCAGTCAGGGTTTCTGGTTGGAGTAGGTGGAGACAGCTTTTGTGATGGAGACGTAGTCGGAACGTCTGATGACTGTGGATGTGTATTCCATTTCACATTGTATAATGTTTCTGAACCCTGCTTAATTTTGACATCAAACAAGTTTTCCCCACTTGTAAGGACACATATACAGGAAATGAAGGTATTCAGCTACTTGGCAGTCATTTTATTTGATGGATCAACATGGCCAACGGACCAAGTGCAGTGACCTTTTCTCAGCTGCGTCTCCTCAGTGTGGTCCATTTTATTTCATCACATCACTCAACAGAAATAAACATCCATCCATTACCTACGCTTCATTTATCCAGTTTAATTAAGAGAACAAAAATGACCTGTAATATATATATTACATTACAGTATGAGCACGGTTAGCTTCCGACTCATAGCTTCCAAGATACATAAACTTTTCTTTCACTGCATTTTTTAGAGACCCTGACCACATTAGCCTAGGTCCTGTTCAAAAACTACATCACTCAGACTCTGTAGGTCTAGACTGAAATATTTGACACAGCATGTAGATTAAATAGAACAGTTAATAAATAAAGACTCAGAAGTTAATGTTGGCAGGTTCTGTCCTCAATATTCAAATTTATTAGGTGTGCCTCAGAAAGGATCTGACAAATTTCCCTGAGAAACATGCTGTCACTGTTCCAACATCCCAGTGTATCCTGTTTTGACAGCACAGCCCAGAGCTGGAGTTCAGTTTGCATATGCATCCTTCATCAGTTGAGTTAACCAAGTCACCTCTTCTGTTTATGTTAACAGTCCAAGGGATTGTGCTGCATCCTGCACATAACTTAGCACAATATTACAGAGACCACCACAAACACATACACAGTGATAACTGAGCATTAGCATAATCTGCTTTGTCAGACTCTAAACAACATGTACAATGATATTAGAACATAGATAAATATTTAACATGTAGAAGAGTTGCTGCAATCCATGGCAGACATACAGACTAAGCTATAAACAATATATTCCTGTTTATTGTCCAGAGGAGCCACGCTTAACATGTTCATAAAAACAGAAGGAACTAGAGGGACTCTCACTACACTGCCATGGAAGACTCACCTTTGTGCATCTGCTGTGATTGCAAATGATGGCAGCATTGATGCATCTCTGCATCTCTGTCCTTGTAATTTGTGGGGAAGGAGGTAAAATTGGAGAGGAAAAAGCTGGTAATGGAGATAAAAACAGAGATAAAAGCCCCCACACAGGGACTGCACTATTGTATACAAGCAAGCTTTCTTTACAGCATCAGTGAAAGTAGCGGGACAACAAAAACCTCTTTTCTCTCTAACACCCCTACCTCTAACACCCCAACATGCTATTTTCACTTCAAATGGGCAAAGCAATATTGCAGTTTGTGTGCAGAATGATAGGTTGTGTGAATTTGAAAATATGATGCCAGTAAAGTCAGTTAAAAGGTGATAAAAAAATGTTATTACAATCAGTAACTGATGCAGATACAATGGCTGTGCCAGTATTCAAGCTACAAACAAAACTGATTTGATTTGTTGACTGAAATCACACCCCATTGCAGTACGAGAGGATTTAATTTTTTTAAAGTATTATTTTGATTACCAATTAATAAATTATAGATATAAGATATAAAATATATTTCAATGAAGAAACTACTCCAGATTAAGAGGGGTAATATATATATATATATATATATATATATATATATATATATATATATATATATATATAAACTTGCTCAGTTGTTAGGTTATGTGTGTGCATTTGTACTGTAAATTATTTTCCAGTACAAAAATCTGAAAATTGAAATTAAAATTGTTACCTTTGTAGAGATATTTGTACAAATGTGAAAACAGAGTCACTTGAAAACAGATATTAAACCTGTAGCTTACAAGTTAAAAGGTCTGACAATCAAACTTTGCATTGTGTCTGTGATCAAATAAAAAAGAACATAACAGACAGGATTGAATAGAAAGAAAATAAAGAAGAAATAAAATTAAAGGAATTCGAATTAAAAACTGTCAAGTTAAGTTTACTTGAAAATATTTAGGAAACCAATTACCTTAGGAAGTAAGTAAACAAACTTAATTGTGGAAAGTATTGTGGAATTATTATATTTGAGTGAGCTGTACTTTTTTTGAAGATGGGATCACTTAATATATCTCATTATATGTAAACTCAAATCAAGTCATTACAGCTTAAATACTTTGAGTCACAAAAACTTAATATTTTCTGCCAAAATAAGTGAGCATTACTTGAAATTTGTTTTACTTTAAGGTATCTTAGTGTCATGCACTTTAATAAAGTTGACATGAACTCAAGATAAGTCACATGAACTTAATATACTGTAATAAAGTAAGTGAGCAGTACTTAATTTAAATAAAATGCACTTTATATACTTTAGTTTAGCCAACATGAAAATAATTGACCAAATGGCATCATGAAATCTATATTACATTTTTATTTCAGTATTTGTAAACAATGACAACAACTGACATGCTGTTCATTCTGAAACTTGTCTGACAGTGACTATCAAAGGTGAAGTTTGGCTGAACAATAAATAACATTTTGTTATACCCAACCTTTGTTTTTCCAGTATGAAATGCAAAAAAAAAAAAAAAAAAAAAAAAATAGCGAGGGGAAAGCAGTGCTCCATCAACAGTGTACAGTGGGGATGGGGGGGCTGTTGACCTCGACTCAGGACGTTGTGAGACTGTAGAGGGAATACTTCGAAGATCTTATCAATCACACCAACATGTCTATCGGTGAGGAAGCACATATTTATACAGTAGCAATAATGGTTTAAATAGTTTTTTCCACATTTCCTATCAGAAACAACTTAAAATCTACTCGTTTTCTTAAAAAAAACATTGTTTTTTTTATTTTTGCTGTTTTGTTTATGTTACATAAACTTAAAATTGCACTTGTTTTCAATCGCAATTTTAAGTTAGGCTGCTTGTTTGATTTAAGTTTTACACAAACTAAAAGGTTGATAAGCTCTTCTGACTCCCTGTTGATAATTGCAAGCTTAAAAGTCACTATATTTGAGAATTTAATATTTCTTTTTGCCATGACATGGGAGTACCTGATATTGCATTTAGCTTGCAAAAGATTTGATGAACACACAATACCTTAAATTCCACTATTTCAGAGTCACTTTCATGTTTGGCTAAATGTAAAATCATGTTGTAATGTTTTGTTATCATATAGTGATGACAAAAATCAAGATAGTTTAGACAAAGAACTTTTTTTTTCTTTTATACAGTTGTTTTGTCTAACTATCAATCCGCTGAGTTGTTTCTGATGTTAGGGGGGACATTTATTTACTTTGTGCCACTAACCATTTCTCCATTTTTCTCTTTTGGATTACAGTCATGTCACGAAGAAGCGCTCGACTGGTAGACCTCTGGTACTAGGAAAGTAATGGTATACCTACCATTAATTACAAAGAGACACTCTGGAGGTAAGTTAAAGTAGTAATATGCATAATGTTTTTTTCCAGCACTGTCATTTGGTTTTCTGTGTAACGACTTTAAAACTTGTAACTAACCTAAGTTGTATTTGTCACATTCAGCTCACGTAAAAGGGAAAGAGTTCGTCCTCAAGTCTCGGAGGAGATGATATCTCCTGTAGAAGACGAGTTCCCCATCTGCAACAGTAACACTTTTGATGCAGAAGAAGAGTGCAGTAAGATAAAACTGCTAATGTCCATCTTATATGGAATTTTAGTCATCTTCACTGTTGGTAAGTAATCATCTCTCTCTGAAGTTATTCAGCAACCACTATTTGCTAGTTTTGTATAATGTTTGTTTTTTTTAACTATGTTACTAACCTTATTATCTTATATTTCCTTCACAAGGATTGCCATTTCTGATTATTGCTATGAGCATGTATGGCGCAGAACTGCATTTTAAAACACCGTGTTTTAAAGACATGCACGAGGATAATTTCAAATTAAAGTGGAAAGATCTGCCAGAAGCAGAATTTCTGCCAAATGTGGCTCTGGCATCACTAGGTAAGTCATCATTATCAAACACAGCGTGGAACTTTATATATAATATATCAGACAGCAATTATTTGTTTTTGAGATTCCTAACTAACTTTATTTGTATATTATGTGTGCAGGAGCAAGAATTATAACCGGCAGGACCTCAGCATCATACGAGTGGATAAAACCATCTTTATTCAACTTCCTTCAAACACGCAAATTAGTTTCACCAGGAGTTGTAATACAGGTGTGTACTACATTCAGAAAAAATAAGGATGAGTGATTATTCAACTAAATCTAACAGTTTTTTTTATATACATTAGACTTACCAACTAACCATAATTTCTTTGTCTGTTCAGGGATCATCGAATCTACTTCCTGGAAGCTGCTGGTCCTTTACTGGTCAGCAAGGACACATAACTATATTCCTGTCTCACAAAGTCCCCATTAGCCACGTGACACTGGGTCACATATTAAAGTCGGTGTCTCCATCTGGCACCACATCAAGTGCTCCTAAGGAGTTTTCTGTCTATGTAAGTCACCAGTTTCTCATTACTTTAGTACCAAAATCCTGTCTAACCCTTTTTAACTTAACAGATACAGAGAACACAAAGTGTTAACCAAAAATATATCTCTTTTATCTTCCAGGGAAAAAAAACACTAGAAGATGAGGGAACTCTCCTTGGTACCTTTATGTATGATAATGATGGAGACCAGTTTCAAACCTTTAAGATAGAGGTAAGTATAATGCTATGCTATCATGCATGTGAGCATGTGCATACATAAAATGTATCTAATCTATTGCTTTATTTTAATCTTCTATTTGCATGTGTCCCTCATCACACTAACACTCATTTGTCTTTTTTGTCCCACAGGACCATAATGAGGACCTGTTCAGTTTTGTAACGTTAAAGGTGAACAGCAATTGGGGCGAGCCGAAGTACACTTGCCTGTACAATTTCAGAGTACACGGAAAGATAAGGAGCCCACACCCCATCCCTTACCAGAACTTAGTAGAGTAGAATAAAGCACAAAAAATATCTATTTAACTAAACAAGACAAATATATATATATATATATATATATATATATATATATATATATATATATATATATATATATATATAGGTGCTCGCCATAAAATTAGAATATCATGAAAACTTTATTTCAGTAATTCCATTCAAAAAGTGAAACTTGTGTAATGTAGACCATCATTCCTCACAGACTGGCATATTTCAAGTGTTCATTTCCTTTAATTTTGATGATTATAACTGAAAACTAATCAAAACCCCAAATTCAATATCCTAGAAAATTAGAATATTACTTAAGACCGACACAAAAAAAGGATTACTAGAAATGTTGACCAACTGAAAAGTATGAACATGAAAAGTATGAGCATGTACAGCACTCAATACTTAGTTGGGGCTCCTTTTGCCTGAATTACTGCAGCAATGCAGTGTGGCATGGAGTCCATCAGTCTGTGGCACTGCTCTGTGGCACTGCTCTGATATTGACCTTCAGTTCTTCTGCATTGTTGGGTCTGGCGTATCGCGTCTTCCTCTTCACAATACCCCATAGATATTCTATGGGGTTAAGGTCAGGCAAGTTTGCTGGCCAGTTAAGCAGGAAAACCATGGTCCTTAAACCAGCTACTGGTAGCTTTGGTACTGTGTGCATGTGCCATGTCCTGTTGGAAAATGAAATCTGCATCTCCATAAAGTTTGTCAGCGGCAGAAAGCATGAAGTGCTCTAAAACCTCATGGTAGACAGCTGCGTTGACTGTGGACCTAAGAAAACATAGTGAACCAACACCAGCAGATGACATGGAACCCCAAACCATCACTGACTGTGGAAACTTTACACTCCACCTCAAGCAACGTGGCTTCTGTGCCTCTCCTCTCTTCCTCCAGACTGTGGTACCTTTGTCACGGGTGGCGGGTGGCGTGCGGCCCAATAAGACCGACACTGCCACCAAGATTCTTTTTGTTCAGGGGGAGCAGAATTCAAAGCCACACACGTGCAGTGTTGTTCCCATCATTGAAGACAAGTAGCCTTCGGAGCCCACCTCCCTGTCCAGCAGGACATCCCCTCCTTCAAAGTCTGTACCAGACCGTTGGAGGACGGGTGGAAAGGAACGGATCTGACACGATCAATGCCATTTAGCTTCATAAATGTCTCAAATTCAGCACTTGTGAAATATGTTCCGTCTGATACCAACATCTTGGGAAAACCAAACACACTGAAACTCCATAGCAGCCTCTCAATAGTAGCTTGTGATGTAGCTGATTTCACTGGGTAAATGTCCATTCACATGGAATGAGCATCCACTATGAGCAAAAACATTTCACCAAGGAAAGGCCCTGCATAGTCCCCGTGGATCCTGGACCACATGACTCTGGCCATTCTCAAGGGTGTAATAGTGCTGTGGGTGGCAACTTGTGGTATTTTTGACATTCTTTACATGACTGCTCTTCCCTTTCAATGTTCTCATCCATACCTGGCCGCCATACATATGACCTTGTCAGGCCCTATATCTTTGATATGCGCATATGTGTCTGTTGCTGAAGCTTCAGTATTTTGTCTCTGCCTTTGGTGGGGATGACTATTCTTTCTCCTCAGAGCACACATCCATCCCTTACACTAAGTTCCATCTTCCTCTGTTGATATGGCTTGAAACAGGCATCTGCCTGTGCAGGCCAGCCCTGGATTGTACTCATGGACTTGGGACAAGATAATACCCTTAGCTGTCCAGCGTTTGATTTGTGCAGTGCCAACTAGCGTGTCGTCCAGTACATCCATCATCAGTACTTGTGTGGTCATCTCCTTTTCACGCGCTGTTTCTGGCACAGGCAGCCCGCATTTGCATGGTGTTTGCCTGGCTTGTACACTATGTTGTACTCATAAGCGCTCAATGTCACAGCCCATCTTTGCACTTTCAGTGAGCTCATCTGAGGTATAGGCTTCCTTATGTTGAAAAAAGAAATCAATGGAAATCAGTTTTGGTTGCCAGGTTGGTCAGGAATTTGTTGTAATAGTTTAACAAACCCAAGTAAGCTTTGAGTTCTGTGACGTTTGTGGGAGCAGGAGCATTGATGATGGTTTTTCTTCTCCACTTGGTGAAACCCCTGCGCATCCACTCTGTGCTCCAAGTACTCTACTTCTTGTTGCAAGAAGGCACACTTATTTCTTTTCAGCTGTAGACCAGCCTCATCCAACCTGCCTCACACCTTGGCTAAGTTTTTCAGGTGGTCTGCCTCATCCTCCCCACTCATCAAAATGTCATCTAAATACACAGCCACCATAGGTATCCCCTTCAGAATGCCTTCCATGGTCCTCTGAAATATGGTTGGTGCAGAGGCTACTCCAAACGGCAGTCTGTTGTACGTGAACAGCCCTCTGTGTGTGTTCACTGTCACATACATTTTGGATTCCTCATCCAAGAGTATTTGCTGGTAAGCTTGACTCATTTCTTGTTTGGAGAACTGCTTGCCTCCTGAAAGAGCTGTGAACTGGTCCTCCACTTTAGGTATTGAATACTGTTCCAGGGAGGCCACTGTATTTACAGTAAACTTGTAGTCTCTGCAGTCTTACTGTCCCGTAGGCTTCAGAATGGGCGTGACAGGTGCCGCCCATTCTGCATATATTACTGACGAGATTATATTTTCTCCCAAAAGTTAATTAGCTGATTAGAGTGTGGCGCTGGGTGTCTTCAGTATTGAATCTTTCCACAATATTCTAATTTTCTGAGATATTGAATTTGGGATTTTCATTAACTGTCAGTTCTAATCATTAAAATTAAAAGAAACATTTGAAATATGTCAGTCTGTGAGGTCTGAATGTCTTTGATGAGCACGTGTGTGTTTAGATATATATATAATATATATATATATATATGTGTGTGTGTGTGTATAGATTTTAAGCTGTCAAATGAAATAAAATTTTTAGTCAGATTAATCACAGCTTACAAATTAATAATGTTTAATCACTACACTTATGTGACTATTCTTTAAATTTGCCTGTTTTTTATTGTATTGGTAAGATGATATATGAATTCTGAATTATGATCTAGAACAGGGCTACTCAATTCGGTCCTACGAGGGCCGCAATCCAGCAGGTTTTCCACGTATCCCTGCACCAACACACCTGAGTCAAATTAATGAGTTATTGAGGACCGAATTGAGTAGCCCTGATCTAGAACATGGTAGAGATTACGCAGAGTAACATAATAGAAGTACATTACAGGCTGCATTTACTGACCCTTGGACATCTGACATTTACCCAAGAAAAGGGCAGTAAACAATAAATATTGGTAGCATTGGCTCGTTTTGTTGATACAATACAGTAAAAATGGGCCAAATTCAGGCATAGTCACAAATGCTGATTTATCATGATTAATTTCTAAGCTGTGATTAATCTGATTAAAAAATTTTAATCATTTGACAGCCCTGTGTATGTATCTAATATGTTATGGCATTGTTATTGAAAATAACTTCTGCTTTTTTTTCAGCAGGTTTTTATGTTTGTGTATGTATAACAATGTGCAATGGCAATAACAATGTCATTATGACATTATTATTGCTATTAATTTGTGCTTATCCTTTTTTCTTTCAGCAGGTATCCCTGGCTTACCTTTTTATTTATATATGTATATTGTGTGTTATGACGTTATAACTTGTGCTTGTTTTTTTTTATTTTTTTTTTTTATTCCTCAACAGGTATCCCTGACTCGCCCTCATGGTGCTTTTTTATTTCTCTGTCCTGTCCTCTCCATCCCCAACCGGTCGAGGCAGATGGCCGCCCTCCCTGAGCCTGGTTCTGCTGGAGGTTTATTTTTCTTTCGAAAGAAAGTTTTGTTTCCTCTCCACTGTCGCCCACGTGCATGCTCAGGATGGGGGATTATATCGAAGATAAGATTCGATGCAATCCGTTGGTTTCTTTAGGTAGCCAATTATATTTACGAATTGGCTCATCTAAATTAAAAATTGGACTAAATAAAATATTTTATTACTAAGTTTAATGGTTGTCTCTGAAATTTTTATTGTTTATTCCTTTTTTGTTGTTAATATTATGATCCCCTGCCATTTACCTGATAGAATATGAAATAGACTCCACAACAACAAATTCCTTACTTATGCAGGTTTTTCGTTTCAATATGTGCGTGAGATTTTTATTAATGTGCACCTTTTTACACAAATTTGACTGAGAGGTGAATTAAAATAAATACTTAAATGCAGTTGGAACTTTCGTGCCAACGATATAAAGGAACACACATAAAGGAAGCAAAATCATCCAGATTTTCTGTCTGAAGAGATGGCAACTCTGAGACAGCAAGAAACCCCCCCCACACCATTACACAACCCCCAGTCTGAACCATAGATACAAGGCAGGATATATCTATGCTTTCATGTTGTTCGAGCCTACCATCTGAATGTGGTAGCTAAAATGGAGACTCATCAGACCAGAAAACATTTTTCCAATCATCTATTGTGTGGTTTTGGTAATTCTTAGCTGTTCTTAGCTGACAGGAGCAACACTTGATGTAGTCTTATGCTGCTGTAGTCCATCTGCTTCAAGGTTGGACATGATGTAATTTTAGAGATGGTATTCTGCAAACCTTGGTTGTAACCAGTGGTTATTTAAGTAACTATTGCCTTTCTATCATTTCCATCCAGTCTGCCCATTCTCCTTTGACATCAGCATTTTCTTCCAGACAACTGCCCCTCACCCTAGTTTCTCTTTTTCAGACCATTCTCTGCAAATTCTACAGATGGTTGCATGTGAAAATCCCACTAGATCAAGAGTTTCTGAAACAGACCAACCATTCCATCTCCTTTAAATTCATTTCTTTCCCATTCTGATGCCTGATTTAAACTTAAGCAGGTCATCTGGATCATGTCTACATACTTAAATACAAGTTGCTGCCATGTGATTGGCTGAGGAGCTATTTATGTACACAAGCAGTTTAAGAAGTGTACCTAGTAATGTGGCTGATGAGTATTGAATGAAATGAAAAACATAACAAGGATCAAGTATAAAATTTCATTTGAACATTTTTGTTTTATTTTGTTTAATGTTTTTTGTTTTCTGGATGACATATAATAAGTTAGTATGAGTGGTAGGTCTGTACATCAGTCCAGTCCTGGCCCCAAAGCGCATTAAACTGTAACCTTTTAAACGTCCAAACTTCAGGGAAATGTGTGAAGTGATATGGTTTTCATTTGTGAAACAAATATATAAATTATCTGATTGTAGATTATCATTCAAAAAACATACAGTACCCCTAAAAAAAGTCTCACAAACTTTTCACAACTGGGGGCCTAATTTGATTAGAAATAAGTAAAAAAACTAGACCCAAATCCCTTCAGACATTAATTGAAATGATTAGGAGAGATACATTTTACTAGTATAAAATTATGAGAAAATAATAATGGAACAGAAGAAGAAGTGGAGGGACAGGGTAGTTTTTCAGCAAAAAAAAAGGCTTTTCTAGATGCATTTAATTCTACCTAAACGGTGTATAATTAGAGAATTATGTTCCTTATTCATACCATCCAATCGTCTTCTGTCTTCATTCTCTTTGAGTTGTTGAAATCACCTGGATGTGACACATTTGGGAACTTCTGTTTCAGAATACAATCGATTCAAGATTCTTACTTTTCCCCTGCACATATTCTGCTGTCTTCTAAGACTGTAAAAAGTGAACTGGGTTACATCAAAGTTTCATTTTTTCAGAAACCATCTTTGAGTGTGCAGTAACATCAGAACTACAGTAATGATGCATATTGTGTATTTTAATCAGTGAGAATCCATGTGAAGACTGATCATGGGGGCTGTATCTTCCATTAAGTCCATGTATTTGCTTCCTAGAGTCTATTATATACACATGAACCTTGTGGCTGGCTTAAATTTCCACTTCCAAAATGCACAGCACAAGCAGCATCAAGGACACTAAGCTTAGAGTGGGTGTGATCAGGGATGCTTTACCTGAAAAAGAGGAAACAACATAACACAAATGGATATCAAAAGGTATTAAGTATATATATTAAATCTTTACTAAAATCACGAATTTCATCAAGCCTTACCCTGAATCCTTATCTTCCTGACTGGGCCATCTCCTCCTTCATAACGGCCACGTACCATCAGTTCATAGTCTCCAACCTGAGGCATGGGGAAGTCCATAAAGTGCCAGCCAGTGATGTAGACTTTCCCATAGATGTAGCCGGTCTTTCTGAACATGACCTGTCAAACAAAAACATGAAAGATTTGTAACCATATATGACAAACTTGAGAAATGAGTACTACTTTTCATTCAATTTTATGCAGTAAAGTATTACAGAGCTGGTACACCTACCTTGTAGTAGAGGGGAAAGGAAATATTGCCAAACCAATCGTACTCAATGTGATCCCACCACACATACAACCATTTTCCGGTCCAGCTGATGTAGCGCCACATCCTGGGAGGCTCTGGTGGTGCTGTAAAGAAATGCTCACTTCAGCATTCATTATTATTATTATTATTATTATTATTATTATTATTTTACATATGACCACATATTTCACTGTCTGTGTTTATTCTGATCTTACGTGGCCTCTTTGTGAACATCTCACAGTGTTCACCAGGGGGTCCAAGGCCTGCTCCATTGAAGGCACGGACCTCTATGAGGTAGTGTGAGTCTGGCAGCATGTTTTCCAGCCTAGTCTGATTGACTGTGGCTGGAACAAATATACGATTGGCTCCAGGCTCTGGGTCATCATATTTTCTCCAGTATTTGACCTAGTTTGCAAGACACAAGGTATTTTACATTAGTCAGTTTGGTTAATTTCTTGTTTCGGCTACAGAGTACATAACACAGGGCAGAAAGCATTTAAATAAATTACTGCAAGCTATTTACCAAGATTTGCTCTTTAAACTTTGTTGCTGTTTGCACCGTTATTTTACAAAGAAAAAACTGTTTTAAGCCACACTGGAGGAAGAACAGTCGCTGCACTAAAACCTTTTGTAGCTCTTCATGCTCTGTTCTTTGCTTTATTCATGTCAGTTTGTATCATTTTAATGGACTCACCATCAATTCTATAGAAATAAAATCAGAATTCTCGCAGGAATTGTCCTCCACTGTCAGGTATTAACAATACACGGTTATCAGACCTTTCCAAAAAATCCTAATTTACTTAAAAAGTAATAAAAAGCAATGTTTGTTTTCCATCTTTCTAAAGATATGCTCAGGCCATCTCAAAAAATGTTTTGACCCAGACGTCCGAGTCATGACATCTTTACATCTCCACTATGACCATGCCACATTTTAACCTTCAAAGCTCATATAAAAAAATACCCAGAAAACAGTGTATACCTCTTACATGTGAAAGGACATATAACCTTTATTTAACCAGGTAAAAAAATGTTTGAGAACTAGTTCTCATTTACAAACATGACCTGGCCAAGAGGCCCCAGCAGGAATAAATAACGTACATACATATAAACAGACAACTGTGCATACACAGGACCACAATACAACAATACAATACAAATAAAAAAAAACGCAGAGTGAGTACAAATATATAAAAATGAAAGGGGGAAAGGGAGTAGAACACAGTGTATAAGACGGATTTATGTGAGAGAAAAAGTAGTGGGTAAATGTTTGTATATAAGGGCGAGTCAGCATCGTCAGCAGGAACAAGTATCTACAATAATCTGTTGAAGTCTCTGTCTAAACAGAGAAACAGATATCAGAGCTGGAAGTTTGAGAGTGTTCTGCAGTGTATTCCAGTCATATGCAGCGGCAAAGTGGAAGGCGTTACGGCCAAAAACAGTGGCGGTTTTGGGAATGATGAGCTTAATAAATTCGGTTGACCTGGTGTGATAAGTGCTGCGAGCGAGGTGGAGAAGAGATGAGAGATAGAAAGGTGTCTTGTGTAAGATTGACTTGTAAATAAAAAGAAACCAATGATGGAGTCGCCGAGTGTGAAGGGAGGGCCAGCCCACCAATTTATAGAGATCACAGTGGTGGGTGTGGAAAGGGGCGTTTGTGGCAAAGCGTATGGCTGAGTGGTAGAGAGTGTCTAGTTTTTTAAGGGCTGAGCTTGGTGCCATTTTATAAATGATGTCGCCATAGTCAAAAATTGGGAGTAAAGTCAGTTTGACTAAAGTGCATTTGGTTGCGTGAGTGAAAGAGGCTTTATTACGGAAAAGAAACGCTAGTCTGGCTTTTATTTTGGCTTGGAGATTATTTATGTGGGTGACGAATGACAGAGATGAATCCAGCCAGATGCCCAGGTACTTATAGGAGTTGACATAATCCAAAGCCGTGCCGTCTAGGCAGGTGAGTATTGGTAGGGTGTCAGCGCCAGTTTTCCGACTAAAAAGGATGCACTTTGTTTTACTGGAGTTGAGGCGAAGGTGAAGGTTGTGGAAGGACTGCTCTACTGAAGTGAGGCTGAGTTGAAGAACAGCTGCAGCAGCTTGTGGGGAGGGGCCGACTGAATACAGAATGGTGTCATCGGCGTACAGGTGGATCCGAGAGCTGCCAGCAGCTTTATCTATGTCATTGATGTAAATGGAGAAAAGGGTGGGGCCCAAAATAGACCCTTGAGGCACACCTTTGGAAATAGTGAGTGGTTCTGACATGATATTTTCTGCTTTCACTAACTGGGCACGGTCAGAAAGGAAGCTGGAGAACCAGTCACAGCAGGAGATGGACAGACCAATACTGGAGAGCCTTTGTAGAAGGATCTTATGGTCAACTGAATCAAATGCCTTGGCAAGGTCAATAAAGGTGGCTAAGCAGACCTGCTTGGAGTCTAGTGCTGTGATGACATCATCCAGGACCTTCGCGGTGGCTGTTATACATCCATGGCCAGGCCGAAAGCCAGACTGCAGGTCAGATAGAATGTGGTTTGAGTCAAGGAAGCAGTTTAGTTGTTTGAGCACTAGCTTCTCCAAGACCTTGGCTAAACACGGAAGTATGGAGATGGGTCGGTAGCAGTTTGGATCCGTGCCGCAGCCACCTTTGAAGAGTGGAGAAACCATGGCTGATTTCCAGTCGGAGGGGAGGATGGAGTACTGTAAGGACCTATTAAACAGACTTGAGACAGGTGCTGCAATAATGTGAGCAGCTGCTTTCAGGAACATGGGATGAAGACCATCAAGGCCAGCAGATTTGTTTGGATCCAGCTTAGTGAGCTCATCCTGCACTTCTAAGATGGAGAAAGGTGAGAAGGAAAAAGGTGTGTTGTTCAATGGAGAAGGCTGAGAATCTAATGAGGCTGAGTCGACCTCACTTGCTGAAGCCAAATCTGGACCTGCGACAGGGGAAACTTGGGTCGCATTGACGAAGTGATGGTTGAGAAGTGAGGCCATGCGAGCCTTATCAGTAATAACAATGTCATTGAATATCATAGAGATTGGTAGCTGAGGGGAGGCAAGCTTATTCTCCATGATCTTGACGGTTTTCCAGAACTTCCTCGCATCAGAGCCACAGGTGGAAAATTTCTCCTTAAAATGGGAGATTTTAGCGTTCCTGATGGCCTGTGTTGTTTTGTTCCTGAGTTGCCGAAAGGCAAGCCAGTCCGCTGGGGATTGTGTGGAGCGGGCTTTCCGCCAAAGGGTGTTCTTATGATGGATAAGTTCAGCCAGATCATGGGAAAACCAGGGGCTATAACGATTCTTGATTCTGCATTTTCTCAAAGGAGCATGTTTATTGACAATTAGACTGAATGTATTTTTGAAAAAACACCATGCCTCATCCAGGGAGGGAGCAGAGCCAACTCTATCCCAGGTCACCGCCTCAACATCCTGAAGAAAGGCTTGCATGTTAAGATTCTTGAGAGAGCGCTTGGTTACAATGACTGGGGGTCTTTTGACTGAACAGCCAATGCGTACACAGGCAATAGCACAGTGATCGCTTATTTGGCTGAAAACACCAGACTGATAGTTAGATGGGGTGTTGGTGAGAATGAGGTCAATCAGCGTGGAAGATGAGGGAGATTTTAGATTTGGTCTGGTGGGCTCAGATATTAATTGAGTAAGATTTAGAGCATCAAATTGCTGCAAAACTGTGTCAGGAGGGTTAACCATATCCCAGTTTAGATCACCCAAAAGAACAAACTCAGAGGTTGTGAATGGTACAAGGAGCTGACTAATGGCTGAGAGTGCAGAAGCTGGTGCAGAAGGTGCTCTGTAGCAGACAGCAACAGTGAGAACAAAACTGGCTGAAAGTCTAAGCTTTAATATCAGCAACTCAAACTGTTTGGGGACAGACTTAGATAGAACAGAAGCACATTGCAAATGATCTTTAACATACATGGCTACACCACCGCCCCTAGTGGCTCTGTCTTTACGAAATACATTATAACCTGGTATAAATATGTCCTGATCAGTGACACTTTTTTTTAACCAGGACTCGGAAACAGCTAAAACATCAGGATTAGCAGTATGTAACAGTGTTTTTAAAAGATCAAAATGCTTTGGATTTAGCAGGCTGCAGATATTTACATGTAAAAACCCCAGGGATTTGCGGTTACAGAAGTCTCTGAATAACAGTTGTGAAGTAGCAGTAGGATTATCTATACCAGGACCAGGATTTGGGTGAACATTCCCAGAGATAAAAAGCATGAGAATAATTAACAAGCGCCAGATGGCAGCACCGAGGGAAAGTCGTTGTTTAACCTTTACTGAAGGCATAACCGCGAACAGAGAGTTAGAGTCAGAGAGCTGCTGCAGCAACATGGATGAAAAGGTCGGAATAAGATAAAATACCTGAGTGGTAGGAAGTCCGAGAGATATCGTAGTCCAGAAGGATGAGACATCTGTAGGCTGTAGGGTAAAGTCCATTGTACTCCCATAGCGCAGCACTATAGCAGGTCCAGGTGGGGGCTTGCAGGCAGGTCTGACAGCCTCTGGCTGTGTGTGCAGGACAAATCCGAGTAGCATAGTCCAGAAGGACAATGTAGTTAGTACGGAGAAACGCATGTTACAACGAGTAAAAGCACACAGACTCGAGACAGAACGTGCGCAACCAGGAAACTCCGGCGCCGCGGCCAGTCCGAGCTGTGGAGGTCTTTAAGCCGCTGATTGTGTTTGTAAACACACAGCGACGCGACCAGATCCACAGAGATCCACAGAGGAAAAAAAAATAGTCCCACTGGATGGTCAGCCAGCGACTAACCATAAAAGCCACCAAAATGTCAAACAGTAATCCAATTGGCCAGATGGACGCAGCCAGCGCCGCAAAACCTCGTCCGCTGAAGCCAGTAGGAAGCGCAGCACGGCCCGCCGCACAACAAGCCGGACCGCAAACCACGATGCTAACCACAGAAGCAGCCAGTCACCGGGCTCGGAAAAGCCGTGCTTTACAGGTAGCCAAGGGATCCAACGCTGAACCAGCCACGACAAGCCGTGAGACTACAACGTCGCCGGGAGCAGCGGTTGCGCCGTTAGCCGAGTCAGCTAGCTGAGGATTAACCCAGGTACAGCAACACCTGAGCGGCAAGCCTTGCAGACAAAAGACCAGATCAACCCTCGGGGATACGATCAGGTAACTTCCAGAAAAGTGTTGCCATTCAAGACTGCAATTAAAAGTGCTTACAAAGCTTAAAGAATATCAATATAGACAGACTCAGACACGGACAGATAGATGAGACATCCTGCCGGCAGCCATCTTGGGTGTGGTGGAACGGGAGACTCATCTTTCAGATGTTCAGTCAATATCATTATTCAGACATATCATTATTATTATTATTACTTCCATTATAAGACTGAACTATTACTACTACTAAGACTAACTATTATTACAAAGAGCTCATGGATAGCAGAGCCTGTGTTTTTAGGATTAAATAGAATTGTTGATACAGTATAATTAAAACTGAGCAACACATTTTAGTAGTCTTGTCAGTAGCTCTGTACCTGGTATCCTTCGATGTACTGCTGTAGACCTGTTCCGGTGTCAACCACTGGTAGCCACCAAACCAGGGCTTCAGTGGAGGACACTGGCCTGGCATAGACATCCGTTGGAGATTCTGTTGGCACTGTATAAATACAAGAAGAAATAAAAGGAAAAGGTTTGTCTATTGCATTGCTGAATCAAATGTTTTCATCCACTGAACAGAAAGATTTATGTCAGATAGCTTGAAAATACATCCAATTTTAACACATATTAAAACAATAAATACAAAACAGAATCCTCACCATCTCTTGGATAGTAGATGACTTTGGTGAGGCTGTATGGCCCATCTCCTTTCACATTAAATGACTTGATTTTCACCTGAAACTCTCGCACCTGGAAGTCCTCTTCAGTGGGAATGAAGTAGGAATCCCTGTGAACATACCGTCTCGTCTCGGGATCTGAGATGGTCTCGTACCACCAGTCGTAAGCATCATGAGGCTTGAAGGCTACAATGTAGCCAAATTTTTTGCCATAGAAAAACCATGGCTGCACAGGCTAGGGACCAGAAGTGGAAAGAGGTACGTGTAAAATAAAATAAGGGCTGGGTAAAAATAAATAGATCTAACTTTCTAAAGAAAGATTCAAACTGTGGCACCTACCATCCATGTGATGACAATCTCGCCATTTCGACCTCCATATCCTGCCACATCAGTGGGGGAAACCACTGGAGCTGCAGGGGAAATAGTTTATCATTATTCTTTATAACATCTGCAAGATGATAGAAGGATGAAATAACTTCTCAATGTCCTTACGAGCATCCCAGGTTTTGATCTTGAGGGAAGGGATACTGGCCTCTCCTGATCCATACTCATTGATAGCAATGATCCTGAACTGATACTCCATCCAAGGGTACAAGTCTGTTACCTCTGCTCTCTCCATGCTTCCATCAAGATTAGTTGGAGCTGAGAAACACAGAGAAAGTTGCAGAATCTTCTATTTAATTTAAACTGTATTTAATTTTAATTCTCTCTGTAATTACAGATATAAAAAAAAGACAAATCCAAAATCTCATTGAATATACAAATTTGCTTCAGAGACGAAAAGGCTCTTATTTATCATTTATATGGCTCAAGATCCCCCTCTGCTGGCAAGAATCAGTACTCACATGTGCTGGCATCCCTCCAGTCATCTTCATAGAGAGCCCAGAAGTGTCTGGTCTGAATGGTGTAGGAGAGAATGGGGCTGTTATGTTCAGCTCCTTTGGTCCACAACAGCTTCACCCATGTATCACCGATCTCCTCCACTCGGATCACACCAGGAGGCCCGGGAACACCTAAAGTTTGATGATAAGCAGGTGAATGAAAGGTTGTAATCGTGAAGTAAACTGGTACTGATCACTTTTATTTTCCCTTTTCAGGCTCTTTTTAAATGAATGAGAACCAAAGTGAAATAAATAAAAAGAAAAAACAATAATAAAAAGAACAAAAACTTGATTTGTTTGACATAATATGACTGGACTGACCTACAACTTTAAGGTCAGCGTAAGCAGTGTCGTTGTCCACCACAGTTTGAGCCGTGCAGGTGTAGCGACCTTCATGCCAAATCTGGGCATTCTTTATTCTCAGATCACCAACTCCATCTTCACCCTAATCAGATAGAAATGCAGGGAAGGGAGAAGGCAATCTGTTACAACATTCACAGGAAGTATATTTAGATATATGTTGAGGCTTGAAAATGAGTAAAATATCACTTTACCAGAACACGCTCGTAGTGTTGCCATTCAGAGTCAAAGTCAATAACTCGGAAGTCAATCGCCCAAATGAATGTGATGTCCAGCATAGGGTCATATGATGCAGCACACCTGAGAATCACCTCGTCACCAACTTTAACCTCAGAGTCTTCGGGTGCTACTGTAAGGATGGTAGCCTCTAGCAAAAACATCAGGAAATTAGAGTCAAATATTTTCATCATCACTACTCCTCCTATGCCATTAATCAGACTATTAAAGATATTAAAGCAACTCTACATAACTTTGACCTTAAACCGCCATGCTTCTGACTCACTTTGATGGCACACTGACATTCATTTTGCACATTCATGGAGCCATTGTTGCCCTGCAGTATCCTGAGGCTGAGAAAGCGCAAACTTTTTGTGATGCTATTTTCAGTTTAACCTTTGGACTTTGGACAACAGAAACAGAATAACATGTGACTGAAAGCAAATGTATTGGAAATCTGGCTGAATTATGATGCAGCATGTGAACACAATCAGAGGAAAAAGAAACTTTCCATTGGGAACACTTGGCAACAAACCAGTTTCCATGCTGTGCTACTGCTAGCTTGCTTGAATGCTAACAGGTACTTTCTACCTGAACAAGTTAGCACAGTGGGTATATTATACAAGTTTGCATTAACCACCATAAAAGATTACAGAACAGTTTTACTCTTTACATAGTTTAACAAAGTCTACTCATGGCAGAAAAGCTTCTACACAACCTCCTTTTCCACTAATAATCACTTCCTGTGCAGTGATGCTACTGCAAGCGAAAAATGATTCTATGCAATCAAGTCACTGGTTGAGACACTTTACACACTTCAACACCATTAACAGTTCAGATGCTACTGACATTTCAGGCATGCATTTAAGTATGGCGGCATTATCATGCCAAAATCCCGCGAGAGTAAACGAGATCCCGCGCGAGAGGAATTGAGATCCGCGCGCGAGTTCCACGGGGCGTTGTGGAGATACGCGCGCGAATGAAGCAGTCCGAGCGCGCGTGCGCGCGCGATTTCTCCGCGCGCGCGGGCAGTATCTCCCCTCGCCTGAGTTTGCTTGCTTGCAGGGAATATCGGAGCCCTCGCGCGGACAATGTCTGCTCGCTGGCTCGTGGTGCTCACTCGCGGTAAAGTTTATTGGCAGTAGGTGGGCAGGGCCAGCAGGTTTTCTGTCATTACACACGATTGGCTACAGTCCCTGTCCTCTGTGATTGGCTGACTCACTTGGAAAAGAGGAAGACGAGGAAGCGGGAGTCGTCTCGGTGTCTCGGCCACATGGCAGATCATCGGGAGGTAAGTTATGCTGCATATTTTGCAACACTAATATTATTTTTGAAAAAGCTTATCATTTCTATAGCTCTTTATTTCGTTAAAATATACGAGGAACTTAATTTACATGGCGGCTGCTTTCTGCCAACAGCTTATAGTTGTAAAGTTGATGTAAGCTAATGCTAGCTGCCTTACCAGTCCTTGATTTGGTTTCGTCTGTTTGGTAGGAACAGTTGCAAGTCGCTGCCAAGCGGATTGTAGAATTACTTAAAACTGCCCTGGCTAACGAAGCAGACCCATCGTCACAAAATCGTAAGTGTATTGTCAATATTGTGTAAGATTATTTAGTAATGTCAGTCCATAAAGATTCCGTTTCATTGTTTTTAATGGTTTCACATTAAGCAGTCACTAATGCCTACTATCAGCCTGAAGAGCATCTCAAAAATAAAAGATCTGATGTCTCAGCAAAATCAGGAAAAAGTAGCCAATGCATTCATTTCCATGCTTCATTATTACAACAGTTTCTTTACTGGCTTCCCTAAAAAAAAAAGAAAAAACAGACAGCTGCAACTCATTCAGAATTCTGCTGCCGGACTTCTCACAAGGCCCAGAAGCCAGTTCTGAGGTCTGTCGCAGTCTGTCAGCGGATAGACTTTAAAGTTCTGTTGCTGGCCTATAAAGCACTGAAGGATTTAAGCTCTAAATACATCAATGACCTCCTGATCCAGTAGGAACCCACTAGACTCCATAGGTCATCTGGATCTGGTCTTTTCTTTTATCAGTTCCTGGAGTCAGAAACAGACATGAAATTGCGTTCAGCTTCTATGCCCCAAAGATCTGGAACTTTAGGGCTGGGTTTAAAAAATCAATCAATCAATTTAAGAATAAAAAAAAAAAAATCAATCGATTCTGAAAATACCAAAATTGATTTTATTTTTTTTTTTAAAGAAAGAGCATTCTTTTATTTGGCCATTCTTTTACTGTAGTGTTTCTGTTAACACTGTATTCTGTTTAACATGTGACGTTGATTATTTTCACAAATAAATGTTATGTATGTGACATGCCAGTGCTTCTGTACATGTTTTAATGGAAACCTGACTTACACACTGTTGAAAGGTTGCTTCAGCGTTTCATAAAAATTGCTATCTTCAAATGTCTAATATTCCAAGAAATATTGATGTGAAATGATTATCTGAAGATGAATTGATATTGAATCGAATCGAAATTAATCTAAGTCAAATAAATTTTTGCTCTTGTGAATCAAATTGATTCAGGAAATTTGGAGTGATCCCAGAAAGCCTCAGATCAGCTAAAACACTATTTAAATCCAGGTTATAGACTGCCTGTTCTAAGCTGCATTTACATAGATTTCATGTACTTGTTAAGATTTTAAATCATGCATTTTATTCTTTTACTTTTCATCATCCACTCCGCACAGAAGGAAACCGGAGTCCAGAGCAGATGTGGCAGATTGGACTGATGAACACAAATGTTGTTCAGCCTGACATACCAGAGGTATTGCTTAAACCTTTCACTACATGATAAGTTTGCTTGTGATTGTCTTTTAAGGTAGTTTAAAAAAAACAAACATATACTGTTATTTGACTGAAATGTATTTATAAAGCACTTTTCATGCATACATAGCAAAAAGTGCTTTACATATTAAATTCAACAATGTTTTAATTAATTAAAAAATCTCTCACACAGTTATAAAAAAATAGTTGTGTATGTGTGAGTATCTTTTGGCTGTACAGGGGCAATTAAAGTACTGTTACCTTTACACTATAGAGGCTTTGCACTGAGAATGGAAAAAGAAAATAAATTTTTCTTTTATACAGTGGTAGGATATTAAAATTATTTAAACATTATAAAAAAAACACTTCACTTTTTTGGCTTTCTAATTTCCAGTATTAAAACATGAATGTATTGTACTTCATATGTGCATGTTGCAGTCTATTTGCGCCTACACTGAGAGAGAATGGAAATTAAAAATAAACAACTCCTTGTTTAGGAGCCCGATGTTGACTGGGAAATGGCGGCAGACTACAATGGAGAAGATGAGGATGCAGGAATAGTTGTCCCTGAATTTGAGTGCCCTTTGACTCCAGAAGACCTGTCTGAAATTCAATCATTACTTGAGGAAACTGATCCAGAAACTCCAGTCAGGGAACTTTACCTTCTTTGTCGTGAGTATGTAGCTGCAAGATGTAGCTCTTAACAAGTCGACATGGAGGCAGTCAGCCTGTGACCTTGTTAAGGCATTATGGAAGTCTGTTTCTTTCTCTTAAAACTGCACAGAGGAACTGGTTTGCTAATTTGAAAGATATTCACACAACTGTATGTGAAAGGTAAATATGGCATTCAAGACTGATATTCTTGTTTGTTTTAAATCAGTTTGATTGTAATTCTTTCATGCTTTTTATGCTTGATGTTTTTTGTAAAGCACTTTCAATTGCTTAAACTGTGTGATTTGTAAGTAAATACTGGATTAAAATGAAACAGCTTAATACATCTTTGTTCAACTGCAATATTTAAATTTACATTTTTTTAACGTGGCATCAAAATCAGGTTTTAAAAGAATTAAGAACTTGGACATCTGTGGTCCTCCTTCATCTCTACTGCTGGTAACTGACTGCAGGTAATGTTGGAGTGGCTGATTTGTCTCAGCCATCAGTTTTTTCTTCCCAGTACAATGGCCAAACGCAGTATATGGGCTGTAGCTAATCAAAAGTAGACATGGAGGAAGCCAGTTTGTGGCAATGGAGCATTGTGGAGGTTCCTGTTGCTGCAAAAGCAGTAAAGTAAAAATATTCCATCACACTGATCATCAAATTAAAAATATTTATTACAAAGGGAAATTTAACAATAATGAGTGTAACACCACTTTTTTGTATACAAAAGATCTAAATTGGGCCATATTATGAATTAACTGCATTAGAAGCAAGGCCAAAGAGAAGACAGTTGAGTAAGAAATTGTTCAAAAACATAAAAACAAATGTACACACAATTCTTGTAACTTTCATTAACCTGCTACTGTATTGGACTTGTTAAACAATGATCAAACTGGGTGGTTTTTAAACTTTTAAACTTTAATGACGTTTTCCTTGTGGCATCTCCAACAAGTTATGAAAATGTCATCAAGACCTATCCATAACTCTTTGAGTCATGTTGCTTATTAACAAACGAAAACAAAGGTTGGGTAAAACTTCCTTCATGGAGAAAATAAATAACAAGGGGCGCATTGGAAGCCGCTGGTTTCTGGGCAGCAGCTTCTCTTTTTAAGTGAGAGCCAATCACAGAGGACGGGGACTGTAGCCAATCGTGTGTAATGACAGAAAACCCGCGGGCCCCGCCCACTTACTGCCAATAAACTTTACCGCGAGTGAGCAGCATGAGCCAGCGAGCAGACATTCTCCGCGCGAGGGCTCCGATATTCCCTGCAAGCAAGCAAACTCAGGCGAGGGGAGATACTGCCCGCGCGCGCGGAGAAATCGCGCGCGCACGCGCGCTCGGACTGCTTCATTCACGCGCGTATCTCCACAACGCCCCGTGGAACTCGCGCGCGGATCTCAATTCCTCTCGCGCGGGATCTCGTTTACTCTCGCGGGATTTTGGCATGATAATGCCGCCATATTTAAGGCCATAGATTCTAGGTCAAGCAAACCACAACAAGGTTTAGGATCAATAAATCAGGCAGACTAGAATGAGCTAAATGGTGAAGGGATAACAAGTTTGTCCATTTCACAAAAAAAGGTAGAAAAGAAAGAAATAGTATCCCCATTTCTCTCTCCTCTTACTGTCTCTACATACACCCACAGATGTACCCACACTGACCTGTGATGGTGAGAGACCCAGAGCTGTTAGCCTTTCCTCTGTCATTCTCAGCAAAGCAGGTGTAAAAACCTTCATCGTTTTTGGTGGCATTGCGGATTTCCAGACTCCCATCAAACATGATGGAAATACTAAAAATTGACAGAATTAATCTGGATAAGTTGCCCTGACATAAACGGACATATCAAAGCATGGGTGCCCAAGTCCAGTCCTCGAGCTCTATTATCCTGCAACTTTTAGATGCAGCCCTTCTCCAACACACCTGAATCATATAAATGGCCTGGTACCAGGCCTCTGCAGAGTTGAATGACATGCATGAGATGATTCAGCCAATTGATGCAGGTGAGTTGGGGAAAGGATGCATCTAAAAGTTGTAGGATAGTAGCTCTCGAGGACTGGACTTGAGTACCCCTGTATCAAAGTCTTTGTAGAGCTACACTAATTTAAAGTCATATTTGTGTTTTTCATGGTTTAAACTTAAACAATACTACAATGAGGCAATCAAATAATGTGCAGTTGTTTTATATCGGGGTCATTCGCTGTTGATTTGTAATTGAATTAAACTGACCGTGAATTGTTGAAGAGGAGCTCTTTGCCCTTTGTCCAAGTGAATCGAGGTCTTGGAGCTGCTCTTGGTTTACACTCGATCACCACTCGTCCATCTTTAGCTCCAAGAAGCTGCTTCTTCACAGGGTTGAGCTCGAACATCGGAGCACAAGCTGGAGGAAAAATGTAAGTATGGTTTTATATTTTAAAAACCTGGTTTACAAAACTTTCAGCATTTAGGAAGAGCTCACCGATGACTCGCAGCTCTGCGTTGGCGTATTTGATGCCCCAGTAGTTCTCAGCAATACACTGGTACATCCCGGAGTCATCAAAAGTCAGACTGGAAAACTTCAGCTCACCTTTCCCATACTAGAGAACATGCAGAGAAATCTAAATATAAATTGGTAGAGAACCTGTACACACACAACTACAGCTTAAATGATGCCGTAAATCCCTAATATCTTTACCTAAAGATGACAAAATTTGAATTTTTTTTTACCATATATCCATCTTTATACCAGCGAATGAAAGGAAAAGGTTTCCCTGATGCCACACAGCGCATTGTGTGCTCTGAGCCAATGTCCATCTGAGTGTTGTTAATGGTCTCTGCCCACTCTGGTGCAGCTGAAAGTACAGAATAATCATTACTGTGTCAAATCTTAAGGAGTACACACACCATTAATCTCACCTACATTCCACATAGAGCCAGGCCTTATGCCAGTCCTTTCCTTTAGTGTTGATGGCTTCACAATCGTACGCTCCCACATCTTCATACTGAATATTGTAGAGATGAAGCACAGCTCCCGATTCACTGATTTCATGGTTTGCCGGGAGGTCTGTTGCATCCACCTTCCTCCATACAATATGTGGGACGGGACTAGGCAGACAACAACAGTTCATTGTTATATTAAACTTATAACTCCCATATTAACAACATATTGTTCACTTTTTTTTGACAAGCTTGGCCAACAAGTAAATACAGCCACAAGAGTGGAAAAAACTCACTACTATTGAACTGGTGTCATCCAGAATTGTATAACTGTATCATCCTGCTAAAATCTTTGCCATATTTCTGTGCAAAATTTCCCCATTTGCAAGATATATTAGGTTTTCTTATAATGTACAGCATGTTTTAAATTCTTCCACTACATTTCAGTGGGTTAGCTGCATGGATTAGCTTTTGTTTACTACCTTGATGAATTCATGCCATGTAAACTCATACACGTGAATTCATTAAAACTTACTTTCCTAGAGCAAAGCATTCCAAGGTAATGTTGGAGGCCAGCATGGCAGTGGTGTCTGGAAACTTCACCCTGATATCTGCTGGATATTTTCTCTCCTCACCTGAGAAAATTTAAAACGTTAAAAAAATGTAATCATATAGAAACTGAAAAAGATTTAGACATTTTTAACCTAACAAATGACTAACCATCATCAGAGGGTAAGGGGATGAGAGGGATGAACTTGGAGTAAACACTCTTCCCGAGGATGGGACTAGATACAAAGCAGGAATAATTTCCCGCATCTTGAGCTTCCACCTTGGAGATGTATAGGTTCCCCGTCCTCTGTGAGACAAACCGACGACGGTCTGTGTGCAGGAAAACTGGGAACTCATTGTAAATCCAGCGGTAAGTCACTTCCTCTGGAAAAGAGAAAAAAATTAATTCTTTTTTCATAATACATCATACTTAAGTGCTTAATATGAAAGATAAAAAAATCTATTTCCAAGGACGAATGAAGAAATTAAAATCTGTGCAGACCTGGCCAAGCTTTTGGAGGGACACACAGCAGAACCGCTCCCTGTCCTTCTTTTACTTGCACCGGGTCTCTCTCTTCATCAGGAAACTCTTCTAGAACTACATGGTAAAGAATATATACAAATATTCATAAATGTAAAACAAGACTGATTGTAGAAGAAAACAACTGAAGTCTTAACTTGAGCCACATTCAGCACTGATAACTTGGAAGTTCTTGTCTCTTAGTACTATTTGATCTACTTTATTTTATATCTTTGATCATCTTACTCTGAAGCACTTTGTGATTCTTTCTGTGAAAATTGGTATAGAAATTAACTTTATTAACACTGATCTCATTATATCCTGCTATGGTAAACCTTGGAGTTGAAAGCGGGTCTACTTCTTTTCAGCAGAACTTGATCTTTTGAACAGTCATGATCTTTCATCCTGTGTGTGAGGTGCTTACATCCAAACTTGACCCTGGCCTCTTTGCTGATGACGGTCCCATAGATATTCTTGGCCACACATATATATGTCCCAGCGTGTTTCTTCTGAATAGGATTAGTGATAACCAGGTTCCCTCCGACCAGACTATAGTGCTCATCTGGCTGCTCCATGAGCTTGATTTCCCAGTTATCACGGCGCCACCTAGAATACAGATACAGCAACTGTGACATGAAATCTGTACATACCACATGGATACAATTAATTTTACTGTTTGGGATTATTTCCCTAACCTGTATGTAGCTGGTGGGTTTGCACGTGCCCTGCAATTCATAGAGATTCTCTTATCAGGTGAATCTTCTGTGTAGACGACATCCACAGGCTCCTCCTCAAATATGGGGCCATAACCAGTAGCATCCTCTGAGAAATATGAACAGTAGTTAGTTAGCCTATGCATTGAAATCATGCAGAATGTGCCTGGTTGTTCTTTAATTTCCAAAATAACAAACTCACCTCCAAAAATTCTGGGCTCACCAAACAGGACTGCCACTGGAAAAGAAAAACATTATCTTCATGGTGTGCTAAGAAAAATAGCAATACCTTATCATCACTTTGTGAAAAGCTGGCAGATTGTTCTTACCTGTGAAGGAGACAGAGGAGGATATGGCCAGCAGCAATAAAGCAGTGGAAGCCATGACAGTCAGCAGACTGACTTACTATGGCCACACGGATTAGATGGATGGAAGGAGGGGCACAAAAAAGAAGTCGATGGACAGGGCATGAACTGGAGAGGGCTGAGAGAGACAAAAAGGAAAAATGTTTGTGTTTGGTTTGAAACAGTAATTTATTATTCCCATGGAAATAATCTTGTCTTGTTATAGTTACAGTTACAGTTAACAGTTTAATCAGCAGACATATGTAAACCCAGACAAGTACGAGCAGGCTGATGTCAACAAAATGGATGTGCTCTATAAATAAAGTGGATTGGATTGGGATTGGATTGGATGTGATCTGCATGACTTTCCAGAGCAGAAACAGTGTGCAGTGAGGTAGCTGGGGTGCTTCCTCTGCATGTAAATGATTCAGGATGTTAGTGACTCAGCAGAAAAAGTGTGCACCAAGCCCTTGCACATTCAGAAGAACACACAGGTACAGAGGGATATACGAAGGCCTGTACTGCTACTCAAACCCCCAAACCCCCGAGCTGTCTATATGCACAATACATACAATATCTTTGTAGTTACTTGCTGTCTCCTGCTGTGCTGTCACACAGGTTTACACTTCTCCTCTGCAGGATGAGAAAGCAGAGCTGCTGCATACAACAGCAGTGGGGAAAGTCTCAGCCACACAAAATGTGATGAGGAAAACAGTCAGACAGCAGGCTTGAGTGGAAGTTAGAGAGCAACACGAATAGAAATATATAAACAGATGGGTGGGGCAAGATGGGGGATGGTGGATCATAAAAGTCTCATACTGCCACATAAGCACAATATACAATATTACAATTACATTTCCAATATTGAAACAAATTAATATTTGTGCATTAATGTGCTTTTTATTTTTTCCATTAGTCTTTTGAGCATAAAACTTAACTTGTAACTAGTCAAAAGGGTTATCAGATAGCTATAGTAATGGAAAAAGTAGAATTTTTCTTTCTGATATCAAGCAGAGAAGAAGAGCCTGATTTATTCTAATTTCCCCTAACCCTAACCCTAAACCTGTTCAGATAAACACTAAAAATTAAACTGCTTTGCTAAATAGCCTAATGTTGGCTCTTTAAAGATAATGTTCCTCAGTCCAGACAAGCAACCAGACTGAGGAACAGGAAGCAAAATTAGTGTAGAGCTCATCCACATGCAGAGACTGCAGGACTGTCTCCTCATGGGCAATCCTGATGACTCAACATCACTACAGCATGCAGCAGCTGGCTGCATACGTTGAGCCACTGCAAAACGATACAGCATTTTGTCTAGCTCCAAGATGGAGCAAAACCAGAAAGAAGCAAAACTTCCTCTAATCAGATCTTCACAGGTACATTAAATTCAAACGATGCAAGCTTTCACTGCACACTCACATACACATACACAACCATATGCATTTATATACAGTTGCAGCATTCTGTCTTGTTACTAACAATTCATGTGAGATTGTTTTCATGTGTTTCCCTGACAATAATCCCATCACAGATCCTCTTTGGACAGCCCAGGGAAATTTAGGTCAGCCTTGTATAAGCCTGGTGTCTGAGTGACTGGCTGAATAACCATGTTTGCTGTTTTGAGGCACTTTTGAGGCAAAAAAAAAACGAGGGGGAGGGGACATTAATTCCAAAGTCCTATTTTCTTTTCATCATCTTCTTCTTCTTTTTAAACTGAGTGTAGAACAAATCATTTCTAACAAAAACCATGTTACTGACAAACATGTTACTATATTGTCCAGGTATTCCTTCATCGGATGCCATGATGCATCCAGCAGCAACCTGCGCCCTTGACGCATACAGTAGGATATCACCTTGTATCTCCTCCCTGCGGTCACTTTCTTGTTGTAGCTTGTCTTAAACAATTGGGCTCACACAGAAAGCGAGCGGCTATACCTGCCCCCCCCCCTGTTTTGTTTTTTTTTTCTCTCCTCTTACGCAGCCCAGACTCTGTTGTCCTTATTAAAAGTAGCTGCGCAGCCCCCTTACATCACTTCACCCCAATGACGACTGAGCGGCACCGGTAATTCGCTGCTCTGCATTGCGGTACTCCAGTGCCGGGCCACTTCAGCACCACAGCGCCCCAAAAAAAAACAATCCAAGATTTAGCATCGCAGCCTTGGATGCGAGAGCACGCACCTCTCGTGCGGTGTGGTTCTTACCTCTATGACGGGATGGAAATACGTTCAGTACACCGTCCTCGCGACACACCTGGACCCGAACCGCATCACCCAGTACAGCCCACCCGCCGGAGCGTCCCGTCCGAGATGAACTTTTTCTATTGGATGAAAGAGGGTGAGGCTTACGTCACGAGCCATGGCGAGGATGGGGCAGTGATTGGTCCACGACGTAAGTGTGAGGGATGTGGGCATCATGCTGCTGAGCATCCCAGATAAAGGAAGCATTAAAGGCATCATGGAAAAGGAATTTTGTTAAATTGCTTACAATTAGTAATACTGAATTAATTTAATACTTAAAGAAAAAAGAACAAGTAACTTAGTCTACAGTGATATAGGCTTTCTAAAATACTTAAAACAGACTTAAGATTTAAAAGTAAATATTAAAACATGCAACCAGAATAATAATGAAATAAATTATTTAAATTAAAATAGAAAAATGTAAAATATCCCCATATTTCATGCAACCATGTGCTGTGCATCATAAATGACCTTCACCATAATCTATTATTAATAGCAGACTCTAGACTCCATTGCCTATAATCTTTTATATCTCTTTTTTTTTTTTACCCCCCTTAAGTGGATTCCTGTATATTAAAACAATTAGCTGGATTAGAAATCAGCATTTCCCACATGTTGCTTGAGCATGCCAAACATAACCTTTCATTTGGATCTGTAATGACCATCTCAGTTGATCATAAACAAGAACCACAAAAAAAAAAGCTCTACAGAAAAATTCTTCCAGTGTATATATTATCTAAACAACACACAAGCAGTACATGTATATTAATCTTGCAGAGGATTAACTTTTGAAGGTTTACTGGCTTAAGAAAACAATAATTATACACTAGGTGGAGCCAAAAACACACTCTTTGTCACACTGCATTTAAGAAAAAACCATGAGTGACTTGAAATCCTGAAACCAACATTTATTTTATTTTTTAAACTTCATTTAAAATACAAAATATTTTGCAATATTATAGAGTAAACCATTTTGACAGCCTTTCATGCTTCTTGTGTAGCTTCAACATTAACCAGAGTGTCATATTATACTATATACTGTATATCCTACCGTACTGTATGTTCACCAGCAACTAGAATATGTTTCCAAGATATACACTCCAATTTGCCAGTCCACATAAATGTCCATGCTGGCCATCCTATGCTCCAAATGACTTTTTGATTTTTTGTTTATTTATTCTATTTTTTTGAGTGCACACTTTTGAAATTATGCCATTTTAATTGGATGCCTACTTTAGGACAGCATCATGTCAGGTGTCCTAAATCAGACGCGTGGATTTGTTTGAAATGATACAGCCTGTTTAACTGTGTGCCCTTTTTTTATATATATAAAAAAACACAGAAAATGTGCATGAACTGTCAGAGACAGAAACAATACAGGTGTCACAAGAGCTCAGTCACAAGTTAAATAATCTCTTTTGATACCTGATAGGCTAAAACAGCAGACCTAGCAAATTCACCTGACAAGATAAAAAATTAATTCAAATTCACACCAAATGAAAGAGTGAAAACTGTAAATAATCTCATTATACGCAATGCCATCTTGAGGTCAGGCTCTCACCTCTAACCTCCCTACTTCTCTGCTCAAGTCAAGCTGTTATTTACAACAAACCAAAAATATCTACAAGTGGAATGCTGACACATTGCAACCTAAAAACTTGATGCAAGTTATGATAAGACATTGAAAGGTTTTCTGAAAAAAAAAGATTGCTTGACAGAGTAAAGACTGTTATAAATGAAAACAGAATGCAAAAGTAAAGATCACACACGCAATACAGAGTAGCATGCATGTGCTGCCCCATACACACACATACACACACACACACACACACACACACACACACACAATTCATGCACCCAAGCATTCACACTAAGCTCCATTCATTTACATGAATATAAAACTCACTTGAGTGCTGCGCTCAGAACGAGACAACATATACTGTTGAAGGTTAAATGCTTAAACCAAAGTCACCAGTGTGTTTACCATTTGCAGTGAAACAAGCAAAGTTTTCATTCACATCAACAGATACACTTGTATCCACATTCAGTATCATTATTTTCTGACGTCTTCATTTCAAATAGCTACCATTAACACTGAGACTGCACTGCGGTGAGTCTGGTTCCCATTGGCAGTTACCTGGTGAGAAGGTTGGCAGTAGTTTAGTGCTGCTAAGCAGCGCCTCCTCCTCAAAATGAACATGAGGAGGAGTGTTTGAAGTGAATGCTTTGCCGGATGTTTTTTTTTTTTTTTTTTTTGGTGTCTATGTAACATATGAGCTGATGGGAGCTGAATGTCATGATTGTCAACTCAGCCATAACTATCTCTGAAACTGCAGCCCAGTCTCACCAGAAAACATGTAACAAGTAAATTTGTCCACATGTCCAAAACATAGCAGTGTTACAGTCCATGTTTGTGAATTATGAGATGGCAACATATCCAGGTTGTAGCATTCACATAACAAATAAGAAATAAGGAGAGTAGAGTGCTGAGGCTGTAATTAAGTAGATTTTTTAAACTATCTAATTATGTATTTATAACATCCAGACCTAACTATGTACTGTTAACTCAACCCTAACCATTCATGTGACAGTGCAGTAGAAAATAAATGAAAAAAAGAAATATGCAGGACAAAAGGACAAGTCTTGAACTAGTGGTCTCTTTCATGAGGTTGCATGGATATGTAAACTTAATCAGCATCTGTGCAGAGAACAGACTGAATAAAATATAGCAGCTGTATCTTTACACTGCAACATTTTGCATTGTGGGCCAACCTAACTATTTCACATTATGCAGTGAGACTGAGTTGCAAATTGAGTCATCATAACTGTACTAGTATGAAAGTGTTTTCAGCCCTGTGTAGGGAACCTGGAATCCTCCCAAAAATGAGACTCAGTGGTTTTTTGATATTTACCATCTCAAATTCCCAAGGTGACCGGTTGAATGATCAGTCCTTCTTCTCCAATGCATAAGGAAGTCATGGGATCCCCTTACTGTGGGAATCAAGAGTCCATGTTATTACTTTAACTTGTCACTTATTTGTTGCTTGAAAATGGTTTAACGTTCTCTTATAAACAATTACTTCATTATCAGCTGAATCAGAATCTTAGCTAGTTTTTACCAGCTCATGATAGAGTTTTGAAATCTAACATAGCTTTTTAAAGATGTCACAGTAAGATCAGGTGGAGTCCTGGTCGATTTTGAGGGATGTAGCTGTGGATCTAGGTCACTGTTCTCTACAAAGGCACTAGAAACCATGCTGAGAGATCCTTAAACCTTTACATGTAATGTCTTTTGTGCATATATATATATATATATATATATATATATATATATATGCAATGTTGGGCTACTTATGACGAAGTCTGCACAGTGACATTGGATCGATCACGCCTCCTTTTGAGAGTCCGATGCAAAGAAACACAATGTGAAAGAAATGCAAGCATAAAACAAGCTTGAGAAAACATGAGGCTACAAACAGGTTGATTGAATTTAAGTGTGGGACTTCTGGTGGGCTGGTTGGTGTGGTGCTGAGTTCATGTCTTGATAGGATTCCAGGCACTAAAAACAGACATACCTGACCTGGAAATATAGCGTCCTTCTCATTTTATTACATATGTACAAGCCGTCCCATTGTATTGGAAAAAAAAAGAAACCAGAAACACCAACTAGCTTCTATTTTGAATCACATTTTATAGCTGTGTCAACAAACAACCTGCTGCCATTTTTGCCACTATATATAAAACACCATCCAAGACTTTCTGAAAACAAAAAAATAAACAGGCATTCTCAGCGGCTCGTGCACCAAATACAGTTTTAAGACACAGCTTACCTCTGCAACAACTGACAAGGGTGGTAAAATGCTTAATAGAGTCATGATTTACTCATGCAGATGCTCATGAATGTGACTCAATGCATATTTGCCTGCCTGCGGGTCATTAATCATACTTTCATAAAATATATATATTTGGATACGCCATATTTTGTATGTTTGCAAAGGAGATCAAATATCACTAACACACACACACTTGGTCACACTCATGCTCAGTCTGTGTGGTAAAACCCCTTCTGGTACATTCCATCTGCTTTCTGTATTGCTCGCCCTCTCCTTTCCTCCTATCATCCCTCAATTCACACCTTCTTTCAATGGTTGTGGGGGATTGTTGAGTGTGTGTTTATCGGGAGGTCACAGTGTGACTGGGGCTGACGGGTGTGGCGATGAGGACATATCAGCAGTCTTTGTGACAGGTAGCCTTAGCCGTCAGAGTGACAGCCACCGCAGGGTAAAAGTAGGTGTTCACAACTTGTCACCTTAGCAACTGTCACCACAGAGATGGCCACATTTGTCAAGGTGACAAGGGGTGGCTGTAGCAACTGCTGTAGCCAGACCGCGGCCCTTCGTTAGACAAATGAGTTCATGGCATTGACAGGCGACGGGGCTTCTGAACTCTCATTGCCTTCATGCGTGTCTTTCTCTTTCTTGCCGCTGTATTGACCGATGAAGGAGCCGTCCTCATTGAACTGTCCGTCCCCGCCCTCCCCATAGTCCACCAAGCTATCGTCGCTCTCGTCACGGCGTACCGTCCCATTGGACGGTGTCCGGCTGCCCTTCAGCGGCTTGTGGTCCTCGGTGTCACTGTGAGAGGGTAAAGGATGTTGAAGGGAGGATTCACTGAGAAATAATTCATGCATTTTATAGATCATCTGTCTGTTCACACAGGCTCTTCAAGCAGTTTACACATTAGCAGTCTGGCTTTTCCACTGCACAAGGACCACATACTATAGACAAGATCTTGATGCTGTCTTTTGTGCACAAAAAAGTACAAAAAATTAAACAGTTTTAAATGCTCATTAAGAAAGGGACTTTACACGTAATGTTACTGTACTTGTACAGTGGAGCAGCTCAGCTACATATAGCTACACGTATATTATTATCTATAATGTTAGTGCTGTAGTGCTTCAAGCCTGGGTGCACTGCTATAAAGAATTTTGCAAATGCGTGCTTTTCAGTCTAATGCACATATCTGCACTAGAATGCAGTTTCTAAAATAATTTCAGTCAGAATGCTTCCAGTTTACATGCAGTAATAAAAATGCATTCAAAAAGTTCTTACTACCGCCTACATCCTATTTTAATCATACACATTATTTATTATTAACTTGACTGTTAAGCTAACACTATATTTTAACTTTGATTTTAACTTCAGAAAACTTGCATATGCAATAATTAAATTATAAATACATCTGATTAAAAAAATAATTGAAGGAAGCTAAAGTCAGTAAAAGCAGTGAAACAAGATGTTAAATTTCAGTGTTATGTGTTGACTATGTCACAACAATGTCAACAGTTTACACCCAATATTAAAGTGTCTTTTACAGCATGTTGTCTTTGTTTAAGTGTGGTTGTGTGAAGTAGACATGAAAAGTCAGTGAATCCACTATTGTAAACAGAGATCAGAACATCAAAGAGAATCAAAGAGAATTTTTAGCATTAAGCTAAGCTGAAAACAAATCTTTGCTATCTAAAATAACTCCAACTCTGATCACAAACTGGCCAGTAAAATGTATCCTACCACTTATCTGTTATGTGATTTACAACTGTGTTGGTCTAATCTTTGTGTCAGCTATGATACACTTGCAAAGAGGAATGAAAAGCAGAGGTAACAGGCATCTTTTTGATTTTTACAAAATATTACCCAGCTAGCCAACAAGAGGTGAGAAACACAGATGTTCTTCTGCAGACACATTACATAACTGTTGGATACCAAAAAGTAGTGCAGTGTAAAAATCCTCTAAATAACAATTTTGCAGGTTTAGATTGTTTTAGGTCAAGGCTGTTCATTTCAGTCCTACAAGAGTCAGGTGTGTGGAAGTAAGGATACATGGAAAACCTGCTGGATTGCAGCCCACGTAGGATTGAAGTGAAAATGCCCTGTTTTAGATGGTGAAACTTGACTTTGTTGTGGTTCCAGCTTTAAGTGTAGCCCCCCCTTTAGCAACACTGTGCAACAGCCATCTTATTGTTTGAACTCCAAAGTCACATTGAGCTTGTTTGAACAATCTACACTCTTTATGTATGTATTGGTCTGTCTTATAAATTTCTTACACTGTCAGAAATTTGCTCCCTGCTATCTTTATTATTTAACCTCTACAATTAAAGATATCCCCACATTTTGTTCATGTTGGCCATCTTTCATCTGGAACAAATGGAAACTGAACAGTGTGTACTGGTGTTGCAAGTCATGGGACCACTGTCTACTGCAGGTACGACACTGACAACTTATAAGTCCTTCACACAACCTTACTTAAAAAGAAAAATAAGAAGTAAAGAGGAAAATCTGTTTTATTTTGGTGATCTGATTTCAAGTGGACAGTCTTAAGTACAGGTGTAAGCTCACATATTAAGAATTCATTCAAATCTGATGGCCCAGACTACATTTGGAGACACATATAGCTGCAATCATTTAGTAGTGTAAACATAAATGTTCCCTTCGCTACACTACAGTACCACCTACACACCTAGGATCAGATGCATAAACTAAAACCACCCATACAGCTTTTCCTGCACACAAACTGCAACTAGTAAAAGGAAGTGTGTGGTAAGAATAAGTACACCTTATGAAAATGAAAGAGAGACAACCCATTTTAATATAGTACAAAAGACACCACTTTAACTTTGTCGGTATGATAATTTATTTTCCTTATTTTGCTTTTTAACTTCAATAACAGAATTTAATTGTGGGGCTTATAAATACTGTAAATCTTAATTGTGTGTCACAGCTGTGTGTAACGGTTGAGAAAGAACTTCAAAAAGAGAATTAGTATTTAGAGATCATTGTGATTTTCTGGCTCTACCGTTTCAGGTCTTTCTCCATGTTTCTGTTCAGATGTTGGTTCAGAATGCTTACTGGAGAGCTTAAAGTCTCACTTTGAGTGATATTTGAGTTTTACACAGAGCCAGTGTTGGACACATTTCTTTAATAAATTAAGGGGTTTTAGTTACTAGTTATTTCACCCCCCAAAAAAACTGAGTTAGTAACAGAGTTACAGATTTAAAAAATAACTAGTTACTTGGGAAAGTGTGTGATATGATTAAAAATGTGATGTTACCTTTCTCAGAACTTTAAATTCAACTAAATGTTTAATTATTTATAATAAAACTAAATATTGGCTCTAACTAACGAAGGAAATGGAAACTAAGCAGAATAGATTACTAACAGAAAACATCAACATTAATACTGTATGGCAACGCAGGCCGTCTGGATGTTGTGGCTCTGTCTCCTGTGTTAGTAGGGGAAGTGCATTGTGTAATTATAATTGCAATTTGGAGAAACACCGTTTCTGGGCATAATCTACATTTTTCATAACTCTCCTGTGTTTTATCTCAGGGAAGGAAAAGTAGTATCTGTACTCCAGTTTAAAATTATTCTTTTGTATTCCCTGGATTCACCATTGCACCTTGTATTGCTTGGTCATTTCTGTGTGATCATGAGTGTGTGTGTGTGTTCGGGTGTTTCGCCCCCTGGTCAGATGAAGACAGCTTCATTGTGCCAAATTATAGTAGTGCGCCACATTTTATTGGCAACAACAGGAACAGTGTTGTAACACCGTTTTTCCATCACTGCACAGAGGACACCAACATCACAATTCTTTCATGTATTACTTCACTTTTATCTCATTAAAATGGTGACATAACACGATAATTACTGTCTGACTCCATGATAATATTGTTTTGTATGTGAAGTGCCATGTGTAAGTTGACATATTTAGCTCTGTCCACTTGTTATCAGATCACACAAGACACATTTAATGCCAGGGGTAAACAGGCCCTTAGTAAAAGAGATAGCTTGATGTGCTTTGTCCCTGTCTTTAGTTTCACTACTCAGAAAGAGCTTAAAGACGTTTCATGGGTTGCATGAATTGCATGCTGGTTTTTACCATCTTGTCTTACCTCTCCATTGACCTAAACACCCCAGAACAGAAAGATAAAAATGCATGTTCATATGAAAAGTAGCTCATAAGCCACAACGAGTTTCTTCTATTTTGTGTTACATCAGTTTTAAAAGATAAAGCATGCACATGGAAAATGTTGAATACACAAACATCCAGGCTAAGTTTCAACAAGGTAACCAACTCATTAGAATAAAACACATTCTTGAGATTCCAGGAAAATAAGGTTCATGATTTAGATGTTTAGAAAATGTGAAATTAATGAAAAACTAATAACTACTAATGGAATGTTTTTCAACTTGTTTCAGGGACAGTTAGCATGTGCTTTACTTAGCAGTTATAGAAAGTTTGATTAAATGGCTAATGTGTACTGAAGGTGAGTTGGCAAACACGAAGGTGTTGTTTTTGGTTTTATTTTCTTGCCTCTATTAAGTGTTTGGTAATAGATTCTGGTGGGGAGATTGTCTCTGCAGCCTGATAATATATTCTACATACAGATACCAAGTCAGGACAAAAATAAATATAATTAAAATGTTATATAGCAATGTCTGTTGTCACATGTTAGACATCTTGTCTTATCTTTCACCTGTACTCTCCAAATGTCCCATCATCCTCCTTCATAGGCTGGATCTCTGGGTCATGGTGAGCATCTTCTTTCTCCTTCACTGTGGATTAAGCAATGTTTCTTTTTTTTTAAATTCCACATCCATCTGAGTCAGTACACTTGCACTTGTAAGGTACACTGTTAACATTGCTTTACCTGGATACTTGCCACCCTTGTTTCTCTTGATGAAGCAGACTATAAGAAGCACCAAAATGAGGAGAGCAATGGCACACATCAGTCCAATGAACCAGCCCTGGGTGGCGATGTCTACCTGCCGGTTGGGTACAGCTGGACACACAGAGACACAGCGAAGACGGGGAAAGACAAGAAGGTGAGTTCAGCTGTGTCCAAATTTAAATCTAGGCTGCTAAAATGGTGGCATGACCTTTTACATCATGCGGAGCAACACTGGAATGAAAGGGAGCTGCAAGCAGTGAGATGGGATTTAAAAATGGGTTAAGATGATTGATTACTCCACACTGAAATATGACAGAAAGAAAAGAAATAAGTCATAAAACAATGGATTTTCTAGTGATGAACGTGAGGCTGTTTTGGATTTTCAAATATTAGTTTTTTGTTGTTTTTTTGTTGTTTTTGTTTTTTGTTTTTTTTTTTGATGGAGGATGAATCATTTGTCATTCTTCTCAAATACTGAGCAGGGTATGTTGAAATTTTGCATAGAAAAAGGAAATAAAAAAAGTAATAAATTTTAAAAAATGAAAAAATAATGCTATGAAAAGATTAAGATGTATATCTTTATAATTTTACAAGTCAGCTAATAAAATTAATTAAAAAACAGATTTTTATGGCAAAAATGAAATGAAAAGGATTAAAAATGAATCCTCCTCAATGTTTGAGGATCATTGTTATCACAAAATTATTGTGTTGTATTATTATGATACTTCTCCAGCTCATGACTCAGATGAAAACAATTATTTCATGTATTGCAAGTGAGTTGATATATTTCAACATCAAAAGTGTATCATTTAATAAATTCTGTGGTCATTTGCATAAAGCAGAATGAACCTACTGGACAGAATGGATTACCATCTGAATAAATTGCATTAATCTTAACTTGTATTTAACTCTCCATGTAATGTGCATTGATTCAATTTAAGTTAACTGCTGCCATTTAAATGTACTGAAATAAATTGTGTGTAGTAAAATAAAGACTATAATTTGTGTCTTTGCTAATAATATTATTGCTAATAATTCAAGCAGAATGGGAAAATCTGACCCATTATCTCACATAGTTACTGTAATTAGATATATAATCCATCATATTGATTCATCAGCATAACAACAAAAAACAACAAAAAATAAAATCCTAAATGCATAATGCATAATGAAAACCCAATTGAGTTGATGTGGAATAAACCAAAGGTAACCGATGACAACCTCTGACATGCTCTACACAGACAAGGAAACTACTGTACATTCATCTCTGAATGTAAGACTGGACATCTGATGATGGCACAGTGCTGGCACAGAACTGGCAGAAATAAACACATAAACCATCCATCCTGAGGCATGCTGCCTCACCTGGCACTGTAACCAACACTTCACTTGTGCTGTGGACGTTCCCGTCAGCTCCATCTCTAGCTATAACACGTACCCGATAGGACATCCCTGGCTTTAAACCGTTTATTGTATGAGAGTGTGTACCGTTTACCAACTCCGTTTTCCAGTTCTCATCACCTAGAATTAGTGCAGTGGATGGAGAGGAATTAGATTCAGGAGGAATTACTATAAAATATATATATATAGTTTTTGAACTGTAAAGTTCAAGGCTAAATTAAAAAGGCATGCTTTCAAATGCAAATACAAAGAGGAACCTTACTGTTTTCTACCATATATTCCACAAAAACATTCTTATGGTGTCCAAAGTATTCCCAACTGATCACTGCACCTTCCTCTGATACAGACGTGTTAACTGTGCCAAATGCAGGGCCAACAGGGGGCGCTGAGCACACAGGGGAGACAAAAAAATGCGTTTTTATTCATAATGGAGATTTTAAAAAGTACCAATTTGTAAAGATTTTTGAAAAGTCAAATACATTAAAAAAAATAATAATCTGGATTCAAACCTTTCATTATCTTTATAAGTGTCATATTAAGCCAAACAAAAGTGGGTCAGTCCAATTAAATTAGTTATAATATCTACATTTTACTCTGATGCCAACAAAACTAACCTTCTTGATATTCCTGCCACAACATTATAATCAACATTATTATTACAGATCAGTGAGTTGCTGCAAAAATGTCCATTCTGGTAACACCGAAAGCAGGCTCAAATAAATTAGTTTGCTAGACTGATCCAATTTTCTTTCAGTTTTTCTCTCTTTTTTTAACGCTCAAATTTGACCTTAAACATGATATTTTTTTAAGTCCTAAAAGGAGAGCTCTAAGTTAGATAAAGAGAACCCATTTAAACATGTATAGCAAAGATATATGAATACTAAGAATAACAATCTAATATTACAGATCTGTAACTAATACATGTCTGTGAATCTTTACAATTAGCAGTTTATTGAATGTTAAATTAGAGTGAGGTGTTTTCATCACTGGACTGATAATCAGGTATGAATAGGAGCACCACTCAATAGTCACATACATAGATTGTACAAATAGTGGATCTCAGAAGACTCGCAAACTAAACCCAGAGTTACCAAAGGCTCCTGTCACAGTGACTAAAATCGACATTCACAAGTCTTCAGTTTTGACCCTGCTCACTAAAATGTAAACAGATGTCCATCTACAGTTTGCTTAAGATGATGTGGACCAGCCAGAGAGCTGCTGGAAAAATCGCCATTATGACAGATAAGACATCAGAACATGTTGGTTTATATTGGGATTCTGTAGAGGGAGGAAAACACTGTATTCCAGCTTTAAATCCTTACATCTGTGTAAAATTAATTTAGATTCTGATCCATTAATTGGAAAACATAGGGACATCTCTGTAAATTAAGTCCCTTTATGAAGTGAGTTGTGCAACAAAATGACTCTGAGCAAACAAATTGTTCTACCCAAGAATGAAAAAGGATAAAATAATGTACTGGAAAGTACAGGTCAAAGATCTTCCTCAATAAAACACCTGAAGACACTTCATTTGAGGAAATCCACCCAACTTTCTAAAGCCTGAGTTGCTCTGGAGGAGAAATTTAAATTTTAATAGTTAATGTGGCGGTCGGATCAACAGGTAAAGAGACATTTATATCCAGTTATTAAACTAAACTGGATACTTTATTAATCCCCAAAAGAAAGTTCTGTTGTTGTAGAATAAAATATAAAGGGAAAATAACTAAATAAATAAATAAAGTAAAAACTGAAAGTTGCAGTGTAGGACAAAGAGACATGACTGTCATCTGTAGAGACAGTCGAGAAAGCATCAGGGTGTATTGTTTCTAAATGAGCTGATGATGCCATATGCAATGTCAGCAGGTAATTATAAGGTGATATTAATGATTAAATATTAGTTTTTGCTCCACAATGACACCTGACCTTTGTGCAAACGCTATAAAGCCATCATGTTAGTCAAAGAAATGTGATATTGAATCATATTCATCAATAAAAAAACTCCCCAAAATCCAACATTTCTATTTGTTTAAATAGGTTCTCTATCTTCTTTTAGGACTTAAAATCAGTTATTTAGTTAGAAATGCAGAACATATGACGGTACTTAATGTTCAAGCACCAGTGTGCATTTGCTTAGACAAACTATTTTTGCAGCACTGAGCTCATTAGTTGATTTTTAGGGATGTGGTTAGGGACACAGGGAGTGCTTGTACCCTTGTGAAACGGGGGATGCAGAGACTGAGTGATGGGGGAAGTTGGGTGTGGGGGCTCTGTGGGGCCTGAAAGGACATGGAAAAGAGTGAGACAACACACATATAGTGCACACCACAAAAGACAACGTACAGTATAGACACGCAGAGCTAAAATATGTCACACCTCTCAAATCTGACCGTCAAATCAGACACTTGATTCATGGTGGCATCCAAACAAATTCAACTAAGCAGCTCTGAATGACGACACTGTGGCATGCATATAAATTTCTACTTTATAGGACCAAAGTTAAATAACATGTTAGAAAGCCAGAAATTAAATGAATTCACAAGTACCATGCATTGCAGCTTTGATATAGAGAGGACAAATACAAAAAAGAAAAGGACTGCAAGCACAGCTAATAATGCATAAAAATCCTAGTAAATACAACCTATTTTTGTAAAATAGGCTGAGCATAGTTTCTTGCAATTGCCACAGAAGTCTTTATAGTTAAGTATTATCTATTCATACAAAATTTGTAAACACTAACATGGTAACATGCAAATGAAAGACTAATATATCTATTCTAAGGTCTATTTAGGTTTATCATCTGATGTTAAAATTAGCATGCAAATACTTCCAGTTGCATACATTGGTTACCTTTGCCTGTCTTTATAGTGGGCTGAATATGTGCTTTAAAGGAGGAGAGAAAGAGAAAGATGGAGGGCAGTAAGCCGTTGAGTCAGGAAATTCATTAGACATACCTCATGCGTGGAATTCTTAGAGAAATCCCAAATATCCAACACGGGAATGTGATTTTGAGTCTTAAGATGATTGCTTTAAGACTGGAAATGTATGGCTTGGACTTTTTATTTCCACTGTGTCTTTGGTAAACTAATTGCTGGCACTGTGTGGACAAAGGACTCACTTGTGTCCATAGCTGTGGAGGCCTCTTCTGTGATGATGGGGCCAGGACCCTTGATAGTTTTTGCATTCAAGTAAAACTTGTAGAGCATGCTGGCGTTCAGGCTGCTCAGGGTAATGGTGGTCTTGTTGGCTAGAAAGTTGATTTCCTTAAGTGGTCCCAGTTCGTTGGTGTTATTGACTGTCAGGACAAATATGAAGTAATGAGGGAACAAAGACAGGATGAAAGCAGTCGATCAGGTTACCAGCATGCCTACCTGGTTGGTATTTGAGTGTGTACCCTGCAAGGCGCCCATTGTTGTTGGTTGGTGGGCCCCATTCCAGAGTGAGAGAATCCAAACCAGGGCTGAGGACATTAAGAAAAGAAGGAGGGCCTGGAACTGAAAGTAAAACCAGATCCACAGTCAGGGCTTGTTAGAATTTATTTGAATGAATATTCATTACCATGCAAGAGCATAAAATAATGGCTGTGGAGTGGACCTCTGTCAGTGTTTAGGTTTATTTCTTTTAGATAGTTTTTAAGGTATTTCATGAAGTTTCATGGCTGCTAGAGATGTTCTAGGTGCCAAGGTGCTTTGAAGTGTCATGCTCCGTGGTACGGCGCCCGGTTTTCCCAGCTGCCCTGAAGGCATCTTCCCCACACTCAGGATTGATTGCTTATGCGCTCCACCTGCCTGGTGCGCTTTATATACCTGTTTGTTTCAACTCTTACCTGCCAGACCGTCTCGGTTTAACCCTGCACGTATCCAGCCTCCGTCTCCTGCCTGTTTAGCCTGTTTTCCCGTTACCCGTCTGTCTGCTTGCTTGACTGCCTGCTGTTGACCCCGTATTCTGAATGTGGATATTCGCCGCTACCCGCTCCCTTAGTGATACTCAGCCTTGTCTGCCTGCCTGTCATCGACCCTTTATTCCGTTATCAGGCTATTCTATGGTTTACTGACCTCTGGATTGCTCACAGGATTCTGTCTCTAGATCACGGACTCGGTTACTGCTCTGACGGAGAAGCGCCTGCTGCAGCCTTCATACCTTTGGACTCTAATCTCCGCCAGTTTCCTGAGTTCATTTCTATTAAGTTCATTTTGTTAAATAAAACTCCATCACTTATCCCTGGGTTTATGATTATTTATTAGTCCAATCTCCTGGTACGTGACATGAAGTGGTTTCTGTATGTTACGTTGTTTACAATGTGTTCAGTGGTAGTTACTTGTGATAATTCTGTGGTTTAATATAATGATATATGTGCAAGGACTGTAGTGATGATGCTGCTCAAGACCACTAGTCACACACACCTCCCTCAGGTGTCTCAAATGTCTTGGTGAGGCTAGCAGGCCCCTCTCCTTTGTTATTAAAGACCTTGATGAAAAGGCTGTAGAGACTGTAAGGTTGAAGGCCTGGCAGCCGCCCCTCGCTTCGGTTCCCACTGAAAGTTAAAACTTGCTCCTGCTGATTTGCATCCTCCTCTGTTGCATGCAAGCTACGCTGCTGGTGGTAGTAGACCTAGAGGAAAAGAAAAAACATAGGACTGGTATTGTACAGTTTTTTTTCCCCACACTAACATCTGATGGAAGATCACTCCCAGAGCCATTCTTGTGTTTTATTGCTTCATTGTATTACACTAAACTAAAAACTATCTACACTTTTTGCCTTTTTTTCTGTTTTGCTGTGGGAAATATCATGAAGTCATCAAAAGACAGAACAAAAAATGATCAAAACAGACAACCCCACTTCAAAAGAAACTTTTCTGACCATAAACCTGGCTGAAGCATCACACTGCTGTGGATAAACCACTTTTTGTTTTTACAAAGATGGTTGACAAAAAATGCATTAAATACTCATGATATCGAATCTATTTTGTGCAGGCTATATTAATGTTGACAACTCAGCAAAAATATTCAATATTAGCAAAGCTTTGATTGTGTATATAAAAATCTAGAAAATTTTCACTCATTGGAAAAAGTTGCTTGCTTTCAACCTCTTGTCCCCATATCCGTTCAGCCCACATTCATACCAGTTAAAGAGACAATGAAAATGATGGCGGCTTGGAATTGTGGAAAGTTGAAAGTACAAACTTTTGAAATGAAATTTATTCATCAAATAAGACCTGATCTAACAGACAAGTCAGTGGCAGCAAGATCCAAAGAAGGTACCTTGTATCCTTGTAGCTTCCCCTGGACAGAGTCAAAAGATACAGGCTGCCAGTGTACTTCTGCCAGTGTGCTGTTATGAACCATGACCTGCACACTATCAGGAGCAGACAAAGGCACTGCCAAGCAAAGACACCAAAATGTTATTCAATAATACAAAACATAACTTGAGATGATGTGTCATTAACAGCAAATAACACACTCTCATAAGAAATTAAAAATGTGCCTTCCTTTATCACCTTTGGTATTAATAATCTAATCCAAAATAAACACACGGAATTCACCACAGAGTTTACTCACCATCTTCTCCAGAGTAGCCAATCACTACTTCAGGATCTGGGCCGTTGCCATAATCATTAAAAGCCTGAACTTTAACTTCATAGGGAACATATGTTTGAGTTTCAGAAATGACTAACTGAGAATCATTGACTACATTTTTTGATGACCAGTCCTTTTCCACATCCTTCTGTCTCCACAACACTTTGTACTCCAGACCGGGACCATTAGACTGGAATCCTGTCAGAGGCTGCAAAGAACAAAAAGTCAGTGAGTCTGTTCCCTAGGCAGGTAAATATTCTTTACATCTATTTTTCTAAGTACAGTAGAGAACCTTATTCTTATAGATGTGTCTTGTATAGATTTTATCCACACATTACACAAAAGCTCACAGTCAGCCAACAGTGACCAGAAGTCAAACAGTTAAAGCCTTCTTACTGTCCAGGAGATGACCAAGTTGTTGGGCTCGGTTCCTACTCCTTTAACATCTGACGGATTTACATCTGGAGCTGGAAAAGAAACAAATTATTGCTTAGTTTGTATATTTGGGAGTTTTTATATAACACAACATAATTGTTTTCTTTACCTGCAGGGTTAGTCCTGTATTGACTTGAAGGGACACTGGGCTCGCTGTAGCCAACGTCATTCTGTGCCAGCACTCTGAAAGAATAGTACACGTACGGAGAGAGCTGCAGCTGGGCTGTGGTGCTGGTACCAGCAACTTCTGTCAGATTGATCCAAACTCCTGGCTGATGGAGCAGATCTTCATACTGAATCAAAAAATCTGGGTAAGATGAAAGAACCAATATTAGTTTACATAATTGTCAAAGCTTTAAAGAAGTAAGACAAAGCCATTCTTTTATCATGATTTAAGTAAGACGCAGCAAACCTAGCATCCTGAAAACTTTTTTTCCTTCTTCATTCTTAACCCCTAACTACATTTAAGGTAAAATTTGATCTGTAAATAAAGACATTTACAAATGCTACAGTCTTCCACTTTAATAATACCAATAAGTGTTGTATTATACATTGTTGGAAAGCCTGAATAGTCACCTTTACAACGAGGTATAACTTGTAAGGATCATGTTTCTGTGGAATGAGCAACACAGCTAAAGATGCGATGGCAGCCCGTTCCTCAACCAGGAATCTTTGAAGGTTAGCTTGCATGTTTGTGTTGATGACTAGCACGTACAACACACTCAAGATGATCCCAAAAGTGTTCAGTTGGGTTGAGGTCTGGAATTCCAGCAGATCATTCCATCCTCCCTAAAATGAGCCTCTGTGTAGGAGAGCAACCGTCATCCTGGAGGATGGAGTTAAGCCCCAGATTCTAGAGACATGTGGTTCCAGGATCTTATTCAGTCTATCAATTTTAGTGCCATCCAGGTGTCAGTCAGACATCTATGACAGGAACACATCTGGCAGCATTTGAAGCTCAAAACAAAAGCTAACACTGACAGGAGAATATTGCAGCAGAGTATTTGGGGGGCACTACCCACACATTTAGCTGTCTTGCTCATTCCACAGAGCTACAATCTTTACAAGTTATACCTCATCGTTAAAGTCCAACAATGTATAATACAACACCAATTGGTATTATGAAAGGGGAGAAATAATCAACCAAGCAAAAGTGTCTTTACTTGTTATGCTAAGTTTAGATAAAAGGTCCTCAAGTTGGCACATTTGGCACTTAAGAGAGGATTTTTGGAGGATGGGTCAAAATTGACATAAACCATGTTGTTCTAATTTGTTCAAGGGCTCAGATTTGATGGCTTAACAGTGAAGAACAGTTAAAGGAAGCTGCTGTAAAACCAAGCAAGAGCTGTGAGCACTTCATACTCTGTGTCTGGCTGTTGTGTTCATCTCCAGGAATCCAGGTGAGCTGAACACTCCTCTCCGTCTGATCAGTGAGCTCCAGGTCGGTCGGTGGGTCAGGTTTCTCTGCAAACCCAGCAAGAATAAGGTAGTCATTACTACTCTGTCAGGAAAAAGTTTGACATTGATTAAATATCCTTTCCAACTCAAAATAAATATGTAAAAACTAGGCATATATTTATTATTTTCAAGACAAATCAAGCTGTTGTTTAGTTGCTTAATTTAGCTTAATTTAGCTCAATATTAAATGACAAAAATAAAATGTTTAATGTGCTGCACAGTTCTTCAAGACAAAGATAAAGCTTCTGAAGGTTCATCTGATAATGATTCTCTAAGCAATGATACAGGAGTCAGTGAAAGGGGAACAAAATTAAAAGGAAAATTATAAAGAAAACTTAACTTTTAAAAAAACATTTGTATATATGTGTATGTAAAACCTCAGGAAGTTAAAGTGAAGAGAAATAAATAAATAAGATGTTAATCAAAGCCATCTACACACACTCACACAGCTGTTATCAGGCAGGTGATGTGAGAACACCAGAATATGCTGCACAATGTTCATGCAGATACATGTTTTTTAAACTCAGTTGATTGACAGTGACTCAAATTTTTTTCAAATTCAAGCATGAACTCCATATTAAACAAAACCAAACTGGTTTAATGCAGCAGGACAAGACTCAGTCAACACAAAATAAAAATGTTTACAAGGTGGAAGCGACATGTAGGATACTGAACAGAGTGAGAGCTACGCTGTTTGTTTACCGTAGACAATTGCTGGAGTAGGAGTTGCCTCTGACAGCGAGAAGAAAGAGTAAAGTTTCAGAAGTAGATTAGATGTTAGTGACAGACATTGTAGAAGCAGCAGAAAATCACTACTGTAAAGAGTTTCTGGGAATCTAGTTGTTATTGATGGATTAAACTATGATTTTAACAGAATTGAAAAAAAGCTGTTTTTATATCTGGAGAAACAAGCAAGAAGGAAAAGAGTAGGTGGAAAAGTTGCTGGATTAGTGGACTCTGATGAGATTTAAATGCTAAGATGTGAACGTACCAACAACAGTGAGCATGGCACTGGCTGAATCCCGGTCCAGAGTGGTGTTCATGATGCAGGTGTAGGTGCCCTCATCATCATCTGTCACGTCTCTGATGGTCAGACTGTCCGTGTCCACCTCAAACCTAAAGTGTTTGCAGAGGAAAAAGCATTCTTTCTAAATCAGATCATGTTTTACAAAGACTAAAAACTGAATACAATCATCTGCAAAGTTATCTCAGGCTCTGTTATACCTTTCATCATCCGGCAGTTCTCCTTTGTCTTTCAGCCATGTCATGGTGGGAATAAGGGAAGGGTCATGTTTGACTTTGCACTCAAACACAGCACTCATTCCTCTCTGCACCACCTTATACTCCGGCTGTGTCAGGATACGGGTGGGCTCTTCAAGACAAAAGAAATAAATTAATATTTGGCAAATAACGCTGGTTACCTAAAAGCTTAAAATAATGAGTTATTCTCTAACAGGATAAGAGATTAACCATAATGTGGGCTGTGTTTGGGTCACATTAACCTTTAACTTCCAGGTAAACGTGATTCTCTTTGATCCCCAGGTTGTTGGTGGCAATGCAGGTGTACATTCCACTATTTACAGGCTGGGCCACATTGATCTCCAGTGATCCATTCTCATGGATCACATATGGGTCACCACTTCTAATACTGATCTGTCTGTCTTTGAACCTGCAGGGAAATAAAATACATACCAGCAGCAGTATAGTGATTTTGGCTTTGTAATAAAATCAAAATGCATCAAACATGTTTTTAATTTATTAAATAAAACATAATTGATTTCAAGGCTTAATCCCATTTTCTCTCCTTAGTCCTACAACTTCCATTTGGTTTTTCATTCTTACATATACATAGGGCAAGTGCCCTTTTCTTTTAAGTTTTAGTGGTAATCTAGCCATCCAAACATGTCCCACTAAAGGGTTGGATAATCAATAGTTCTTGATTCCTAAATGAAAAGAGGCAAAGCAGAAAATGAGACCAAGCTGTTGTTTTTTCCCCTTTCTAAACCTATTATGCTTGAATCAAACCAAAAAGGGGTCTAGACTGTAAATACAAAGTCATTATGATGTTTGGAAGCCACAAATTTGAACTTCACATTTAAAAAGTTGGATTAAATCAAACAGTCAAAGTCCATGGTTAAAAGCAGTCTTTAAAATGGTCTTAATGTCAACCAAGCTTAAGTCAAGTCTTAATAATTGCTCTTTAAGATGTTCACGTGTTCATGTGAAAGCCCACGTCACTCATGGCTGCAGCTAGGATAAAATAGAAATAATGTCTTACTGTCAAAAGAAAAAAACAAGGACAAAAACATTAATATTCAGCACAAAAACAAGTCTTTTTTTTGTTTTTTTTGTTTTTTTTTATATGAGTCTATTTGATTGTTGTGCATGAGCTGTAACACTGCTTTTAGTTGTAACTACAAAAAAAAACAAACTTTGAGTTTATGCCTGCTACTGATCAAACATAAGATTTACACCTGATCTTAGAAAAACTGGACAAACTATTAGATCTTACTTAGATCAGTTTAGTTTAAGACCCTGCTGGTGAAACAGGGTCTTGAGTCTTACCACGTGATGGTTGGGATTGGTGAACCAAAGGAGGCACAGTGAAGCAAAGCATGGTTATTAGTGATGACCTGGTACACCTGGTTGGGGGGAGTGAGCACTCTCGGTGGCTCCGCTGTTGTAAACAAAAGTAAATATTTAAATCTGCTGTTGTATTTCCTTCATCGCATGCAAGCCAGTTAAAACTGATGTAAAATTAGTTGTTCAAAAGATATAAATAGACTAGAACTGAAGCTAATTTGGAATCACCCACATTGCTTTTCTAAATAAACTCACCGAGAACGCTGACAAAAGCGTTAGCCATCAGGTAGCCAAACTCATTGGATGCATTACATTGGTACACGGCACTGGACCCTGACGGCACGCTGCTGAGAATCACAGTGTCGTCTTCCACTTTGCGGCTGTAGTCCTCAGGAGCATCTACCACAGGAAGGGACAAAATATACTGTTTTTTTAAAAATCATTCTTTCATCTTGTAGTCTTTTAATTGCACGTTTACACTTAGAAAAACCTTCAGTACCATCCAGCCTGCCCCCACCCTACCAAAAAAAAAAAAACCTTAGCTTTACTAAAAAAAAAAAAAAAAAACTGTCAGTTGATTTCTTATTGTAATTTAGTAGGTTTTGTACTCTTCTTTACATAAAAATGTCTAAAAAGTAGCTCAACTTGTTTATGACAGCATTGATTCTTTTGACTTACTCTCTATGGGAACACCGTTAACAAACCAGTGAATGTTTGGTTTGGGTTCTCCATTAACACGACAAGTTAAGATACCGGTCTCATTTGGAGCAAGGATCAGGTTCCTGGGAGCGCTGACCCAGAAAGGAGCCGCTGGGGAAAAGGAATGAACATTCAGGGTGAGATTTTAGAGAAAAAATCTTAGAGATTTGCCTTACTTTAAACAAAAAAGTTTCTTTATTTCTCCACAGGGCACCGTTAGTGGTGAATTAGCATATTTTTCAATTATTGGTGTTTGAATTAGTTGTTGGTTTATGTACCTTTGACGACGACCTTGATGATGTGGTGCGCAGTGCCCAGCTTGTTGGCAGCAGTGCAGCGGTAGTCGCCAGCATCAGCTTCATTTACATCAGAAATCTTCAGTGTTTTCTTGAAGTTGTGGAAAGACATCCTGTTGTTCGGCAGCTCACCTCCATCCTTCTGCCAGGAGATGTCTGGAGTGGGCCTGTCACAGAAACCGTGTTTTTTCTTATTTTTTACATTATAACATTTGACAGAGTAAACATATATCCTAGAGATATTGACTAGTTGTGGTAACTGCCAACTTACAGTCCCTCGGCGATGCATTCCAGCTCCAGAGTCTCTCCTCTCAGAACCATTTTGGTGCTGGTGCTGCCAAGAGGCCACATGAAACCGGGGCGACGCTCTCCTTCTGGGCTGTCTGAACACACGAGGATACAAATCAGAGACAGACTAAAACAGTCTATTCGGAGGCTCTTCTTAGCATAAAGTTTACAAAAAGAGCAGTTTAGGTTGTGAAACTGAGGTATCGGGAAAGGGGGGCCATTTATTGTAAAAGGAAATGCAGTCAAACTGTGTTGATGAGTGATTTGCCAACATGGTGAAACAGGGTAGAACATGAATTAGTGATGAACAGCCACAATGTAAAAGAAGGTTATTTGTTTTAACTGTCTAATCACATACAATGCTGAATGCTCAAAAGGAGGAGCAGCCTCCCTTATGGAGGTGGCCATCCAATTGTTGCTATGGCAACACTTGAGTTTAATGCAGAGAGCAACCCAGGAGATGGAGTTAGCTGATGCTAAGCCAACCATGTTAGGCTAAAAATTGAGTTTTTGGGAAGAAATAGATTCTGTATTAAAGTTTTGTCCTTATTGACCAAAACCATTTCCTACCCTTATACATTTAAATTGCAAATGGATGAAATAGGAAAAATCTGGTGAAGAGTGCATGTTAATGTAGTCACAGAGGGGACTGAGCTCAAGTTAAAGGTGAGCAATTATGCTGGGGGGTAAGAGCAGGGCAAGGTTTACACTGATGGGGCTAAATGGGAACAAACTAGCAGCACTCACCACTATAGAAATCAGTGATATTGTATAAAGCAGCCACAGTCTCATTCATTGTTTCCACTGTAATATAACAGAAGGTCAGAAGCATGCAAAACTAGGAAATCAGCAGCTGAATGTTTGACTTCATGGTGTCCTTTTTAGCTTTTAAAATATACCTGAATAGTGTGTTGTAGCAAACACTTGGACACAATAGGAGTGCATCAATATATTTGGCAGATTAACATCATTGTGTCACTGAGGTATGGCCAAGAGAATACAAGAGTGTTATAGATTAGTTTTAAATTAGCATAAGAGTAAAACACATGGGAAAAACATCTGCAAATGTGAGTTAGTGACTGTATAACACAAATAATGACATACTAGAGCTACTGTATACAATCCTTAGTCCAAACATGACTTGTGAAGACTTTCTTCTCATTTGTTATTTCAAGCTGTTTGAGTGTCCCGACTTACTGTCCAGCACAGTGACTGAGATAGGCTGCTTCTGCTGGATGGTTTGCGTATGGGGGAAGCGAGCGTAGCAAATATAGTCGTTCCTAGTGTCAGTTGGGAGAACATTGGTAAAGTACAAGTCTCCATTTAGGGCCTGGGACACTCGTTGATCCAGCGGCAACCTCTGAAAATCTGCAGAGGAGGAGAGACAGAAGAGAAGACAGAGGACATTACGCATAACAAGAAGCTGCGCATTTATTGTCATGAATTTATAAATCAAACACCCTAGTTTTCTATATGCATGCAGCTGTGTCTACATGCAAATAACTCACTGTTATCCATCCAGAAGATGACAGGAGGGGGCAGCCCAGCAGGGGGTCTGCACTGCAGTACAAGGGGGACCCCCTTCTGCACCACAACGGCTTCATTTCTCTCCTTTGACCATAAGGGGGACCCTGTGAGTCACAATCAGCCAATAACGAGAATGAAAGCTTTGCAGAATGCAATATAGAATGGAGATACTTACACTACTAAAACACTTTTTAAATATTCACTTCTTTAGTAGATGAAGTTTACCAAACAAAAAAAACTTAAGAAACAATTTGATAGAATGTATTGGGATGTCTTACTGGACTGTCTGATGACAATGTTATTGGACAGAGCTGTGCCATGCTCATTGTGAGCTGTACACTGGTACGTTCCCTCATAAGCCTCAGCTTTTTCCCCACTGATGTCGATGACCAGAGTTCCTGAACCAGGCCTCATTAGGACTTTGGAATCTTTCTCCACATCGAAGTGGGTCCCATTTCTCGTCCATGAAAAACTGCAATCAACAAAAGCAACGAATACTACTTCCAAGGCTTGAAGCAGGAAGGAAATGTATCAAAGAGGAAATGACACTTCACGAACCATTTAAATGGGTTTAGGTGTCTTAATGTGTTTGAATCACTGCTTTAATTATAACCTCACTCATCTGATTGATAGCCTGGTTGCAGCTAAGTTATTCTTCTGGGTGTTTCTCAAGCACCTGGTCTCCAGCACAACAGTTGCTATGGCAATTTGTATTTCCACTTTGCTCCAGGTTAATTTGTTTTCAGAAACATAGCCACAATTTAGCAGGGAAGAACAACACTGAATGTAAAACATTAAATAAGTGTTTGGATTCACTGTCTCACCTGGGCTGAGGCTTCCCCTTGGCCTCACAGTGGATAACAATGTTCTCCCGTGGATCAAATATGTAATCCTTTTGGGACTGCAGTGTTATAGTAGGGGGTTGAGGCACTAAAGAAACATAAATGGAAGTGTTATTCAGACATACATACTAACAAACAAACAGCATGATGTAGACATGTCACAGAGCATATGTATACAAGGACAGAATAATTAAGCAAGCAACATGCAACAAGTTCAGCCAAACTTAACAAAGATTTATAAAGCTGAAACACACTGCAAACAAACAACCCTGAGCTGAACACTTACCCTTACATGAACTGACATCTACTGACCAACACTCCAAGCCAAGCAAAGCACTTATCACAATTAATACAGCGCTGATATCACTGCATGCACATCACGTCTTCAAATCACACAAAGGCAAATTATTACATTTTAAAAGCAAAATGTGCACACTAGCGGTCACAGCAGTGATTGGGCCAACTTACATCCTTCCAGTACTTTAGCTTTTTGTCCATCATGACAAGCCGTACCACAGTATTAGAATATTAAGGAAAGGGGATAGTTTGGAAAAGAACAAATAGCAGGTTCAGGAAAAACAGGTGCACTTTTAAGCATTTTGAACAAGTCTGCTTAATCAGCTTTTCCCACTTTTATGTGAAGCAGGTGAAATAAATGCAAGAGAAGTAGTTCAGACATTGAAATTTCACACAAGGATGTGCTATAGAGTTTTGTTTGTTTGTTTGTTTTTTTCAAATGTCTTTATATTTTATATCTAGGGGGAAAAAATACTAAAACATGCAAATAAGAAATAAAGGAAGACCCTTTCTGCCTGGCACCTGAAAGTAAAAATGTTCATTTTACAGTACAATGAGAAAGTATTGAATTTACCTTCCATTTTCTTTCCTCATATAAGTGAATTATTATTATTACAGTTTTGATGGAATTTACATGTAAATTTTACATCCAGGAGATGATACTTACGATCAAGAGGCACTTCAAGCGCTGAAGTCATGTGACTCAGGAGTATCAATAGAACAGCTCCGAAGTCTGGCATCCACTTCCTGTTTCTGTCCATGTTCAGGGTGATACAGGATCACAATGATGATCTTTTCTCCAGGTTCAACAGTAGAGTCAGGCTTGACACTGTGGAAAATAATCCAGTCTAAACAGAAACAAGGGAATAATCTCAGTTTTGGCTCTACTTTTAGGCAAATTGTAGCATCACCATGACTGTGAAAACAATTTTTTCCACTAAATGTTGCCATTATCTTGCGGCATCTTCCTTCACACACATGAAGATGCCCATAAGTTTCAAAGAAATCATCTTTGACATCTAGAAAAAGGTACTTTTTTTCCTGAGCAAGTGAAAACTTGAAGCAAGAAGTTGTTTTTTTTTTTTGCTGTTGTTGTTGTTTGTCTTTTTTTTCCCAAAAAGGTTAAAAAACAAAGCAATTTTACAGGATAATCCTTTTATACTTTTCTAAACATCCAAACATTAGCATCAGCACTACAATTATTACTGTGCTGTATTTGTTTCACAATATTTTAGCATATTTTCAAATAAAACCATGACTCCAAAAGTTTTAATTCAAGCTGCTTTACAATTTTAGTGTATATAACTAATGTAAAGAAATGTTTAATAAATGATTTGATAGTAGATAGAATGATAAGTGTCATGAGATAGCATTGTCTACCGTAGGAGAGCCTAATATAGGAAATTAGCATAACCTAGCATAACATACCACAGAACAGTAAAACTGCAACGATATTACAATATAATGCTCTGTCACAATTGTAACACTGGAGGATTTTACCGCATCTGTTTTAAGTTACATTTTAGAAGAGCTAGAAGATATATATATATATATATATATCTTCTAGCTTTTATATATATATATATATATATATATATACATTTACATTTTAGTACACATAAAAGCTACAAAGATCTTAAATGGCAAATAGTGTAAATTGTCATTTATATATGATTTGTTTATAACAATGAAACTGCAGTTCAGGTATAAATATTTAGTCTGAACTAGTGGAGAGTTCTCATGGCTCAGTACTCAGTACTGTGTGGCATGTTTAAAGTCAAACGCTGTAAATGGCATGTCTGTTGGACAGCCTGTCATTCTGCCAGCATTAAGACTCTGGCAAGAGGAGAAGTTGAGACAAACTTGATTCTGTTCTTGTAACTTAAACAATCCAAGAACTGTGCATTTGTCTGTCCTCTTTCCTGTTATTTACATTTACTAATGATAAAGTGGAAACCGAGACAAAGTTGCTTAACATACATTAGCTTGGCACTCTTCATTTTCTTCATACTAGCATTGGGGCTAACAAACTCCATCAGCTGGGTTTTAAATACTTTAGAAGTATACCAAGAACAGTTTAATTGCCTTTTTACTGTGCTCTCCAGAACAAGCAGCCACTCATACATCCCATGTGCACAACTTAGATGCCCCATTTACCACGTGCTTGGCTATAAACATAGGACATGTGAGTGCACTCGCTTGGAAAGAAAGAAAAAAAAAAGAAGATACAGCGGCACACAGACTGGCACATGCATGCGCACACACCACATTAGCAGTGTGCCACAAAGATCAAGTTAGACATGAGTGCAGGCCCACAATTGCTAGCTTCTGTTGTGTAGTGCATCACAAAGAAATGTCGACGGATGGGTCACAAATGTTGGCATTAATGGGCTCTTGTAAACTGTGGGGAGATGAAATTATGTATGTTTGGGTTACCATTTATCTCTTCTACTTACAGTATGTAAACTGTCACATATGCATGAGTGAGGTTTAGTTCATTCGTAAATGTAGAATATTACTGCATCACTGAGTTGAGAAATTGTGTCAGGAAAGTGCATCCTCACGTTTTCATTGTTCATGACTGACAACATGCACCTTCACATATAATAGACCCACAAGCACACCTTACATACATGCAGAAAGTGACAGTCTTCAAAGTCATCTGAAGGTGAAACTATCAGGCGACTGCTAGACACAGGCCAGTTACTACTCTGCAGGAGAAGACGCGTGTCTGATGGCATAGAGAGAAAAAGTGAGGTAATGAATACTCACTAAGATTTTATCCAGCTGAGCTAGGCAGTGAGTGTGAGCTGATACAACCCCAGGACATAGCTAATTACGCTGACACATCCCATTGCATGTTATAAGAGATGGAAAGAAGGGAGAGAGATAGAGCACCATTCCTGAATTCATCAGATGTAGTCCATGCATGCTAAATCTTTTAATCTCATTGTGAAAAATGCCAATATGATCACGCAAATGTAATATCCCATTTTCAGATTAATTACAATAATGCTCCATGCAGCTGCAGCAGATATGGCTTTACCCCACAGCAAGAGTGGCCGTATTGAGCAGTGTGTGGGGTGGTTTTTTCAAAGAAAAGTTAAGCTCAACTAATTTGTAGGGACTTTGAAATTTCTACCACACCACAGTTTAGAGTGCCTTCTGGTTGGAGGTACAGGAGCATTAAGAGCAAAACAAACAGAATCAGGAACAGATCCTAACGGCCAGTTAGGACTGGGGGAACTCATCACTTACTGGGTGCAAAGTTGGATAGCATCTGTATGAACCGATGTATAAATACAACAAGTTCACATGTGCTCCTCCTGATCACCTTTATATTGTTTTCTGCTTCTTTGTTATTATTGCAAGCATGTTTCACATGTTATTAACATCGCTGCCAAACACTCGGTTTTGTTAACATACGAAGATTGTTATGCAACTCTTTTACCGTTAAAAGTCATTTGCCATGGGGTTGTACTTGTGCAGCGTGGCAGAAGACATTTCTCCAGCAGCAATATTCTCCACAGAACAGCACAAAAACACAGACACACACACGCACACACAAAGCCCTACATTCGTCCTACAGCTAAACAAGCAAAAACAATTTCTCATATTCTCACAGGGATTAAATAATTAAATAAATAATACAAAAATGATAATAAAATAGAAGATGAGTGGGAATGACTTTGGCTAGTGGGGGGGTCATCTCTCGTCTTCCTCTTTCCTCCGCTTGCCGACTGAGGGGTCAAAGCTTATTTGTAGATTATATATAAAGTTCAGCCTGTCCCTCTTGATCAGTCATTATTTTCCTTTTTTCATCTTTACTTCTTAATTTATTTGTACCATTTAAATAGTTTCTTGAAACAAACCCATGAACATAATGCAGTCAACTGTCACATCAATCACAGTAAGTTTATCTTTTAACATATACCGTATTTTAAGGATTTACAAGGATCACTGAGTAGTTGGAAATTCTGCATAAAAGGGTTGAGTATCTTATGAAAGGACACCAGCGTATCCTTTGTCTTTCGCTTTCAAAACATCCTCATGCATTCTCCCAAAGATGTCTACCAGCAATTACCCTTTCAAATGTACTTATATATGATGAGTCTTCTTCTACAAATGAGTTTGTTATTCCATAAATCTATATAAAGCCTCAATACACCAGAACAATATTACACACAGATTTGCATTTGCTCATGCAATGAAACACTTAAGGCATAAAAACATTAATTTACAAATGGGAGGCATCGAGGCAGCTACAGGCCCACAGCTTTCATACATTTAGCCCACATAAACACAAATAAAAAAGAAGTTTATACTGTTGAACACATCAGTGATTGAACTTTTGTAACTTCTGTTTTTTTTTTTTTTTTTTTCCTCTGTGCTTTACTAACTGTTGCAGCAACTTTTTATATGTACAGGTGTGTAGCTTCCTATCATATGAAAGAAAAAAAAGAGGTTTTCTGTTTTTAAGCATTTAAATGTAACCTAATATTCGAATAGATACATAGTTGTGGCCTTAATATCCAATTTTTTATGATCTTTTCTTTTTGGCTGATCTGTCAATCAAAGATTTAATCCCCCTTAAAATGGCAGTCATTTATGTTGATTTAGTCTCTTTAACCAGGATCTGCTTCTCTCTTTGCTCTCATTAAAATCACCCTGAATAAAAACAGCCAACAACAAAAGATGACATGAAACATGCTGACACAAACCCAAAAGTCCTTCTGCCCCTCAGTTTGCAAAGCCTGCAGCAGCTTGCTAAGTTGGTCACTACACAGCCTTCAGTCGCACTAAGAGTCACAGGAATGACAGCCTGAGTAAACAAATGAGGGAGGAGGAAAGGGGTAGGGGGAAGATAATTAAAGGCAAACACAATCGTGTACAGTCACATCAAATCATAGAGACAGAGATATTTATGAGACAGTGTACTGAGTCAGAGTGCTTTCAGCTAGATAGATCACAATGTGTACATCGCTGATACCATGGTAACACAATCCTCAGTTGTTAGGGTAAAACTTTTCAGGCAGTGATTTTACATCGGCCTCCAAAATCCAGGTTACATTGGGCCATGAGAAGGAGCCACTGCTTGACAGTGAATCCCACATCATCAATTATTAACTGCTGATATTTTGAGAAAACACACTTTGTATTTAGATTCAGATTCCAGAGGGGGGGAAGGTGCATATGGACTTCTTTTAAAACACAAATGACACTTTTGCAAAAAACTGGAGAAGCTGAAATGAAACACCAAACTAAAGTTAATGGGCTGCTGAAAAGAAAAAGGCGGACAGAGACGACATCCTGGAAGCAAATACAAAAGAAAATAAAAACAGTACAGACAACGAGACCAGTGTTCACAACACCAGACAACAGCCTTTGTACATCCAGTGCCTGAGGTAAGAACTTTACCCCAGTAGCTCTCAGTTCAAATGATCCTGCAATCAGGGCTGAAAAGTGAGGCAACAAGCACAACCCTCTGATTTTTCTATATACCAGACATAAAACTTTGTAATTTTTTTTCCAGGGAGAATATTGTAACTAACCCTGTAACTAAGTTTTCTCCACAAGTCTCAATGACCTCCTGAGGCAGACATGTCATTTGACTTTTTATCTGCCACATTTAATCTGTTCTTTACAGACTGACGGCAAGTTATTGATAGAAAATGGATGCCACAAATAGATATATCAGATAACATAAGAACCAAACCTGCTAATTTGCAAGCTCTCAATGTAAGCATCTGAAGAAATCTGAGGAATTAGCTGCTCCAGAGTTCAACAACACCAACCCACTCAGTTTTTTCTCTGCTGTTCCTCTTCTCATTCCAACCAGCAGACCTATGACTAAAGCCAATTTTGAGGTTAGAAATTATAAATTGTTTGGACGAAAGCCTTGACCAGACTTTTTAATGGTGGCAGGAAAACAAGGTAGCACTGCCTAAAAGCAAGTTTTTTTTTTTGTTTTTTTTTTTTACACAGTTAAGTATTATTTTCTTTGTTCGATTATGTTTTGCACAATAGATGGATAATGTTGCACGTTTCTTAGCTTGGAAGGTAAGGAGAGACTTAAGATGAACAATGGGAAATAAAATATTCATTCACAAGTTTAAGTGAAGCTAGGCAGGGTGTTTGACTGGGAAATACACATGTGAGTAGTTGAGTTTATTGTAAAAAGACAATGATTTAGATGAGGTAATGGCATACCAGTAATACTTGTGTATCTTTTTTCTAATGCAACAATGATAGATCCTAAAAATAATTTGGTACGTTTGTCTTTTAGCCTTATAGATCATCGGCTGACTTCATCAGAAGCTGTCTGCTATTGGAAGTTAATGTAGAGGACCTTTTACTCCACTAACACCACTTCTTTACAGTGAAAGACAGAACCGGTAGGCCTTTTGTCTCTGATAAACACTAACCGGATGACACTCAGCCACGTAATCAAAACAAATTATCTCAGTCTCTTTTACACATGCACACACTCACACAGGGCCTTAGTTTTTGGGGTCAGTCATTCCAGCACCATCCGCAGAATCCCCCAGTGCCTGCTTTTCTCTGAGGCTTTATGAAGTGCTGATAGTCAGCATGCGGCAGGCCCTGCCTGTCCCATCCACTGCTCTAATACTAACCCATGGGGGCTATTGTCCTTCTACGCTGTTTACCACTGGGATAGTGCTGAAATGGCAGGGGTGTTCCAGGACACAAGGTGACAGCTCATGGCAATAAAAAAAAATAAAAAAATATATATATATATATATATATATATATATATATCACACCACCACTGCATACTGTCAAATGGCTTCCACATAGACAGTTAAACTCAATTCATTTGTGTTTTTGCAAGAAACTCATTTTTCTTTGCAAGGTTTTAAAAGAAGTGTGCAACAGTATATTTTTTTATCAGTCTCTGAGGTATCTAAAAGTTATATCCTAAAGTGGCATTATTGACCACTACAAGGCATTAAAATTTAATCACTTAAAGTATCCATTGAATGTTCCTGACACGTTAGCTGCTTAAGTGAGTCACGGTTGTAGTGCTCTTTGATTTAGCTTAATATTTGTTTGATTGAAACAAATGTAATGATCTTCAAGCATCTTTGCACCACTGACATTTAAAGGTGAGGGCAAGTTCTTTATGAAATATTTAGCACAAGCTACAGATCTCTTGATCCCTCCTCTATAACCACTTTAAAATGTAACCCTGAATAGCTAAATCAAGAAAAAACAAAAAGAAAAAAGACTATGAAGTTATTTCCGTTTGACAGTTTTCCTCATTTGAGGAATGTAAGCAAGACAAGTACAAAGCATTGCCTTTGAATGAAGTATTGAGTTGTGTTTTCTGTTATATGCTGCAAATAAACTTATATTAAACTGTAACTGTAACAAAAATGGGCACTGTGGCTTTTTCTCTGGCAGTATTGTCACATACAACATACAGTCCTTTTATAATTTCTTCTGTTTAATATTTTCCAAATACTGACATTTAAATAGAGAAAGGCTTCAATTAATAGACTGCATATTTGTTTCCATGTTTTATTCCAATTCAGGGTCACTTGGGGGGACTGGAGCTTATCCCAGCAACAAGGCTGGAGGCAGGGAACACACTGGACAGTTCACCAGTCCATCACAGTGCCAACACAGAGAGAAAAACAACCACTCCTGATCACTTTTACTTCTAGGGAGAATTTAGATATACAAGTCAACATAGCAAGCAAGAATTTGACTATGGGAGGAAGTTGGAGTACCTGAAGTAAACATGCAAACTCTACACAGAAAGATCCCCTAACCACCACACCAGCATGCAGCTCTGCATATTTGCATGCAGACTTTACATACTCGCTGCTCTCTTAAATTTCTAAACATATAATTGAAGCTGTGACTATTTCACATGGAATTTATGCATAATTTTGTTCATTCTGTTTATGAGCGCTAGGCAGTTAACAAACATACTGTAACATACCAGAGAAATGTGAGGTAAACTTTAAGAGGTTAGTGGAGAATGGTGGCTCAGTGTGATGCACTTTTACTGGAGGCATCTAGAGACTGTTGCACAGACACTGACCAAGCATCAATGTGTGGTGGAACCAGATGCCTCAATTGACTTTAAATAGAGTTTCTTTATGTGTGTAATAAAGAGCGCTGCAAAATAGCTTCAGCAAGAGATTATCAGCCAAATTCAAGTTTCTAGAGTTGGCCGAACTGTTCCTTTTAGAAATGAACTCTCAAGTAAAAATACAAACCAATGACACTGGACAAAACAGAATAAAAATAAGGATTCTGTATGCAAATGCACGACAGTATATATACAGTATATACACCATTTGATTATATACATACATACATACACATTGAAGGTGTAATATTTAGACAATTGCATTAAATTTGCATGGCGTATGGACCAGTTTGCAAGCTGCTTGCACTTATAAGAATGTATGTATGTATGTGCAGGAATGCATTTCTTGCCTGTCTTAGGTCATCTCATCAAACTCTTGAGTCTTGGTAACTCAGTCTATAACCTTTTTTTTTTTCTTTTTTTCTGGTCCAAGTGTGACAGGTATAGAATGACAGATACTCATCCTTAAAAATATCTCAGCTTGCAACAACAGCATAAAAATACTTATTTTCTTAGCTGTACAACTCTGGCTCCTATTCATTCACTCCATTTATGCACTGACTACGAATGAAAACGGTTGTTATAATAATACTGTGATACAATACAATGATATCACAATTTAGCTTCCATCATTGCCAGTGTCGGGTACTGCCAGCATTTTGCTCCTCATTGCGGAGTTATTGGTATCTCAAAGCATATTCCATTTTAGATAATGACAACTTATAATGTTATTGGTTAAGATCGACTGTACTATAAGGAGCAAGCTGAGGAAGACTGTAGCTGTGTGTGCAGTTCCCTGGTGGGACTGTGTAAACTGAAAAGATGGTTTGAGATGAAGCAGGGTTAGGGTAAAATGCCGGATAAAAGCAATCAATATCACTCATTCGAACGCAGCATGACTTTGGAAACACTGTAAATCTATCTGGGCTTGTAAATGAGCCAAGTCTCATTGGTATTGCTGGGTGCATTTGCAAGGTAAAAGGTATTGATGAGTGGAGAGATGCACATGGCCTTGGTATGTGACTGAGTTTTGCTAGCCCTGAGTTATTACTGTGGATTTGTGTGTCCTTCAGGGCAGCACTGTTAAACCACTGCTGAAATTCATGCATATGGTAGTTGTGGTACTGACTGATGGTCAGACAGACAGGGCTATTGTCAGATCGTTCGATGAGACAGACACACCACTGTTGTAGCAGATATGTGAGTAAAATGATAGATACAGAGCAGGAAGGGAAAGACTGAGGCAGAGCAGGCTGAAATTATGACTGGAATAGAAAGGGCATGATGGGAAAAGGGGGCAGAAGGTGAGAGGGGGAGGGGGCTGATTGACGGTGTTATAGCAGCGCAACAAGCTGGCATGCCCCCTTTTTTTCCTCCTCCACCCATCTGTTCATCAGGATTACTCATGGTGAGGGGTGGCAGGTGGAGAGAGGGAGCTGCAGGATGGCAGAGAGGAGATCCATCATTACAACCAGCGATGACTGAATTTGAACCACTTTTCTATGACTTCTTGTCAGTCGAATAAACTGCTGTGATAACGACTCTGCTTAAATCATTGCTCAGTGTAATATAGTAGAGAGCCCTCATGGGACCATTCAGGTAACAATGATGGTAATTGAAGGTGGAAACGATGAAGTGATGTGTTATGTAATACTCTAGTGAGTGCGCTCTACTTACTAAGACTATTGCTCACTGCTGGCAAATATGCTTTATTTGGACACAGCATGCTGTAAGTTAGTTGTTTGTTTTCTGTGTTCATTTGTATTCATTTCTGTCCTAGACCAAGAGTGTGTTTTCCATAAAAGTTTATATGAGTTACAGGAGCACAAACCTCCAAAACATGGCTGCTTTTAAAAAGAAAATTTCCATCTGTTTATTTTGTTATGTTAAATTGCATCAGTGCACCACCATCCTCTTTTTGTGTGCTCAGCAGCAGGTGAGCAGCAGGTGATGCGAGGACACATGGCTACTATTTTTCCAGTCATATTCAAACTGCATCCAAACACATGCTGAGTAATAAAATTGTCCTCTCACATTTCAGGTTATAGGGATATGTTTCACTTGCAAGTGTTTTAATGTTGGCTAAAAGATCTTTTCTGGTTTAAATCAAGCTGTGTTTCAAAAATCACATTTTGGCAACACATTGATTTTAATACAGATCCTGATTTTTTTTTTTACAGCTTGTGGATGTTTTTTTAACATGATTATTAACAGTATAACCCCGAATGTATGGTGGCCCTGAGGTGTCAAACTCAGTAGCACTTGACAGAAGTAGTTCTGTATAATATGCCCCCTAGTTCTCCAGGAGGGGATATTAATTTATTTTGTTAATTGACATATGCACAAAGAAAAACAAATAAACTTGGCACAAAAGTAAGAAAATTCATATTTGATCAGATATTTATTTGTTGTAACAACACTTCTTGTCAATATATGTGATACCGTTGGAAAGCCTGTTTAGTTCCCTTTTAAATAGTACCACTTGTGTAAGGAAAATGCATTTCAGCAGCAGAATTGGGTATATTGGTTGTGCTGATGAAAAACTTGCCAAATCTCTGCCAGTGCCAAACAGCATATCCTGCTACTGACTCTTATTCATTAGAATTGGGTAATTGAAGTCTAAAAAAAAATAGGCCAAATTAACAATTTATTCATTTAACAAACAGGGTGATGAGTAGCATGCGGAAGAACTACACACAGGCACAACAGCCTGGCAATTCTTCCTCAAGCTGTGTGGTTTTATTGGTCACTCTGGCACAAAAAGCACACCCAAGTAGATCCCATAAGTCTCTGATGGAAAACTCTTGGAGAATAGTTTGGTATATATGTATGTATATATATATATATATATAGCGAGAGAGAGAGAGAGAGAGAGAGAGAGAGAGCTACAGCTACAGTAACATTAAATAGTAAGCTTCAGTTTGCTCTTACAAACAGCACACAGCCAAGACTGCAGAGGATATAAATCTGTCAGTGCCAGCTGTGAGTCACGTTTGAACACTTTTTATTCTTGCATACAACCTTTCTTATTTAAAATACAGCCATGATAAAGAAAAGCCTATAAAATTCGTAAAAGCCTTTCTTCTGTATTTTCAAACATTAAGATAAGCTTCGCAGGAAAAAATCTTGTTTATGACTAAACCAAACCCAGTTGCCATGTATTGCCCTGTACATAATGATGAAAGGATAATACAGGTCAGAAAAGCAACAGCATATTCCTGAGACAAAAAAAAAAAAAAATGGAGCACAAGATGCTGGCTGGCACCTTCAGTATCATCACACACAGGAAAGCAGCACAGAATAACAAGCTGCACTGGCATTACAGGTGAGAAAAAACATTAGATAAGGTATCACTGACATTATATTTGGTTCCAGTGTTGTTTAAAAACTAAGGTTAGTTCCAGTGGGCACAAGTTTCACAATTCACAAACTAGAAGTTACCAAAAGTCAGTTTTCCCTGAGAAATGCATTGCTCTTTAACCTTTCAAGGACTAGCCTTTAGTCATATCTGAATTACTCACACAATCCTGATGACTGAACTAACCAAAACAGAATAATAAAGAAGTTATGTAAGTAGAACCAAATGTTGGATCATTTGTTCAAACCTATTATTGTCATTCATAGAACTGGTGATTGTATTAAGGGTTAGATGGAGGTGGGATTGGGGGAAGCGTGGGCATACCACACCTGATCAGATGCTATGGAAGATACAAAAATCTATTGGAATTATTTTAGTTTTAAAAGGAGGCAAAACCAGCAACTAGTCAAAAGAAACTAAAAGCAATTTTCTGTTCCTGCAAACTTCATATAGAAAACCTGTTCCTCTGGGGAGTTCTGGTCAAGATGGCAGCACAAAGAGAAAACTGCTACATAGCTAATGTCAGATGAAGGGCATTTCGCCTTGCAGACGCCAAATAGAATAGGAAAAACTATCCTTCAAAACCAGATAGATTTCAGACAGCCACGTTTAGAGACAATAATATTTAACTCACCAATTAGGATTAAATGTCAGCCACTCTTTCTTCTGATGATCTTCTCAAACCTGCAATAAAAAAGATGGTCAAGTTGTTTTAAAATGAAATGAGAAGATCTAATAATAATAATAATACATTTTTATAGACTCTCGACACTCAAGGTCACAAAATACATACAAGGTCACATACAAGGTACAAAATCTTAACAGTTTCAAAAGTGTCTACACTCACAACACAAAGACAGCAAATATAACAAATATAAAGGTCAGAAGATTAAAATGTCCACAGAAATAAAAATATTTTAAAAAACTCATCTAAGCTCAGCTCATCTGATATGTCAAAGGGATTCTCAGTAAATATCATTATATACAGCCTTTTTTGCACATTTGGACCAACATTCTCCCACTACTTTCATGAGTATCATGGAAAATGAAAAATTAGCAGTGGTTATACTGAAAAACCTTTGTTGTTCAAATTTTTGAGCCTTCCTAATAACAGCAACCAGATGCCATATGAATATAACTGACAAAAGACTCATTTAATCCCCTGAGAAAGCAGACATCAATTCATTCATCAAACAAGGCCATTGTCACACAAACAAGTACTTCACGAATACATGGGCATGTCCTCGTATCTCTCCAGGGAAAACCAAGTAAATGACTATGTCTTGCTGAACACAAGACCTTCGATCAACCAAAATGTCCCTTGTCATTTTTATTACTTTTACTTCCAGCAGGGTGCACACACAGATGAAAGGTTACCCACTAAGTACACACACATATATGCACTGTGCTCCCCACCTCCAGCAAACAGGCTTCCCTTCGTGACCACGAATGCATTATCATAATCTCCTGAGATGTTCCATTCATCTCACATTAGCAAAACAAATGTGAGAGACAAAGAAGGCAGGCCTATTTACAAGTGAACTATCTCAACTGTAGTAACCTGAGAAGAGAAAGATGCTGATTTGTGTAAGCAGTTTTAATAAACTGAGGATGAGCTATTTTAATGTATGAAAGAGGACATTTCTATTGCACTGAGTTTAAGAACCTTGAACCAAACCTCTATGTAAACAAAGACGGGAAAATTTTGTTTATATATATTCTTGTATCAAATCTATCTAGACCACTGAAGGTTGTTGATTCAGTAATCAGAAATAAAAAAAGGCAGAACTAAAAATTCTTTTGTATGGATGGATCTTTTTGAACTTGGCTGCATTGATCTTGTCTGAGATGATCTGAAACAAACGAGCTGAGACAAGAGGGAACAAACAGATGAGGGGAAAGAGGGGGAAATAAAAAGGAGTGTGAGATCCTAATGAATGGAGACAGGAGCGCAGCAAGACACAAGAAACTGTGGCTGGAGAGACAAAGTGTGGATGATGGGAGAAAGAGTGTCTGAGATAGTGAGAGATAGAAAGGGAACAGACATGAAAAAATGAAAAGCGAGCGAGGATCGGAAACATGCATTATTAAGGGGCAAATCTAAAAGCGCTTCATCATCAGAGAGCAGGAGAGGGGGAGGGCTGGAGGGAGATTCAGAGACGGAGTGTAAGACGAGAGAGGAGAGGAGAAAAAAGCTGGGAGGTGGCAGCACAACAAACCTAGCAGAGCTGACCCCATGCTACGACATGTTACCATGGAGATGGAAAAAAAGAGACGCACAGACAAGAATACCATGAAACAAAGAATGCAATTTTTTTCCAAATTTATTGGAAAAAAAGATGATTACCTTTTCAGGATTTTTTTTACTTGCCTGTAGGAAGTCTTAATACTGTATGTTAGCTCATCTTAGCATCGAGCACATTGTGTTTTTATATGTTAAAAAACATGAAGTGATCAAAACTATAAAAGCAGCTTTGAAAAATATGAATAAATATTAAAATAAAATATTAATTAATATTAATATTTTGCTTATTAATAACTTGTTTTAAATGCATTGATAGGAATTCATTAGAGCCAAAGTTGGGTTAACTTTCATCTTGTTTTTAACCACTCATGCTAAGCTAAACAGCCATCTGCTGCAGTTTTGCTTTTCACTTTATTTCTGGAACTAATATAATTTGCTTTACCCATTTTTACCATAGTGGCATGCTTTCTCCACTGAATATGTATTTTTCACCATAAAGGCTTTGCAAGTTAGTGGAAAATAGTTTACTTGTGACAAACTATAAGTTGGTGGGACATGTGCTAAAAGACCAGCCAGTAGTCTATTTTACTCTATTCTGAACAAATTTAAATACCAGTCGGAGAGGGTTGAATATTTAACTTGCAAGAAAAAACTACATTGTGTTAGTCTTTGAATAAATGCTCCTGGTCAAAAATAGATCTGATCTCAGTAAGAATATCTCTATGACAACACTGTGAATGTGAAATCTTTGGAGATGAATGCTGTGGTTTCTTTCTTAAACCAACTAAAATATGATCACTGTGTCTTCAAAAGCTGTATTTTCCTTAGGCCCAGTGCATTTTGATTTACTGTCTCCCTCCTGTTTCAATTAGCCTCCTGGTTTATGGACCCACTGGGAGCCAGTAAACAGCATGTGTCTGATTTTTCAACTGTGATAGAATAACTGACCCCAGGCATGAATAAAAAACTGTGTGTGCGACCTAATCCCCGAGGCTAAAGGGCCTCAGCAATCACAGACAGTAGCAGCTGCCCAGAAAATCACACTTAACCTGCCACTTAACTGCCTGGTGTCCCTGCTTAATTTTACCTTCAACTGACTTCAGGGTCAAGGATCTGAACCCTCTCTACATAACATTGGAAATTTCATCAGCCTCAGCCAGAACCAGAAGAAACTTTATAATAATCCTTATAATAATTACCTTTAATAAGATATGGTTCTCACACTGAACATTCACACTCTAGCTACCATGGAGGAGTGCAAACAGCAGGAAGCTCAGTGATTACACTTGGGCAAAATGTTTCACTGAATAAGCACAGACTATCAGTCTCCCATCAACAAAGAGGAAAGGTTGCAGGTATTTGCAACAGCCTCTCTGCTTCAAGGTAAAGTATTAAAAAGTATGAAAAGTGTCTGGCTAGTCAGCTATGCAGACATACGGTAGCACCTGGGTAGTGAAAATACTGTCTGTCTGTTAGAGCCTGAAGGTTGTTATGTTAAGTGTCAGACATGCCATCTGTGTGTGAAAAAGTTCAGGAAAAGGGCTTGAATATTCATTATTGGCAAGTGTGCGTGGGTCTACATCATATAAACATCAGTCTACACATTTCTTTGTCACATAAAATGACAAATTATCTTATTAAGGTGGGCATGTTGGGTTTATTGCACCATTTCATTGTGTTATACTGACAAATTACTCCCTTGGGCAGCAAGAAATGATCATTGTTATTACTTTTTAAACAATAATAATGCATTATTTGAACAAACACAGAAACACAGTTTTTGAAAAGTGCTGCTGTTTAATTAGTCCATGATACTTAGTAATGAAGATCAACTTTGATAATCTCAGGGTGACTGAAAGGGTTTCAGCACATAATAAAGTCCTGTATATTTACTGTGATTTACACTACGTATTATAGACAAATATGAAACTGTCAAATTTAAATGAATGCCACTGCCTAACCAATAACATACACATTAATTGTGCACAAGATGGATGTATGAGCCAAAGGCCCACTGAGTGAGCCACACATAGCAAATACAAGGTATGTATGCCACCATGGAGTCACCCAGCCTCGTTTTTGAAGCCTTGAGTTTGGCATTTGATGACTGCCATTTTGATATTTTTGGAGCTACAGTATTTGAACAAAATGGTGAGTAAAGATAATGATAATTGAAACCTGAATGAACACATATCTGATGGCGTCTGACATGGTGGCTATGTACATTTGAGCCCTTTCACACATGAAATACATAGTGTTTGTGGTAAATGGTCCGTATTTATATAGTGTTTTACTGTACCTGGAACGATACCCAAAGCGCTTTACATATGCATCACCCATTCATGCACACATTCACGCACTGATGGCAGAAGCTGACATGCAAGGCAGTTCAACCCAACAGGAGCAATTAGGTTTGGTGTCTTGCCCAAGGACACCTCGACATGAACTCGACTTGGCCGACCCTCGGGTTACAAGACAACCACTCTGCCTTGCTGAGCCACGCTGCCCCATCTGGCTTCATCTAACTTTTAAAGTGCTGATATCCAGTTACTAAGACAATCGTCACTTTTCTATTAGTGTTCCTAACTCACTATTAAGACACACCTGTGAAAGTGAAAACAATATATGCACCTGCAATATTTTTCATTTTTTAAGAGAATGGACAGTGCTCTAAGTGACATATATAATAGTCTTTATGGAGCCACTGTTACCTCACAACATGGCATATCACCATATCAATTCATGTTAGTGTGCCAAAAATGCAGTAGTTCTGTAAAACATAGCAGAGGTGGAAGGAAAATTATATGTACATGTTACAAGGTTCAAGCTAGTCATATTGCCTTCTCAAAATGTTACGAAAAGAACCAAGGGTGATTCACACATGACATCAACATGTTCAGTTACCTAGAGATTCACACATGACATCAACATGTTCAGTTACCTAGTGATTAATGGAAAGCTGTGCCTGTCTGAAATGGGCTTTAGTCCCTGGGGGAAACCTTTTGTCTACTGTTGTGGGTTCAGGAAGCTCCAGCTTTGGTAACAAAGCTTATGAACATTAGCTGAGATATTATACATGGGCTGTCATATTGATCAAGTTGGGTTGCATTCACTTTTATTAGCTTAGCAAAGCTTTACAATCATTAGCTGTGGGTTGCTAGATTGATGACGACCACAGCTTTAGACAGAAGTGGATACATGCAGTTTGCTTTTGAAGAGGCTTAATAAGCAGTTTACCCCGAGAAGCATTAGATGAAATACAGTGATAGGAAACACATGTTCAAATGGGATTGTTTCTAATTTTACTATCACAGTCCTTCAACATAAATATTCGGCGGATAGACTTTTAAAGATGACTGCATGGAAGATGGCCCAATAATCTGACAGAGCTACAACTTCTCCAAACAAGAACCAAGAAACTCTTAATAGCTACAAAATGCATGTACAGCTTGTGATACCTGACAAAGGGTATGCTACTAAAACTAATCATGCATGATCATAATGATCATTTGATTGAGGCCATTGTCCCTTTTTTAAAGCTGTAGAGGAAAGAAGTCCAAAACTTTCTCTCTCGAAATACCAAAGAAATGTGGCTTCTTTACTAGCCTTTGGAGATCAGGTCATCTTTTTTTTTCATCGATTAGCTGTTCATTAAAATAAATTTTAAAAATGACCATGGGTGCCCATAACTATTCATGCTAATGCATAAGAAGTAAACTAGCACAGGAAAGTCTGTTTTCTGTACTGATGTAAAAACTCAGAAATAGGTAGAACATTGTAGCTCACTGTCATGGTGAGTGGCTGGAGGAAGAGAGAGCACAACCTGGCCATCAGTGATGGGTCAAAAGCACTGAAAAAATGCTGATATTTCACCATTGATTCCTATCAAAGTCTTTACTTTTACTCAGTGCTTCAAAGCATCCTTGGGTTGCTGTAGCAACACTGACTTCTTGCACTACCATATTTTTCACAGTTTCACCAAGCTTTGAGTTTACAGTTCCAGGTGCCTCTTCACCTGAAAAATACATTACAGTATATAATAGTAAAGACAAGAGTCTTAAACTGTAACTACACTGAAAAATACCACAAACCTGTGTTAGGTTGGTCTTTCTCTGCTTTTGAATACTCCACGGATCAGTTCAACACCCATACACTTCTTACAATGTTTGTATATGTGTGGAAGAGACAGAGACTGAGAGGGAGGGTTGGTTACCATGACTATTCCAAAGGTTTTTAATTCTAACAGTCTTCCTTCACATGACAGACAACACACACAGTCCAGTCCCAAACAAAAAGAGAAGTCTATGAGAGCTGGGTTTAATCAAGGAGATTTACTGCCTCCTCAGAGTTTTCTTTTCTTCCTTTCAGAGGTTAAAGGACATTTCTCCCATCCTTGCTGTTCCCACTCAACACCATGCAGTGAACACAATAGAGTCATCAAGAATGTCACACAGAGAATGCAGAGTAAGAAAAATAAATCAAGACTAAAGAACAGTAGGAAGTATTTTTCATTCGTAGATCTTTTGCTACACTTAATGCAACTTAGAGGAGAACACTAAAATTGTCCAGAAATGAGCTCTCTAGATCGTTTCCAATCATCCAATTGTTTGAAAGCAAGAGAGACAAAAGAAAAAAAAAAGCAGAAGCACAGGAGATGAGGGAGTGGGAGGTCTGGAGGAACTGAAGATGAAACAGACCAGCTGCAGAAAAAGACATGATTTGCAAGGTGATTTAAAAAGAGTCTATTTGAACCAGCATTAGTGCAGATGAAATACCTCACTATATGAGACTCCATTCAATAAGTCAGTGTGAGTGAGAGTCCTGCCATACACCTTGATTTCTATGCTAATTTCTGTATTGCTGCAGACTGTGCAGTGGGGGTGCCTACTAAGGCAGTAAAACCCCTTTTAACACAAACATGCACTCCTACGTGGGGCCTTGCCAACATCTTAGCCAGGCTTTTTGATTCGAATCCTAGTCCTTTTGCCTGGAAAGCGATTGTGTAAACAAATTCTCATTCGAATCAAAGAAGCAGACTCGGTCCGCCTACAAACACCGGTTTTGGTCAAGCGGAACAAATACAGGAAGAGGTCTACAACACAAAGTAAATTGTAGGTTCAGCACATGGCTTCGTGGGTAAACATAACCAAAACGTGTGGGGTGATATGGACAGGAGAAATGGCTCAGACATGGAAGAATTTGGTAAAAGTTCTGATATAATTCTGATCAACCCAACACTGGTAATAATACAGCTCCATATTTAGCTGTTATGTACTAAGAAACAAGTTTTGCGTCTCATCTTCTCCTTCAGGAATTCTTGGAACAATGCAGCCTCTGGCAGAGAGTCCAACGCATTATTCATAGGTCCAATTTGTTTGAGTAGTGCAGCGTGCACAAAATCTCCATCCGGACAAAAAGGTTGTAATAATAACCAAACATAAATAATACAAAATATGCATTGTTTTCAATTTTTGAAAGCCTCGTTAATTGCTTCATATCTTTTCATTACATCTTTTTTATGTATAATTTGTTTAAATCTACCTATTGTTTGACATGTGTTCAAGTCTTCACTGCAGCTATTCAATAACTAAACCGATCTCGTAGAGATACATTGAAGTTTAGTGTTTGTTTCCGCAGCTGATTTTTTTAAAACATGTATGTTCCTCTTAAACTGAATTTACTTTCCCTTAATTGGACATCTTTTTTCAATAATATTAGGCAATTGAAAATGCTTAACTCAGTTTTAAAATTGACAATGTCTTTAAATTTCAGTATTTTCAGTGTGATGAATGTTAGTTTTGTAGGAGTGGATTTAATAATTATCCTTCTGCCTTTTTAAAGAAGACAAAAAAAGACTCAAAGGAATTTTATTTCAGACACTTTCAATTTCTATATTATTAATTTATCGTGAGTTTCTTATTAAGATTCGCTTCAACAACAGGGTAATGATCCTGAAAACACATCAAAATCCTCAGTTAAATGTTTTAAAATGGTCATCACAGTCCACATGTAAAACAGTTTATATTGGGTGGATAGACTTTTCAAAGCAAAATGGCCCAATAATCGGACAGAGGTAGAACTGTTCCAGGTGGTAAAGCTAAAATAACAGACGGAAATCTCTTAGCTGCTACAGAAGGTATTTAGAGCCTGTGATAAAACCTGAGAAAGCAGGCAGAATACTGAAGCTGTAGCTCATCGCCATGGTGAGCGTGAGGAAGAAGGGAGAGCACGACTTGGCAATCAGCAACATGACATGTCAGAAACACTCTGAAAAACTATCCATGCAGCCAGCACCCTGGAGACCATCTCATCTCAGGCAACAAAGGAAAAGGGATGTAAGGGAAAGCAAAGATGGACACAGATGTTGAAGAAGGCAAAGGGAGTGGAGGTCAGTGAGAAACAACACTGGATATGAGAGTGTGTGGAACAAAAGGGTATGCAAACAGGGAAGAGCATAGGATGCCTGGGAGATGTCTAATATTGACTGCCTACCTTCCACCTGACAAAGACAAAAGCAGGAGAACAGAAGATTGAGTTCTGCTAATATTAGTAACAGCAGTGGAAAGGGATTTCTCTGTGATCTCATTAATGTGGGACTCCTCACAAAAACCATGTCCTCAGACTTAAAGCTGCAATGAGGAGGCAACACGCTGACACAAAGCTTTCAGGGATAGTAAAGAGCAGAATTACATCCACTATCCATGTAACTGTGCATATCTCACCAAGTGAGATGAGAACAAAAAGGATCAGCTTTCTTCCCCCTCCAATGGATCAACAAAGTCACAAAGACTGAAGCCTGACTGCAGCTTTGTCGCAGCGCATTTCCTGCTCCTCTCCCAGTTTTATTCCAGACCAAAGAAAAAAGAAAAATAATTGTGATTCAGAAGACTATCAGAACAAAAAGATTTCAACTGGAAATGAGCGATGACAGGCATGTGCATGTAGATCAGCTTTTTATGTTCATGTTAGCCCTCCTTTGAGGTTTCTGTGCACACAAATGGCTAGGGATCAAACTATGCTTTGCTGGCAGTACATTAAAAGAAGTATTTAATGTCAGAGTGAATTTCTCTAGTTGTCTGTAGGGAAGTGTACAATTTGTATGAACGCAATATGACCTTTTAGTACAATAGAATATATCTGTAAAGTCATGCATGGGCTACTGACAGCTATACTACCTTGCATTCAGTCTGTTTGTCATCTGCGCCCAGGGACTGTCTTTTCCATCCTGGTTTGCTGAATCACAAATCTGACACCTGACAGAACTACCAAAGTGATTGATTTCAGTTTTGTGTCTTTTGCAGATGACTGGCTCCCCAGTAAATCAAAGTAAGGAGTGGAAGTTGTGAGAGGACCTATTTTTAGGAACACCCTCGTGCTTTCTTAGTTTAGTTTTTAATGCCTAAACCTAACCAAACACCAACCATAAGTGAAGTTAAACAGCCCCTGAAAGCAAGTAAAGTCTGAAGTGAGTAAGCACATAAATAAACTTGTGACCATTAAACTATATACACTACTCACAAGAATTAGGAATATTCAACTTTCAGATGAAATTTAGAGAAAATGTAAAAAGCTCATGCTACACTGACATTACATCATGAATATAGAACATTTTAAAATAATCATACAGTAATAATTCCTTCATCTCAAACATTTTATTGAAACAAATCATGCTAATGAAGCTACTTATAGTGGTGGGTAAACCACAATATAAAAATGTCAATGTCATGTGTTAGGGGTTGTCCTGGCCTTATGATGTTAAAGGTTGAACAATATGATGAAGAGGACTGTTTAAATACAAAATGTCATTAACCCAGAACATTTAGTGGTTGACCCATGTTTCAGACACTTTTGTTTTTTTATCATTAAACAATTTGTCAGAAGACAACATGCTGTCTAATAAGTACTTAGACATCAAAGAGTCGTACATGTGCCTTTTAAGAGTTTAGAGAAAGTGAAATTAAGTTCATCTGGAAAGGTTATATAACAATTAAGATGCATTCTGACATCATACAAAGGGCTGAATATCTCCACGCTTTGTGAGTAGTGTACATTATGTTGACATATATCTTAACTGTACTATTACATCCAACTGGAGTTTACACCCTGCAACACTCACTTCTGCTTTGCAAAGTGTGTTTCACAGTTATGAGTGTTTTGGCCTTGTTTTTATGGATTGGGTTACTTATTTCTGTTGCAAGATCTAGCAACATCTGCTCTGGTAGATTTCAGTGCAGAGGAGGAAAACTATGGTAAAAACAAGACACACTGTGGGAGCATGAGAGAAACCCAAGTCAGCTACTGACTCAAGTGCTTTGAGGGAAACAAACTTTGCATTTGTGAGATGTAACGTAAGGTTGAGTTATTACTTGGGCAATGCTTTGGAATATGTAAATTGAATTGAATTGAGTCATTTACCTGCAACTATCTATATGCATCTTAATCTCGTTATTTATTACAATAGATTGAGGTAAATGGTGAGAATATTGCAAAATCCTGTGTTTTGAGCAACCAGTCAACCACGATTGTTCAGCAAATGTAAACAAAGCAATTACATTTTCTCCAAAATTCATCCAGAAAGAAAACTTTATGCATTTTTTAGCTTCTAAATACTTAAAATGATGGTGATCATGTTAAAACCTGCATGCATGAATTGTATGACAAAGAGAAATCTTAAAGGAATGCGTACAGAACTGTGCGAGTTGTGATTATCTGCGTCTGCATGCGAAACCCAAAGTGACTAATTACAGTCCTCTCAGCAGTTGCCATTCATTGAATATGAAAGCTCCAAAACATCTACTTCACAAAACCAGCCAGGCTTAAAATGAACAGTCCACTTCTGAACAAGGACTTAAAAATGTGAAGACTAAGCAGAGCAAAATTTAAACAGAAGCATTATGCACTATAAAGGCTTTATGTAAACTGAATTAACTTGTTTGTGTGGTTTGCTTTTGCATTTATAAGTGCTGTATTTGTTTATTTTGGCCTCGAGGTCAAATAAATCTCAGCTGCTGCTCACACAGCTGTCGCCTCTGTAGCTCTCAGCTTTGTTGATGTGACAGCATTTTGTGGGACAACAAAAGCTGCCTTAATGAAGCTACAGAAGTCATGTGCAAATGATCCTCAGACCTTCATGAATTGTGTGCTGTGAGTCATGACCACACCTGAGCAGAAAAATAAATGACTTGGTATGACTTGTCATGGCTCAGTAATATAGTGATGTTTTTGCTTCCTTACCTGCACCGGCTGCACACACATTTACCCACACAATGCACACACATACAAATGCGCCTACTTTATTTGCTTCCTACCTTTGTCCTGATTTTCATTAAACAAATTCACAGATGACACTGACCTGCAGTCAAATCTGGCAAACAAAACAAACCAGAGAATCAGCCACATCCATCTGAAAGCTTAAACAGCCGCACGCTCACACTGATAATATACTCCTGCCATCTGAGGAGCTATTGGATGAACATGCCATATTTTAAAGCTATTTTTATACATCTTAGATTAAAAATCCACAGAGGAAAGATTTTGTGTGTCTGTGTCCTTATTCCCTCATTATTTGACACCAATTTCCGTTCCAAAAGGGAGAGGCTAAATTAATCCTTTGATGCCTTTGCAATCCTTTTAGAGGACAAGAAAAATCAATATGTGAATCAAGTGCGAATGTTTTCAATCCAGTCTACCTCTTATGATTCCTAAATGTAATATTTTTAAAGACCTCTCTCCCATCTTCATCTTTGTAATATTAAGTTATAATACACTTCCTTAAAAGACAAATCAACCAGCTGTTAGGGGAACTTCTTACAACATATCTTTTAAAAGAAATGCAAATACAAAACTAAATAAATAAAAATCTGGACCAAGATCAACAACAGCAGCTGGAAAACTTCAGAGTTCAGCTTTATACTGTGTAATGGATCTACCATAGCAGCTTGCTATCTCTCCATCTATTGTTGCACACAAACACACATACAGGCATTTATTGCTGCCCATTGGGCTCCACCGCCCTGTTTGTCCATGGTGCTGAGTTCATGGTAAACCAGACAACATGGACCCAGCTGAAAAAGAGCTGTAGTGATCTCTATACAAAAGGCCCCAGTCAGCACTTTGGTGCTCCAAAAGCAGATGCTGCCTGAGCTAATGAGCATAGCTCACAGTAAAGCAGCCCAGAGTTTACATTGGGACAGTACACTCATCTACTCTGTTTACTAGCTTTATTGTTGATTATGCCTCTCATGCCATCTGCTAAACTGTAATTTCAGTGGCCTTAAATAAAACGTAACTCTTCAATGTTTAATTTAATCAGTTTAGTCATATTTAGCCAATGGCTAAATTAGAAGGCATCATTCAGCAAAGAAAAGCCAAATTATTCTCTGATGCATATTAAAACAGGACAAATCTTTAAAATTTTACTCTAGTTGGAGCTGAATTCCTTTGCTTTTGGCTGAAGGGAGCTTTGTCTAACAAATGTCTAAGTGCAGAGATTTTGTCTGATAAAAATAAACAGTTAAGAGACTCAGCTCAATCCAGCCTATCTAACTGAACCTATGAGCAATCACTCAGCTGCCCAAAACTGAAGGCTCAGTAATGCCTTCTGGTTTCTTCTCTTAATCCCAGGATCAATAATCTCTGTGTCAATACTTCCTCATGTCCCGACACGACTGGATTTCTGAAACCTGATCCTCATTATCAGTTACAAGCTTCATGCAAATGCTTTCAAGTTGATCTAAAGAAATTCCCAGGAGAGAAAAAGAAACAGATCAGCCCGAAACAAATCCAAAACTAAACCTGATTTAAAGATGCACTACAGAACTTTTTCCCAGAGATGCACCCCCTATCAACAGCTAAATCAGCATGCATCTTGCATCCTACCTGTACTGTGAGCTTCAGCCAGTAAAAGACAGTCTCATCTTTCTCTTTCTGTCCCTTACTTTCTGTCTTTTCCTCTCTTCCTCCAATTATGTCTTCTTGCATTTATTTGCTGAATCAGCCACACTGTGTGTTACATCCACTTGCTAGCATGTAATGCGGTGCATAAAGCAAAACTCAGCTGCAACGTCATGTGCCGTCCCGGATGAAAAACCTGTCCCAGATGAAAAGTGCGGTTTCTCAGCCTCGGAACGCTGCTGGACAGCAATGACTCCAGAAATGCACATTATAGATGCCACTGTGCCATCAAACCAGTCTGGAACAGGGAGTTTTAAGGTCCAAAAGTTACGTAATGCAACTTTAAACCCACATCCATCTGCCATTTCACAGAGATTGAGCCTCTAACATGAAGGACAGTATATTTCATCCATTAATACAGCATTTTGTGGCTGACTTTTATTCACCAAAGATGAAGTAGGACTTTTAATTAGGATGATTTGAGACATATTTAAACACAACACAATGATGAACAAGAAAGCTTTTATATCCTCCCTACGTTGAGGTTATGTGAGAGGTATTTCTAGTTGGCTGCAATCTGCACTTTTAGCCTCTAGATGTCACTAGATCCAACACATTTAATCTAGGTAGAGTTATAAACTCATAAGTATGCATATGTGTGATTAAAAACTTCCTGTAACACAATGATTTAATTATTTTCCTACTGCATATCTAACTGATCTTGTCTTATTGGGATGCCCTCTCATGTTTAGCATAATGGACTTATGGAATGAATAGCAGTCTACAGTGATTTCTTCCTCCAGTGCACATAAAATGCATCATTTCCTATATTCCTTTTCATCTATAGATAAGACACACATGCATCTGTCAAGTCTTTGGGGAGATGATAGCTCAACAGAGTCAACAAAGTATGGAACAAAATGAACAGTTGCAGTATTGACTGTATCATTACTGACCAAACCAGTGAAAGTTAATCTTGTCCAGCAATTGGAATACACTCCCTTGTCACCCGATAGCTTGAGTTACCTGGTTACATGAGTGTGTACACAGGAAATCACCACGGGAAAAACATGCAATACCCGTTTTTGTAAAAGTAGCTGCTCTTCCACTTATTAATGGTTCTTTTCTAGAGTAAATATCTCACAGGTAATATATACCAATATATCATATAACAGCAATGGATGACTGGCTGGAGTGACTGTGTAACAAAAAATGGGTTTCCTGTGTTTATGCATCTTCAAGGTTGCTTCATTCCAACTCCTAGTTCTTCTTAGTTTTGGGTTATTTCCTGCATAAAGAAGGGTATGAAACACATAAATATGGACAACCTCTGGGTGAAAATATCAAGTAGTTGTAGGGGGAAAAAAAGCAAAATAACACAGCGAAGAGCCATATTACCCAACAAGCCCATAAAAATAGCAAAAAAAAAAAAAAAAAAAAAAAAAGAAGAGAAGAGAGATACTTGCTGCTTGCAGCCAGCGGGTAGAAACCAAGTGCTGGCTTGCATTTAGATGTGTAAAGGTTAAATGGGCTTTGTGAGTCATGGGTAAGAGCAGAGTGGTGGAGAGATGGAGTGGGTTGAGGGTCAATACCAGCAGTGTGCATACGATGGGAAAATGCTGGGAGGACACATGTGAAAAGAGAGCTGTACTAACAGGAGCAGTGCAGATTTTTGTCCATCCCTCAAGGGCTTCCAAGTAATTACAATTTAAAGAATGTGGACATGTTCGAACGTTTTATTTCACAGCATAACGTTAGTGAAAAAACAAGCTTATATCTGCGACACTTCCGCTACTGAATGTGTTTTCATTATATCTGTTAGAAAAATAAAAGATTGTTTTGATTTAAAACCGGTTCTCTGTTTGCTTTTCGTTTTTATCTGTCAAATAAAGGAGGAAATGCCAAAAATATTTAAAGAACACAGCACCACACTGACAAAAAACCTCTTGCCTTATACTTTACAGAGAAAGGAAAGACATCACAGACACTTATTAGTGAAAACATATGGCTGTCTGGTCAAAACTGTGGCTACAGTTTTGGCAACCAGTTTCTTAAAGCAGAGAGTTTAACTGTGTGCTGCTGCAAGATGACAGATTTCAAATGATAAAAAAACCTCTCAGGTCATGTCATAAATTATCTTGAGGAAATTCATATGAAAATTTCTGTTAAATTAACCAGATCTTACAAAGTCCTGAAGCTCAACTTAAAAGATTTTCTTTTTATCTTTGAAGATTGAGAACCATTTATTATTCAGATAAATTGATATTAACAGGAGGGATTATTTAAAATGTCTTTATACTTTTTCATGAGACAGTGTTGGTATTTTCTAAGAAAAAAATGGAATATGTGAGTTCATTATTTAATAAAACTAAAAACTCATCTGTACTCCTTAAAAACACTGTGCTCAAAAAAATCTCCAATGGCCTTAAAATGTCTGAAGGGTATGACTCTATAATTTTTTTCCACATTTAACAAATTTGGATGAATATGCTAATATGGCTTCACTTTTCTTTCCACCCATATGACAGTATTAGAATACTGGAGTCATTTGGCCTAAATACAAAATACTAGAGTGATTCTTAAGAGGTAGTTATATAATTAAGTGTTCATGCAAATGCTGGAAATTTCATGCAAAAGAATTCAAATAGTAATGTACTCATATTCTACAATATTACAAATGCACCATTTGACTGTCAAGCTGCTCCTGGCTAGCTCAGCTTATCTGAGTGATTTCCTGACCCTAAAGGTTCTCCAAGCTCTGGGATACAATCAAATAGCTTATTTTCCTTAGGAGCCTTCCTAACTGAGTGAAACAATCCAGAAGTATCTGAGCAGCACACATGATAAAAGCTGTTTGGATTCTCCAATATATTAAAGAAAGGTGCTCTAATGCTTCATTTAAGTTCTCCTCTAGCATAGGATGCACAGACTATCCTTTCTGAAGGAAGGGGGACAATTCTGTCACACAGTCTTTTGCAATTGAAGACTGGCTGTGTTTCCAGTTGTACTAAATGTGATTAGTATGGATAAATGACAGAGCAGTGAGTTAGAGCAGGCTGTGACAATAAAATGTTTATTTTTTTGTGCTGTTTTCTTTTGTACCAAAGGCTTCCACATAATATTGTGAAAAATGGCATTACATTAAGTATCTAAAGTACTTTTTGTGGAATATTTATTGAACATATTTAGTTTCAGTACTGCAGACCCATAAAGCAACTTTGAGTAAATGTGTTAGGATTCTCAGTATAGTGTTTTTGTGCATCTTATCAAATTTCTCCTACTACCTTCCTTTACCCCTGTGATGTTTTCCAATGAGGTCAATTGAAAGATTTAAGAAAAAGACAATAGAAAGTCATTTTATTTCATTTGATCATACCTTTGCTTTTATGTTCCTCCCTTTCCTTGCATGTACAAACTTCTCCTCCCCACTCAGAATAAGTTCTTCCAGTATTTTTGTAGAACCTGCAACTAACCTCACTTTTCTGAAACAGTAGTTGGTGCTCTGCAGATTTAAAGCAGAAATCTTCAGCGTTGCATTGTTTATTCTTCATTGTATAATAAGTAGCACATAAAGAGAAAGCTTATGGGCAGGTTAACTGATTACTTTAGTAATTAAAGTAAAGTGCAAAATTGACATTGACAAGTTAAACTATTAATACCAATATGACTCAATAAAAAGACTTGGCTGACAAGTTGCTGTGTGATGTTCTCAACTATCTGTGGACAAGCATCTTTCTTTATCCATCGTCTTTGCAGGTATTCCGCCTGAATTAAGTCTGTCTGTGCATATTATCTCTGTATCTTAGCAATCAGAGCAGGAACACAAATGTTATCAGTTTCCCACAGAAGAGATTAGGACTCCACGGAGTGCTGGAGAGATAGCAGAAATTAGAAACTGGTCTGATCACAGTCTGTTCCTTCTTTTGATCAGTACCAGCCACAGAGTCACTAACAAAAAACATTTGATTTTTACCTGATGTGAATCATCATAACTGAGAAGTATTAACTCAACTACCATTGAGCTAAACATAAACATAAGACCTATTTACCTATCAGACCCAAATAAGCTCTCTCAGGACGGAAACAGACTCGATTACGGTGGAGTTGACTCATGATTTCAGCCAAACTGCAATAAACTAAAGTGCTAAGACAGCAAGCAGGGGTGCATTATGTCAGTTAGCCAAAGGCCAAGGTGAGTAACAAAGCCTGGCTTTCATAGGACAACAGACTATCTGGAAGGCCAAAAACCCAGCCAGCTCAGCAGTTTGAAGGATGAAAGACACAAAGAAGACACAGCAGCTAGACTGGCAGCGTGTGACATTATCCCTGATGAGAGATGCCATTGACTGAGATGAGGACGGACATCTCAATGCCTCAAATATGCTGAGTAAGAATAAAACAAGGAAATGACTTATTCTTCCACTAAGTCATATGGCCAACAGCTTTGTAAACAGCAAGTCAGTTTTACTGACTGATTTTCACCACTGTTTACCAGATCAAGTGTGTTACAGCGGTTAAGCTGTACAGGGATTTCTTTCCATTTTGTATGGTCACGTTTGGGCATGCAGCTATTTTAGTTCAAATAAAATCAAAATGTTGGAATAAACAAGCACTCAAGGATGTTTAGGAGGACAGATGTCTCTCTTTTGTCCCCCTTCAAGTCCCATAAACAGGAGGGTCTGTCTGCCTTTAATTGGTTTATCAGTTAATAGACTCATCTTAAGCTGATGGATGGCTTCTTCACCCTGAGAACCACTTCTGTTCTTCGTCCTCATCTGCTGGCTGCACAGTTTATCTTCTTCTACAAAGACATTCTTTCAGTTCAAGCACAGGACCCTTACTGAAGACGGGCCGGCCTCAACACAGCTCCTCTCTGGGATCAGATGGGTAGGAATGAGGACATGTGCTCCTTTCTGACACCAAACAGATATTAATGATTAGCATCTGCTCGACATAAAGTGCTCCTTCAATAACTGTGGCCGGAATGACTTCCTTTAGGGAAAAATGCACCCTGAGGTGTTGGAAATGAGACGAGTCTGGTATATTAGGGTTTTCCCGCAGGTGCAGCATAAACGCCGTCTGCTATGAGGCTGGCTACACAGATTAAGAAGTCATACATAAATTACACACTCTACAAATCATGTGTGAAGACCTTAAGATAAAATTTTCATCAATCTAATCTCATTTTTCTTAAAAAAAAAACAAAAAAAAACAGTATATTATGCAGTTCCTTTCAGCTATAAACAAGTTAAAAAAATCTTTCATAGCTGGCAGATTTAATTATAGCCTGTAAAAACAGCTTTAATAGTCACTGTTCAGGCTGGTTGGATCCCAAACGCCATGTGATAGTGGTGCCTTGAACCAATTGGGTGTTTGGTGTGATAAGAGAATTCTTTAATGGCTTCTTTGACCTAAATCCTCACTAATCATTTAAGAGCTGTGACAAAGATTCTGGTGGATGGTGTAATATTGTTTTTAAGCCTGCTGTACAATGAGTTAAGCTTTCGCCGCTGGGATTTGAACATTCCTCCTTTGTTTCCTTAAGACGGGTTAGAAAATAAGGATGTACAGTAACTATACAGTATATGCACCACAGACAGATTGATGACAACAGGCTCCCCTGGGAGATTTATGTTGAAGGCCCCCTCATTTGTCCTAATAAGCAGCAAGACACCCACATATGGACACATAATAAAAATGCAGATTTGATTGTTGGTGTGCATTCAGTTGTTTATCTTTCTGATGCTTAGCACAATCTATCTTGTTTTTTTTTCTACCATTTTAATAATCTTGTGTTCAGTTTTGTTCATTAGTGTCTTTTCATGGATTTTTTCTTTGCCTAGAACAGTTTTTTTCCTCATTTTGTTCTTTTCTATCAAATTTTGTCTCATTTATGTTCATTTGTGTTTTTGAGTGTTTTTTTTAAAGATCTTTGAAATTAGTTTGTGTGTTTTAATGATATGTTGTTTGATTCTTTATGATCTGGCATATTTTTTACAAATATTTAGTCCCATTTAGATCATTATGGCTCATTTTGATTATGTTATGTCTCTTTGTGGTGAACTATTGGTGCAGCTGAAGTAACGTTGAGTTGCAATTAGTCTTTGTGGTCATGTTGCATCTCTAAATGCTCATTTTGTGTTCCAATTTGCTCATTTTTTTTATCTCAAAATCTTTGTACAATGCGATACACCTTAGTGTCCCCACAGAGAACTATGGCTTGGACTCAAGTGCTGTTACATTAGCTGCCCTGACAACATTAATACACCACACACACACACACACAACACAATTGAAAACTGCTGAAATCTACATACAACCATCAGTCACGTCCATTGTGTGGATTTTGTGTGACACCTGGGCTATTTTGGATCTCACTTGGGATGTGTTGGATCTCTGTGTTAATTTTCATTTAATTTTGTCTTACATTTTTGTAATTATCTATCTCTTTGAAGCCTTTGTGTGTGTGTTTGATTTCATTTTGTGTCACATTTGAGATATTTTTGGCCTTGTTCTGGATGCTTTATGTCTCCTTGTGGTCCTTTTTTGCATTTCTCTGCAGCTGGTTTATCTCATTTTGATCATTGTTTGATCAGTTTTGGTCGCTTTGTGTTTGTTTGCACCACATCCCCTCATGGTTGCTTTGGGTCTTTCTTTGGACAGTTTCTTATTATGCACTTATGTAAAGGAATTTTTTGTGTGTTTTTTTTTTTATTTGTTTAGTCGGCTTTGTTATTTTTCTGTCATTTCTATTTCTATCTTTCTTTGTTTAAATTGCAGCAAAGCAACCCAACATGTACCTGTAGTGAAAGCGAATCATCTTTGCCTGTGAAAGTCACAGCATACAAAGTCAAACCAGCTGTTCAGTCAGATCTGCTGATATGTTTTTACACTGAGCAAGTGTCAGCCACAACTAGTCTGGCAGCCTCTCTGCTTTCTCATCTGTTGCCCACCTGATCCACACACACACACACTTATGGGCTTCTCTTCTAAATACATGTATGAGGTACAAAAGGCAAAGAAACTGTTGACTTTTAATGCACATTTCTGGGTAGAAATAAGTATGTGTCCATAAGTTAAGCAGTTCAGGTGTGGTATGATTTGCCTCCTTGGATTTATCTTAATTAATCTTGAATTAATTTGAATTATTTTCCAGATACAGCTTGTGATTGCAGCAGCACTTTGCTCTTTTATCCATTCTCCTCACTCTACTCTGAAGCTGTAGTTTCCTTCTTCCAATTATTTCCACTTGTCTTTAATCAGTTGTAATGTGTCTTCCCATTTCTCTTCTTTTTCCTTTTTCCATTTTTCTGAGATTTAATTTTCACCTGAAAGGCATCTAATAAAGAGATAATCTTTGATGACATTAAACTTTACACTGCATCTAGTCATAACAACATGAACTACAAATGTGGAAAAGCATGAGGATGATGGGACGCCTGAATTAAACTGCCACGCTTTATTCAAATATACCCAAATCACACAGCTGAATTACTTTTTGCCCACATTGAGCGAAACTGGGTCCCTCCTATCTTCCAGCAACAACATCCTCTTCAAGAGAAAATAAAAACTGAAATAAAAACATCTGTGTTGTACAGAAGATGGGGAGAATAAAAGCATCCACCCCCACAGACACTTACCCACACTCCCTCCTTAGCTTTAATCATCCCCATTTTCCAATTCATCAGTCTTCAGCCACTCGTGCTAATTTAACGTGTCCCCATGCTGTAATGAAAACAGCCATCCAAACATGTTCAGCTGCAAGCCAAAGGGCACAGCCAGGGTGTTTATGCTCCTCCTACCCCCACAAGCCCACCATCATTGCTGCAGGGTGCTATTAACCCAAAGCATACAGGCAGATCAGTGAGACTAATTGTTCTCATTTCACTGCACCCTTCTCAGTGATTCCATCGATATGAGGTACGAATTTACAAATCTAGACTGAGACATAAACCTGTGATGATCATGTTTATGTACAGAACATTTTCTGTTTAGTTTTTTTTGTTGTTGTTGTTGTTGTTATTGTTGTTTTCTGAGTTTTTGCCTATCAGGACTGGTCCACATGTGCACCTGCATTACTTTACAGGTGACTGCTTATAGGGATTGAGCTTAATAACCTCTGGGGATGAGTTTAACAAAAGAGGACATGGTTCCTTGTTGTGGCAGTGCATGAAACTGTGCAGTCCGAGAACCCAAACTACAATTTTTATTTTGCATGCACTGTTTCCAAAACATAAACTCGTTTTGCATTTCATAAACATACCTGAGATGATATGACCTGCAGTCCCAGAAAGAATCAGTTACACCTTTAACCCTCTTTTATGAAGTTCTGGAGAATGAAGGCTACCACATTATCACAGTGAAATATTAAAGAGATAATTTCAACGCTGATCCAGGAAGAAAGTGAAGATAATACCATCCCTTGCCCTTGAGATTATGACATCACCTACAGGAACAGCGAATACGATGAGCATCCACCTGAGCTGACCGTAAGCTCCATCACTCGACTTTTTGTCTAATGGACTGTGGATAAACAGAAGTGCAGGAAGAGGGACGGCGACACTGCATCTGACGTGAGTAATGGCTCAGCCACAGCTGACTCTGCTCTGACAGTCCATGGTGGGGGGGGTTGTCACAGGAGACTGAAGCCACATCGTCTGATGTCTCAGGAGAAGAAAAGCTCAGCAACAGCAATCGAGACAACACGGCAAAGTGCCAAAGGATGGCATCGCATACTTATTTTTAAAATTTGGATTTAAGAGCGTGACTGCTCATCTTACTAATTGAGTCAAACTGAAATAAATGACAACTTCTAACAAAGAAGATTTCCCTCCAGCTAGGTGAGAGCTGAGGTGGAGGTATGCGATTACTATCATTTGACTGATTGTTTAAGAGATTATGCAAATTATCCAAATTACTTTCATGAAAGTATGTGTAGAGTTTGAACACGAGCACAGAAAGGACACAATAAAAGTGCAACTTGGATTAAAACTCCAAATCACATCACAGGCCTTGGTGGATGATTAGTTTTAGGTATAATCAGCCTTCTGATTACATTTCTTTTCCTGCTGTGGTAGTACATATATAATAAAAGTACCTTCACTCTTTTCAGAAGTCTAAATGGAGCTCTGCCATTAACTCTTTTTCTTACACCTGGGTTATTTGCATTGTCTTGTTAAAATGGTTTCCATAAAGAAAGAAAGAAAAAAAAAAACTGAAGAGCAACATCTCAGACTCTACGGACCTCAGTTAGCATGTTAAATGATTTTAAACGTAAAACTAGAAGTCAGAAAAGCATCTTAAGAGTCAAGTTGTCAAACATAATGGTGAAGGGGTCATGATTTGGATTTGTTTTGCAACCAAAAGACATGGACACCTTTCAGTGACTGAGTTCCTCTTAAGTATTTCAGTGTCAAACATAAGGCCTTCTGTCATTTAGCTAAAGCTTGGCTGACACTGGGTTGTGCAACAGGACTACGATCCCAAGCATTTAGCAGAAAATCTACATCGGAATGGCTCAAAAGGAAAAGAATCAAGGTGTTGCAGAGGTCCAGACCAATTCCAGACATCTGCCTGGTTGAAAAGCTTTTGCAGGACCTCAATAGAGCTGTGCATAAAAACATTCTGCAAACCTATCAAGGAATGTTGTAAAAATCAATGTAACAGACTGATGTCAAAAAGAAAAAAAATACCTTGTGTTATTGCTGCCAATGGTTCTACAAGCTACTGAGTGATGGTTTTAATTATTTTTTATTTCATTTATTTATTTTTATACACACTGCCCTCTACATTTTGGATTTGTTATTATTAAATAAGCAATGACATGGTGTAATATGTCACGTACAGCTGATAATCTGAGGTGTTATTTAGCTCATTTTTAGACCTGGTAAGGACCAGATGTCCTTATTTGTAAAACCAGTGAATAAAAACCGGCCTTTGTTTTATTGTCATATTGCTGTATAAGTTAACAAGCTGATATTGACATTCTGGTGCAGCTTCACAGATCACATCTTTAGGCTTCCCATTCACTGACTGTCACAGTTATGAATAAGAAGCCTGCAGAGTTGTTCTGTGCAGAATTGCTGGCTTACAGTGTCGTTTCGGGGTGAACACGCTGCATTGTGTCATATTGTATCACAGTGTGTTAAAATAACAGCAGATGCTGACTGCAAATATTAACACTGCATGAAAAAGCTCACACTTTCAGTTTCATGGTTACACACATTGCCACTCTTATTACCATCACAATAGTTTGTCCCACTCATAAATCGCTGTATAAATAGGTGTGATATACCCACTGGCTACAAAAGGTACACAGTAAATAATATTACTGAGCATCACAAACTGACTCTGTAAGCAGATGTTTCTGAATTGCTTCAAATTGAAATATACAGTTTCTTTAAAAAAATGCTGTTAAATTAATTGAATTTTGTTGTTTAACTGCCTAATCAGCTCAATCAACAGTGTTTCAGCTCTAATATGGGCTTTAACTGGTACAAACAGACTGTGCTTCCTTCAAAATTTGGATCTTACATGTAAATTTATGAATGGGACTAATAATTTCAGCTGCTAAGTAAATCTTATTGTATTCTAATCCCTGTCTTTTTGTCTCTTTAAGTTTGTTATTTCATAAAAATAAATAAATAAAAAATGTTCCCCACACTATAAGGCATATATCACAAAATCCCCCTAATGGAAGCTGATTATTATCGCATGGAAGAGTAAATTATAAGAGAGTAGCTGAGTGAAGAAAAAAAAAATGGGCCTCTGTTTTGCTCTTCATCTCCAAATCTCATGCAAGGTAAAACAAGGCCGCGTTGGCTTTACTCATTTCCTTTAAGTCACAACACTTTAAATGACAGTCAGAGAAGCAGAGCTTCAGCTGGCAGCATCACTTGCAGACATCAAATAATCCGCTCAGCTTTGCGGGGCCTGCCCGCACCGGCCGGCAGCGCAAACCCTGATGCACCACTGAAGGAGGAGAGAGGCAGAAAAAAAATCAATTGCCTACAACGGCCCGTCAACATACTCCCTCCCTCTGGTCGCTTTGATGGTAGCTCCTCAAGATGCAGTGCGTGCGGTGCGGTGAGTGCTCTGACTGCAATGGTCTGCTTTTGATGCTCATCAGAATCCTGATAAATCTGCATCGGGCGTCTCCATATTGCAATATTATCTCCACCTGACCATTCTAGACTATAGTGATCACTATGGGATACTGTGGCAAAATAAATAAATAAATAAAATAAAAAATCTCATTCACTGCACCATTATTCTTAGGATGATTCTCAGGACAATGGGGAAAATGCTGTCTTTTTTAAAAGGGGAAAATATATACTCACCGTTTTCAGCAAACTGGCTGCTGTTTCCTTTCCCGTCAAAGAATGTGTGTTGGTGCTGCTGAAAATGATGAGTGTCTGCTGGAGGGACCGTGGTCGGCTGGTGTGCTCGTCCCCACTTCAGCCGCTGCAACAGCAAGCTGTGGTCCGCCGATCCATCCGCGTTTCTCACCAGCTCCCCCACCGCTGTCAAAACCAGCAGCTACCCAGATCGTCTACGCAACAAGAGGAGTGAATACTCATACGCGAAACTCTAAACTATGAAGTGGGCGTTGACTGTCTTTTTTTCTTTATTTTTTTAATACTCCAACTTGATCCAAACTCCAGCTCAAAAATGCCTAATATCCACTTTTTTGTAGCAGAATTTTGCTTTCATTTAGACTACTTGGTCTTTATTTCTACAATCGAAACACCTACCTACCTACCTACATATAAAACGACCTGAACAGAGTGGCTACCAACTAATCGATGAATTCATCTCTAATTTAGGAAAAGTAGCCAACGCTCCCAGCTCTGATGCGCCAAAGACACGATCCATTGAGCGCGTTATCGATTATTGATGAAAAAGTATCAGAGTGAGACCTCTTTATATTAGATCTTTTAGCCGCTTCCAAGAATCACAGCTGCAGCGCCCCCATTTCAGTAAGTGGCAGAAGCGAGAACTGCAGCCAAGAAATCAATAATTGAAAAGTAAGCTCATGTTTAAGTTCTTATTTTTCTGTCACAGATTATCTGTAACCCTTGTGTTCGGTTTTACTTTTTGTATGAATAAAGTAACCTTCTGATGTAACAACCAGTAAGTGTATATTATATTGAGCTAAACCGGCAACATTATCTTGTTGTATATTTATTGTTTGTATTTTCCTAACAGATTTTTCTCCCATTATTGCTCCTTTCATTTGCTGAAGTCTTTTTATTGCCTGTGTTCAGTATTTACAGCTTGAATTTATTGATGTTATATCATTTGTATAATACACAAATTGTGTAAAAGGGAACAGGTGTGCCCATTTAGTGGTTAATAATCTTATTTGTATGAGGTTTGCATATTTAAAATTTTTTAAGTATTTTTCTCATACTGTTTCCACACTGGTGCTGTAATTTCTATTTCTAGAATAGATTCTAGTTGATTCTATCTGAATCAACCTTTTTTCAAAATGAAGCTTGTCTATTTTCATGCTCATTCACTGGGATTAATTTAACATGACTTCTTTCACTTTTGTATCTTTTTGCTTTGTTTAATAAGAAGCCTTGATTATTTATCAAAATTTGATTTTCATGCAATAATGCTTAATCCCCGTGAATCTACATGAAACGAACACACTGGTCAAAGTACTTTTCCTTTTTTTCCATCACCTGTAGTTTCACCACTGCAGGCCCAGCTTTGTGTTCAGATTCTTGTTGCAGAGCAGTTGTTGTTGAGCCCATGATGTTTTCCCATGAAGTCGAACAGAGGTGCTTTGCGAGTCGACTAACTAAAAAGTAGCCATTATGCAAGTCCAATAAATGATGGTGGTACAAAACAGACTGGATGGCAGCTGAGGCATTCAAAGTGGCTCTGCTGTAGTGTCCATTGTGGCAGAGAAAAGTGGCTTTTTCAGCTTTCACAACAGGAGCAGCACAGGTGAAATTAATCCAATTAATGATGGTTTATAACTTCTCTTTAGTGTTCTGTCATTGGACAGGTGGTCTCTATTCCACAATACACTGCAATTAATGACCCACCAGCCCAAGTCAGCTGAGTGTGAACACCTCTCACCTCTCTCACATCGCTCAATTCAAGTCAGACAAACCACGCATGACTTTCATGTACTAAGACAGTGTCATCAACATAGCATGGGTCAATAGTAATGTCCAGACTGCTTCTTTCAGGTTCTCAGGCGGGTTCTTCTTCATTTTTCAGGAAAACATGAAAGAGTTTGTTTGCTTTTATCAGTGATGCTTTCTAATGTGTAGCTTCCCGTGAGGCAAGTTTGGATCCCCATACTGTGTGAACAAATATCATACATTTCGCACATGATAATAGCATGTACTAACACTCAAGTGGGCCGAGGGGCATTAGCCTTCACCACTGAGCAATGTGACTTTAATACAAGCAATGTTGACAAGTCCTGGGGGGGCAGGCTGCAAACAAAATAAAAAAGAGCTTTATCTGTGAAGCCCTTTGCACAAAATATGGCTTTGTGCATGTATGCATAAAACTCCTAGAGGCATAACAAAGTTAGACACCAGCATGCTGATTTAAATGCACAAGTGCTCTTCATCAGTGTGGCTAATATTATCTTTTTAAACATCATATTGTTAGGTGAGAGGACTGAGTTTACACTGCACAGACGTTAGAATGGTGGTCACAAGCGGTGCTGTCTGGCTTCCACACAAATCAAATAGGATGTGCTTGTGTGTGCAGGTGTGTCCCCACACTAACTGACTGGCAGAGATCTGTGGAGAGTCGCACCACTGTGTCAACTGCTCTGCTCAATGAGGAGACGTGACGGCGGGATGGTGCATTTCTTACAGTGGGACTTTCCAGACTTACCAATGCCAAGAGCTAAATGCTCTTTCATGAAAACTTTAATTTAATGTGCTTGATTATTGTTGACACTGTGGCTAAATTGATGCAAAAAGAAAAACTTACTTACATAACAAAACATACCTTTTTTTTCTTTTTTGGATCTACTCCAGGGCTTCTCTGGGGGAGCTGTTAATTTTAAAACTAGTTTATACATATGAGAATATATTGGAGTAACACAACGTCACTTTGACATTTACCAGCCATGCGCTTCCCTGCTGTTATTGTTTACACAACAGGCTTCCTAACTGGGTCTGATAAACACTGATGTCAACCAGCTTGGGTCATGTGTCTTCCTTTCACCGACTGGTATGATCTTCACACTCTGAGACAGAGGACAAGAATAATCCTGAAGAAAATGTATCAGGAAAGTTTCTTCTGCTGCAACAGAGAGGATGCATAAACCGATTCCTTCCTTCATATTTCTATTGCTGTGAGTGCTTCACACACATCTAACCCCAGAGGGATTTATGTGTTGATTTTATTGCATGATTGGAGCTACTGTAAAAACATCATATATTTAGCGGTTACATTTGTTATTATGCTAGATCTGACAGGGTGGGGTTGTGATACTAAGATGGCATGATGTATCAAGGTGACACAACTTGTCTAACATCTTCTCTCACTTTGTACTGCTTTTTGCGTAAGATGGTACGAATGAATAACTGGCTGAAAAAAAACCAGGTCTCGATGCTGAGAAAAGGTAATTTATTTTTTGTGCAATACAATTTCAGCTAAAAAAATCCACACGAAACAGCAAAATAAAATGGGCTGATTGTGCAACACATTTGACAGATTAGGGAAAAATGCATGTGGGCACATGCATACAGTGTTGTAAATAAGAAGGGAACTATATCAGTTGCTAGGGAACACCATGAGACCACACAATCCAGTTCTGCTTGAGGAGGAAGCTAGACAGGCAGCTCCTACCACAACAAGCAACTGATGGCAGGGTGTTTTTTTTTGTTTTTTTTTTACATATATAAAAAAAACACTGTCTTGAGAGACTCAGTTTTACCCTGGTACTCTGGCCTTACATCCTCAGGGAAACTGCCTACACAACAAATATCACCAGAAAGTATTAATCTCTTCTTCACCTCATTTGTCTGCTATCTTTACTCCTCCACACAGCCTGGTATGAGATGTATACGCTGTGCTGCAGATACATTCAAGATACATTAAAACCTCTGCTTTCCAAGTTGCCAGATCTTCAGAGCTGCGATGTGAAGTGTTAAATCTCACATGGGATTAGAAGTGCAAAAGTCAGACAACAAAACATAAGTAAAAACTTTCAGCAGTTTGATTTAAAATCGGGAAATTGTGGCCAAAAAAAGCAGACTGACCTAACAGGAGGAAGGTGGTTATAAGTACTGATTGCAACAAGATTAGCAGCATAATAGATTACTGTATGCTTATTTTTCCACAGCCAACAGCCACTTCTGGTTGGGTAAAGATAGTTTGGCCATAATGTGTAAGTTTTGAGGCGTGCACCCCTGGAGAGCTGCATGTTTCACATTTTTTAATTTTTTGACTTTTTTTTTTGTAATGAACCTCTAGATTAATGGATAATAAATCTATAAATAATAAACAAATGTTTAAACTTCCTAAAGCAACACCATATACATTTCCAACATTAGAACTCTGTGCTTCTGACCTGTTTTCATGGTACACTGATATTCATTATCCATGTTCATATAGCCCTCATTGCCCTGCAACATTCTTCAATTATTATTTTTTTTCTCCAGCCTGGGGCATCCGGTTAAAGTTGTGTATTGCCTTACGGCATGACATCACATGCCAGCAACTGGATATCAACACACTGGATGTTTTGATCGTGCACCATTGCTAACTCAGCAAAAAAAAACACAAAAGGGCATTTTTTGAAGTGTCAACTTTTATTGGCTGAAGAGAGCTCAGAGAAAAGACAGCATGCAAAACAGATGCTGAATTAGCCTTCTTGGGGGCACCACTGTATAAAAATCTGCCAAAGTTCAGTAGTACGGCTTTAAGACTGGAGCGTCATGCCATCACTTATAATCAGGGAATTTCTAAAGCTACAAAAAAAAGCCTGATGAAGCAAGTTTAGTTGGTTCTAGAGGCTTCAATTAAGAGTAAAGAGCTCATAAGAAAGTGGGTGAAGAAAAGGGGACTATACACCAAAGTGCCCCAGAGAGAACTCAAACCTGAGCCAACTCTAGTGGGACCTCTACAGTGGACACCAGCTCAACCAATTCAAAGCCGCTGGTCATTATCAGGTCTAAACAAATGTACACAAACCCGCTGCTAAAAGTGGTCCGAAGTCCTACTCAATTAAAGAGTGTATTTAGCTTCTTGTTTCCCCCCATACTTTTGCATTTTGGCATACATTTTGTTAGATAATACATGACATAACATTCTATGTGCACTTCTGGAGTTGTATTTACTTGATTTTAAGACCCATTTAGAACCATATTATTATCTTTTTATATGGACTAAAAGAGGGTGTCTTTTCTTTCTCATATAAATGTATCTAACCTGCAGTTCTGCACTGCAACAGCCCCAACCCCAAGTTTTCAGTAGCAGTAAACGTTTGCATCAGTAACACATCATCCGTCAGCTTTCAGTGACAACAGTCGTGCTGAAACGCTGTTTACCCAACAAAAAAAGATCTTGAGGTCAAGCAGAAGCAGCACAATCATAAATCAGACTATGACGTTTGACTGAAGCCAGAGTGAAGTCCAAGCTAATGGAAAAAAAAGGCCTATCAATCTATAACATGAGTGCTTGAGCTTCAGTCAAGTGAAATACTGAACATCTCACATTTTCTGACATCTATCAATGGTGTGTGTGCTTGTAGATAGGACTCTCGTTGGCATATTGTTCATGTTGACGTGGGTAACCACAGGGTGACTGGAAGGAATTTAAAGACATTCAAAGAGATCAAAACAGTAAAGAAGAACATCAGTGTGTGCTGCTGGAAAAAAAGAGCAATTCATCATAAGAAGACACTTTGCATTCTTGGGTGACAACTCCATTGTGCATCTCTTTGTTGTTTGAGTGTGCTCATGTGAACTTGCACAAGGCAGCAGAATGTAAAAGCAGTTAAACATGACATAGACTTCTGTTGCAAAAATACTACCTTCCCGCAAATTTAATAAGAGCTAAACTTCAAAGAGGCAAGAAAGAGCTCAGAGATTTTCATCAAGTTTTATTATTTCATGATATTTTGGATCTTTCTGAACTCCATTAAGCGATAAGGATGGGAGGAATTACAGCAATTAGGACTTTCCCCATTTAAAAAGTGTTAAATGTGTGAATTATACAACAATTGCTAAAGCTGAGGAGATCAGATTTTAATCAAGTTTGAAGAGAAAAGCTTGATTTAAGCTATCGGACCACAAGTCATTGCTCTAATTAAACAGACATGCTTTAAACAATGGGGATTACTATTATGAAAAGTATGGGAGCAGAATTCAAAATAGCTGGTTGTTAATGGGCAGTATTTTTTTTTGTCATGTTTTTAAAATCTAATAAGGAATTCACAATCATATTTACATTTTTCTTTCAATTAGAGAGGTTAAGAATCCTATCTTACATGGTAAATAAGGTGTATTTTCCTAGGTACAGTGTTACAAATAGGCAGGCATGTTTGCATTCCCACTGTGCAGTCATATTAATTACATCTTAATATATTCAAGTTACTGAGAATTCAAGCAAACATCAGTCGTTTTTTTTTCTTAGAAAACAAACAGTTATCTATCTTGTAGGTAAACACTGTTCATTTGTTCATCATACTGTGGACGTGTGTCTCACACACACACACATCTATTTGCATCTTTGTGCATTCAAAAACCAGTCAACCAAAACTTTTTAAGCAGTTTGAAACTCACATCTTCTTTTTGTGATCCAAGCTGATCAGTTCATCAGTCAAAAACCTGCTAAATTCACTTTAAAGTGTATTATTCTACTTTATGTCCATCGCACACTCACTTCCTTTACCCTCATGAAGGACAACTAACATCAAATGTCTTTTAATACTTTTGATTGATTTTTTTCTTAATATATTAATAAATAAACTGAGTGATGAGGATGTAAACATTTGGAATTAAACTAAATTCCCGACATTCTTAAAAATTAGCCAAATTTGTTTTCAACATAAACTCTGTTACATCTTTTTTTCCCAATATATACTTAGTGTCTTCTTACCTTAAAATCTCCCGTGTTTACACCACTTCTATGTTTATGTCTACAGCTTGGACACAAAGGGGATACCCTCGTACATGTCGGCTTTGAGCTTGGCCCACTCGGACAGTCTCTGGATGGTGCCCTTCTCCTGGCCAAGCACGCTGGCCGCCTTCTTCAGCTTGGCCTCGTTGCGCTCCAGATAGCGCTCTCCTTCGCTTTTGAGCAAGTTCAGCTTTTCTTCGCGGCTCTCGTTCAATGGGACGTCCTCACTCATGTAGGGGTTGAAGCGGAAGTAGGTGTCTGGGGGCAGGAGGGCATCGAGCATGGTGTGCACCTCTGAAATAAAGAAGTTAACATTTTCCCTTTAGGCTTTTCTTTCCAGCAGTTCCACACTATCTCACACTACCGGTACTGTAACTGGTAACAGTCTTACCCTCAGTATCTGTGGCACTGCTGATGACGTGTGTGAGCTTGGTCTTCAAACTAGTGTAGGTTGTGTTGTTCTTGCCTAGAGTCTCGTACCGTCCGGTGCCCAGAGACAACACACACTGCAGAGGTGTGTTTGGCCAAAGACACTTGCACTCATGAATAGCCAAAGCTGTAGGATTGTTGATTAAAAGCCCTCCATCCTAAAGAGGAAACAGAGACACATTTAGCATAATATTAGAATTTTTCTTGGTAACAAGAACATATATATTTTTTAGCTAAAGCACAACTTTGTAGGTGAAATATATTACTTGTGACAGACTGCTGGAGAAAAATGAGGTGAAATGGACTGGTTGTTCCAGAGCTACACAGCTCTTGGCCAGAGATGCTCCTCTGGCAAACACTGCTGTTTATTCATTAATAAACAAGTAAGCAAATCCTTAAAACTAAAGGCAGAAACGGCCTAATGAGTCAAACATACCAGAATTCAGCTTGAATCATAGATTAGATTGAATTTCAATATTCTAACCTTGACTGGCATGTTTATGTTTCTGCTGAGTGAGATGATGCCAACAACCAGAGAAAGAGGACAAGCAGCCTCTGTGAATGTGGGGACTGATTTAGCACTCCTGCTCTATTTCAGTCTTTCCCCACGTCCAGGTCTGGATCCTTTCCAGGCACTGAAATACTTTCTGTCTAAGACTGATAAAGAGGGTGGCGAATTATCAGCAGGGATAAAGGTTTTTTTTAAGCCTTTCTAGTTCATGAAAAAGTGTTACGTTAAATCTGAATAAAAGCCCAAAATCATCAAACAACAGCACTCTGCCAGTCTTCTCTTGTAGTATAAAACAAATAATTTCTACACAATCAATAGGCTTACACATTTAAGCTATTACTACGGGGGAATCTGAAATTTCCATTCTTGATTCACCTTTGTTTTAAGTCTGTGAATGCAACTCTCTGTGTTGTGTTTATTATAGTATTTTTGATCTCCTGCAATGGCACAATTCTCTTGAGAAATACCTCTGCTGGGGCTTAAAACTAGAGGAGGAGTGAGACCAGATGATGGCAACGGTATCTCACTCTGTTGACGAAACACTCCACAGCTCCAAGACTGTGGAGATGACAACACAGACTTATCAATCTCCATCATTCTAAGCCTGTTGTCCATGAGAAACAGACACAGCACTGTCCAAACAAGCCAACAGTATAACATACGTGCAAGTAGAAATATGTTGTTAACTGTATTAGTATTAGTTCTTTCCATGTAAGCAAACAGAGCTACAAGGCTGTTTGTTTAGATTTCCAACTCCCTTGACAAAATTAGACTTAGGTTAGTAAATATATAGTGTGGACTAAAGGACAAGGATCACATATTGACTGAAACATGATGCAAGGCCAAGTAACAGTGATCTTGCATTAGAAATTGGCAGAGGAGAGGAGGGGCAAAGCTAATTTTGCTTAAGTAGGTTATCAAAAGAAGCTAAGCCTTGAGCCTAATTGCTGTCCATTAAGACCATCTAAAGATATCTGGCCTGATAATCAAACTTCATGAAATAACACAACTCCCATAACAACAGCTCTCATATGGCACACACACAAGTGGCTTAAAAGACTACTGTGGTACAGAGTAAAATACATGAATGCTACTTAGATTGTAATAAGTGATCTCACATTTTTAACTAGATTCCTACTACACAGACAGACTCGTTTTAGGTTTTTGGCTCCTGCTTAAACAACACTTGTTAGTCATTTCTCTTCTCCAATTGCTGCACGTTTCTCTGACTCAACAGGAAGAAGTGCTGGCATCCATTACCTAATACACTCTTAATTATCAGTCTGACAACAAGTGAAGTGAAATCCATTACAGGCAGAGCTAAAAGGGCTTTTGATTGCTTCACAGTGCAGGAAAAGTACAAGACTGCAAAACTGCATCTAAATACATTTAATGACATCAGGGACATTGATCTAAACATAATCAGACTTTATGTTCATATCAGAGCGTTCACAGATATGATAATATCTGTCTATATTATCTCAGACTGGATTCACATTTGACCATGATTTTTCCACAGTTGCCTACTGGACCTCTTCTTTCATGGTGAATCACAAACTCCCTTTTCCCTCCAGGCAGGCGTGCCAAGTCATATTTGATGTGGCACAGAACAGATCTAAGGACTCACTCTCAACCTCCGACTCATTCAATTCATTCTCCATCTAACCCTTAGATGCTTGACAGCCAGACAAGAGGACGATCCAATTAAGGGAGCATTTCAAGTCTGTGGGTTTGAAAGAATGAAACAAAAGGAGCAAAGGAGACAGTGCTGGTCTCCTAAAGCAGCATCAGCATCATGCTCACCCACGTTACTGTTAATGTTGATACAAAATTTTCCAGGTAAACTCATCTTCTCTTTCTTTTATTGCTTTCTGTTTGACCCACACTGAGCCAAGACATCTACCAGCTCTCTCAGTTTCACACTCTACCTGATGGAGGTCTTTCCCCAGCACAAATTCCTGAAAGTATCCCGGGGCAGCAGATGAGGCCCTGATAGCCTGCCACATCTTGTGTTTGCAGTCTCCCAGGTAGTGGGATCTCACTCCAGGCATTAATCTGTAGTTCCTGAACACATGGGCCTTTAGAGGTAAACCTCTGTTCACAATGGTGCTAACTGCTGACACCTAGTGGACAAATATGAAACACATGAAATGTCATTTTTTACTCAAATCATCTCATTAGTTGGTTTGAGGTAAAGACAGTGAAGTAAAATAAGAAACAAAGGAATCAAATCTAAAATGTGTATGTTGCTGTTTGTTTACAAGAGCAAATTCTGTAAATATAACAATGTAGTTAATAAGACACATTGCTTACTTTTGGGCAGTGTGGGTCCCTGGCGCTTTCAATCATACCTCCCTCACCCATCCGCTCTCTGAAGAAAACAAAAGATCAAAAATAAGCTTAACGCTACTGGTGTCTGAAATTTAAACTGTAGGAGATACAGGAAGTTATATATATGAACTGTAAAAAAAGAAGAGATGAAAAAAACTTGTAGACTAACTTGAGGATATTCTCCCACATTTCGCTGTCATAGAAAGCATGACTCCAGCCCATCTTCACAGTTCCAACAATGACATTCTGTTTGAAGACATCTGAACCCAGCTTTCTGTACATGTCCTCGCACTCCTCCAGGGGGATCTGAAAAATCCCCAGCATGAAGGCCAGGATGGCACCTGTTGCAAACAAACAAAAGTCAGAACACAATCAAGCAAACATTAAACATTAAAACCAACAGATGACTGATCCAATCTGATGGAATTAATTAGATGCAAAAACAAAACAAAAACAACCTGTGCTGACTCCACAGATGTAGTCGAAGAGCTGGTGGATTCGTTTCCCAGTCAGCTCTTGCAGTTTATGGAGAGTCTGCAGGGCCAGCATTCCCCTGTAAAAAGTCACTAACTTAATATTTTTACATCGTTTTCATTCAAAAGGACAAATATGGAAAGATGGAGTAAAATAGCTGTTTCTTGGGTTCAATGAAATTGACTGAAAATAAATCTATGGATTATTAGATTAACACTGTCTGAGGCTTTATATGTGTGATATTTAAAAGACTAAATATGTCTTTGTTTTTGTAGTATCAGAAAATCCTTTTACTCAAAGTTCTCCATTGTTACGTCAAAATGCATTTTAAGTGACATAAAATTGGTGCCTTGGTTTGGATGCTACAGAGGGATATATATGACTTCTGTTCAGTGCTTTCAGTCTGAACCAAAGTATACCAGCTGTTCAGGAAAAACATACTGTGGCAAGATGACACAGCGTGTACTTGGACTAATAACATTTTTAAAATAGTTAGTGCTAATGCGGCTGTCAAAACAAAATCCAAAATGTTCCTTAGATTACTCTGATTGGCTGAAAACAATGTTTAATTTAACCAACAAAAAAAGTTCTGTGGGAAACTATGATTGACAGTGAGTTTTGTGAATAGGGATGGAACTAGTCTTTAGGTTTAAAGCTTATCACAAGGAGTAAAATCAGAGCAATGGCAACATTACTGCAGTTCATGAACAAGAACTGATGCCGCTGTTCTGAAAAAGCAGAGTTCACTCATTTAAGCAACAGTACTTAAGAGAGAAGGGGAAATTAGTAACAGCCCCTTAGTGAAACCAGCAACAGCTGGGGGCTCTTTTCTGTTAGCAGCAGTTCATAAAATGATCAAATATAATCAGGAAAGATGTGGTGAGCACAGCTGCTCTCTAATCTGTCTGTGAAAAATGTGAAAACTTGCTTCTCCTTCCTCACCGTCTTTCAACTATAAACTCCAACCAAAAGCAGAACCACGTGGACCTAAATCAGTGTCTTTACTGCTTGTAATAATTTATACGATACTAAAATGTTGCCTGTGAAGCTTAAACTTTTTAAATTAGTAGTGTGAATTTGAAGTAATGATGTGATAAACTTTAAGGAAATTTTAATGCAATAGAGAGTAGTTAGGACACATTAACGTCTATAAAGTCTTATTAGTCAGGGCTCTTTTTAAATAATTCATTTTTAAAAAATACAATAATTGCTATGTACACTCTTTTCAAGTTTAGTGAATGCCCAGTGTCTTGACTATTTTGGCATGTAGTCAGGGGAAGTTTGGAATCGAACCAACAACTTTCAGGTTGCCAGATGACTGCTCTTCCTCCGGAACTTGTGCTTTTACGTCAGATTGCTAATAAATGTCACAGATAATGAAACATTCCTGTGCTAAATGTCTTCAAAAGAACCGCACCTTGTTCCACCTCCATCTATGGCCAGCACCCTGATTCCTCTGCCTTTGACTGGATCTGTGTAGCCGACCACAGCCAGAGCTTCTCTCACAGCGGCTTGAAGATGAAGGTCTCTTGCCTGGCGCAATCGCAGCAGGCAGGGTAGCACGCTCTCCTAAAAGACACATAATTAGTAGATTTCCCACTTGAAAAAAATGTACGCACTGTTCAACTCATTCAACATTAAAGTAAGTTCCTGGATACATTATTTAAAAAAAAACAATACAGCTATACTAACCTTAATGGCGACACCTCGTGTTTCTGGGAACTCCAGAAGATGAAAGCTGAGCTCCTCCACTCGTGTAGTGAGGAGTTTGACATCGGTGACCCTCTGCAGACCTTTCACCAAAGCTCTGGTCCTGTTGTCTACACTCACTCTAGCTATTATCTGCAAGACGAATGAACTATGTCAGGTAAATGTACAAAAATGTAAAAATGAACAACTCTGAACTATAAAATCACAAATTATATGTACAGTCTAATTTCCCTACTTTTATATATATATATATAATTTTTTTTTACATTTAACAAAATGTCTAAGCCATTAAAATCTTAAATGCCTAACCTTTTCTCTCTGACTTAGCAGTAGTTGCTTTGCCTTAGCAGCTTTCTCTTCTTTGCTATCAGCCTTCTCGACGCTGGGCTCATCTACAGCGAGAGCTGGAGACTTTTCCTTTTCAGCTGCTAATTTTTTGGCATCACCTCTAAATTTGGGAACCAGAGGTGCGATGTAGCTGCCAACAAATGCCTGGACGCTGGGTCGGGGGTAGGACAGATAGTGGGTGAAGCCTTTTTTTGGAGAGGTAGCAGGCGTAGTGATGGACTGAGTTGTACTTTCACTAGAAGGGGTTTTAGAAGAGGGAGTCTCTACAGTAGGACTGATGTTTTCTGATGGTGAAGAAGGGACGGGGGAGGTAGTAGATGCTTCAATACTCTTTGCCTCTGACACAGGAGACAAAACAGGAATGTGGTCTGCTGTTCTCAGAGGGCCAAAGTGTGGCGCTGGATCAGAAACAGGATCATTCTCTTCTTTATTCTGCTGCCTGTTTTCTCCGTCTTCTCCCTGTGTGTTGGTACCAAAGTAACTATTGATGTGGTGGGACAGAGACTTATAGGTCTCATCCATGTTGGTAGACAGAGCGGCTGGGTGGAACAGCTGCATAGTTTGCTTTGCCACAGCTGAGGTAGAACTCGCTGCTGACACACTTACTGTCGAAGCTAAACTGGATGCCGACTTCTTTGTGGCAACAAAAGGCTTTTCTATAACTTGCTGCCTCTGCTTCTCTGGCTCCTCCTCTGCTGTGCTCTTCTCATCTTCTTCTTCCTTCATTGCGGTTTCAGGTGTCGAGATAGGAGCTGTGTCGTTAGAGGCTAAAGTCTCGGCTTTGACCAGAGCTTTGTCAGCATTGGTACTGCCAACTGCAACGTTGCCAGGCTTGAAACGGGAGAATTTGGACACAAGGTCTGTGCTGCCTACTGCCTTGGTCACACTGTCGATTGTGATCCTGAGCCGCGACATGCGTCTGCTGATTCACTTGGGAACATCAGTGGAAAAATAACTGCATCAAGCAAAGGGAAAAGGCTTTGATGATCGTGTGAAGTGATACAGCATTCTGGCTGGTTTTGTGCCATGAGCTATAGTAGCTTTAATTCCATTATCAGTGTTGAAACTTTCCTGGAAAAAATAAATAAATGAAAAATATTGTCAGAGAAAGTCAGCATGAACAAGATGAAACAAGACATGTTTATATTATGTTTAAGGTTTTTGGTAAATGTTGCACGGAAGAGCCAACAGAGGGCTCCAGTAGACCTTCTCCCTACTTAAGTAACCATGGAAACTGTGCAAGCAACAAACTGACACTACAGCGTTCACTACATTTAACACGTTAGTTTCTTGACGTCTTGTTTTTCAAAACCAAGATGGATCTATATCCATGTGACGAGAATTACCCAGCAGAGTGCTCTCTACTTATAAAAGCTTCTCTTGAGAAACAACGCCAAACAAAGAAGCAGATGGACAGCCCCGCTGGCAGCGAGACGGACAGACTTCACTGGGTTTCTGCCAAAGACTTCACAGTCGAAGTGGGAAAAGAGCAGATCGAGGCTTATATTCAAACATGGGAAATCCAGTCTTCCTGGTCTCACAGTTTGGATTTTCTCTTCATAACAGAGGAGGAGCACACCACCTTCTACCATTACCGGGCCCGTTTCAGCAACGTTACAGCGCAGAAGCCGATTCAGGGAACGGCCAGCGTCTACTTCGTCGTGGAAGTTTCCAAAAACACGCCACAAACTCTGCCAGTTGAGGTCCACTTTGTGATGGAGTCAAACAGACTTGTACATACTCCTGGAAAAACCAGGTTTACAGAGAAATGGCTCGCGGATATTATTGAGAGCAAGGCTTTGCTCCGAAGAACGGTGAACCTTTGAATCGAGCAGACTTCAGGCACCATGAAACAGATGACTCTGCTAGTCAAAGCGCGTATACAATAAAAAGTCTCTCAACCAGTTCTGCCTTGTACCAGAGACGTTGTAATGGTTATGTAACGTAACTGTATGGGCTTTGTACGTGTCGTTTATTGTCAGCCAAAACGACACTGCTCATATTAGAAAATATATTCATTTAAATTAATAATAACGTGGACAGATTATGTTTGGAAAGCTAGCTTGCTAAACAGATGGCTCGCAAATGAAACGTGCACATAGCGGGCGTTAAAATAGCATAATTTATCGCGGCTCGCTTTGCTTATGAATGTAAAGCTAATTATCCGTTTATCGAATTTTAAACAAGGTGAAATGTAGATAAATTCTCCTCTTACCGAACGAAACACAAACTGAAATGCTGAGATATTTCATGTAATGTAAGGCAGGTACTGTATCTATGTAGGCTAGTTAGGAAAAAACAAACAGGAACAGAACAGGAAGTGACGCAGTGACGGCCCACCCTCGTTGCAATGCTGTATGTGCACCACTAGATGTCGCCAGAAATGTTTCTGTTTTTACCAAAAGCAACACAAGAAGGTTTGATAAGATTAATTCCTAAGTACGTCAGAGTATTTAACAAGTTTAGCCCATTACATAATGTGGTGGGAATTTTGCAAAATACAGAGATTTTTACTGACACATGAATCATATTTTCCACAGTTTTCTTACAGTAGATAGATACTCTTGGGCAAAAACACAATGCACAGTTTCAAGAACGGAGCACAGAGAAATCACTTTTTTTTATCACTATAAGTTTACTTTAAAATGTAAGTTACAATCTGGGAAAGATTAGTATACCGACAGGTAAATATATTCAGTTAAGAAAACATAATTCAATTAACAAAGGGTTGTTCTCTTATAATGAGGTTCTTTTTTACAGTGGCATAATCTGCACTTTTAGGAGCACTAGCACACACCAACATTTTTTACATTTACATCCTCACACTGGAAGAACTGCACCATTCCTGCTGCCCCCGGAAGGCTGGAAAAATGATCCAGGACTCCTCTCATCCCGGTCACCACATGCACAATCTGTTACTGTCAGGCAGGCGGTACAGATCAATCACTGCAAGGACAAACCGGTTCAGGGACAGTTTTTACCCAACAGCAGTAAAAGCCCTGAACAAATGGTTGAGTAGTTGATAATTCCACCTCATGTGCCTTAATAAGCTACCTCATGTGTCTTTGCTTTGCACTTAAAACCTGTGCCTTAATTTAAATAAGAAGATGTTGCAATAACTATATTATACATTATACATTATACTCTGTATAGTTTTATTTTATTTTATTTTATCTTATTTTTACTTTATTTCATCTTATTTACTATATGTTGTATTTTGTCTTATTTATCATGATTGTTGCAATAATTATATTTTATTATATTTTATTCTGTTTTGCACTCAATTTTGTTGCACTTGTTGCAATGACAGTAAAGTTCTATTCTATTATCTTTCAATTGAAACATCTAAGCTGTCAAGACATCAGACACAATTTTCCTTGAATTGATTAAATCAATGATTTTTATACCCTTAAAAGAAGATGACTATGTTTTAGATGGGAACTAGTTTGTAATAAAAGTAACCTGTCACACATTGCAATTCATTCTTGAAGCAGACAAATAAAAAGAAAATGTTTTAGTTTGTTTGTTTATTTGGGCTGGGGAGCAAGGATCAGTCCAGCAGTGTATTGGGGTGTCTGTTAATATCAGGACAATCCACAGAGTATAACTGCTTGATTAGTGATTCAACCTTTTCTTCCAGCTGTTTGATTTTAAGATTTCTCAGCTTTTTGTTGCTTCGTCCCAATTTTTCTGAAACATGTTGCTGCCTACAGGTTCATGATGAACTAATATTTTTCATGAAATAGTTAAATGTCTCATTTTCAGCATCAGATACATTGTCTGTGTTATGTTGTGAATAAAGTCTGTGTTTATGAGCTTTGTAAATCATTGCTTCCTGTTTTGATTGACATTTTCCACCGCTTGCCGGTGTTTCTGGAACTAGGGTTGTGAATGTGATGCAGGTCCTATGGTGGAGTGGTGACCTGTCCAGAGTGTACCTTGTTGCCTATAGCAGCCGGGGTCCAACACCACCCCATGACTCTGAATTCGATTGTGCATAGACAGTCCCACGTAATCCATTTCCAACAATCTTGTTTAATAGTTAGAGGGATGCTTTTCTTGCTTTATCTTTATTAATAACAAGGCAGTTATTTTATATTCACAAGCTGTTCCTACCTTATTAAATAGGCAGTTATTTGTGTCTTGTTAATTAATTACATTGTGTTTTTTTGTCTGCACTACTGTCTCAGCTTCATAGTGCAGATGTAGTTTGCGAATATGACCATCTTTTAACCACCATAGATGTGAGGTTACAAGCATTTAACAAAACGTGATAAACTTGTCAAATGCTTGCATTTAAGTCAATGTGACATTACATGTCAGCTGCATCATGTAACCATTGCTGCAACCTGAGCAGACACAGTCTCACCCACACACAGATGTGCGTGTGTGCATGAACACACCCAGGCAATCCCTCAGAGGAGGCTTAAAGCCCAGGAAGTCTTCATCCAAATAACCATCAGATATCAGTGGAGAAGCATGTGTGGCTGAGGATGCTCCTTATCCTGGTTGATGGCTGAAGGAACTCCAAAATATTTCAAAAGTGTGCTTCAATTTATATTAAAATACAATTTATATGTCATACTAAAAAAATATCAGTTACCCAGCTGTAATTAAAATGCTATTATGGACATTTTTCTTTTGCACAATTTCACATAACCTACAAAAACAATAAATGAATGTGACTGTGCATAACCAAAACTTTGAGTGAAATGCACTTCATTTGGACGCAGTTTGTGGTGTGATTTATTTTAATTTTATCAGTGGGATCTGGAGTCTCATCGCTCTCCGTTCCCCCAGCACAGCATATGAGATTTCTTAGCTGTATGCAAAGGTGCCCACTTCACTAAAATTACATGAAAAACAAGTTGTGGCAAAATAAATTATTTTTTTTTCTGTCTGCTTCTTTTTGCTCGTGTACCCTTCCACAGATTGCACCCTGCCACTTGTCCATTTTGCAGTAATGTTCACATGTTTTCAGCTTCATGCATAGTGTGATGGTTGGACAAATGATGAGCTGGATGACAATATTCTTGTAAATATTCTACTTCAATTCACTGTTAGAATTCACTGCCACCTCAATCTTAATGTCAGAGCTTTTTTTTTTACAACTCCAAGTTCAATTACTGTTAAACCCACCCAATATGTTCACATTAATTTAGTAGTTTCTAACTCAGTCACTCCTTTAAAACCAAATAAGAAAAATAATGATGGCTGACATTTCCAAAGATTAAGGGAAAAGTACAGGCTTTTAAAAAGAAATTACATTCCTCTGCTTCATGAAAACACATGCAGAATGGTTCATTGCAGCCTGAAACAGATAACTGTGACAGAGAGCATATTTAGTCTTTGCACTTTTACGTCTCCCTCTAATTAAAAATAAACGGAATTTAAAACAGAATATCTTGTCACTCTTTATTTGAGAGACGTATGTTAAGGTTAAGGGTCTAATAATTTCAATATAACACAGATTAAGAAAAATTTCAGGTGAATTCCTGTTGGGGTTTTAGACATGTGTGTCATGTCGCTGGCTTTCAGTGACACCCTCCCTCCATTCTTCAGGTCGATGCTGCTCTCTCTCATAGTCACCACTTCTGATGTGTAGAGCGCGCAAAGAGGAGAGTGCTGCCTTTTAACTATACCAACATGGCAACGTCCCAACGCCTAGACAGTGGGCAGGAATATTAAACAAAGCCTGGAGTTCCGGGATATACACAAATGTCAAGAATTTACACCAAAATGGGTGGCAGCATTAATAGACCCATAAAGGCAACGGATAATGATGCCGCTGAGCACGAGCGTTTTGCGCTCATCAGGGCTGGAGTTTTGGGGCTGGTTTTCGTGCTTGCAACATGTGGCAACCTTTTCTTCTTATTCACCCTCTGGAAGAGGAGAAAAAGAAACACAAGAACTCAGCTGTTCCTCTTGCACCTCTGCTTGGCGGACCTGGTGGTCGCCTTTTTCCAAGTCCTCCCGCAGTTTTCCATTGAAATTACGCACAGGTTCCGGGGGACAGATTTCCTCTGCCGCTCCGTCAAATACTTACAGGTGGTTGGAATGTTTGCCTCTGCGTACATGATAGTGGCTATGACCATAGACCGGTACCATGCTGTTTGTACGCCCATGGTTTCCTTCTTGGAGGGCTCGTTTAGAAGGTATATCTCCATAAGCGCAGCTTGGCTCATCTCTCTCGCCTTCAGCTCTCCGCAGCTCTTCATCTTCTCTCTCCAGGAGGTAGAAGTGAACCAGTACGACTGCTGGGCGACATTTATTGAGCCGTGGGGAAGCAGGATCTACATCAGCTGGATCACTCTGGCAGTCTTTGCCCTGCCTGCTGTAATTTTGCTCTACTGCCAAATGAGAATATGCACAACAATTTACTTCAACATGAAGAGAAAGGCTCTACAATCAGGGCGCACAGGCACGAAGGGGGTATCCAACGCAATGCTTAAGACTGTGAAGATGACTTTTGTTATTATAATGGCATACACGCTGTGTTGGAGTCCATTCTTTGTTGTACAATTATGGTCTGCCTGGAGTCCCAGTAGCGCACCTACACAAGGTTGATCTGTAGTCTCACACACTTGTTTTTGTGTTGCATTTTTTTTCTCTTTCTCTTTTTCACAGCTTTCACATATTTCTCTGTCTCTGTGTCCAGGTCCAATATTTGTCATCATCATGCTGCTGGCCAGTCTCAACAGTTGTACCAACCCTTGGATATATCTCTACTATAGCTGAAAAAAAAAGACTTTAAAGAATGAACACACCCAAGAAGAGTACTTTTATGGAGCCTGCATTTGCATATGTCATTTATAGACTAAATTCTCTCATATGAACTTGGGGTTACACGTTTGTCTTGTTTCTGTTTACATTAAGTATTCTTTCTGCATTGGTGAGATCTGCCTGACAAACACATCTATTGTGCTTAGAGGAAAAGTGTTTAATAGGCTGCATCAGCCATGAAACAAGCTGAGACAAAGAATGCATCAATAAGTAACCCAGCATAACTTTTTTTTCTCAATGGGCATAACAATAACTGCACACAGCAAAAGAAGAGGGAAGACACAAACATTCATTTTAATTCTGAACACATTGTAGATAAAAACAGAACCTCCGGGTACTGGCTGTAATTACTGGCACATTTGAATTTGAAGCACAAGACTATTTGCGTAGATTATTGAAACAAACATACAAATTCAGCTAAATATTAATACAACAACACAAATGAAAATTAAAGGGAGAAACAAATCATTCTGGGATGTAATTATCAGTACCACTTATTCTGTCTAATTTGACACCCGTTTGCTTATAGTTTCTCTTGTTTAGTGGTTTGTTCAAAACTTTTTAGGTTCCTCTATGCAATGGAAAATTCATGAGTCAGTCATTTGCCATTTTACATGATGTTGTTTTTGTCTTCAGGTCATGGCCCTGCTAGGTGACCAAAGACCTACAACAGCAAAGCAGCCCAACAGCATGACAGAACCTCTGCCATGGTTTACTGTACAGAGGACATACTTTTGCTTTTTTTTCATTGTTAATAACTAAGCTGATGTAAACAGTTCCACGTCAGTTGCTTTTATTTTTAGTAAAAATGTGGTTGATATATGAAACTATGAAAAAATAAACTGATAAAATAGGAATTTGAAGACATTGGAATTTTTTCCTTTTATTTTGAAGTTCTCTGACTCTTGTCTCCATTATTCTGACAATGAGGATAGCCTCTTTTGAATCAGGTAAAAACCGTCTTTTATGGGTTGTTGCAAGTCATGTAAAAAAAAAAAAAAAATCATAACAGGTGATTTTTTTTAAAATACTTAAGTATGAATGCCTGTCTGGTCACCGTTAAGTTATTTAGATAATTTTAACAAAAACCGTATTTTATAGAATGACTTAAATTGCCTTACTTATTGAGGCGCTCCAGAATGTGCAAGGAATTCATCTTTGCCAATTGTACCTGTACACAATGCTCTTTTGGTTTTGCAGTGAGCCTTTATTGTATGAAGTATTTGTGATTTATTAGACCGGTATCTAATAAATAAATGATTATTTACTTATTCAACTTAATGTAATTGGGAATATTATTGCGTGTAAAAAGGGTCTGGGAGTTCATTTTTGCACCACATAACTGAGAACCAAACTGACCTTTATATCCCATTACCTCATTGTTTTGCTCATTTTATCCTTATTATCCTGTTTATTTCTTTACTCAGTATTAATTTGCTATTGAAACTTTGGTTTAACAAAGACCTACAGGTGGAATATTTGGTCACTTATAAGAAAGCTCAGAGCATCGTTGCCTTATAGTCGTGTTATGATGGTTTGTTTTTCCTCTTAGAGACACGGGTCTGAGCACTGACTATTTGAAACCTTTCATGTGGGAGAGCCTGGTTTAATTTTGCCTGGGAAATGCTTCCTTCTGGGCCCCTTTTCTCAGAATGCAGCATCCTGGAGTCATTTTTAACCTGTACTTTACAAACCTGTTCATACCCTCAACCACTTTGTAATGAATTCAACCCCAAATATACATATACACAAGCGCACAGTGTCTTCAGTGTGTGAAATGAAACATCACGGCATAAAAAGAAACTCCCCCATGAATATCACTCCCTTTGAGTTAAAGTCTTGCCTGCAGAAGGTAATATAACACTGATTAACACGTTTTCTTTTAGTTACAAACACTAAAATAATGGCACACTCCTATTTTCATAACAGTTACTCAAAGATAAAATGTTGTAGCACTGTGACAATTCCTACTGCAGCACAGACTGTAACAAGACAGCCCGTGGCTTTTTTTTTCTGGAAAGCTGCTTCAAATAAGATTAGGTATCTCATGTGGCCAAAAGACTGGTGACTAATTCAGGGCCTTAGGGAGCAGAGGCAGGAGATAAATCCTGCTGCAGGTTTATGCTCATGTAATTGTAGGGGTTTAAAACAATCAGTGTAGACATGGTGGGGGGAAAAAACATGATACACACAAGCATTAAGAAATTGTTACGTCATAATTTATTCTTGTTTAAAAGTACAAACAGCAGCAGTTTATTTCAGTAAGGCGTGAAAATTAAAATATTGTCTGTGGTGCTGCATGTAAAATATGGCAACAGAAGCTCATTAAAGTTGTAGGTGGCAAACCTCTTTCATACTTTTAGTAGAATTATTTTTTTATTTTGGGGGATAAATGACAGAAAAGGGAAGATGATCTAGTGAGTTTTTCTTTAATAATATCTGTCTACATGTTGAACACAGAGGTAATTTAGTTTGCTTGTACTTTGATGAGTCCATTCTTTTCTCTGTTAATGCAACATTCCTCATTACACCTGCTGAAACAGAATTCCAAAGCATGACACATCCACCCCCCCATGCTTTACAACTGGAGAAGGTATCTTTTCCCAAAACTCTTCTACTTTGCAATACAGCAGTTATATTTCAGCTTCATCAACCCATGGAAGCTGTTTTAAAAAAGGCTTTATTTAGGTGTTCATTTACAAACTTCTAATGCATAATTTTGTGGACTGAGGATGCCCTGCATGACTGGACAGTGGAACATTTATTTTTCTAAGGTCTGCAGTTGGTGTTTCTTTATTTGCCTTCCTACCATTGGTATGAACAGCCTTCTAAAGATTTTTCAAGACCTCAGCTTGGCCTCCATCATTCCTTTAAACAACCATTTCCTAATTACATCACGAACTGAGGAAGCAGCTGCTTTAAAGGGCTTTGCTATCTTCTTATAGCCTGCTTTGTTGACATCAATTAATTAAATTGTCAATGTACAGCAGCTGCTTCAGGAGCCCACAGGCAGCTGGTTGTAGAGAGGAAGTTTGGAGTGTCAGTGTTCATAACACCTGGGTCTGAGACCTTAAACCTCAAACTTATCCAGTAGCTCAAATTACTTGACATGTGCTAATTTTTGCATGAACTTTTTAACAATATAAAACAAAAACAAAATAACCCTATTCCCCATGGAGATTGTTGATCTACCTTCACCATTCACAGCAACAGAATTAAGAGTGTCCCCTCCCCAAGTGTTTTCAGGTCATTAATCATTTTTATTTATTATTTAAATTCACACAAAATCTCAGATACCTCCTACATACCCTTGATAATGAGATGGTGGGTCAATGGGGATAATCTGGAGCAGGACTCTTCATTCTTTATGTCAGTGGTAAGATGATGTCATGAATTAGGTCTGCTTGTTTGGATTGTTATGTTGCAAGATGAAATTAGAAATTTGTTAAGATCTATACTATCATAAACTTTTGCACAAACCTGTAAGCTGATAAAAAGCATGAAAAAGCAATGTTCCAGCAAAGAGCTGAAAAAAAAAAAATCATATAGATCATACAGTGCCACCATGTGGACATGTTATGGAACAATGAGTTTTTTCAGCTGTGCATTATTTAAGAAAACAATTACAATACATACACATCCATAATCTTAATCCCAAATATCAGAGCAACAGAGTTGAGATGTAATCCTCTAAAATTTTCTGCTTCTCTTTAAAAACAGCACCATCCTTCCTCAGGAGGGCGATCTCGTTTTCCAGAGCATGGATTTTAGCTACAGTGCTCTCCTCCCTGCGATCCAGTTCCAAGATCTTTGCATGCAAACATAAGATTTTGTTCCACAGCTGATCTCTGTCAGTGTCCGGTCTACAGTACGAGTGTTCGTAAACAGAAATGTGCTCTCCTTCACTAGGTCTGTTGTCCTCCAAAAATATATTTGAGGGTTTCTCCTTAACTGTTTCCACAGGAACAAAGTGAATAGTATGACTCATTGCAGCTTTGAGGGAAGCTGTTCCCATATATTCCTCCTGGCTGGAGAAAGGGCCCGGCGCGTCGCAGCACAACACAGCCATGGTCGAGTCAGCCTGCTCTTCAGAATGAGATTCACTGAGTGGCGACAGTGCAAGGCAGGATGCCGTTGGCACTTCAGTGTCACTAGTTATCTCTGTAGTTTTTATCTCTGGGAGATTTGATTGACAAGTGATGCTGGCATCTGGCACCAGAGGGAGTTCAAATGTCACCTCTGAGTGTTCTGCAACAGTATTGTCTGCATTTGGTTGGACTGTTTTGCAAGCTTTCCTCAAAATGAGTGGTCTCTTGCTGGGAGGAGATTCAAATTCTCTGAGCTCAGGGTCAGTCTCTGAAGTGCTGGGTTTGACCATGGGGCTTCTTCTACTGGTGCTAAATCTCTTCTCATCATCCTTAAGTTAAAAAGAAAATTATGCATATGAAAATCACAGATCCTAAACTATAGTACAATTATTACTCGAGTTATTATAATGAAACTATACTAGACTATATATTACAAAAAAACTGGGACAGCTGAAACACAGTCAATGTTCATTTGATTGCAGTAACTATTTAAAAATCAATAACATAATGCAAAGAGATACATACATGATCATCTGCAGGAAAAATAGTGGGTACAGCTGTGTTCTTCAAGTAACGGATACCCCATCGAATATCAAAGCAGTCTTCTGTAAAATGATCACTGCAGAGATACTGATGTCGACTTGGGGTCCACTCTTCCCGCCTCATGTTATCCACCCATCTCTGAAGCCTGGGCTTGTCTTGTAAGGGAAAACTTTACAAAGAGAAAAAAGATCTTAAACTCATAAATAGTATAATATATAATTTGAATTCTGCATCACTAATAACATTATCATTACCCAACATTCATTGAAAGAATCTCCCCGAATTTAAATTTCTAACATAATACTGGTTACATCTGCTTAATGATTTTATATAAATTCTAGCTTTAAATTAAAAGATTAAAAGAAAAGGGGACTTGCAACGAAACTAAAAAATAGATAACATACGGGTAGAAGCTAATTCTTTTGTTGTCTTGTCTTGATGCCGTTCCCCCACGGTTTCGGCAAAGCTTAACAGCACAGTAACGTGGCATATCTACCGTTAAACTACATCAAAACACCTTAAATGAACACATTTGTTGCGACATTTTTTAAATTACAGAAAACAGCTTGTAAATAATTACTTCCGGATTATAACCCAAGTGGTGGACGTGACGTTAACTTTCCTAAACTCAAGATGGTTATCCATTATTACAAACGGCTCTGTAAATCTCTGTGTATTCCAATAAACATCAGCTCTAAGATTTAATTATATTCATACGACAAAACTCACAATAATTCGCATATAAACCATATAGCATAATTTAATGAACAAGAAAAATGTTTAGCAAATAGATCTTTATCGACTAAAACATGAAAAGTAAAGCGAAGACGGAAATATGCTTAGATTACTCTCTTGCTTAATCTATGTTCTTTTCTGACGGGCCCAAATTCTCCATGTGCAGTGTGTCCACCAATCAGAACTATCTAAGTCACTGTGTTAGGGAATGGACCAATAGGGTTGCGAGTCGTGGTGTTACGGCTCAAGAATGCATCTCGTCAACAACTGCTAGCTTTCGTTTCACATCAGCTGGAGCTGTTGGCGGTTGACAGAAGTACCCCCAGGCTGTATGTTACATCTTCTCCAGGTAATCTTTCTTTTCATTATACATTAACGGCATTGGTAAGGGTGGGGTTTCTTTTACTGAACATAGGCAAAAGTAAGAAGTGAAGAAGCATTTCGATTGAGAAGCTGGTTTAAGTTTCTATAAAAACAGTGAGTTATTTTCTTCAACTAACGCTTCATTGTTGAAACTTCTTAGCAAAGTAAATTGTTAATAACCAATTCTTAATTGTTGAGACGCGTTGGAAAATCATCCTGTCTGTTAATACAGTTGTTCAACTGCTATTTTCACAGCTTCGAGGTGTCAAAACCAAACCATCAGTATGGCCACAGCGCAGTCGGTGCTACTGCTAGCAGTGCATGTTTTACTCATCTCAGAATTCATCTTGGCTAAGAGAGACTACTATGAGATACTCGGGGTGCCCAGAGATGCTACTGAGCGACAGATCAAAAAGGCTTTCCATAAACTGGCCCTGAAGTACCACCCAGACCGCAACAAGAGCCCAGATGCTGAGGCGAAGTTCAGAGAAATAGCAGAGGGTGGGTTATATGCACAACTTTCTTTTAAATGCTTTGTTTTAAATAGCTGCCCAGATACATATACATAATACATATACATACATAAGTATTTTCCAGGCAAGTAAGAACCATCTTCCCTAAATGTTTCTTATCATTTCGGATTTTTTTTGTCAACAGTAAAACTATAATAAGCTTTGGTTAGACTTAATTATAGAATATAGAAAGTTTTAGTCAGTCCAGCCATTGACAATCCCAGTGTAAAGTGTAGGGATCAGGTTGTTTAACTTTAAGCTTACATTGTGTATGATGGCACATATTAAATGTCGAGACTTTAAACAATGTTTTGAAGAATCTCCTTATTTACTCATTTGAAACTTTTTAAATGTAAATCATTTGAGCTTGTCTAAATTACATTTGTCTCTTTCAGCATATGAAACATTATCTGATGATAAGAGAAGGAAAGATTATGACCTATTTGGCCATGGTGCATCATCAGGGGAGGGACATGGAGGAAGAGGAGGAGGAGGCAGTGGGGACTATAACTTCAAGCAGCACTTCCAGTCCTTCAACTTCAACTTTGATGACATTTTCACTGACTCTAACTCTTTTGGTCAACAACAGCGACACCAACACCACTTTCACTCCAACTCCCACAATCAAGCCCACCAAAAGAGACACTTTGATAGTCACTTCCAAGCTCATCAAGATGCCATGAACAGGCAGAGAAGGGGGTTTCAGCAGGGAGGCTTTGGTGGCGGACTCTTTGATGACATGTTTGAGGACTTGGAGAAGATGTTCTCCTTTAATACGCACACTTCCAGGACTGACAGTAGATTTCATGGCTCAGCGAAGCAGCACTGCAGGACAGTGACTCAGCGAAGAGGGAACATGGTGACCACCTTCACTGAATGCTCCTGAGATGAAAAGAAATGGGAAAATTTGGGACACTGCAAGGTTTTTTTTTGTGGTTTTGAAATTGAATGCTAATTTATCACATTGTGGAATAGAGAATTGTTTTGTGTGGCTTTTCTAATTCTCTATACATCCCTCTTTCAGCAAATATCCAAGCTAATGATGAATGGCTGGTTTCAGCAATAACCCATGCACATTATTGCCCATAGGATCGTAGTAAGTCTTAGGATCATTCAGATAGTTTTCTTTCATTTAGCTCTCATGGCTCATTCTGTTTACTTGTTCATGTTTTGTTATAGTGCAATGCGACTCAGGTATGGCCTAAGGTTCAAAGAGAATTTTTTTTTCTTTAGTAGGCAGTGAGATATCAAGAGTTATAGGAAACAGTAATAATATCGTGAACTCTGCAGCTCTTTAGGCCATGCTATCATTTTCTATCAAATGTAAACCTCTAAAACAACTTGTTTTGGTCTTGATTTGGTAAGATTCAAAATCAAACAACAGAAAAAAATAAGGCTCTTTAGCACTTTTGTGACATCCTCACTTGCTGGATTGTTTGCAGGTTGGCTATAATCAACTGTTACCTCATTTTAGTGTTTTCTTCCAGAGTTTCATCTACCTTCTCTCAGTCAGGGCAGGAAATTAACATCAGTCCCATGACAAATACTGGTCAAGCTAGCCTCAAAGTAAGGTACTACTCAGCTATTTTTCAGGCTGTTGTGATTTGCAATAACAAAATAAAAAAAAAATGTTTGCCAGTGAAGCTAAATGGTCTGAAAAGTTAAGCTTCCCAAACTGATCAGAATGTGCAATATATAGCACCTTTGCTCTTCATGTTGCCTATCTTTCAAAGACAGTGCTTTGCAAATGTCATTGTCTAATGTCTGCACTTTGTTTGTGTGTGTGTGTGTGTACGGTATCTGTGTGTGCAGAGTGTTGATTGACTGCATAATGTTTTAAGAGTAAATAAAACCTTATAAGAGCAAATTTTGGTGTTTTGAATTTAGCCTCCAAGGCAAAACAAGCACTATATCAGTATAAAAGTGTATTTTAAATGTATTACACTAATAATTGACACAGTATTTATTAAGGCATTTAAATAGGATTCAGTGTTTTATAAAATCATTCCCAGTTACAAAGCTCTACTTTAGGTTGTATGAAATAAATAAAACTAAACATAAAAGCTTGGCACTGGATGCTTACTAACCTTGCAAGAGGATTCAGTTAAAAATGGTCTTAAGATTTCATTGTGGTACAGTATGTTCCTATTTTTTAAAATAAGCTGAAGACAGCTAGCTGTCTTTCTAGAAATCTCCAGTAGAGTGTGTACTTTCTCAAGGTTGCAAAACAAGACCATCTAAAAGGGCCCCTGAAAGGAAATGGCAAGTGATAGAAGAAGATTGCACAATTATCAGATGGAAGATGGAATGACCAAGAGGATAGATCTATTTTGCCATAAAGTGGTCCAGCTGATTACTCGTGAGATTTAACTAAAAACCTGTTTAAATGTTTAAGAGAAAAAAAAAAAAAAAAAAAAAAAAAAAACTAGCTTGTGAAACTGCTAAGTCATCCAAGCTGCACCACACCCAGGTCAAGCTTAGCTAATGTGTTATAGATAATGTGCCTGTCTTAAATACTATCATAAATAAAATAAAGATAACATGTGCTGTGTCATGATGAACCATAATGAAGTAAAGATGAACCATCTGAAGTCTTGAATGTTGTATTTATTCATTTAGAAAAATCATTAAATATCACAGACTTTGGCTGCTTTTTGGTATGTTGTGTCAAAATACACAGATCTTGATCACCGAATTGTTGCTGTCACATTTTGCTTCAAACACCACAACTTTACTCAACTAGCCTACAGAGCTGAACAGTTTTACTAAACACTGAAACATGACTTTCCCAAATATACACATATCTGCTAGACAATGAGGATCTCTGTATACAGATTTGTTACACTAAACCCACAAAATGTTAACATCTTACAAAATTACTAGAAATCAGCCTGTACTTTTCTGCAATGCAAAACCACAAATAAGCTAAAAGTGAAAAGCCAAACTTACATAAAAAAAGATCATAAAAGTCTGGCTCACTGCCAAGTAAAGCTTACAACATCCACAAGTGAACAGACTTCTACAACACACAACCCCCCCACCACAATACACTCACCTCATTATCCCATGAGCAGCTATAAATGCTGATGAAAGCACATTCGGTGGGCATGTATACACAGTTTAAACAATGAAACACAGTGGATAGGTCAGGTTAAGAATGATATATCCACACTGAACACAACGTCAAAAGTGTTAAACTAGCTGTGAGCCATATAGGCTTCTCTTACATCCACACTTTCACTGGTGCAGCCAAGAGAGATTGAGGCAATGAATCCCAAATATTTAAACTAGATTAAGTTAAACTTAGCCATTTTAAAATGGAGTACTATACTTAGAAATATAGAATATATATACATATATATTGTTGCATGACCCACTTCATACTTAAGTCCACATCACTGACAGACATTCTGATATGTTCTTTTGAAGTTACTGGTTAGAATTAAAATTAATTATTATACTGATAACTGTCCTGATCAAAACTGTGATACTGCCATGTTTCACACATAAAATGTGAAATAAAACAGGGAATATGGTTCCTATGCTGGATTGTCCTACATTTCTTTTTTCAAATATAACATTTCTCATGCGAAGCAAATCAGTCCACACTTTGCAACAGCATCCTTTCTTCTATATTTGATTTGGAGCACATTAAATGGTACAATATTATTTCTGGGGAGAAGTTAGTTCTATCCTTTTAAATGTTTTTGCAATTTTCTTTTGTGTAAGAGAGATACCTTTAGATACTTACAGATGAGCCTGGGTAACTTACAAGTTGCCCAGTGAGGTATTACATGCTTTACTTCATTTTTTTCTCCTCTATTTATAAAAAAAACCTATGAATGCACATCCATTGGGGATTAGAAATCCTCAATTTAATAACAAACTAATTTCCAGAAATGTTAGAAAATTGTCTAGAATCAAAGAGAATTTAAATCTTTAATCTGTCAATTCATATTATTTTAACAGGAACAAATACAAAGTATTCACTGTGTTTACTGGTCAACTTTACTATTGTCGGAAAATACAAACAAATCAAGATTTTGATGCCCACAGCACTTATGAGAGGTAATAAGATGCATCCACAAAAAGCTTAGTAAGCATGAAAATAGGATGTCCTGAGCAACAGTATCACAGCATGGGCTCCAGAGCACCATGTAAAAACATTTTCACGTAACACTTGAACAATTTTGCTTTTACCACTTTACAAAATGTTTCTTAGCATTTTTCAATTTTCATTTGGTCAATAAAAATAGTAGTAATCAATGTTTTTTAACAAGTGGTTGCGATAACAGTTAATATAGTAACTATATTGAAATGGTCAAAACTTGAAACAGTAATGGGATAACAAACACTTACTTTTGGCATTACATACCCAAACCAAGTGGTAGTGATGGCTCAGGCAGGTTTATGTCCCACAAATTTAAATAAGATTCATCATCTTCACTGAAAAATTGCTCCACGAGCAGGACAAAACAGTAGAGCAGGAGTTAAAGGGTTAACGCAGTTCCTGGTTGCATCCAGATTTGAAACCTGAAACTGTGTTATGCAAGAAGAAAGGGCAAGGAAAGTTTATTTGAACAGCACAATTCAACAGCCATATATCCAGTCTTTGTAGAGACACAGCGAGTTTACTTGTATATAAAATAATTCAAAGTGCTATACATAAAACATTACAGCAGGGTGCAGAACAAGCATTAAAATGTACACACTCTTAAAAAAACAAAATTATTTAAATAAAGACAAAAAAGCAAGAGTGAAATAACATGAGCTGCAGGAAATAATTAACAATTAAAAGGTATTAATATATAAAAACAGGGTTGGTAAGACTGTGATTTCTCTTCATACAATGGCAAAAAAGGGTTTACACATGGGCCAAAGGAGAAAAACTTACATAAGCAAAGATCCCAGCAATATTTCTTTCGTCAGAATCATATAATGATAAAAAACAAGCCCAAGATGTTGATAAAGGCTCTAATTACAGCTTCATTAAAGTAGTAGAACCCGCCCCCACCTTCTCTCAGTCAGGGCAGGAAATTAACATCAGTCCCATGAGAAATACTGGTCAAGCTAGCCTCAAAGTAAGGTACTACTCAGCTATTTTTCAGGCTGTTGTGATTTGCAATAACAAAATAAAAAAAAATGTTTGCCAGTGAAGCTAAATGGTCTGAAAAGTTAAGCTTCCCAAACTGATCAGAATGTGCAATATATAGCACCTTTGCTCTTCATGTTGCCTATCTTTCAAAGACAGTGCTTTGCAAATGTCATTGTCTAATGTCTGCACTTTGTGTGTGTGTGTGTGTGTGTGTGTACGGTATCTGTGTGTGCAGAGTGTTGATTGACTGCATAATGTTTTAAGAGTAAATAAAACCTTATGAGCAAATTTAGGTTTTTTAAATATAGCCTCCGAGGCAAAAACAAGCACTATATCAGTATAAAAGTGTATTTTAAATGTATTACACTAATAATTGACACAGTATTTATTAGGGTATTTAAATAGGATTCAGTATTTTAGAAAATCATTCCTAGTTACAAAGCTCTACTTTAGGTTGTATTAAATAAATAAAACTCAACATAAAAGCTTGGCACTGGATGCTTACTAACATTTTCAGTCAACACTTGAACAATTTTGCTTTTACCACTTTACAAAATTTTTCTTCGCATTTTTCAGTTTTTATTTTCAATTAAAATGTATCAATATATAAAAACAGGGTTGGTAAGACTGTGATTTCGCTTCATACAATGGCAAATAAGGGTTTACACATGGGCCAAAGGAGAAAAACTTACATTCATTAAAGTAGTAGATCCTCCCCCCCACCCATCCACACACCCTATTAATTTAATATCTGCTTTGCATCATAATGATAAACCTTTCTGCAAGTCATGATATGACTCAGCTCAAATCAAAGTGTCCATACACAGCACATAAGCTCCTCCTATTTCTCTGTAAAACAGGCTGCCTGTCTCAACAGTTAGCAGAACACATCAGCTTTTTGTAGGAGCTGCTTGTTGGTTTTTGTGCTAGACTGAGAAAATAACATCAGCAAGATGATGCCTGCAGTTACACTCAGCACTGGAGCAAAGATGCCTATCGTGGGTTTGGGAACATGGAGGGTAAGGCCATGCTTCTTTATACATTTGGCAGTTCTGAGGTAATACTGCAGGCTTTAATATACGGATCCTACCTCTCACTGAATGCTTTAACTCTCCTTATTTGGTGGTATCTGTATTGTTTATTCTTATGTAATCAGTTTCCACCCTTGACGCACAAACACAGATCAAAGTAGAGACATAAAAAAGTAGTAACAAAGTGGTATAGCTGCAGTACAATAACTGACTTGCTGCACCTTAACATAATCTGCTACAAGAGGGTAAAGATTAACTATTCGTTGTACGTTGATCTCTGTCTGCAGAAACAAGGTTGTTAGAAATAGTTTAACCACATGTGTTTGAATATTTCCTAATAAATTCAGGATTGAAATGAGTTGCAAATCATTGCATTCTACATTTTAACCCTAATATCACAGCAATAAGGTTGCAATTTAATAATGTGCCATTTACGTTTGCATGATAACACTTGATGTTTTTTCCACTTCTAAATTAAAGTTCACTGCTGAAGTCAGGAGGCACAGAAAAGTCGTTGACACATATTTTAAATTCTCTACCTATTTATGCATTTGCACTTTTCCTTGCCTTTGTAATCACATCTGCAGGCGGAACCAGGAAAGGTCAGCGAGGCTATAAAGGTGGCTATAAGTTGTGGCTACAGGCACATTGATGGTGCTTATGTGTACGAGAACGAGGAAGAAGTTGGGGCTGGAGTTCGTGCTATGATTGACCAAGGAGTGGTGAAGAGAGAGGATTTATTCATCGTTAGTAAGGTAGGTTAAAAAAATTACATGAATGGACCAAGTTTTTTCTTCTTTTCTCTTTCTCTGATTTGCTTACTTTGAGACTTCCACTTGCATTGGTTGTCAGTATTTTTCATCTGCTCTAGGAAGTAATGGACATAATAACACCATGTCTGTAACAATGGAGTCAATGCACCATCATGAACTACATTAGTCATGCTTATCTCACAGTTTACATTCACATTTGTTCCATATTCCTTGAATTTAAATAGCAGTTCACACCACGTCTTTTTTACATGACAAAACATGGGCTTGCTTGGTTGCAGAGATGGCGTATCTTTTAAGGTCCTACTCCAGCAGTAATTAGTTTCCCTAATAATTCATCTGTGTTCCTCAAAATTGTGCATTTTCAAATTTTTGCTCATGGCATTAAAATTGCCTGTGTATGATTCACAATAAATGAAAGGGGATCTAAGATGTGCTAATCCGGACCCACCCACATATGCACCTGCTGGCTAAGTCCTGGCAGCTAGCAGCTATTACCATCTTGCTCGGCTCAAGGCGGAGTTGTCTCCTCATTAAATACCGACGCCACATTTTCACCAAACCACTACCAGCATGTAGACCTCTTTTTTATGACAACACCAGAAAGGGCAGCTCTGCAAACAAACTGAACGGCTCATGACTGATCACTTCCTGCAGCTGTTCCCTCCATGCTGCTTGCAGCATTTTAACTTCAGCGTTAGTCCTTTTTTTGGCTGACACTCACTGAACCAGTTGTAGATAAGTACTACATCAGTGGAGAAGGGACCTAAGACATCGACCTACCTGAAATCAATCATACAGTGTGTTTAGAAATGTTGTTTTTTGTGTTTCCTAGCTCTGGAGTACCTTCCACATTCCATCCCTGGTGAGGGGAGCATGTGAAAAAACTCTAAGAGATATGAAACTGGACTACTTGGATCTTTACCTCATGCATTTCCCAGTAGGGATGAAGGTATGAAAACCTTTGTCATGGCCAAAGGGAAAAAGTCTGATTCAACAGCTAAAAGAAAAAAACAAACTATGCAAGCTGAACATTTGTTGTAATTAACTTGTCTAAGTTAACTTGATCTCAGAGAATTATGCTTCTTGCATTTGATCTATAATCAAAGCCTGTATTTTGATGTGTTAATACACTTTTTTAAAATCAGATAAAAACATTCTCTTCGGGGAACCTAAATATGTTTTGAGGTTATAACTTCTGTTTGTGCTTCTGCAGCCAGGGGATACTATTTTTCCTTTAGATGAGGAAAAGAATGTAATTTCTGACGACAGCTGCTTCTTGGACACTTGGGAGGTAAGTAGATCTTTTTCTCTATGGGCACATCAGGAATGCTGCTTAATTGCCAGCAGTGAAAATAAATACATATGGTTTAAAAATGTTGAAAAAGTTGTGTCTTTACATGCATGGATGTGTAATTTGTCTGAAAGGCTATGGAGAAGCTGGTGGATGATGGGTTGGTCAAAGCTATTGGCATCTCCAACTTCAACAAAGACCAGATTGAAGCTTTACTCAACAAACCTGGCCTCAAGCACAAGCCTGTTAACAACCAGGTAAAAAGTATTATTTTAGAGCACAATGGACATGAAAATAAAAACCAATCCTAAAACTCTGGGGTGTTCTTTTAGGTTGAATGCCACCCGCTCCTGACCCAGGAGAAATTGATCAACTACTGCCACTCAAAAGGCATCTCAGTGACGGCTTATAGCCCTCTGGGCTCCCCTGATAGACCCTGGTGAGAGAATACACTGTCCACCATCCACAGGACAAGATCATTTAAAATTACTTATTCAACTTATTTCTAATTTTTAAAAAAGGGCTGCCCCTGATGACCCTTCTCTGCTAAATGATCCTACCATCAAGGCTATGGCTACTAAGTACAACAAGACTCCAGCACAGGTAAGAAGAAATTAAATGTCTACCTCATGATTATCCTTTATTTGTTGTTTTCAGTAGAACGAGGCTGGAAAACATTTTGGATCATGTTAATAATGATAGCATCACCATGCTTCTGCACAAGATGCCTCATACGGGGTACTAAAAGGTCACATACCCGACAGCAGCAGCACGAGTCTGCTACAAACGAGCAAACAAGTAGATATTTTGTTTGAGTGACATCATTTTGGTGAGTGGACACCACAGAAAAAGTTGAAATGTGCACAATTACTTCATCTAAAAATGTTTCATGTAGAAAATTGGGTCAGAAGAGGAAAATCAATGCTCACACGGTAAATTATGAGACACAACCAAGTTTAACAGTAGGAGACAGAATAAGTACTGTACTGTGTGGTGAACTAAGAAACATGTGATCAAACATATTTTGTTGTTCACCAAATACAGTGATTGACTTTTTTCTCACCCCTTTTCTTTTTCTATTTTTTTGTTACATCCTGTTCTTCAAATATAGCACTTGTTTATAACATAAATAATAATAATAATAATAAGAAGAAGAAAATAGAAGATGCACAAATTTATTCACCCTCTTTGCTATGAAGCCCCTAAATAAACTCTGGTGCTACCAGTTACCTCCAGAAGTCACATAATTGAGAGTCTCCTGTGTGTGATGTGAGTGTCACATGATCTCAGTGACCCAACCCTGCTAATCAGGAGGAACTACCGAGCAAATGGCACAATGAAGGCCAAGGAGCCCAGCGACAAAGTTGTCGAGAAGATTAAATCAGAGCTGGATTATAAAAATATGATCTAAGGTTTGATAATCCCAAGGAGCACCATTAAATTTCACAAAATGTCACCACAATAAACCTTTTTAAAACTGAAACCATGTTTCATGCTGGTTGTCTTCATACAGCTGTAGCTGTCTCTCACCTGCTCTCCAGCTCAGTCCTGTCTGTAAGGGCTTCTTTTCCTTCTTCTCCTCTCTGCAGGTGGTCTTTTTGTTCTTCTTTTCTTCACTTGCTGCCTCACTTTATTTCTGAAAATTACATTATTCTATTGTCATTTACTTGTCCCTTTTCTCCTTTCTGTCCCTGGATTTCTCTCCCTGTAGCTATTGTAGCTTTCACTTTGTTGCCATTTTCTGAATTACGCCCTCACATATGGTAGATGAAGGATAGGATAAGCTGTCTCTGCCTTTCTGCTCATTTTTTTCCATAACCATTACATATGCAAGAAGATGGTGTCTTAAAGGCCAGTCAGGTTACCATGGTTTCCACAACTGGACCTGACCAATTATATAATTCTGTCAAGGTTAAAAATACCTGCATGTTTCTTATTGATTATCCCTGCCCATCCAAAACTTGATTAGGTAGTTTTTTTTTTGTTTGTTTGTTTTTCAAACTGCTCACATGGACCTCAGGTGGACGTGGGCCAGGTAAAGCATTGTGTTAAAGGAATGATGGATGGTACTGTCCAGTCTTCCAGATATTTGAAAATTGGGATGGAAGTTTCCCTTTCAGCGAACGTTTAAATTTGTGGCAGACTCAAAGCCCAGACCTCAATCTAACTGAGTTTCCATGGCATGATTTTAAAGACTGTTGAATCCATCTAAGTCGAAGGAGCTGTCACAGTTTTGCAAAGATTTGTATATTTGGTGGTTCACCAAGTACAATCTGTTGTGAAACTCATGATAGACTTGATTTGCTCCTTGTTTAATCCTCAGATTCTCATCAAGTTCCACACCCAAAGGAACGTGATTGTCATTGCCAAGTCAGCAACACCCCATCGCATCAAGGAAAATATCCAGGTTTAAAAACTTATATTAATATATTGTACAAATAATTAATCTAGATTCATATGGATAAATAAATGAGACACTTAATGTTAGATCTAGAAGAAAATGTATTAACAGTAGTGTCTCCAGTTTGCCTGTTTTAGCCATCTTTTCTTTTTCAGCTGTTTGACTTTGAGTTAAGCAAAGAAGATTTGAAGACCTTGCTGAGCTTGAATAAGAACTGGAGAGGATTCCCAGCACCATGGTGAGTAGATTTTAAAGAATGTTGAGAGGAGATGGAAAAAACAGACATACAAAGATGTTACATCATCAAGTAAACAACTTCTAAGTAAAAGGATGGTCCTTGTCTTCTTTCCACAGGGCTGCAAAACACAAAGACTACCCCTTTCATACAGAATACTAACTCAAGACAACATGATGCTGCTCCGTTTCTGGATTACATCCCATTAAAAAAAGAAATCAAAACAATTGTGATCTTACTACAACCTCACAAATGTGCCTAATTTGTTCTGGTTTTTACTGAATATAGTTGTATATTTTCTGGAGAATTAAATAAATTTAACAATATGGGCTGCATAGTTTTTATGACTCTGATATTTCTTAGGAAAGAAAGGGGGGGGTCTAAAAAAGACTGCAAAAGACAAGCCAACTAAAAGTAATAAAAAATATATCTAAAAACAAAAGCAGTCTGACCTGCAAGACAATAAAAAATGAAAGTTACAAATGAAGAAACATCAGGTTAACTAGGAGTATTACAGTGGGAAGAAGTATTACCATTTCCACTTGAATTCCAGTCCCCTTCTAGTCACCTTTCCAGGAAACGTGCTAAAACTAGTGATGTTAGTCTAACACAAAAGCCCTAAAGCCTGCATCGAGTAAAGGGGGCGTGTCCAAATGAAGCCTGAAGCGAAGTCCGTTTCCTGAACATCACGTGACCAAACGAGACCCCGTTTTCCTCGATTCACGCGAGTGAATTGTTCTGCGGAAAAGGCAAGAAATGCTCTGCGTGAATTGTGTTTACATTTCCATCAATATGTAGTTTACAGGACTGCCGGACATCAAGTGACCAGCAGATGTCAGTACTACCAAATGAGCTGTTAAATGGGGCCTTGAGTAGTGACACTTCTGGCGATGCAATTGGCCACAAAGACGCAATACATTCACAGGGCTTCATTAAACCATCACTAGCTAAAACCAAGAATATATATGTTTTTGTTTGTTTGTTTGCTTGCTTGTTTGTTTTCGAAGCAAACCAAAGAAACACATTTTTAAAAAGAAAGAGAGAGATTTGATATACACATCTTGCAAAAGACAAAGTCAACCTACATGAGCAGCAGGCTTGGTAGTGTCATGGTCATGGCCCTACCATTTTTATAGCAGACTACCAGGCCAGGTGAAGGCAACCATTTTTACAAGTGCCAGTCAGGCCTAAGAGGCCAACCTGTCAAGCTGGTACTACAACATTCACATTAGAGAAATGATACTAAAAGTAAACACTACACCCATGCCAAAGGTTGGGGGTGTTTGAGAATGTAAAGACATGTTTTCATGGGTGGATTAGAGGTTTCTTATTTTCATCTTCAGGCCTACGGACATGCATGCTGAAAAATGTTTCTATGTTGATTAATAATGAACAACAAGGCTTACAATTATAGCAACAACTTAGTATCTTAGATGGTGGTATCATCTCCAGCTACAGTTGTATTTATTCTATCATACTGAGATTTATGGATACATTTTTGTACAGAATGGTCCTGCCTGATATTGTAGTTGACATTTGTGCCTTTTTATGCAAATACAGGTGAAAAAAAATAGAATATCATGCAATACTTAATTTATTTCAGTAATACACCTTATAAAGGTAAACTAATATATCATATAGACTAATTACATACAAAGTGAAATATTTCCAGCATTTATTTGTTATAATTTTAATGATTATAGCTTACAGCTTATGAAAACCCAAAAATCTAAATCTCAGAAAAATAGTGTGAGAAGGTTCAGTGTTGTAGCCTCTTAGGGCTGTACTCTAATCATTTAAATGATCTCAATCTGTTTCAGTAGAATTCATTATCATGGGGAAGGTTGCTGACCTGACAATTGTGCAGAAAACCATCATTTACACCCTCCACAAGGAGGGAAAACTTCAAAAGGTAATTGCAAAAGAAGTTGGATGCTCTCAAAGTGCTGCATCAAAGCACATAAAAAAAAAGTTGAGTGGAAAGGAAAAGTGTGGAAGACAAAGGTGCAAAACCAGCAGGGATGACTGCAGCCTGGAGAGGATCATCAGGAAAAGGGGTACTCCGGGAGTATGGAGTGCCAGACCCCCTTGGTATGAGCTGTCTAGTCCCTGTACGACTGGTGCAAGAGCTTGGTCCGCATTCCCGAATCAGATTAGTTTCCAGTAAGGATTAGACTCCACCAAGACTGCCAAGGCTTTCCTTTGTCACCGATTCTGTTCATAACTTCTATGGACAGAATTTCTAGGTGTAGCTGAGGTGTTGAGGGGATCTGGATTGGTGGCCTCAGGATTGGGTCTCTGCTTTTTGCAGATGGTGTAGTTCTGTTGGCTTCATTGATCCATGATCTTCAGCTCTTGCTGGAACGATTTGCAGCAGAGTGTGAAGTCGCTGGGTTGAGAATCAGCACCTCCAAATCCGAGACCATGGTCCTCAGCCAGAAAAGGGTGGAGTGTTTTCTCCGGGTCGGCAATGAGGTCCTGCCCCAAGTGGAGGACTTCAAGTATTGCAGAGTCTTGTTCACAAGTGAGGGAAGTATGGAGCAGGAGATCAACAGGTGGATCGGTGCGGCATCTGCAGTGAAGCTGTCTCTGCATTGGTCTGTCGGGCTCAGGAGCTGAGCCGAAAGGCAAAGTTCTCAATTTACCGGTCGATCTACGTTCCTACCCTCACCTATGGTCACGAGCTGTGGGTAGTGACCTAAAGAACGAGATTGCGAATACAAGCGGCCGAAATGAGTTTTCTCCGCAGGGTCCCTGGGCTCTCCCTTAGAGATAGGGTGAGAAGCTCAGTGATCCGGGAGTAGCCTTAGAGTAGAGCTGCTGCTCCTTCGCATTGAGAGGAGCCAGATGAGGTGTTCAGGCATCCTGAAAGCCTCTGTGGTGAGGTGTTCCAGGCATGTCCCACCGGAAGGAGACTCCCGGGAAAGACCCAGGACACGTTGGAGGAATTACATCTCGGGGCTGGCCTGGGAACACCTTGGGATATTTTTTATCCCCTTTAATCTCAACTGGTGCTCTCAGAAAGCCTGATTAAGTCACCTTTACAACAAGGAAAAACTTGCAAGGATCATGTGTCTGTGGAATGAGCAACATAGAAGTGTGTGTAAAGCCCCCAAATAATGTGCCACATCTCCTGTTAATATTCTCCTGTTTGTTTTTTTCTTGTATTGAACATCCGTAGTTTCAATACTGCAGACCAAAATCTCAGCTTAGTTAGAGCATGGTCAAATTCTTTAAGGATTTCTTTCACCATCTTTCCTTAAACTCATGTTTTTCCAATGAGTTCAAGGAAAAGATTAAAGGGAAAACTTCGGGGAAGAATTTATTTGGGTTATCTTAGATAACATGCTCTATTTGTGGCTGTGTTAGCATGAAGTCTGAATCTGGATGTCTTCGTATCTTTGCTAAAGAAGTTAAATTCAACAGAAGTGGGTTAAGTTTTTTTCTCAATCTCAATTTCTTTATTGTCCCCAAAGGGAAATTGATTTCGCAGCCAAAACACAACACACACGGAGCACAAAACGCCAGCTGCCGGTCGCCACAATAGCAGCGCCCCCAGAGACATGTCAAAAATACCTGAGGACATTTTGTGTGTGTGTGTGTCTTTTCACCTCAAAGCTCAGTAAACTTCTATCCACATTCACCCACAGGATTTTATTGTAATACTTAATGAATACAGATAAAGGAAGTGAAAGTAGCAGTCATTTAACAGGGTTGATTCACATGACTACAAAGTGCCATTTCATGACTCATACAAAAGAAAATCAGCGTTGTGCAACGTGTTCTGTGATTAAGAAAGAAGTGTTAAGAATCTGACTATATGTAACTTTAGACACAAGGCCTCTTTCACAGTCATAAGAACAAAGCTCACTGTGCTGTGGGGAAAAATAGCCAGTATTCAGAGAAATCAGGAGTGCATCTCTAGTGTTAATTTTATGCTACAACATAGGTTTTGTCTTATCTTTGGGTATAGGCTCATCATGAGTTTTTTTCTCCTTTTACACACGATACCATAAGACTTTCAAAAAAAGAGTTTTAAAACTGATAATTCTCAGAACCATCTGTTCATCTAAAAATAGGTTATTTTTTTACTGCATATGGCACATTTTTTTCTTTCCCCCCAGTACTTAATGCCATACTAAAAATATAACAGTAAAAAAAACATAAATTCAATGCAAAACATGTGAAAAATAAAGATCAAATTATTCACTCAAACTAAAATAACACAAAGACCTTTATCTAAAATGATTAATTTAGAGAATCTAATTGGGCATAAGTAAATTTGTTTGTATGTAAAACTTTCCAGGGAACAGATGAAGAAGCTGTTTTTCCCGAGAAATATAAGAGGTTATATGTAAAGCCACAGTAACAGTCCAAATGGATCTAAACAACAGGCGATGACGCTTGTTTTGTTTTAGAATTCAGCGTTGAATGGATAGTCCTTGTGCTTCAAGCCCCTGTAGAAGATAAAAAAAGGGAAAGTCAAGCAAAGCTTGACTAACATGAAAGTTTTACAACATTACGAGCTAAATCTATATGAGCTTGATAGTCTCACCATTGCATTGGACAGGCTCTCCAGTTCCGATTGAATCCCAATATAGTCTTCATTTCCTCCTCAGATAACTCAAAGTCAAACACCTGCAATCATTTTAATTGATTTAAAGTACCAAATTGTGTAAAGCAGAATGAAAGCTTATTAAAAAAAAACAAACAAACCAAAGAAAAAGAACTATCTGCTCAACTGATTACCTGGAAATTCTCCTGAATGCGCTGTGGAGTGATGGACTTGGGGATCACGATCACATTTCTTTGGATGTGGAAGCGGATCAGAACCTGGCAGGAAAGAATACAAAGTATTAACTAGAGCTGCCAAAATTAACATGTTAGTGCAAGGAAATTAATTAGTGGAATGAACACGCTAATTTTCTTCTCTCAAAGGGCTGCCACTCAGTCAATGGATCTGACATTGTAGCCTGCAGTTGTTGGTGGTTATGCACCAACTCATTGCGTGCCGACCAAGAAGAAGAGGAAGGAGAAACCAAAGAAGAAGAAGCAGAAGAATAAACCCATTGGCACTTTAGATGGGAAGTTTGAGAATGAAAAAAAGCAAAGACGGGACACTTAATGAAAATGGTGTCGCGTGCAGACAGTACAGAAATAAGTTTACGTTTCACCAAAGCGCCTCTAACTTTAAGTAACCTACCATCTCAACACCAGGTACGCATTTGTTTAGGCTGAAATTTTAGATTTAACACCTAGCTTTAGACATACATTTATGGTCAATAATGATCAGACTACATGTTTATCTTTTGCATCTGAATTAATGCAAGTAAATTACGGCTTTCTCTGTTTACCTGAGCAGGTGTCTTCTTGTGCTTCTCCGCTATGGCTTTGATTTGGGGATCATCCAAAAGAGAGGGGTCATCTGGTTTAGCCCTGCAATTAAATGTAGTTAATCCAAGACTTCTTACAGCACTCATACACAGATATGTGTCATCCAGTAAATGTGTAAATCGAATAATTATCAGCAATACAAAACAATCATTTCTAAAAATAAATACATAAATTAAACCTTGGTGGTACTTTTATTTTCTGCTGATCCCATGACAATATATGTCACAATAACAAACGACATAGACAAAGAGGAACAACAATCACATGCTGAAACTAACCAAAGAGATCCTACAGACAGCACAGTATTGGTAAATACTGAAATGACACTCAACAAAACATCAAGATGAACAATTTTTTGTGTGTGTATTTTAGACAAAATTCTGATTGCTTACTAACCATGGTCTGTCTGGAGATCCTAGAGGGCTGTAAGCAGTAACTGAGATGCCCTGGGAGTGGCAATAGTTGATCAGCTTCTCCTGGGTCAGGTAGGGGTGGCACTCCACCTGATAGGGAAACAAACAACAGCACAAACCAAGTATACGAGCAGTCTACACGTGTGTCATGTCAAATAAAGCCTTTCACTGACACTCAAATTATTACTACAAATAATACCTTCACTTTTGTGATTAAAGCTGTTGCTTTGGGCAATATGAGGACAATGCAGCTGTCCTGTCTTAGAAATCAGAGTTGCATATTGTTATTTTTACACTTAGCATTACTGTGTTGATGCACATATTTATCTAAAAAAAATGTCTGTTTTAATGGATAAGCTCACTATTGTTCAATATATGAGTGTCCTATGTTCTGTGTTTTGTGTGTATGATGAGAAATGGCAGAAGGAAAATGATGCTTTCATTTTATAATGAAAACACAAGCAGACAAGCAGGACACTGATTGTGAGATATGGCCCAAGGAACACAAACAATATAAGGTCAGCTCAGCTAAATAGTGGAGCCTGAGGAAATCTGCTGTGGCCCATTGTGGCTTAACAAGACATTTATATGCCAGTGCAGACTGGAGGAGATGGATAATTACAGGATTTTGACCTTTAAGAGCCATCTGCTTGAAATTTATCCTTTTTTTCTGCTTTGTAATACAGTTTTATCTCATCAGTGATATGTACAACAAGTGCTAGCTTTATCTTCTGCAAATGTGTGCTGAGCAGTCATGACACATCATAAGGAAAACTTAAGCTTACCTGGTTGTTGGCAGGCTTGTATTTGAGTCCTGGCTTGTTGAGAACGGCTTCAATCTGATCCTTGTTGAAGTTGGAGATGCCTATGGCTTTGACCAAACCAGCATCCACCAGTTCTTCCATCGCCTGACAAAAACAGACCATAAAAAAGGAAACTATTTTAATTAACTGTTATCTTTGTTCAGCTATATCCTTATATGTTGTTCAGGTAAACATACCAGATCAATTTTATGTCTCCCTGCACTGCCACAGGGGGGCATAAATTAAGCAGTTTATTTTAGATAATAATTACATAAAATAAAGAAACAAAACAAACATTAATTGAAAATTTCCACTGGTGATTAAATGTGTCATTAAAGTGGCTTGGTTAGAAAAAAATAACAAAATCAAAGCTTTAAAAGTGATATTTTCCACAAAATCACTTTATTCTATGTGTCATTATTTGTCTAAAACAAATTCTTTGTACAAATGAGATGATGTGAGGAAAAGGTCTAGGGCAGGGTTGCCCCATGCTGGTCCTCGAGATTGACTATCCTGCAGCTTTTAGACACATCTCTTTTCCCAACCCAGGTGATTTAGGTGTGTTGGAAAAGAGATGCATCTAAAAGTTGCAGGATAGTTGATCTCGAGGACCAGAATTGGGCAACCCTGGTCTACAACTTGAGAGGAAAACCTGTTCAACCCCCACCTACTGGGACATATTTATCTTTGTTTTCCTTATACCTACATGTTTTACCTGTTTGCAAGTGTTGTCTGACTAAATCTTACCTCCCATGTTTCCAGAAAATGAGTATTGTCATTGATCGTCTCTCCAGCACTGTCCAAAGGAAAAAGCTCACTTCCAGACTGTAACATGACAAAGGATTTAATAACCCCGAAGCTAACATCATATTACCATGACTTCCACTTTATGATAAAGATACAGACATATTTCATGAGAATGAGAGCAGCATTCCCACCTTGAAACCCATGGGCCAGTGCACTAGATAGAGGTCTAGATAGTCCAGTTTAAGGTCACTGAGAGTCTTCTCACAGCCTTTCCTCACAATGGACTTCTCATGGAAAGTGCACCATAGCTATAAAATGTGAAGGACACAGGAATTCATCTTTACAGACATATTGCAGTCTGTTATCTAAGTGGCAACATTCAGGTCAAAATGTCATTTTGTACACAACGGTAAAAAGATGGATACGTACGTAGCTTCTGAGCTCACCTTGCTCACAATGAAAAGATCTTCTCTTTTGACCACTCCAGCCTCGATCATGGCCTGAACACCCTCACCCACTTCTGCCTCATTCTGGTAGACGTACGCTCCATCAATGTGCCTGTAACCAGCTGAAATGGCTGCTTTCACTGCCTCTGTGACCTTTCCAGGAGGAGACTAAAAGACCAGAATGATAGGGTGTTAATATTTAGCAGACACAAGTATTCTCTGGTCTTGTATCTATTAGGGAATGCAGGCAACAACTCTCCCTGACACAACAAAGTGCTAATAATTACTCCTGTATTAAGGTTTCTTAAGAATAAAAAACACTTAGAACTTTCATTTTACATATTCTAAATTCTTTTTATATAATTAGCTACTTCCACAATTTATTGATTTTATGTATTTTTTTCATTCCTACATTTACTCATTTTCATTTATTTTTCTCATTTATTTTCTTAATTATTTTCACATTTATTTTTAAATTTCTGTATTTCTTTACTGAATAGAATTAACCAAGATCCTGTGTAAGTAAGTAAGGAAATAAGTAAATGTTTATTTATATAGCACCTTTCAAGATAAAAATCACAAAGTGCTTAAGAATAAAACAGAACACAAAATAACAATAACACAGAGAAAATAAAAACAAATAAAACTAAGTAAAAGCAAGCTTAAAAAGATGTGTTTTTAGCTGCTTTTTAAAAGAGATCAGGCTGAGAGGAAGGGAGTTCCAGAGGGAAGGAGCCACTGCTGCGAAGGCTATGTCACCTTTGGTTTTCAGCCAAATGAATATTAATAACAAAAACAGCCATTATGGTTTAGAAGAGATACTTTTGTGCAAATTATTGGGATACTGCCAAAATGTCTGAGCCCTGACATGAAATGAAGTTAAAAAGAAAAAAGAAAAGCTGGTGTATTGACCTAAAACCCGAGGGAGTTCAGTTGGGGGACATTTAGAACAGATGATGCCAATCTGTGTCAAAAATGCATAATTTTGAGACGTTGCCTAAATTAGATGTAATCAAATTAGCTCTAATTTTGCTTTCCTTCACTTTATCAGGGTTGAACTTTGCAGAGATAAGGTTCACGTGTTGTACTATGACAGAAATTACAGCTGCATCAGCAGAGGGATATTCATATTCATCCTAAAAGAATTATTATTGTTTTAGGCAGGTCTTCCCTTTATTATGACTCCAAAAGTAATCGAATAGACCTTCTGGTTGGAGAGATATACTATTTCATTATAGGTATGAACTTTTTGAGCCTAAAAAAAAATGGGCCCAGTACTCAAATTGTAAGGTTTATTCAGAACATCAATTCACTTAAAACTTTAATTTCACAAGTGATCTGGTCTAGTCTCACTGTCTGTGTGCTGAGGCCAAAAGTTCCCCATCACACCAGTGAGATGAGTTGTGTTGTCCATAAAAGGACAAAGGGAGCATTAAAAGCGAAACATCCTTATACTATCAACCTTTGAACACACGTCCTGACAGGCAGACATAAATGAGTAGAAAAACACGTTTTCTAACTGGAGAGATTTTTTTTCTTCCTTCTTTAACGGAGAAGAAAACGGAAACAGACTCCTAACTGCAAAATACACAAAACTTCTTTGTTTCTTCGAAATGGGCTGTTCAAGCCTAATGACCAATCTTAACAACCATGGATTACAGAAAGAACCATAAAATGATTTACTAGTTAACACTGAATAGAGGAGCTCTTCGGCTAACACCCTTGCAAACGTGTATGTTTCTAGAAACCAGCTGTATTGAATGCATTAGCCACGGTTGATACCTCCTCAAGTTCAGGCCCTACAGCAACATAAGTGTCACAAATTAAATGACATTAAGTCCACTTTCTTAACAATTAACACTAAGACGTGGGCTAATGTTTCGTGTAAAGTTTGTTCTTACACTCCGGTCACGCGATGCTGGCAAAATGCCCAGCTAGCTTAATAGATTAAGTATTAACTTCAACAAGGCAGGACAATGTAAGTCGAAACAGACGCACCTTCCATGTGCCCAGTCCCACGATGGGCATCTGTGCACCGGTGTTCAGCTTCACTGTTGTTGCCATTGTTATTGAGGACGATCGAAACCTGAATGTGGATAAGAAAGTCGGGTAGCGAAAGCAAATGCGGAGCACGGCAAAGAACGAGTGCGTCGTCGATCGATTAGTGATGCCTTTATTCCTAGAATTGCAGTGAACCGAGGTCACAGCAGCCACACGCGCTCCTGTCAATCTATTAGTTGGCAATACTGATAAAATCCCCTCTAAATAACAGGAGTGCACAACAAAGTATCATGCACTGAGCAAAATGTCACAGATGTGCTCAAATTTATACAGATTAGGATGATTTGACAGACTGTTCTGTTCTACAAGTTCTGCAGAGATCCTCCCCGGTTGTGTGTGTCTATTGAAATAAAAACAGTGTATCTTTCTTTACCAGTTGGAATTTCACACAAGAGTAACATTCTTTAAAAGTCAGCAGTTCCAGTTACACATAAATGTTTTCAAGAATTTTGGCCTTGAAGCTGTATTTCTTTACAGCAGCTCCTAACAGCAAATGAATAATTTGTGCACACAATCTGAATCTTTCAAACAACTTTTAGAGGTATTAGTGCCATGTACCATCAAGTTATCTTCAAAGGGTTAAAACTGCATCACCTAATACATGGAAAGCAGAGAATAAACACTCTATACAGATGGTGCAACAGTATTTTAATTTCAGCTCCTTAATTCATTAAAAAAAAACTTTTTAATGAAACTTGAAAAAACCAACATTGTACTTGTAGAATTTTTGGCTTAGCTGTCCAAAATATAAATCTAACATAATTCAAGCAACATCCAAAGCCACTGACAAATGTTTTTAAGACTTTTTTTTAAAGACAGGGTTAAAGAAAATTAAAACTGCAGATCAAATTAACATCCAATTTGCATATTTTCTTTTATCACATTGCAATCTTTTCAGTATTAATCTGATTTTATAATCCACTACAGTGGCTAAATTAAACACTCTTCCCCTGTCTCTTTAAAAACGTTGTTTGTTCTGCTACTCAACCACTAGAGGGCACAATTACACTTTCCATACCTAAGAACGGTCACCACAAATTCCCCAGCTTTGGCTTTAAAGTAATATAATCACATATTTTAATACATTAACTAATATGGTTGGTAATTACAGTAGCTGTACTGACTGATCGCTTTGATTAAAGCTAAAAAAAAATCTCAAGCATTCATTTAATTTCTTATTTAAAATGAATCAGTAGAACTGGTCTTTCAACAAGCTTTGGGTATGATAAATAACCGGCAGGATCAGCTTATAAAGATGGAAAGAGTGTGTTTAAAAGTTATGTTGTTCAATGAGTCTTTATTATTTTAAATATAACCTTCTTATGGCATGATGCTTGAAGATGCACACTATTGTGCACATACAGACCAGCCTTAAACCTCAAGAGACAGCTGAAAGGGAGAACCCATACAAGGTGACTCATTTTGGCAAAATCAGATAAAACCTCACAGACCTTTAACTGAGCCATTCAACATTCTGAGCAGAAGATAAGAAAGGGAGAAGGCAGCCATATAAAAAGAAAAAAAGAAAAAAAAATACAAAGGTAAAAGTTATGGGAGCTAGCAGCCAGTGTGTAACTCACAATGGTTCTTGCTAAAGTTTGTGTCTCTTCTGATCTTCTCCCTGCTGGACGGCTGCTTTTCAGGCCCTCTCTCCTCTGATCTAACTTCAGACACTGGAGGGCCTTTTGACAACCTCCAAACTGTCAAAGTACCCCAGGAATCAAACACCGCCGCATACTGTCGGGATCAAAGAGTCACAGGTAAACCAGATGAAGACACGGCCACATACAATTGCTACCTAAAAGGGGGGCTTTATTTCAGAACCCCCTTTTTTAACATCTGCAAGCTGACACCATTTCACTGTACTGAGTGCATCGATTAGAAGAAAGGAAATGAAAAACAAACCTGTGTTTGAAGATACAACAGAGGCCCCATGTAAAACCAAGTACCTCTCGAGGAAACTTTTAGACAAAGAGTAAAGACTTCAGGTGAGGTTTGTGTTTCAGGATGTACGTTTCGCAAGCAATCCAAGAGACAAGAGGACAAATCTTCATAGATGAGTGGAATGGACAGGGGGAGGATCATGGTGTCACAAATATACAGGTCAAAATGAGCTGCTTTTTCCTCCTCCATTATGTGGCCATAATGAATGCTCTGTGCAGCTGGCAGCGTCTCGCCTTTCCCTGCTTCTACATAAGATCAGACACTCCTCCAGTAAGTCGTAACCTGTCCTGGGGAGATCAAACACCACATTTCATTTCATGGCATTTGCTCCACTCTCTTTGCCTTTTTCTCTCCAGTTCATGTCTCACCCTCCGGACTCGGCTTTGCTGTCTTCTTCTCTGTTTCTGCCAGAGCGCCCTGGGTCATATTCTCCATCCTTAATTCTAATGTTGAGTGTCAGCTCGTGCTGAGTTCACTCACACACTCACATTCTGCACTTTCTGGCTGTTGAACGATAACAGGATCAGGGAGAGAAATCCCTACGTCATAAGTAAATCATAATCATTTGTCAAGTGCACAACATGTTCTCGGAGGCAGGGGAGATTATCGGAGCTGATTTTGTTTAAAGGTAACATTTAGAAAAAATTCTACTGATATCCCAATTAGCTGGACAGTCTAATAGATTAAGTCCAACAATCTGATAATCCTTTTTTAACACAACTGTAACTAAAAGTGTCTGGTATTTGCTTTATTTTTAGAGTTATTTGGCAGCATGACAGTAATATGACTGCGTTCAAATAATAAATCTAAGAAGTTCCGATCTAATGTTCCGATTAAAGTTTTAAAATAGTTTAACTGTCTCCAGGACATAAAGTCATTAAATGATTTTCAGAAATCAGAGAAATATTTGGACACATAAAGTAAGGCTGAAAGACAGTACTGCATATCTGTGATTTTTGGGTGGCACTGTGTTAAAAAGATATGAGTCTATGGGTGAAATCACTGCATCAGTAAAGGTAGGTTGTCAAGATACCAGTCGGAACGAGAACCTAAATGAAGCTGCATGAATGGCTTGAGTTTGAATATTGTGCTTACAAACAGCGATAACTATTCCTGCAGCACAACTTCAATGTTTACAGATTTTTTTGAGCTGTGATAGATATTAAAGCTGAGATAACTAAGACAGAACGTCTGAAATAAGAGTAATTTGGTCAGGAATGCTTGACCAGTCTGTGCTGCAAGGCCCATCTGAAGAGTTAAGGGTAATCTCAAAAGTATCATCTCCTAACCAGGGTAGTTTTTAGGGTAAAATATTTTCACAGGAACTCCTCTTGCATTCGGAATAAAGGCGGCTAAGAAAACCACCTCAGAGTAGTCTGCTTGAACTGCACCTAAACACCCTGTAAACAAAAAAGTTAGCCACGATGCCAGCAACTGACACAGACTTTGACCTTTTTTACTTGTCATTTATATTTCTCAATGTCACATGATGGACTCTAAATGGAAAAAGCTTAATAAAGCAACCCAAGACTGATGAGCAGCATCGGTTGCGGATGTTTTTCCTCCTTGGCAATGTTTTAATGCACACCTGATTAGACCAGACCAACAAAGTCCCAAAACTTTGCTTTTTTTTGTTTTGATAAATGATAAAGTGTGGTATATAATGTATTATTGCTCATCTGAACTGGTATTAATCTAATGGTTAAACAAACAAAATAAATATATACACAGCAGCAGTGTATGTTTCATGTGAAATATTATCTTATTTAACAATGACATGTAAGAATGAATCAAATGTTTTATATGACACTAAATCAGTTGAGGCCATTTTAATGAAACTTTAATGGTCAAGTTCCATACTGGGATATTATATTAGCCGATCCAGCTTCAGACAACAGAAAACTTGTGCATCAGTGCTGGCGTGTGAATGCTCACATAGCGTTAAAATTGTGTTAAGGCCCTGCTAAAAGAAGAAAGACAAGTTTTTACCACCACCAGAATAGTTCAGACGACTTGGCTGGGTAATGTTACAGAATCTGTAAAAGAGCTTCTATATGAAAGTAACCTTAAAGAACCTTTGGAAGATTTTTTTTCTTTTTTTTTTTGCCAACTTTATAGATGCTGTTAAGGTCACATTCCTGTCTGAAACGACAGAACTTTCTTTATTTAGTTGCTAATCGTGAGCATCAGTTTAACTTTTCACTGGATAGATCTTCCTAATTAGGTTTGGATCCTTAACGTACACATTTTTGTCTAATTTCATTTGCACTGAGATACAGGAATTTATCCGATTTCACTCATAACTTCTGCCTTATCTGTGAACAGGGATGTCTCCTCTTCAGCCCCTTAGACATGGTTTGGTTTTTGGCTTGATTAACCACTTAGTTCAGTCTCTCAGACACAAGATTGCAGGGAAAAAGAAAATAATGAAGTGCTTTTGAATTTGCATTCCTGAGAGCTTTTGCAGACGCCTTGATTTCAGTCTGCGCTCGCTGTTTGTTCTCTGTCGAGAGATGGCGGCTATTCTAACGGTAACACGTAACAAGTGTCCATCCAGCCTCCTCCATATTGCTCCCTCATCAACCTAACTGCCAAGAACAAACACAATCAACATGCATCTGAAGGGGAAATTGGAGGCTTTCTCTCTCAAATCGCCCCTGATGGGTTGTTCATCATCATCATTATGCAGATTAGTGTGACCGTGAATGAAATATTGGAGGCCTTTCCCTTTGGAAAAAAAAATGCCACTGCTGACCAAAAACATTTGTGTGTTTTGTTCTTACAATCTGTGCAAGGCTGATCGGTTATGAACAAACTGTCTGAAGAATATGAAATTAAAAGCGTTCAATCTACACTTGAAAGTCAAGTCTTTTCCTTTTGTTTTTTAGTGTTGCCCTTGACAACAAAATGCAGCTGCTTGCTGCATTATCAGAAGGAGTATCTATTGTAATTTACCAGGTAAGTACCTTGGTTTTTGTTGAGAATTTCCAAAAGAAAAAAAAAACTTTAAAGATAGGCATAAGGCGGGCAGCTTTTTTAGTTACTTTGTTTTCATTTATTTGACTCATTTCTTGTAGATCACGATTATGTCACAGGATGACTTGCCAGAATCTGTGATTATTTCTGTCTCGGGGAGAGAAAGAGGGGGGTGTTGACGTTAAAGCTTCTCTTTGCACCCTGCTCCATGGGTGTTAAAAAAGAGGAAACACAATTTGGTTTAAATCCGGGGCCCTTTCACTAGTTCACGCTTCCAAGAATGAGTCAAACATAAATGTGGATCATTTGAAGCTGGACACTGAACCAGAAAAACAGACAACTGTTTTCCACAGACAACAAACATCAGGTAACTGAAAAATTTAAGAAATATTTTTGTGCTGGTGTTTCATTCTGGTATGCAAATACTACTGCTCAGCAGTCTGTGCTATGCTTATGCTTGCTGTGTAATGTGTTGGATCTTTTCTTGCTGACATTTGTGATGAGGGTGAAGGAAGCATGTTATTTCTTACCTCACTGACTAAACAGGAAGTTTGTTTACTTGGAGGCGGGAATGTTTAGGGATTGAAAACACACTTCATCCCAATATAATACGTAAGGCGATCCAGACCAAAAAAACAAGAAAAAAAAGGGTAATTTCTACTAAGTCTTAGTGTTAAATTTTTAAATCTTTATATATCAGATTTTTTAAAAATTTCAAGTAAAATTTAAGAAGTGGTTTTGAGTTACGTAAAAAAAGAATATTAACATACCAGCAGACAGTTTTATAAGAATTCTGTAGATGACACCAATGATAACTATAGACCATGAATTAATAGCTTGTTTTATATGAATAAGATATTTAACACATTCCACAAAGTTCCAGTTTGATCTTTCATTTCTAAAAATCTTTGTCTCCAAAATCTTCTTTTCCACAAATTTTTTCTAGGATAATTTCTTTTCACAGCTGATGCTATGTTGCCTTTCTAAAAAAAGATGCTACAAGTTACGCAAAATCTTTGCGTAACTTAAACAACGTCTTGTTCCAGCGTGGGCACACTGTGTTTTTATCTGAATGCAGCCATGAGTGATCAGAATGACACAGCGGGAAAACTTCCTCATGAGGGTACTTCCTCATTTTTAGTCATCTGATATTATTTACAAAATATGAAGAAAACTCTGAACTTCTCCAATCTTGCATCACGGGAATGTTGTTTGTGGAGAAGAACGCGTGCGGGGTTGGACCAGGAGGGGAGGGAACTGTATGTATGTCAGAGACGTGTGTAAAAGTCTTATGAGATGATGAGTCAAAACAAAAATGACTAGAAAGAATTTTCAGATCTGACAGAAATATTTCCTAGAAAGTAAAAACATGTATATTTATATTGAATATGCATCTAATTTAGCTTGAGTTTAAAGGCTTATTAGAAATCTTGTTAAATATGAGACATCAGCATGGACAGCAGCTGTGTAGTGTGCAGCAGCAGAGATGTGTGCAGCTGGTGCAACATTGCTGATGGGGATGGGGTGCAAAGCTGGGGGTAGTGTGCAGCATAATGCAAAGGGCAGTGCCACTTTGACATTATTGTTTGAGCACATGACACTGGGAGTTGTTAGAAATCATTCTTGTTTGAATCATCGCTTATAAGAAATGTCATCCAGGCAGTTAAAGACACATCACCCACACAAATGCCTCAGGACATTTGCTCTCTTCTTTTTCCTGATATGTGGGGGCATTGATTGCAGCTCCAAGAAAGAAATAAAAGTATGAGTAATCCTTTACTCAGATGTTGAATCAATGTGTACAACACCCTCTTGTGGATAATCTGATAATGGCAGCATATTTATTTACATCCCATCTAGACGAGTTAGGCCTCCTAGAAAGCTTAAAAAAGCTTGGTGATAGATACCGGAAGTGCAGTTACAGTTTCTGCAATAAAAACAGATGTATATAAGAAGAGGTGGGATGGAGGGAACAAAGCGCTGGAAGAATGTAAACATTATCTGCCCTGAGAACCAACTTCAAAGAGCACAAGTAGTAACCTCCTCTCAGCTGAGGTGCACATCCTTGACCGATGAAAAGTGAATGCTCATCCACAGTCTACAGCTTCTTCCTGAAACCGCTCTTTGATGTTACAAAAATGGATCTGACTGACCTGTAAAGTGGACACTTGTATATCTAACTGATTTCCCCGTATAGAGAGGGACTGTAAAAGATAGATGCTGTATGTTTCCTTTAAGTTTTGACACCTGCTTTGCTCTTTAAGCTTTGTCCATATCAACCTCCAGCAAACACAAGGTGCTTTGTTTTTAATGTCAGCATGTGATCACGAGACTTATGCGGTCAGTGCAGACATGAACAATCATATCTGAAATTAAATGTATTGGCAAGGAAAAGTAGCAACTGCTTAATGATAAAGAAAATGTCTGAACTAAAGTGAGGATAGATCTGTAATCGAATATTTTCACTGTCATGCAAAAGCTTACTTTGTAATATACCATTTAGTCCAGTTATACTAGAGTATTAACTGATATTTCTAAATCTTGAAGATTAAAATAATGTAATAGTCCAGCTATAATTAAGTGTTAAAACAACTAACATAATTTTTAACATATTAACTCATTACAGTGAGTTGAAAAACAGACACAAAATAAGCACAAGGATGACCTGACAAAGTCTATGTTTCTATAATTCCTAATTGAGAACAAAAAAGTAAAGAAAATTTGCATTGGTTGATTATTTCTTCCCTTTAATAATATAAACTGGTGTTGTTTATTTCATTGTTGGAAAGCCTGATTAGTCAGCTTTACAAGATATAAACTGGAAGGATTGTGAAGGTGTGGATAGTACCGCTTAATAGATGTGCCAAACTCCCCTACAATGTTCTCCTGTTTGTATTCCTGCTGCCAGGTGTGTATCAGTCACAGGTGTATGACTGGCACCTGATTGGCACCTATGATATGCAGACATATCGGAATGACATACAGGATCCAGTGGCCATCAAATATTTCCACAATCTGTGACCTAACTCCATCCTCCAGGATGCTCTCCCCCACAGAGCCAGGATCATTAATTTGTGAATAAATACACCTCAACCTAATTAAACTCTTGTGGGATCAGCTTGGGCATGCTGTACTTTCTAGAGTGACCAACATGACCATTCTGACTGACCTTCAACAACTCCTGATGGAGGAATGGGATGCCATCCCACAGCAAAAGCTAACCAGGCTTGTGATCAGCATGAAGAGGAGACGTCATGTTGTGGCTGTGTATGGATCTTCCACATGCTACTGAGGTTCCTGATAGTGTAAAATGAATAAAGCCTAAAAACTGCTGCTATGCGCTGTTTTTCCTAAGTACTGTGGGAGTGCAATCATCCAATCCATCAAGTAACATCAAAACAAAAGTAAATACCAACAGGAGAATATTGCAGGTGATTGTGGCACATTTTTTTGGAGACACTGCTGTGTTGGTCAATACAAAGAAGCACTTTACAAGTTATACCATGTTTTAAAGTTGACTAATCAGGCTTTCTAGGGACATATGTTACAAGACTAATCAGCATTATTAAAGAAGTACTACTAAATTTTGGGAATTTTCCCCAGTGACATATTGTCCTCTAACGACAAATTTAGCATCTATCTTGCATCCTAACTATACTCTGAGCTCTCCAGCCAGTATACATCAGTCCAATGTTGACTGTTGTCTTTTAGTCTTTTTAGTTCCTCTCATCCTCGGATATTGTCCTCTTGCGTTTCTTTGATTGATCGGACACATTTATGTTGAGTATGGCTATTAAATAGTTAGATACACATATTTTTTCAGGTCAGAAATACATAATGCTTCTTTAAAGAGGGAACATAATCAACCAATCATAAACTCTCATTCTTTTGGTACTAAGTTTTATATGTGTCACAAATCTACAACATATTTAGTTAGTACGAATAAAATGTGGTGAAATGTATTGAAAAAGAGTAAAGACTCACTGTTGACTTTCACTATTTTGGCATTGAAATTATTGTAGCTTAAACTAGTTGTTCCACCATGTACTTTAGTCTGAGGCAGTTTGGATCTGCATCAATAAGCTCACACTGTAAAAAAAAAAAAAAAAAAAAAAAAAAAAAATAAACGTGACTCACTGTTTTATTTCCACACACTCACAGTTTTCCATGTTGATTAAAATTTTGTTTATGCCTCAAAGTTCCCCATTCATGAGATTAGCTGATTTAATATTATTTCTGCCTGAGAGAGAGAGAGACTCAAATGGAAAAGGAGATAAGTGCTTGTTATTGGATATAATAGGTTCTCAAAATAGTAAGCTTAATTTACTATATTTGGATGTCATTATCCTTCTTTTGCAGCTTATTGAGTTTTTATGAAACTGAGTCAAATCTAATATGAAAATATATACTTTATTATCTTTCTTTTGCATGGATTCTTGAATGAATGAGATAATATCGGGTTCCTGCTTCAGCAATTAGAATAAGACCAGGAAATTGACAAGCATCTGAACCACACAGAAGTTTGAAAAGCAATTCTAAGCTGTGACCTCAGCTCCTTAGAAACACTGAATGGTGTGATCGGTGAAAGAGGCTGGATCTACTGCATGTCGGAGCTCTTCATCATTATCTTGACTCAGTGATTCAAGCCTTGAAAACAGAGAACAAAACTCTTGCAGAAACCTTGTTCCTGACGCGACAGGACGCCGTGAAGAACAATAAAGGACGATTAGAGGTTTAAAAAAGCAAATAAATACATGACAGCCCAGCGACAAAGCGCATTGTGGATAAGAGGGAGAGTGAGGCTGATAGAGAGAAAGAAGAAGAGAGAGAAGCATTGATGAAAATAAGCAGTGAAGCTCAAAGGGAGAAGGGGGTTGAGCGGATTGGAGGTGATGATGAGTGAAGAGCTGTACAAAGTAGTACATCTATGGGAAAGGTTTTAATGAGGCAGACACCGGTGTGTGTGTGTGTGTGTTTTCTCAACTGTGACACAGACACTCAGAAAAAGCCTCAGCAATGATACTCCAAAACTTCCTGACTCCACGTGGGTGGGTGGGTGAGGACTTGTGTAAGTGTGGAGAGGCAGATGAATAGATGGATAGATGTGATGAAGATGATGCAATTGTTAACAATCCAAGTCCTTTTAATTAGAAAAAGAAAAATACACAATGCTATATGGAAGTTTCCTCAAACTGCATGTTGTGCAACCAATTAAGAAAAGTTTAACTAGAGTAAAGAAAATATAAAAATTGAAAACAAAATTAAATATTGTTGCTAAATGTCAAAATAAAAAATCTACAGATGTGATGAGATTGACATGTCACTAATTAAAAGGGTGACTGATGTTATATCTAGACCACTTACATATATCTATAACTCATCATTCAGGACTGGGACATTTAAAATAGGATGAAAACTGCTACAGTTTTTTTTTCCACAAATTACAGACCTGTCTCTCTGCTGCCACAATTTTCAAAAAAATTTAAAAACCTTTTTAGTAATTGGTTGGATAATTTCACAGATGAATACGAACTACTCTGATTGTCAATATGGTTTCAGAACTGATAGATCTACATAACTGACATTAATAGATTCAGTTGAAGGAATAACACGTTCCTTAAGTCAGAAACAATATGAAGTTGGAATATTTGTTGATTTAAAATATGATATGATAATTTTACTCACTAAAGTAGAACAATATAGTTTTATAGTGGGTGAGAAGCTATCTGAGTAATAGGTAATTTGTGAAGTTTGCTAAGTGTTGTATTGATAGTTTAGGCATTATTTGTGGTGTCCGTGTTGGGACAAATTGATTTTTATTCTTTATATTATAAAGTATAGTATTTATAATAAAGTATAAAGTATTAAAACCAGTTTCATTTTTCTAATAATACAAAGTGTTTTTGCTATGGTGCTGAGCTGGAAAAGCTAACATACTGTTCTCTTGTTCTTCCATATCTCTCTTATTGTGCAGAGGTTTGGGGTAATAATTATAAAATTAGGTTATATTTATGAATAATACTACAAAAGAGAACAATACGGTACATACATAAGATAACATAAGACATATATTATATTATTATTTCTATAGTCAAAATTGCTAGAATGAATGGATTTAGTTGCATTTCAATCTGCACAAGTAATACTTAAAGCAAAAAATAAGTTTTTACCAGATAATGTTCAGAAACTATTTAATGTGGAAGGGGGCTATAACTGAAGGGGTAAACTTCAAATCTTATGTATGCCTGCACAATGTAATAATAATGATAAAAAATAGAAATGGTTTATCAGAAGTATGCAAGTGCAGAATGTCTTTAAGGATCACCAGCTGTCAACTGAGCATTGATTATTGTTGAGTCCATTTGCCTCCTAAATGTGATATAAGTATAATATATGTGTATTTATGTGTGGAAGTACGGCACTGTACTGGAGTTTGGGCAAGCTTTCCCAATGGATGTGATGATCCAGGCTTTGTGCATGTATGCCTATGTATACTACTAATAGTTGATGTTATATTACATGTTATATTTACACTTCTGGTTATGGATTAGGGAGCTGACTGGGTTTGTTGGAAGGTAAATTGTGTTGATGTGGAAGAGGGGTGGGAATCAATAATTTCAAACTTGTTCCCATTCCTTTTCAAAGTCTTGATTGCTTGTGTTTGAATGTGGTGGACTGTCCTCCTGCTTGCTTTCTTTTGCACTTGTTTTGTAATGACACATTATAAATAAATTGTGTTACACATGGTCTGTACCTCAAATTCTTGCCTGTCCTGCTGACATGTTCAAGACCCTGGAGTATTTTCAGTTGAAGGACCACGAGTCACAGAGATCTATGAAAAACTAGAGGGGCTGTTTCTCCAGACACTGTCCACAAAACTCTACAGGAAGACATTCAGACATTAAAAAATGTCATATACTGGTCTGTTACATCCTGTAGATTGCATCAGTTTAATGTTTTATCATTAATATTTTCCAAAACCCATTTTAATGAATCATGAGAAAGCACATAGAAGAACCACACCTGCAGCCTAATTTAAAGAAGAAACAATGTAGTACTGTTGCTTACTCCCTCCACCGTCCCCAAGGCTTTGTTTCTTCAGAGCAGCAGGAGGTCTGTAATTCTGCTGCTGTTCTCAGTTGGATTTAACTTAAGCAGGCTCAAACGGGGTAACGCTTGTTTAACAAGTAGGGGATCATACGGTGGTGGTTTCATGAGATCAGGACATCTCAGTTAAACTGTTTACAGCATTATACGGCTATCCAACAGATAATCAATATTAAGTCATTAGGGTAAGCTAATTAAGAAGGAAAAGGGAGCACCTGATGCTCTAAGGGGAAGCTTCCTCTGGACCTGAACTAGAAGCATAAATGTCTCAAAATAAATAAATAAATAAATAAATTGGCTTTTTAATGTTGATTAGAGACTTTGTTCTCTTTATCATTTATGAATGATAAAGTTATGGACAGATATATTTCAAAACAAGTAATGCAGGCACTAACTGTAAAAAATTGGCCACATGTCTTGTTACACCATTAAAATGTAAAGAAAACTAATCATTTTTGGGTTTAAGTCATGGTCACTGATTAAACATTTACATTTACCAAGGCCTAAAGCCCTGCACGGGGTCTTTAGGGACCCACAGCATCTCAATGTTATACAACCTTCTAGTATGAATCATCTACCAAAAGTGCTACTAGATATATATTACACGAAATTGCAGCAGCCATTAAGAAAGACACCAAAATATCTGCTTCTAGATCATCAAGTCCGCTAACACATTAAAACAGCCCCAACATGACACCATTCAGCTTACTGAATCAAATGTAATAAACAAGGGGTAAAAAAAAAAGGGAAAAACAAATCAGTTAAAACACCATCATTGTAGTTATCTCCTGTCATTGATGCACATTACCAAAATGGTGAAAGACAAAAGACTACAAAAACATGTCAAAGCATGTAACTGAAGAACTTTCTTTCTGACTGACTCACTTAACTTTGTGTTTGCCCTTTCAACTTTATTTGTTAATTCCAACACTGTGGTTATAGCTAGTCATTTTTACCACCACAGATGTCCTGACAGGCCTCTTGCTTGGCCACCTACTCCCACAAAACCTTTGCCTGGTGCCACAGAACCCCTAAATTTTACAGTGGATGAATATGTGGTTGAATACAGAGGTCTTTTCACTTTGAACTGTTCTCTTCATATTTCAGTCTTGTATTGTATATGAAGATGCTTTATGCATCATGAAAACTAATATAACTATGTGCAGAAAAAAGAAAAATTCACACACCAGTATGCAATTTTACTAGCCATCAATTTCATCTTAATATGAGTATAGTAGGGGTAACTGGGTAATTGTTATTTAGGAAAGATGCCTTGCTTATGGGCTAACAAAGAAGCCCTCAAATCACAGACAAAGACTCAGGCTTAACCCACACAAATGAACCACTTGTTCAAGATGATCGTATTTTAAGGAATGCAGCTAGGTGGACAAAATCCCTTCTCTACATGAACAAAAAACAGCTTTCTCATGCCAGGCCTGTGCCATCTATGCAGTTTTACACAGTACCCAGAACAGATTGGCAAATTCTACAATGGAAGTATACTGCAATGATGGACATAGAATAAAAGCAATTAAAAAGTGTTTGCACCATGCTTGGACAGCTGTATTCAATGCCAATTACCCCTTCCAAATATTAGGCAGGAGAGGAAAAAGAAAGGAGACGCTCTAATTACACATTGTTCTACTTCCTCACCCTACTATTTTTTGTGTTCACTCAGCCCTGTGTTCATAAGTCCCCTGTTTTGATGTATTCCTATTGAGATGACAGCTAATTTGCACTCAGATATTATAATTCACAAGTGAGGTGCTTACTTGTCATACATACACCTTAGCTTGTTCCCATGAGACCATCAACTGTTGACGACTGCTCCAATTCTAACCCACTTCTAACCTCATCTCCCCTGTGTGCTCAAACTGAAACTTAGAAACTTTAATTCTGCCTTAACAACAACAACAAAAAGTGGAACATGGTTATACAAGCCGCTTTTCTGGTTATTTTATAGGAATTCAATTCCCTTGAACATATAACTGCACACAATTAAGGATGCATTTTCTATTTTTATGTACCTCCAAGCAACAATCTTCTTATTTTTCTCCATGGGCACAGAAAAAAAGATCTTGGACTATTAATCAGCCATTTGCAAAGAAAAAAAACACTTTCCAACAAATGGCTGTAATCTCAACATCATTGGCTGAACGGACAATATTATTAACAATTTATATAAAAACAAGGATAGTTGACAGTAATGTTTTTCCATTTAGATTGGCAGCTGATTATGCATCAACTGATTTTGGTTAAGCAATTGCTACCAAGAAGCTTTGATCTCCAGCATGCTGCTTGTTGTTACTTCAGTCACACCAGTAATCAAGTTTGTTCTTCCATTGACTTTATAATGGAAATACAAAAAGTTTATGCATCTAAACTCTTTACAAATCAAATAAGGAGCCATTTATCTATTTCATGAATAAACACACGTCTTATTCTATTTTATCTTTGGAAAGTGGACAGCGCACTGCAAGGTTTCATAACAAGGAAAAAATATAACAAGCCAATACAATTTCAGTGTAGGTACAGTATGTCTACGTCTATATGTGTGTGTGTATATATATATATTTACTGTTAAAAGAGGCAAGATAGAAAACATTTTTCTGCTTGAAAGAAAAATGCCACATTACAACCCATGTGTTTTGATGTGTTGACTCTGTATAATATTTGTTAATACTTTTTAAAAATAATATTTAAGCAGAAAAGTTAGGTCTTAATTTTGGCAGTCAGATAAAGCACAGAAACCTCTAGGATCTGCTCAAATCTGCAACTGTCTAAAACAGTTGTTGCAGCACCAATTTTTCCAAAAACATACAGCTGGAAAATGATCCAACACACACATCAACCAATGCAAAAGCCCTACTGTTTCCCTCTCCTGAAACCAGATATTCACCAGGAAATCCAAGTATAAATCATGATTTAATAAGCATAATGTAACAATTTCATTACATAATTAGTTAAGTGACTGACTAATTGTAATTTCCTCTTTTATTTCCCTAGATCAAGTTTTGGGTTACCAGAAATGTTCCAGTCGTGCTCCGGTCCAGACAGCCAGTGGGTGATTAGTGAGAGAGATGATGGGGAGGCTTTGTATGATACTGGACCACATCCACATAGCTGGCCCCAGTTCTATCAAAGCAGTAGTTTACATCATTCTGTCTCGCAGCATCCCTACGGCGGAGCCTACACAAGAGCACAAGCCCCTGTGTGGTGGCAATCTAAAAACAGATGGAAGGTAGGTGGCCAAATAAGACTATCATAGATGCACTCTGCAGCATTAATCAGAACAAAAGCTTTTTTGTGTGTGTCATCACTGATATTAGCTAAATACTAAAGCAACATTCAAATTAAAAAAGTTAAGCAAGTAAAATTTTTTGATAAAAAAAAAAGTCAATTAATATGTAGCATTGTAATAATCCAGGGTTTTATGCTGTAACATCTGTCTGACAGCATTCATCTGTGACCCGACATTTCATAACTCATGATGCCTAAATCTAAAAATGCATAAGCCATAAACAAATAAATATTTGTAACTCCCCAACTATGCTTTTTTTTTTACACATGTAAACATAACTATGTACTTCAATTCTAACTCTAACCATGTAGGTTTACTGGTGAAAAAGCAGGGAAAAAAAAAGTAAAGAATCAGTTAGAAAAGCAAAATAAAAGTTAAAAACATTCTCAAGACTAAACCAGCAGAGATTAGAGCTTTTACTAAGCCTCATGGATTAGTACCCCCCACCATCCCTTCTTTCCTCTTTATAAGCATTTGTGGCCAAGTAAACACAAGAGAGATGGCTTTTTATTTCAGTATTCTGGTGCAGGAAGTAATATGTACCTGAGTTCAGCTGATCTCAACTTTTATTATTTAAATTCTAAACATCTTTAACTTCATTGTTTCAAAGTCTGCTTCACAGTAAAATCATGTATATTCCATATATGTGATGTGGCTTGCATATTACTGGGGTGACTAATTAATGAATATGCATGTTTATTAATCATCAGTGGGTTTACAGATTTTGCTACAGAGGTGGAATGTAAACTTCCAACTGATTCAGGTTAATAACCACACTATACTCTCCTACATTTACCATGTGTAAGCTGCTTTGCATAAAAGCGACTGTTAAATAAATATAAAATACACACATAATGTCATGAGTGTCTGTATCTCTGTGTCGTTGTAGCTTCACAACTACAGCAGTGATAAACAAACGCTAATGAAACTGAATATGCTAAACTATTTTTTTTTCCCCCTCTAAGTGCAAGAGAAGCTTAGTGGCTGATATGTAAGTAGCTGCTTTGGCAAGATTAATCTACAAAAACAGGATGTCAGAGACTTTTCTAACTTGAATGCTTCAACAGATTTAAACACGCATGTTTGCAAGACTGCAATGTGTTGCTTATCAGTTGATACCGGGCAGCTGTGTTTCCACATAACTTCACATTCAAAATAAAAAATATCTTAGCTTGCTGTTGAGCTTTCTACAAACATATGTAATTATGATATAGGACAAGATGTAGGACACCCCGGTGAAGTACACTGTGCCTGCAACCACCAGACAGTTGGACATTTATATTTTAAGCATTATAGGCAAGCTGCTTGTAGGTGGGAGCTAAGCTATGGTTCTTAACGCTCCCTCTAGAAGCAGTTTTAGCAAATGTTTACTACCAACTTCTGACTAACTTCTGTGATTCTTTTCATTTGTACAATGACTCTCTCTCTATATATATATTATGTCTTGCCTTTTGTTTTCTTGTTTTTAAACAAAGACCAGTTGTTGTTTAGACTATTTCTTATCCAAATAATTCTCCTAAATAGCCCATGAATCACCAAAGGTATATAATTACTGAGCTGTCAGGTTAAAAACAAAAAGTTTTACATGTTTAATTACTGAGCTCAATCAATTGTCATAAATATTAAACCCAAGCAGGTCGTAAACACAGAGGGATGCCTGTGATTCATGTCCTCCTGCCTGCTGCATTTCAATATCAGTGAGACATTGTTGTCTCACAGCTATTTAAAGATCTTTGAAAAAGGCTTTGTGAATGTTAATGTGCTGGTTAAACATTTTACTCTTATTAATCTTATATTAAGTAGAAGTTAAATACCCATGTGGTTACAGTTTCAGATGCATCTGTTATCAATGGTATACTATTTATTAGTTTATTTGCACCGTGGTGGGAAACAAAGATTTGTTTTTGTCGTGTTTATGCTTTTTTATTTAGTTGCCCAGACGACAGCACTGCATCTTTCAATTTAAATCTTTAATCAATCTTTCTAGCTTTGTTTTTAGCAATTGTCCTAATTGCTCTATGTCACTGGACGTATACATATAGTTTTGCCTTAATATGCTCTTTCATATTGTGTGCATGATTTATTCAAACTTTCTATTTTTTAGATTGCAAGCTTCATATGGGATTAAAAAAAAGCAAAACACAATTTTTCTATACTGCTTTGATGCAAAAGTAAGATGAAGTGTTGAGTGACTGGGATACACTGGAATTACCAAATAACTCCCAGTCTGGATATAGCTGGAAAATTTCCGGGAGGAGTATATGAATCAGACTCTTAGAGGAGGAGGAACAGAAAACATCCCTACATTAGATGGATAACTGGAAGACTTCAAAGCATTGTTGCAGTATGTTTTTCACTTCAGTAGGAGGCCTTTTATGTGCTAAAGTTGCTCTGGTGTGTGTTTGTGTGCATGCACAAATGCTTGTGAGTGTTTGTGAGTGGATATCAGCCTCAAGGTACAAGCTACCCCCTTCACTGTCTGAGGAGGAGTGATGGTGCTGGTGTTTGGTGTGAGAAGATTGAAATGAAAAAAATAAACCTAATTCTTGTTTAAGGTGAATCAGTACTATACAAAAATACTATGTATACACAATAATGTGACGTGATCTGCAGTTTGGTCTGGAAATATATATTTTTTGTGTGTTTTTCTTTCCAAAATTATAAACGTGCATAAAATATCCATGTTCTTTTTTCCCTCATAATTTATTTCAAGGCAAAGCCTTTTAGGGAAGAGTCAGCTTCCTGTGGTGAATCATAGAAAAGGGAAGTGCTTTGCTCCAAAGGATATTTATGAGAGACTGATGAATTACTCCGACAGACCGACAGACAGACAGACTGATGCAATACTGCATCAGTCTGTTTTTATGTTCACAACAACTCAAAGTTTGTTTATTCTAATATCCACGGCAAAGCCTATGAGTAATCACAGTATGAGATACAACTTAAGTGTGTACCTGGGTGGGGTGTGAAGCCATGCAAAATGTTCCACAAATGCAGCTGACCAGCTTTTACATGCTGCACAAATCAAAGAAAAAAAGTATTACTCTTCCTACGAAAACAGTTTATGTTGTTACCATGAAACATAATTGGACATAACTGTGGAGACTCTTCGTTTTTCATAGAGCATGTTTGGCAGCAGATTTCAGTGTCTGGTTCGTACTTGAAAACCTTTCTACAATTATAAATGGGACCAGTTATAGTGCAATCACAATGAGCAGACAGTCATTAGTGAAGCACTCCTTGTAGGCAAACAAAAAACAGTAACTCACACTGGAGATGTATTGACATTCTTTGGATAATGCTGCTCCACTGTATTGTTTATTGCTGTTTATGTCACTTTTTACAATTTCTGAGAGGCTGAAAAGGACATGATTTCAAGATTTGACTTCCTGAAGTACAAAAAAACGCAGCATGACGTTTCTGAGGTGCAAAACAGAATGCTTGCAAGAAAAAAGAAGACACACTTTTGGAGTGAGAGAGAAAGCAAAATGTTACCCTGCGTCTTGAAGGATATGATATTAGAAAGGATTTGGATGGATGCAAACATTGCAAATAGAGGGACATAATTCAGGTGTGAGATAATTACTGAAGTACAATTTGTAGAATGTAAATAGGATTATGAATAGAATATCCTATATGGAACTCAATAGTTGGGATATTAAGAATTATGTAAATGTTGGAATATTTTGTTGCATGTAAATGTAGCTACTGCACATGGAGAGCACTGTTGTGTAGGATGAAAAGACAAGTTGGAAAGTAATGATAACATGGCTCTTTAAACAAATACAGAAACTGGATTAGATTAAAGAAAAACTAATTTTGTGTGAAAAGGAATGCGTGAGACAGGGAGAGGGTTAGGAAAGAAAGGTATTAGTGTAACAAGGACACTAACAGGTCATAGTAGCAGTGGTGTGTGTGGACCACCCATCTGGACTGGCTGAGGGCCTTGGCTGGCTTCTTTTCATCCGCTGGACTGGATGCATGCCTGAGTGAAGGCATAAACAGATAGCGGTTCTGGGTAATAGTTATAATTCATCAGAAAATAAAGGAGCTGATCCGGAGGTGTGCTATTGAAAAGAAAGCTTTTTTTTACAAGTTAGAAAGTCAGTATGTTTACATGATAAACAAGCAAACAACATAAAAAAACAAAAAACTATTGTTTTAGACAAAAACTAAACCTGTTAGTCTGAGTGAAACTGAATGAAATTGGATCACTTCAAGCAGACTGGAAAATGCCACACAAAGTGTAGGTGTACATTAATACAGCAGAATTCCCAATAATGTTTCCCCTCTTCACATACTTGTCTGTTTCCTTTGGCATAATCATGAACAGGATTTGTTTTGCTACTTAGAAATCTTAGAAATAGATGTGCACAGTATTAAAATTTATTGTTTGAGCTACATTAAAAAAAATTTACCAGACAAATTACAAAATGGAAAATGGATGCTATCACCAGCACCTGCACATAGATATTGCATCAACAATATTGTAATTTGGCAAGATTAGGGTGGATTTTTATATATTCAGTTATCTTTCAGAGTCTGGCTCAAGTAATAACAGACATAGCTTTTATTTGGCCCTTTAACAAAACATTAAAAAACCCAGCATTATGTACGATATATGTACCATGTCTTTTTTTTTTAAGAATGATTGTAGTGCAAAAAGTATCCAGCAGGGGGCAGATGTGAAGTATCAGATCACATACAACATGGATTAAGTAAAGTTTTTATCATAGAGTAATGCAATAGGTCTCAGGAAATATATGTAAGGTTAATTGTTTAAGTTTAGTGGGTAATATTAATTTATTGAATATAGTTAGATATTATCTACTGAAGATTATATATCACAGTTGCTGGTAATGCTTGTGTAGATTGTGTGTGCTTGTGTTTCTGAACTGGTTTGGAGATGTTTATGTAACATGGAAACTAAATATGCAAACACACATTTTTGCAGTTTTCCACTCAGTCCAAAAGAAATACATCTGGAACATCAGCAGGTGAGACGATATGTGAGCATAGAAGTGAATATTGTGTAGATAAGTAAACTCCTATTGAACCGATTTATTGGAGGAATGAGTGAGCTTGCTGATGAAAGTTGCTAAGTCTAACCTGTCTGCCATTTACTGCTCAGTACTTGCGTTTGTGGATGCTCTGTATATGGTACTGGTATCAACAAAAAAGGAGCCTCACCTGCTATTTTCAGTATGTAAAGAAAATGATTTCCTCAGTGTAGTTTTTGCATCACATTTTGCCTCCTATGTGCTCGAGGCATTCACCCACAAACCCTCTCTTGCATTTTCAACTATGAAAGTGCTTCTCTAACCAGAAAATCTTCCACTGCAAAGTGCTTATGTAAACAGTAGTTGCAGAAAAAGATGACACCACATTCTGCACATTTTCCAGAACGGTGCCAGTGTTCATGTGTGAAAAAGGCTGTTGAAAGATGTTGGTTATGTCTAAAACTTTGGACTTGGCATATATGCAGCCTGCAACTGTTTGTTTATGCAACAAGCCAGATAAATAGCTTATAATTCGGACGTACAGCTGCATTCACAAATAGTGTTTGAAATGCATCAGCAACTGTCTAACCATACCCACCAGTAATCCTTAATGTTGTGAACTCTATATAGTGGCCAAGTGATTCAGTAAACCTGAACATTTCAAGCACAGCTAAAAAGACAAATGTTTAAAAAATTGTGTTGGTTGAACCAGAAAGCACCTATTCTACTATACCTAACATTAAGGCCTTTCCTGTTACTCTTCATATGAGTAACAGGACTGAAAGTAACAGAACTAAGTTACTAGCAAAGAGTTAGCAAATGCATGAAAAATAGCCACATGACATACTGGCTAAAAGAATAAGTATACTGAGAACATTCTAGTGATATATTCCAAAATTGTATTTTTAAAGTAAGCAAATGAAAACTAAGGTACAATTAAAGTAACAGGACAGTTTGTTGAAGGAGTAATGTGTTAAGGTGTCAGGATTGAGTGAAATCTAGGGACACAACTAAAATGTGTAATTTTATAAGGTATATAAATATACCTTATATATTTTCATTTAAAAAAATTTGTGTAGAAAAAAATATATGTAAAGAATAGATGGGATATAAAGTCACACAAAATGAAAAAAAAAAAAAAAAAAGAAAAAGAAAAAAAAAAAACATTTCTTTTGGATTTTATTAATCATATTTCATTGTAAAGTGTAGTTATAGAGTGAGGACAGGTGAAAAAAGTTATTTAGCAAAGACAACTCCAGCCCCACCCGAAGGGCAGCAGAGGAGAACCCCAGCAAGAGCCCCCCACGGTCTTGGGGCACAGGTCCCAGTGGGCAAGATCGGCAGCCGCCGGCCCCGCCAAGGCCTGCACCATGTCTAGGAGGACCAGCCCCCCCCCAGACAACCACCCGGTGTAGGCCAGCACACACCCCAATGTTCCAGCTGCACACCCCAGAAACCAGGGCGCCATCGACCCCCTCCCCCCACCCTCCACCTACTCCAGTCTGCCAGATTTGTACAGAAACTTAATGTGTTTGGAAAATAACATTAAAAGGAAATTACAGCTACATTTTGACTTTTTGATTTAATGACATTAGTCTCTGTAGCCTCCTGACCAACTAAATCTAGGCCTGATGAACTAATGTAGCTGCCCTCAGGGACACATTTCACTCCTAGTTTATTGCAGCATTTTCTTATTTGCATCTTTGGTACCCAGCTCCACATCTTCTCCCTCTGAATAGTGGTTTGTACCTGTCTGCAGCATCAAAGGACTCAAAGAGTGACGTGTCTCGCTAATTTCCCCCTCCTGATCATCATAATTTAATTATATAGGTGTGTTATGGTTGACTCTCAGATGCTTAGGGGGTTTGCGGTGTTGCTACAGCACCTCTATGTCTTCCCACACACATCATACATCGTGCCCTTGCTGTTCAGCTATACATGTGATGGTATGGCCTGAGTGAATGAGAGATGTGCTGCTGCGCCGCTATGCTGTGCCATATGACTTTGGCAGGCAGAAGAAAAAGTAGTTCCTGCCAACTGGGTATACCAGTTTACCCAGTTGACAGGAACTACTGATTTAGAGAAGATATTATAGTTACTGTCCACCGTATTCCAGTTTGTGGTAGAC